>NC_048570.1:41086022-41686022 GCF_013265735.2 Oncorhynchus mykiss
CCTGTATTTCTACATTGCACTGTTCTATAATGACATTCAACTTCCTTAGACTCACACAGGCTCAGATGGTAGATTAACATAGTTGGAGAGATTTAAAATGGAAACACTGTTACAGATACATGAATTAGGTCTGTTGACACAGGTTTCCTTTCAGAGGACGGAGCGAGAGAGCGAGAGAGAGAGAGACAGAGAGAGAGATGCATGCCTAGTTACCGCTCCTACTGTTACGGGCTTTAGTGACTCTTTAATGAGGTTCAAAATGAGAGGAATGCGGACTCCATGTTGTGGAGTAAAGGGAGTTTTTTCTGGTATTAAAAATAGATGGTGGAAGGCCTGGGGGGTCTCCGGGGGGAGGGGGGGGGGGGGGGGGGGGGGGGGGGGGGGTTGGGTGTACCTTTCACCCTAGGGTTTTTTAAAGCATCAGTGACCTTGCAGTTAGTGAGGGCTGGTGAGTGAAGGAGATGGGGGAGAGAGAAATAAGGAGAGAAGGAGAGAGAAAGAAAGAGATGTGACGGAGGAAACAAGCTGCATATATGACTGGAGTGCCTAACAAAAACCACCCAATACAACCTTTTTAAAAACACTAGATAAAATGGCATATACACATATGCTTAAACTACTACTGTTCTCCCCAAGGCATGTTTTGATTGGTTTTGATTTATTCTGTTATTGATTTTTCTCGGCTGCCTTCTATATTCTTCTCCTGAAGGGTTGTGTGTGCTTTCGGCCGTATTTGTTTTCACACTATGGTAACAATGCTATTACAGTAGAATAGCAGCTCATCTTTGGGGGGGGGGGGGTGACGCCATTTATTGAGGTACTAATTTTCACCAGAACGCCACAGTTCAATCCAAGATGGCCGCCTTTCATCAGCAACGTCATAGCCTACACTTTTTTTGGGGAAGACCAGCTTTAATTGTATTCTATAATAATTGCCCGTACTACTCTTTATCATTATTGCTACTATTATTACCATGGTTTATTCTGTACACACGTTAACTTGGGAAATGAGGATCAACTTGTTAACTGGATACCGTGTATCCTGAGGTAGTCAACCATATAACAAGTAGTGTTAGATTAGTTACTGTTTTTGTACCTTTCTGGAGGACAAAATTAAAAAAAAAAAAAAAAAAATAGACACTTCATTGTTAAAACTATTATTATTGTTATGATGATGATTATTGTTAGCAAAAACTCTTGATGTAAATAGTGTTTGATATTAAAGTTTTAATTTGATTCGTATGTCTTTTCTAAAAAAACAAAACAATGAATACAGTAGAATCTCTGGATATTTGGGAGTATACACATGAAAAGTGCATTGTGAACTGTGATCTTCAATGCCTAGAAATTACAAGCTGTGCACATCTGTGCTTACTTGTGTGTACTTGTGCATGAGTACTGGTGTGTACCTTTGCACCTGTGCGTACCTGTGTACAGCTGGTTGGACTTAAAGCCAATGGGGGGCCTCACCTGCTGCATAGCTATGTTTCAACCAATCAATCAACAGCCACCGTCACCACTTCGTCACAAGGATCCACACAGAACAGACCGAGAGAACAGAACAGACGTGGACAAGATTAACAGATTAACAGTGTTTGTGCTTTTTCGCCTTCAACGTTTGATAGCATGTTGGTCAACCCAGAGTTTTGCCATGGCTGGACTTTTGGTTGTTTTTTTTTTAATGGAAGGATCTTGCCAGTTTCATATGTGGCATGCGCATGGACTTGTTAACGAAACATGTAAAAACAAATGAAAATGGTAACGTTTTTTTGTTTTGTTTTGTTTTTCTTTAGAACTTTGTTAAATGTAGGATTCTCCCTTTTTATTCCCCACTGTCATGTTGTGTGTTTTGCATCCCATTAAATTGAGGTCATCTGGCTGATGAGCTGTGTGGCTACAGAAACAGATGACATGTACAGTACATAATGCAGGCTTGTTGTGGCGTTATAGAGGGGGGTGGAGTTACAGAGGGAGACGCTCATTAGTAGTCGAGATAGTTGTTGTTTTCTTCCCCTTAACTTTGAGAATCAATCCTCTGGTAACTTTATACTGTTCTACCAAGTAGCTGTAGTTTGTCCATTCTGACTATTCATGCCCTGTTTAATGTGTGAGTGTGTTTTGTGTACAGTGTGTGTGGGAGAGAGAGTCTCCATCATTGTGTGTGAGGAAGAGGCTTGTCTGTGCAAACTAGTTTGTGTGCATGTGTGTGTATGTGTATTCGTAATGCATCTTACACAAGAATGTGCATGAGGGTTTGTGTCTCATTTACTATTGCCGCATTGAATGGGAGACACGGAAACTGTCTTTGGCAACAAATAGGTTTTCCCATGCCTTAGGCCAGAACCATCTGTGTTCAACACCCCCTGCCATCCTCCCCAACCATGGAGTGGGTGCTGGCGGCACAAAGGTTACCCAGGGGCCTTTACTCTCTCCCTGTTTTGGAATTTGAACCCCCACCCGCCTCACCATAGCCTAGCAGCCAGACTACATATGTTAGCTAAGTCACTACTTGGTCTGGGTAGAAGTTATCCGTTGGCACAGATCTAGGATCAGCTTACCCTCTCCCTAGCTCAACCTAAACCATTAGAGGGAAACACTAAAACACTGGCTAGACTGATCTTAGATCAGACTGTAGGGCACATTTCCACCTACTCTCGTTCCCCATGTGTCGAGAACCACTCATTTGTGTGTGCATCAAATCCCATTGAGCGTACTCCTCTTGTGCTTGTAACCACCCCACCCCCTACTCTCCCCCTCACCCCTCCTCCTCACCCCCACCCCCTGCTCTCCCCCTCTCCTCTGATCCTCTTTGGGGGGCAGAAGTATCGACCGACCTGCTTTGTTTCCAGTATATAAACAAGAACGAAAAACTGACAAAAAATTATCAAAAGGTCTGTATTTGTACATACACGTGTCTGAGCAACTATGAATAATATTAATAAAATGGAAATACATTGCTTTGATGTTATCGCGTAGCTGTTCTTGTTTTTCCATTGCTTTGTTGAGATAAGGGGTGTGCATGTTATCCAGAATTCATTTCATAGGATCATGGTAGGTTGGGTTGTCGACGGAAGCACGTCATTAACTCCGCATGACAGATGTATTGTACATGGAATTGCAACTAATTGGAGAGAAGATTGAGTCGAGCTTTACCTGGCAAGGATCTCCTCAATAACTACCTCACAAACACATTTAGAATCATTATATTTCTCTGCCAATTAAAGACGATTATTGCTCATTATCTCTCCTTCCCTATATGCCAAGTTTAAACAATTAAAACCATTTTGGACACACACACACACTCTCTTTCAACCTGCCAATACCCTCCCCCATTCACACACTCACTTGGTATCCCCCGGTCTTCACATATATGCTAATTAACTGTCTGACCATAAGGCTGACAGTAAGCCTCTCTCCCTCTCTGCCAAATGAAAAATCCCTCTTTTGAAAGTAGACTGTGCAAGACTCCGGTTGGAAGACAAATGCCAGTCAGTCAGTGCCAGAATCAGACCTAAGACCTGCTTTCATTTCAGTCGTACACTAATGAGCCCTCCTAATAACCTTCTGCTGGACCCCATCAGGACCCAATCAACGCCGGTTAGATTTACCCTCCATTATCTCTAGGAATTATACTCACGTGCAGATCATTCCAGGCTTCAGGGTAAAATACCCACGGAAAATCCAATTGGAAGTTAAGAACCCAACAATACTTTGGTGCTTAGTGCAATTTAACTTCTCCAGTCTATAAGCCTTATTCTTTATCTGCAACGTAAACAGTTGGGTTTCAGTGGGAGATGGTAAGTGATTGGGACTATAAGGGAAAACAGAAGTCTATCGTATCATTGGGCTAGAGTCGTAGAGTCCTCTGGGTCTGCTGTGTGAGAGGGTTCTGACAGGGTTCAATTCCTCTTTTTCAACAGGCTCAACTGTGTATTACCACTTAGCAAGTCAGACACATTAGGCTACAGAGATGTATAGGTAGGCCTGGGTAAAGATCAGACATTTCACTGTGTCTGATTATGTCTGGTGTAATGACAGCTTTATGTCTAGAACTGTACCTAGTGTACTATTAACTGCTGATCATAATCAGACAGTGTGACAAGCTTTAAGGTAGGGAGGTTTATGCAGAGGGGAATATGGGAATAGCTCTTCATTAAAACAATCCATTGTTTGAATATAAAATACTGTAACTGCAGGACACAGCAGGCTATTTAGGTGTTTTTTTCTGGGTGGGTCAATTATTATATTTTTTGATCCCACCGTGAGTAATATTGGGTAACGTAGCTTACAGTGAATTCAAAGTTGGGATTGGGATTCTCAGTGTGACAAACCACTGACACTGTTCATCGAATGAGAGGGGCAAATAGAGAGAGGGAAGGAGCGAGAGAGAGAGAAGCCCTGTTTAAACCTTCAGTCACCATGCGTCCTGATCATGTCCTGATCTTGACCTGAGCTTGTCTGTTTACATTTATACGATCTGATCACAATCTAATCACAAGGCGTCTTTTAATCGTCAACACCGGTCTATAAATGTAGGCACAATCAGAATGTGGATAAGATCAAGACAACGGTTGCATGTCAGAACCAGATATAAACAGGGCTAGAGAAAGTGAGAGACCGGCAGAGAAACAGAGAACAGACACAGAGGAATAGATAAATGAGTGAAACTTGAATGTGCATGTTTTGACTGAATGATTTAATTTGTAAATGTAATCCTAGGGATTAGGCTATAAGTGTGTCAGATAAAAAATACAGTAGTTTCATACAGTAGCAGGATTATTCAACAGTAGCAGGATTATTCAGGTTTTACACTAACGAGTGTCAGACTACTGCTAGTTTCCTGTTCTACCTGATAATTAATTGCATCCACGTGGTGTCCCAGGTCTAAATCATTCCCTGATTACAGGGGAATCATTTTAAAAAGCAAAGAAACTGGCTTCGAGGACCAGATTTGAATTTGAGGCCAGTAGAGGAATCTTCAATCAGTTGCTGAGAGCTGTTTAACAGTATTTTTCCACGTAAGAATCCACACTCTTTTAGCTCGATTATGATAAATGTTCACACATACAGTATCTTTGGAAAGTATTCAGACACCTTGACTTTTTGCACATTTTGTTATGTTTCAGACTTATTCTAAAATTGATTCAATTGTGTTTCTTCAATAATCTACACACAATACCCCATAACTGAAAAGCAAAAACAGGTTTACATTTTTACATTTACACAAGCATTTCCAACCCTTTACAGTACTTTGTTGAAGCACCTTTGGCAGCGATTACAGCCTCGAGTCTTCTTGGGTATGACGCTACAAGCTTGGCACACCTGTGTTTGGGGAGTTTCTCCCATTATTCTCTGCAGATCCTCTTAAACGCTGTCAGGTTGGATGAGGAGCGTCACTGCACAGCTATTTTCAGGTGTTTCCAGAGATGTTCGATTGGGTTCAAGTCCAGGCTCTGGCTGAACCACTCAAGGGCATTAAGAGACTTGTCCCGAAGCCACTCCTGTGTTGTCATGGCTGTGTGCTTAGGGTCGTTGTCCTATTGGAAGGTGAACCTTCGCCCCAGTCTGAGGTCCTGAGAGCTCTGGAGCAGGTTTTCATCAAGGATCTCTCTGTACTTTGATCCGTTCATATTTCCCTCGATCCTGACTAGTCTCCCAGTCCCTGACGCTGAAAAATATCTTCACAGCATGATTCTGCCACTACCATGATTCACCTTAGGGATAGTGCCAGGTTTCCTCCAGATGTGACGCTTGGCATTCAGGCCAAAGAGTTCAATCTTGGATTCATCAGACCAGAGAATCTTGTTTCTCATGGTCTGAGAGTATTTTAGGTGCCTTTTGTTAAACTCCAAGTGGGCTGTCATGTGCCTTTTACTGAGGAGTGGCTTCTGTCTGGCCACTCTACCATAAAGGCCTGATTGGTGAAGTGCTCCAGAGATGGTTGTTCTTCTGGAAGGTTCTCCCATCTCCACAGAGGAACTCTGGAGCTCTGTCAGAGTGACCATCGGGTACTTGGTCTCCTCCCTGACCAAGGCCCTTCTCCCCTGATTGCTCAGTTTGGCCAGCTCTAGGAAGAGGTCTTAATGGTTCCAAACTTCTTCCATTTAAAAATGATGGAGGCAACGGTGTTCTTGGAGATCTTCAATGCTGCAGAAATTTTTTGGTACCCTTCCCCACATCTGTGCATCTACATAACCCTGCCTCAGAGCTCTACAGACAATTCCTTCGACCTCATGGCTTGGTTTTTGCTATGACATGCACTGTCAATTGTGGGACCTTATATAGACAGGTGTGTGCCTTTCCAAATCATGTCCACTCAATAGAATTTACCACAGTTGGACTCCAATCAACTTAAGGATGATCAATGGAAACAGGATGCACCTGAGCTCAATTTCAAGTCTCATAGGAAAGGGTCTGAAAACGTATCTAAATAAGGTATTTATTTTTTACAACAAAAAAAATATTGCTTTGTCATTATGGGGTATTGTGTGTAGATTGATGAAACATTTTTTTCAGTGCAGCAAAATGTGGAAAAAGGGAAGGGATCTAAATACTTTCCGGATGCACTGTACAGTACCCCTCTTTTCCCCATTAACCACTCCATGCCAGTCTTCACAGAGACACAGGAAATGATCAACACACATTTCACAACTAACCGTAGGAACACAGTTAAAACGTGTGCCATTTTTGCACCATAAAACCCTTTTTTTTGTATGTAACAAAAAAGTATCCATCAAATCCAGATCTAGCCAGCTACCTCCCACGATAACGGATGAGTGGAATTTGTGGGATATGGCTGTGGGAATTCCGGAAGACCAATTTGCCAATGGGGCCAGAGGGAAGGAGGCCCATCTCCTTAAACAGAGCCCTCCAGTTACAGTAAGAGAAGGATAGAAATGGGATTAGTTTCTGCCACAGCACCACTGAGTGGATGAGAGAGAGTGAGAGCCATGGGATATTACAGTGACGTACCAACACTAGATAATATAAAGGACTGCCACCCTGGGTCATAAATTTGATTCTAATGATTTTGTCATTCTGTTAAAACAATAACTTTCAAGCCGATATCGTTTTTTTTTTCTCCTCCTATGACCTTTGATTTATGCTTTTAATATTTTGATGGTGAAAAATTGTCTGGGTCTTGCTCTGTAATGATGCAGACAGAGGGGATGAAATATCGACACAATTCATTTTGCTTTTCAGATTTAATTAGTTTATTTTATAATGCTATCCATCAATATTGGTGAAGATTAAATGTAGAGTATACGGGAGAAGGGGGACCTCGGCAAGAATAATATATTTTACAGCTGACTTCCTGGGAAATAAACGCCAGCTGAATTATTCATAAAGCCTGTCATAACTTGAATCTGACTCTTAATTTTTATCTGACTTAATTGAATTATTACTTTTCTCCCATGGCGATATTTCACTCAGCTCTTACTTCCCATTTCCTTTGAAACTTCAATTTCACCAAATATGTCGTCAGATGGATTATCTTCCCTTGTTGTCAGTAACGTCGTATTTTATCTAAAATGAGAAAAAGTCGGTTAGGACGATTCAATTACCTGACTGCTTGGTTTGGATCTCCCCATTCTTCTGACTCGTTCTCTACAATTATAAACAGTTCATCTAATGCCGCTATATAAAATAATGATAGTAGAAATGGTGGATAATATAAAATACATTGAGAATAAAAATACCGATCTAATGAGAAAATGTTTTAATACACCACAGTCCTTCATTTATTTATCTTGAATAAGCAGTGGAGGGAAGACCAGAAGTAAAACAGCAATCGTTTCCCTCTCAGTTGTACTGAACAAGCCTCTGGCAGTGTAATATTCCCAAAGACCATGCAAATGTCCCCCCCCCCCTCTCTCTCTCTAACACGGGTTTCTCTGCTGTGTCACAAGGCAGCAATCTCATCCAAACCCCACCCCACACCCCTCCATGTCGCTCAAATCCCCCAAGCACCCTATTTAAATTCCTCTCCCACTACATGAGTGGCACCTAATTTGACCTTTCACCTTTCTGTTGGATCTGGTTTGGTGTGGTCTGGTTGCTAAGCGTCTGTGTTTTCGCCTCTGGGGGTCCCCCTGAAGGTCAGGGCCAAAGGTCACCGTTCAAATGTTCACTTCCATGTTTGCCTGGACATCAAATGTCACTGTGAAGTGTGTTTACTGAATACATGAGTTCACCTGACTGATTCCAGCATGTAAAGAGGTGGATGTCTCGTCTCATCTAGCAGTAGGTAGGTACATACTTATCTTGTACTGGGCATTGGTGATGGATATTTTTAAATAACAAATATTTGACATGGTTTGACAAATGTAAAAAATGTATAACACAAGCAGAGAGAACAGATTTAGGTGGACAACACATTGATTTCCCCTGCTTTGATGACTAAATTACTGTTTTTAACACCTCGTCCAAAATGTTTGTGGGAATTAAATTATCAGTACTAAGTGTCTAGACTCAACATTGATGAAACAGAGCAATTATAGCATCAAATTGCATGATTTACACTGTCAAATCTGGGTTTAGTAGAGCATGACAGGTGTCATTGGATTGGTTTCATTAGCATGACCGCCTGCTATGCTATACAGGCATCTCGGAGTTGAATAATTATCTCTGATAAAACAATATGACCGTTGTTGAAAGCAAAGTAAGTAGAATAGTATCTCTATCCCACAGTGGGTTTGTGGCCATTTTCATTTGCAATCTGTGAGTAAACTCTTCTTTGTGTATATGAGTTGGCGGCAGTAGAAAGTGGATGCACAGGTGAACAGATGATATCATACAGACGCTCTGGTCCAGGCCAGGTGGTTGACTGCAGGTATGAAAGGAGTTTTGCGTGTGTGTTTGTGTGTGTGTGTGTGTGTGTAAAGCACAACAACTCAACAGGTCTGATAGATTAGACGTAAAGTAGTAAACAAAAATCCAGAACACTGAAATTAGTATGAAATGTTATGTTCGGTATGGTTACATACACTGGGTGTACAAAACATTAGGAACACCTTCCTAATATTGAGTTGCACTCCCTTTTGCCCTCAGAACAGCATCAATTCATCGGGGCATGGACTGTACAAGGTGTTGAAAGTATTCTACAGGGAGGCTGGCCCATGTTGACTCCAATGCTTCCCACAGTTGTGGCAAGTTGGCTGGATGTCCTATGGGTGGGTAGACCATTTTTGATACAAACAGGAAACTGTTGAGCATGACAAACCCAACAACGTTGCAGTTCTTAACACACTGAAACAGCTAGTACCTCATTCAAAGGCACTTAAATATTTTCTCTTGCCCATTCATGTATAAATATAGGACAAAACACACATCACAACAAGAGAAACAACACAACAGTACATGAAGAGAGACCTAAGACAACAACATAACAAGGCAGCAACACGTGTCAATTGACTCCAGGCTTAAACATCCTTCATTAACCTGTCTCCTCCACTTCATCGACACTGATTGAAGTGGATTTAACATGTGACATCAATAAGGGCTCATATCTTTCACCTGGATTCACCTGGTCAGTCTATGTCATGGAAAGAGCAGGTGTTCCTAATATTTTGTACACGCAGTGTACCGGGGCGGTTCCAGCTATAAGCGGTGTACAGTTGAAGTCAGAAGTTTACATACACCATAGCCAATTACATTTAAACTCAGTTTTTCACAATTCATGACATTTAATCCTAGTAAAAATTCCCTGTCTTAGGTCAGTAAGGATCACCACTTTATTTTAAGAATGTGAAATGTCAGAATAATAGTAGAGAGAATGATTTATTTCAGCTTTTATTTCTTTCATCACATTCCCAGTGGGTCAGAAGTTTACATACACTCAATTAGTATTTGGTAGCATTGCCTTTAAATTGTTTAACTTGGGTCAAACGTTTCGGGTAGCCTTCCACAAGCTTCCCACAATAAGTTGGGTGATTTTTGATCAATCCTCCTGACAGAGCTGGTGGAACTGAGTCAGGTTTGAAGGCCTTCTTGCTCGCACAAACTTTTTCAGTTCTGCCCACAAATTTTCTATAGGTTGAGGTCAGGGCTTTGTGATGGCCACTCAAATACCTTCACTTTGTTGTCCTTAAGCCATTTTGACACAACTTTAGAAGTATTCTTGGGGTCATTGTCCATTTGGAAGACACTTTTGCGACCAGGCTTTAACTTCCTGACTGATGTCGTGTCTTTGGCTATGCCGGATTAATTGATATGACATGCTATTCTATAAAATAATTTCTCCGTAATTAATATCACCTGATTGAGCTAATCATGTAAATGTAATTAACTAGAGAGTCGGGCACCACAAAATAATATTTATAGAGCTGTTATCTTCCGAATAAACTCTTAAAGACCTAGTAATATTTTACATCAATAGCAGTCAATATCAATCGTCACCTTAATTCAGTCTCATCTGAAAGTTGTAAATTCTTAGTTATCTGCACGAACCCCGGCTAACAATTTGAATCAGCAATACAAAATTGGGTTTAATTATTTATTTCCTAAATACCTAAATAATCACACAGAATTACACATACACATAATTAAATCATAACTTGAGTCCAAATGACGTCATAAAGGAAAACGTCCTTAGTGGGCGGAACAGATATGACAGCTTGTTACACAAAAGAAAAGGGGCTGGGTTGAGTGAAGGAGCGGGAAGACTGAGGAACAAAGGGAATAAGCTGTGCTATTGTAAATGCAGTATCTTATGCATTCTAAATTACCACCCATTTGGAAAAGTAAAATGCAATAAATATTTACTCTTAGCTGCGCTTTGGTAGGTTGGTGGTAGATTAAAGGCCGCGTTGCCAAGCCGAGGCCTTTGAAGAATGTCTCTGATTGTCAATTGGATACGTTGTAGTAACGTCGTTGGGTGATAGACGGGATACTCTGTCTGTTCCTTCCTAACCCTCGTTGCATCTGCTGTGGCTAACTCAACGGCTAGGAGGTATCACTTCTGTAGTGAATAAGAGTTCAAAGTTCATACCATTCGCAACCAAAGCTCATGCTGATGTTGGCTTCATTCTGTAGTTATTATCTGAACCATTCTGACATAGGACTGTCGTCCTACAACCCCGGAACAGAAAGTTCTATTGATGTCAAGGCTTTATATAGGAAGGGAGAAAAGTGGTGTGTTTCATAGTTTACAACCTATGTCTCTTCACGTGGGCGGGCCACTGAGTGAGCAGCCCGATCTTATGAAAACCCACATCTCACATTTTCGAAGCTAAAATCACATTTCATCCAATCACAAATAATTTAATATTCAAACATTTAAATTAAACAATATGTGAATCCAATAACTCTGATGTGTAGACTTTCCACTGTAGAGTTTATGTCATCTTATCATTGATGAGAATGTCTCAGATGACAACCGAACTGACATCATATTCATTAAGTACCACCGCATATGTTCAATTGTTCGGATTACCAGAATATAGTTCATTTTACCCCACCTACTGATGTTCCCAGAGTCTCTATGTTAACCAAGGGTTTTGCAAATGTAACCTCAGTAGGGTAGAGAGAGGAAAAAGGGGGAAGAGTTATTTATGACTGTCATAAACCTACCCCCAGGCCAACGTCATGACACTGATGTCTTGAGATGTTGGTTCAATATGTCCACATAATTTTCCTCCATCATGATGCCATCTATTTTGTGAAGTGCACCAGTCCCTCCTGCAGCACCCCCACAACATGATGCTGCCATCCCTGTGCTTCACAGTTGGGATGGTGTTTTTCGGCTTGCAAGCCTCCCCCTTTTTCCTCCAAACATAACGATGGTCATTATGGCCAAACAGTTCTGGTTTTGCTTCATCAGACCAGAGGACATTTCTCCAAAAAGTACGATCTTTGTACCCATGTGCAGTTGCAAACCGTAGTCTGGCTTTTTTTATGGCAGTTTTGGAGCAATGGCTTCTTCCTTGCAGAGCGGCCTTTCAGGTTATGTTGATATAGGACTCGCAATAGGCTGGACTGAGGGCTTGTATGCCTGTTGTAAGGCAGGTCCTCACCAGACATCACCGGCAACAACATCGCCTATGGGCACAAACCCACCGTCGCTGGACCAGACAGGACTGGCAAAAAGTGCTCTTCACTGATGAGTTGTGGTTTTGTCTCACCAGGGGTGATGGTCGGATTCACGTTTATTGTTGAAGAAATGAGCGTTACACCGAGGCCTGTACTCTGGAGTGGGATCGATTGGAGGTGAAGGGTCCGTCATGGTCTGGGACGATGTGTCACAGCATCATTGGACTGAGCTTGTTGTCATTGCAGGCAAATCTCAACGCTGTGCGTTACAGGGAAGACATCCTCATCCCTTATGTGGTACCCCTCCTGCAGGCTCATCCAGACATGACCCTCCATAATGACAATGCCACCAGCCATACTGCTCATTCTGTGTGTGATTTCCTGCAAGACAGGAATGTCAGCATTCTGCCATGGCCAGCGAAGAGCCCGGATCTCAATCCCATTGAGCATACCCCCCCCCCCCCCCCCCCCCCCCCAGAAATGTCCGGGAACTTGCAGGTGCCTTGGTGGAAGAGTGGTGTAACATCTCACAGCAAGAACTGGCAAATCTGGTGCAGTCCATGAGGAGGAGATGCACTGCAGTACTTAATGCAGCTGGTGGCCACAACAGATACTGACTGTTACTTTTGATCTTGACCCCCCCTTTGTTCAGGGACACATTATTCAATTTCTGTTAGTCACATGTCTGTGGAACTTGTTCAGTTTATGTCTCAGTTGTTGAATTTTTCTATGTTCATACAAATATATGCACATATTAAGTTTCCTGAAAATAAATGCAGTTGACAGCGAGATTACGTTTCTTTTTTTGCTGAGTTAATATAAATATACTATATACAGTGCCTTGCAAAATTATTCAGCCCCTTTACTTTCAGTGCAGCAAACTCTCTCCAGAAGTTCAGTGAGGATCTCTGAATGATCCAATGTTGACCTAAATGACTAATGATGATAAATACAATCCACCTGTGTGTAATCAAGTCTCCGTATAAATGCACCTGCACTGTGATAGTCTCAGAGGTCCGTCAAAAGCGCAGAGAGCATCATGAAGAACAAGGAACACACCAGGCAGGTCCGAGATACTGTTGTGAAGAAGTTTAAAGCCGGATTTGGATACAAAAAGATTTCCCAAGCTTTAAACATCCCAAGGAGCACTGTGCAAGCGATAATATTGAAAAGGAAGGAGTATCAGACCACTGCAAATCTACCAAGACCTGGCCGTCCCTCTAAACTTTCAGCTCATACAAGGAGAAGACAGATCAGAGATGCAGCCAAGAGGCCCATGATCACTCTGGATGAACTGCAGAGATCTACAGCTGAGGTGGGAGACTCTGTCCATAGGACAACAATCAGTCGTATATTGCACAAATCTGGCCTTTATGGAAGAGTGGCAAGAAGAAAGACATTTCTTAAAGATATCTACCTGGGAGACACACCAAACATGTGGAAGAAGGTGCTCTGGTCAGATGAAACCAAAATTGAACTTTTTGGCAACAATGCAAAACGTTATGTTTGGCGTAAAAGCAACACAGCTCATCACCCTGAACACATTATCCCCACTGTCAAACATGGTGGTGGCAGCATCATGGTTTGGGCCTGCTTTTCTTCAGCAGGGACAGGGAAGATGGTTAAAATTGATGGGAAGATGGATGGAGCCAAATACAGGACCATTCTGGAAGAAAACCTGATAGAGTCTGCAAAAGATCTGAGACTGGGACGGAGATTTGTCTTCCAACAAGACAATGATCCAAAACATAAAGCAAAATCTACAATGGAATGGTTCAAAAATAAACCAATCCAGGTGTTAGAATGGCCAAGTCAAAGTCCAGACCTGAATCCAATCGAGAATCTGTGGAAAGAATTGAAAACTGCTGTTCACAAATGCTCTCCATCCAACCTCACTGAGCTCGAGCTGTTTTGCAAGGAGGAATGGGAAAAAAATTCAGTCTCTCGATGTGCAAAACTGATAGAGACATACCCCAAGCGACTTACAGCTGTAATCGCAGCAAAAGGTGGCGCTACAAAGTATTAACTTAAGGGGGCTGAATAATTTTGCACGCCCAATTTTTCAGTTTTTGATTTGTTAAAAAAGTTTGAAATATCCAATAAATGTCGTTCCACTTCATGATTGTGTCCCACTTGTTGTTGATTCTTCACAAAAAAATACAGTTTGATATCTTTATGTTTGAAGCCTGAAATGTGGCAAAAGGTCGCAAAGTTCAAGGGGGCCGAATACTTTCACAAGGCACTGTATATATGTACAGTACCAGTCAAAAATTTGGACACACCTACCCATTCCAGGGTTTTTCTTTATTTTTACTGTTTTCTACATCGTAGAATAAAGGTGAAGACATCAAAACTATGAAATAACAAAAAAGTGTTAAACAAATCAATATATATCTTAGGTTTTTGATTCTTCATTGTAGCCACCCTTTGCCTTGATGACAGCTTTGCACACTCTTGGTATAAAATAATAATAATAATCACTTTTGGGAGCGATTACATGATTATTATTATTTTATACCAAGAGTGTGCAAAGCTGTCATCAAGGCAAATAATGATGTAAATTAGATACCGTATTTCTGTATTTGATTTTAAATAAATTTGCAAACATTTCGAAAAACAGGTTTTCACTTTGTCATTATGAGGTGTTGTGTGTAGATGGGTGAGAAAATATATTTATTCCTTTTTGAATTTAGGCTGTAACTAAACAAAATGTGGAATAAGTTGAGAGGTATGAATACTTTCTGAAGGCACTACCGTATACAGTGGTCACAGAAAGTATTCATACCCCTTGACTTATTCTACATTATGTTGTTTTACAGCGTGAATTAAAAATGTATTAAATTATTCCTTACCCATCTAAGAGAGAGAGAGAGATCGAGTGAGAGAAAGAGAATGAGAGCGAGAGATGAGAGGCTAAGCAGGCCTGAGGGAAAAACGAGAAATTGGTTACTACCTGGAAGATCTTAATGCTGAAAGCAATATGTTGATGTATGGTTAATTGTAATTCCAGTCAAAACACATTTTTTGTTGTTGTAACTGCATAACTGCATCTCATTTCACAAGAATTTGTGCTTCTGACAATTTGCTCATTATGCAACAAATATGTTAATCTTTAACTCAGCGTTAGGATACATTGAATGGGAAAAAAATACTAAATGGAATGAATGTACCCTCACAATCCCATTCCTCATTACCTAAATACAAATTTAAACCCCATCACCACTGGTTCCCTAATCCACCCAAAGTCTTTAGAGTTCTCCTGTGACCCACCAAATAGAAAAAACATGTTTCCAACCACAACCCAGGCTTTCACCACTACCCAAGAACCATTGGCTAGCAGGCATCAGTTGGTCATGACCACCATTTGGGAAAGCTGTCATATGGTTAGTGCACTTATTTTGCTGTTAAAACCAGAGACGGACCACCCAGGGTGCATCTCAATAGTCTACAGGGATTTCCTCTCCTTGTCTACTTTCCTGCATTTGCACTGGTGTAAATGAACTGGTTTGAATCAGACACACGCAAGTAGAGGAAACGAGGCGAAGAGGCCATTTAAAGACACGCGTGATGCAGCCTTTGACTTCGTCTCCTCCTATGGTCTTTACATCTCAGAGGACAATGGAAGCCGGTCGGTCACTGGCTGTTCTGGTACTGGAAGAACAGCCAATATTACAACTTTTGATCGCATTCATGACTAATCAGAGCTGCTTTCATGTGCCATCAATATGGTCCCACGCTCTAAGAAAGAAAATGGTTCCAAAAGGGTTCTTCGTCTTTCCCTATAGGAGAACACTTTTTGGTTACAGGTAAAGGGGTTCTCCCATGGGTACAGCAGAATAACCCTTTGAGGTTCTAGATCGCACCTTTTATCTAAGAGCGTACGCGAGCTAAACTAGATTGCAGACAAGCGATTGGGAGAGTACAGTTTCAGGATGTAAGTGTTACCCCTCTGAAGACAAAAGCAAATCCGGCTGTTGACAGGATCAACGTGCCAAATACACCTGCACCAACACAACTCCAGTTTTTAGAGTTTCTACCGAGCTTATCTACCTCTGGAAATAGACTGCTTTCCTACTAAATACAGGAGGGTCATGGACGTTCACAACCTAAAAGAAGAACACTGAGATTGCATCTAAAGAATCAAACACCATCTATGCCATCAGCCTGGATTCAGGAGAGGAAGAGCTAATGAGCTGTAAAACCTAACGAAACACCACTTTAAAAATGAAAGATTATTTGTTCTAGCCATACGATTCTGCCTCTGTGTCATTACTGTCACGTTGTGTTGTGTGTGTCTGGTTCATTGATTGATTGATTGGTTTATTAATTCATCGATTCAATGTTGAATCCGGTCAGGTTCCTGGATCTTGTGACCATGTGTTGGTCCTCCTGTAGTTTTCATTTACAGGGCTGACATGACTCTCCTGAATGCTGTTGTAAATATGTCAAGGCCCCCTGGAATGTAGTGTGGTGTGTGTGTGTGCGCTTGCATTCAGGCGTGCGTGCTTGTCTGTGTGTCTGCGTGTAGGGAATGGCCACCAGGAATGGAGTCAAGGACAAAGGACAACCAAGCAGCTACATACAGAAAATTAAATTAGCTAGCCCACCTGGAATGCTGAGTGAAGTGTGTGTGTTTGTGTGTGTCGTCTTAAAGCATGGACGCAGTCACACACAGACACACACACACAGACACACAGGCACAAAGCACAACGCACACGCAAGCACACACACACACACATAACGCACACATACAGCAGGGCACACACACACACACAGGCATACACACACAGTCACAGACATGCACACAGATGCACACACATGCACGCAGTGTGTGTGTTTGCCTGTACGCATGTGTGTACATCTTTGTGTGTGCCTGGCTGTGTGTGTGTGTGTGTGTGTGCGCCTTGCTTTGTGTGTATGTTTGTGTGTATGTGCTTGTGTGTGTGTTTTGCACGTGTCTGGGTTCATGCTTTAAGATGCAGACAGCCACTCCTAGATGGGTTTAGCTAGTAATTCCGGATAAAAACAGAGTAAAGAGCAGTAATGGAAGGCCAACACCACTAACCCACAGAGAGGTGTTGCCCAGCATGAAAAGATTACAAAGATAAAGCCCCAATCTTTATATGTGAGCCACACACACATTTAAAAATATATATATTTTTATTTGACCTTTTTTAAAACTAGGCAAGTCAGTTAAGAACAAATTCTTATTTACAATGACAGCCTACCCTGTGATGACGCTGGGCCAACACACGTGCGCACATGCACGGGGGGGGGGGGGGGGGGGATCAACTTTTGAAATCATACAATAGCAGCAAAAAACACGTTTTCCCACTCTCTCCCGACAGTGTAGCACATGGATTTCTGGTGTAGCAATACATGAACAGTGTATTAATCAAATCCTCAGCACAATGTCAAGGCCTGTGTCACACACTGATTTATCTATCACCTTCGTTGCTGAAATGCATCACAAACAAATCCAATAACCGTCTGTTCTGTAACAGAAGTGTTAGAGCGAGAGTCTGTGTGCTGTAGTGTAATGGAGTCAATTTGACCCTACGGTTTCTAGGGAAATTGAACAAAGCGGTTACTGTAGAGAAGCCTGAACGTAATGTCTGGTCTTTGTTGGTTGACAGACACCCGGAAAGGGCCATAGGCTACTACATCAACAATGAGCCGTTCAACAGGATGATATAGGCTGTGCTCGGTGTGTGTAAAGTATATTTACCATTTGACGTATCCGTGATTCACAATGAGAGAGATAGTGAGGGAAAGAGAGAGAACGGGAACAGGGACAACCACAAGGCTGTGTGAGAGGATGTCTGCTATTTGTGTGCTTGACCAGAAGCACACAAATACAGTCAGGTTGTTATTCAGGCCTGTTTGCGGAGGCCAGTGCTTATTGTTTGATAAAGTCAATATGCTTTCTGTGGTAATATCTGGCATCGGTCCCTGAGGTTGGATGACTTATATCCTCTCTTCTCTGAATAATACAACTATTGATTTCTCTTTATTCTACCTCCCATAGCCATATTAAATTACCAAGTTCTTTCTAAAAGTGAAAAAATGAAAAGATTTCTTTCCATTTCTTTATTAACTGCTCGAATTACAGAGACATAGGGGAACCTTGCCTCTGAGTCTACAGCCCTTCCCGAGAATGAACAATGACTCGACTTGATGGCCTTGTGTACTTCTAATTTACAGTTGCTTTTAAGCTTGAAATGGCAAACGAGGCTCCAATATTATTGTCCCCAATAAACATTAAAGCTGTCCAGTTTTAGGATTATCAGTGAAACCATTGTCTAGCCAGTATTGATCACACTTACATCACATGTCTGCTTCATTAAAAAGCTTTGATTTTTCTGTTAACAATACAGAAATCATGTGGTTATTACTGAATCGATGGCTACAAATTAGGAATGTTTTTCTGGGAGTGAGTGTGGGAGGAAGAGAGATGAAGATAGAGAGAGAAAGAAAGAAGGAGAGAGAGCTTACATATGAGCCCACCATCGAGTGATACGTCTAAGGCCACCTAGGGACATTTGTGGGGCATTCTATCAACGCTCAGCAAAGGTTTATTCTGGAATCTCCCTTAAAACACAACCCAGTTGTGTGGCATACATCACACAGACACTACCACCACCATTTCAGATAAATACCATACTGTGGATTTTTATTGGGCTCCATTAAAATAAGCCAGAATACAGTTTATCTCGGAAGCCACAGAGCACCGATGGAAATTCTCAATAAAGTGTTTAAACACATGCTCTCGTCTGAGCAACTGCGTGGTGCACAATCACAAACAGTCAAGTCTCAAAGGAACTCTAATCCTTACAGGATTACAGAGAAATGATCAGGTTATGTGCGCCATTACCAAATGCGTACAGCTTGAAATAAAGGCGCATAAAAGTTGTTTCCCTTTATTTAGGGGCCTAATAGCCTTAAAGCTTTTTAATCTCTTCTTGTGGGATAATAGTGTTTTCAGTTCATTTATTTCTATCCTAGGCACTTAGAGGAACTGTAACCCGTTATTCTTTGAATCATACCCATTAAGTATGCTACATTTCCAGTGAAACAGGCATAGAAAGGACTGGTAAAGGCCCTCAATGAAGTGGATTGATGGTTCAGCTAAACTAGAGAGACTGGACTGAGAGAGATAAGATGAATACAGTACAGTCTTTTAGGGATATGGAGATTGGTGTATTAGTCCAAAGCCAGTCTTATTAAGTAAGAAATGGTTAGCTGGTTTTCTGAGTTTAGTCCAAAACGAAATTGCTCTTGGACTGAAGAAGTTGAGTCAATCTACTCAACAAAAACCTTGATCAACATATAAACGCTATATTTTTGAACAGGATGCTGAAAAAAAACGACATCTTGTTAATTGGGTTCCAGGACTTATACCAGGTGACAACAACACTTCCTGTTCGACAGTCCAAGCAGGAAGCAAATTTGAATCTGTGGTACAGTCGCAGCCTGGCAAATGTCTAGCCCATTCATAGACGGTAATGCTAAACGTGTACCGTGCAAATGCACGGAAGCGATGTCTAAACGTCAATACGCCTTGCTTGTGATACGGTTTTGGAAACATTTGGACGACTAGAAATCATTTTCAAAAAACAAAAGGTTAAATTACTACACATTTTAAAGGGTTAGGCTTAGGGTTCCCACATGGCCATATTTCCATGTTGCTGGGTTTTGCTGTACCTGTTGATGCCAGAATCCTTAAAGGGAGAGTGTGAGATTCAGGTAATCAACTTATCCAGAGTTAGATTAACTCATGGATATCATTTGTATGTCTCTGCGCCGTTTGAAGGTAGATTCACAAGCCAATGCTAACTAGCGTTAGCGCAATGAATGGAAGTCTACCGGTAAGGCTAGCATGCTGCACGCAGTCACATAAAAAAATGGTATACTTTCTGTAAGTAGACAAACTTAATTGCCAGAATCTCACACTATCCCTTTAAGACCTGTGTGCATAAGGTCACACATCAGAACAGCATTTCCAGAACACACTATAAAACTCCCAGATCCACATTCCCCAACAGAAGCAAAATGTCTGAGGCTTTTAAACCCTTCCACTTGAACTTCAAAAAAACGAAATAACCCAAACCAGCAACACTTGGCAGCTACGTTGTGGGGCGAGAAACCAGGCAATGATTTGAGGGATAGACACACACTCACACATACACACCTACACACACACACCTACACACACTCACACACACACACACACACTCTCTCTCTCTCTCTCTCTCTCTCTCTCTCTCTCTCTCTCTCTCTCTCTCTCTCTCTCTCTCTCTCTCCTGCATCAGAAGTAGAGAAAGTTTCCAGCCGCTATGTTTGACCACCCTGCTAATCTCAGATAATGAAGTGTTTGTTTCCTTCTGCTGTGTGTGTGTGTGTGTGTGTGTGTGTGTGTGTGTGTGTGTGTGTGTGTGTGTGTGTGTGTGTGTGTGTGTGTGCGTGTGTGTGTGTGTGTGAATGTGTGTCCCATCCAAACCAGTCATCTCTGTCAGTCAGTAGGAAAGTTATGTGTCTAAATGTGGATAATAAGCCCTTTTAGGGGGAGAGCTTTCCTTGTACGGACCACAAAACTGTCTTTACCGTCTGATAATGCACAGTTCATTCACAATACTTATTCCATTCCCTTGATTTGTTTCCCTCTTCACAAGATTGTCAACAATTAAGTTTGTTTTTTACCATTTAATTTATTTTATTTTCTTCCTCAGTTTCCATGGCAGTAATGTGGGTTTGATTATGGAACTCCTGTCTCCACAATGGAATCGGCTCGCTGTGTCATTGGGAAAGCTTTCAGAGCCCTCATCACGCCTTAAATTAAGCATCATGGCCTTCCAAATACAACCTGGTTCCCCTTTTCAAAGGCCTGTACACTACGTTCTCATGTTTTACCATCGAATGTAATTAATTTGCCCCTAATGTCTCCTCGGATGAAGCACTTCAGCTGCTGTTAGGCAGCCACTCTCTCTCTCTGTGTTTCTTTCCGGCTCCGTTAAGTGCTCAGCTAATTGAGGTCTGTTGAGTTTTTATGAGGGGGAACATTTAGAATTTTCAGTACCTCCCTATTTTCAGTGCCTCTGTCTCTCTTATTCTCTCCCTCGTTCGCTCTCAATTCCTCTCTCTCTCTCTCTCTCTCTCTCTCTCTCTCTCTCTCTCTCTCTGCGCAGATTACAAACAGTCTGACTGCAGACTTTGTTTTTTTCCTCCGGCTTTGTCATTCTCACATTATTTTCCTTTTTTTGTGTGCCCCTGGTGTGCAGTATGACAGAGGCAGCTCAAGGACGCGGAGCGAAGTCCTCCCCTTATTAGGATTTCAGTCGTGACATCTATCTTTGTGCTCAGAATGTCTGGCCCCTATCAAATCAAATCAAAACACATTCATACACTACCACTGTATTTTCTTTCCCTCTGTGGAGGATTGACAGAGGAGTGAACTTATGCATTATATTTGTGTCATCGCTATTGTCACGTCTACCGGCTATATTCATAGAATTCCATTGGTACCATTCCAGGGTATGTCTGTATTCTATCCCCACTGTCAGAACTAGGCTGTAGGATCCCTGGGATCTGAATGTGATCATACACACACACACAGTCTTTCTGGGCCATTCACCTGGCTGTGCTGCGCTCAAGGCAATAGCTTCACATCGGTATTGCCAACGACACACAGCCTTTTTATGGGGTCTGGCGGGGTGGACGAGATGGGGTTTTACAATCACATCACTGCACTGAATATATCACCAGGACAGAGTTACAGGACTGCCAAGCAGGGGGACAGAGAGCTTGCTCTTTTTATTGCCTTTATTGCTAGGAGTAGGTGTTCTCCTTTTTTGGAGTTGTAACTTCTGGTGGGTTACAAATGATGCCAAACCAGTTTGTTTTACTTACAGTGAAGAGAAAGCTAGTTCTGTATTTGGTGGCACTTGTCCTGAATCAGTCATTATCAATAGGCCAATTACATGTACTCACGATACATTACACATTGTCCATACGAGATAAGACAAGAATGTGTGCAGAAGAGATTTTTCATCCATTGATGATGTAAGATTCCAGATCCTTGGGGTTTGATCTGTAATTCTGCTGTAGGTTAACACCAGAATACAGAAAGTGCAAATGCGTCTCTACACACGCACGTACACAGGTAGCCTAGCGGTTAGGGTGTTGTGCCAGTAGCCGAAAGGTTGCTAGTTTGAATGTCCAAGCCGACAAGGTGAAAATGATGTTGATCTGCCCTAACCCTAATTGCTCCACGGTCAGCATCAATAATGGCTGATCCGTGGCCGTGACCCCACTCTCAGGGGGAGTTGGGATATGCAAAAAACACATTTCCATTTCACATCTCACATCCATTTCACATTTAACTCACTTGAACATGCAGTGAAACTGGACAAATATAAGCACCTCCTATTTGACCTTTGACACACAAGTCAGTAAATCAAAACCTAATCTCTGATGGCCTAAATTAATCAAATTACTTTCAGGAGTTATCATGACTGCAATCGAACATGATTGAGCTCAGCTCTCTGTCTGTCTCTCTTTCTTTCCCTCTGTCCGTATGTCTGTCTCTGTCTCCCTTAACTCCCTACCCCACCATATCAGTCTTCTCGTGTCATGCATTGTTGAAGGCTATCACGCCTCGCCAAATTTCTCCACGTATAGCGAACACCCAGGCCCAAATGAGGAGTACTACATCTGTCACGGGCACAAAGGCTGCCGTCAGCAGACCCCGTGTTAATTGATGCGGTTGGCTCGCCACACTCACATGATCACTTTTCATTATTTTCCCCTGCTAGATCTGTAACAGATTAGAAGTAGATTAATTCCATTCATCATAAATCTATGAGTGGGGTTGCAATATAAATCACAGTGATGTGTGCTGTGCTCCTCTCTCTCTCTCTCTCTCTCTCTCTCTCTCTCTCTCTCACACACACACACTTACACGAACGTTGATTAACACACCCAGTCTGTGGAGGCATGAAAATGTACTACACCCTAGGTTGTGGCTCATTTACAGCTTTTAACACTTAGGGGGTGATGGGCTAAATCCTTACTTGATTTACCCACATGTCTGTGTTGCAACCTTAAACAGATTTGCGTCTTCCTTGAATCACATATTTGTCAATGTTTCGCAACTAAAAAATGTGTGTTCTTCTTGAGATACACACATCTTAGACTTTCATGAGAAACATGGACTGCTGTTCATGGAAGACTTCTAGGTGTCACGCACACAAATGTACATATCAATATAGTATTTCAAATCAAATTGTATTGTCACATACACATGTTTAGCAGATGTTATTGCGAGTGTAGCGAAATGCTTGTGTTTCTAGCTCCAACAGTACAGTAATATCTAACAACAATACACACCATAGACACAAACCTAAAAGTAAAAGAATATTAGGAAGAGCAATGTCGGAGTGGCATAGACGAAATACAGTAAATACATATGAAATAAGTAAAGCAAAAATATCTAAACATTATTAGTGACTGTTCCATTATTAAATTGGCCAGTGAATCCAATTCTATGTATATGGGGCAGCAGCCTCTAAGGTGCAGAGTTATGTAACCGGGTGGAAGCCGCCTAGTGAGCGCTATTTAACAGTCTGATGGCCTTGAGATGGCCTGTTTTCCAGTCTCTCGGTCCCAGCTTTGATGCACCTGTACTGACCTCGCCTTCTGGATGATAGCGGGGTGAACAGGCAGAGGCTCGGGTGGTTCTATTTGGCCCTATGTGAAAATAGAGACTACTGTTGTTAGAATGTGAATACGTTTCATTTCCCCCAGGGGTGTGTGGTAAAACCTTAGTGTGGCATAGTCAATTTGGTCTGTTATGCCCCCTTGAGGCTAGGGAAGATCCATATGGTTGCCCTTGGTTTAAAGGTCCAATGCAGCCACTTTTCTCTCAGTATCAAATCCTTTCTGGGCAGCAGTTAAATACCTTCTTTTGATTTTTTTTCAATTAAAATGGTCACAAAACAAACAAAAATAGCTTCTTAGCAAAGAGCCATTTCTCAAGCAACATTTAGCTTGGACTGTCTGGGAGTGGTCTGAGTGGGGAGGAGAAAAGTGAAAACGAACTGTTATTGGCAGAGAGGTTTGGAACTCTCCTCCTTATTGGTCTATTAACTTATGTCACCACCCAGGCCAAAACTCCATCCCACCAAAACAGGCAGAGATTTCAGGCAGTCTTTTCAAACAAGCTCTTACAAGGGGGCATCATCATAATTTTCACACTTTCACAGTATTATTCCAACCTCATAGTGTGAAAATACAGTGCGTTCGTAAATTATTCAGACGCCTTGACTTTTTCCACATTTTGTTACATTACAGCCTTATTCAAAAATGGATAAAATATATATCAAATCCCCAGCAATCTACACCCAATACCCCATAATGACAAAGTGAAAACAGGTGTTTAGAAATACCTTATTCACATAAATATTCAGACTCTTTGCTATGAGACTCGAAATTGAGCTCAGGTGCATCCTGTTTCCATTGATCATCCTTGAGATGTCAGGTGCGACAAGCTTGTAGCGTCATACCCAAGAAGACTCAAGGCTGTAATCGCTGCCAAAGGTGCTTCAAGAAAGTACTGCTTAAAGGGGTTGAATACTTATGTAAATGTGATATTTCAGTTTTCCATTTTTTTATAGAATAGCAAAAAAATCAAAAATCCTGTTTTTGCTTTGTCATTATGGGGTATTATGTGTATATTGATGAGGGGGAAAAAACGATGTAATCAATTTTAGAATAAGAATGTAACCAAACAAAATATGGAAAAAGTCAAGTGATCTGAATACTTTCCGAATGCAATTTATACATAATGCACAGGAAAATCACGTTTTTGACTGCACTGGGCCTCTCTCCTTCCCCTCCCCCCTTTTCTCCCTCCTTGTCTTAGAAGCCTCTGGCTTTGATTGTGTCTACGGCTGCAGTTTGCTGGGCCAGGCAGGGCATGCGTACAGCAGGAGCAGGCCTGCTTAGCAGATCATTAACTGCTCTCTAATTTCCAGAGCTGCCAACTGTAACAGGAGACGGTGACCGCTTAATGAATTTCACTTTGCATCCTTCCTCCCAAAATCAAGCTGGGGCTCTGCACAGCCACAGAGTCAAAGGGAAGGTGGGAAGTCAACTGTTAGTTACACACTTACTGTGTGTTTCATGTCTTTTCTTTATTACTAATTACATGTTTTGCAAATGTATAAAATAAATGAAATATATTACATTTACATAAGTATTCAGACCCTTTACTCAGCACATTTTTGAAGCACCTTTGGCAGTTATTACAGCATTTAGTCTTCTTGGGTATGACGCTACAAGCATGACACACCTGTATTTGGGGAGTTTCTCCCATTCTTCTCTGCAGATGCTCTCAAGCTCTATCAGGTTGGATGAGGAGCGTTGCTCCACAGTTATTTCCAGGTCACTCCAGAGACGCTCAATCGGGTTCAAGTCCGGGTTCTGGCTGGGCCACTCAAGGACATTCAAAGACATTCCGAAGCCACTCTTGCATTATCTTGGCTGTGTGTTTAGGGTCATTGTCCTGTTGGACGGTGAACCTTCACCCTAGTCTGAGGTCCTAAGCGCTCTGGAGCAGGTTTTCATCAAGGATCTCTATGTACTTTGCTGAGTTCATCTTTGACTCAATCCTGACTAATCTCCCAGTCCCTGCCGCTGAAAAACATCCTCACAGCATGATTCTGCCACCACCATGCTGCACCTTAGGGATGGTGCCAGGTTTCCTCCAGAGGTGACACTTGGAATTCAGGCCAAAGACTTCCATGTTGGTTTCATCAGACCAGAGAGTCTTGTTTCTCATGGTCTGAGAGTCTTTAGGTTCCTTTTGGCAAACTTCAAGCGGGCTGTCATGAGGAGTGGCTTCTGTCTGGCCACTCTACCGTAAAGGCCTAATTGGTGGAGAGATGCAGAGATGGTTGTCCTTCTGGAAGGTTCTCCCATCTCCACAGAGGAACTCTAGAGCTCTGTTAGAGTGACCATCGGGTTCTTGGTCACCTCCCTGACCAAGGCCCTTCTCCACCTATTGCTCAGTTTGGTTGGGCGGCCTGTAGGAAGAGTCTTGGGGGTTCCAAACTTCTTCCATTTAACAATTATGGAGGCCAATCTGTTCTTGGGGACCTTCAATGCTGCAGATATTTGTTGGTACCCTTCCACATATAATACCCTTGTTAAAACCAAGTATTGAGTTCATTTGTTATAATTAATTGGTATTATATTTAAAAAGTGATCGAATTGCTCCTGAATTGTAATGTCGTTAATGCATTTCTTTTGAAGAAATATTTATTTAATGTACAAGTGAATAGGTTGGTTTACTGTTAAGTGTTGACCAATAAGGTAGCTTGTTAACCTGTGGCCAATGGGAGAGTTGACTTGGTTAACAGGAGGCCTGGGAAAAAGAGACATTGAAAAAAGAGATGGAGAAACGTTATCAGTGTTGGTGAAGAAAAACTATGAAAGAAGACGATAAAAATAGAAATCGAGTTTTGAAGGGAAATACTGATTTTATATTATAAGACAGTTTTATTATTTTGTTAAGAAATACTTGGTAGAGACTGACACTACCGTCTCATCGTGTAGTTATTTGACAGCCTCGAAGTTAGCCTAGCATTGTGCGAGACATGGAGAGAATTGCTTGTGGAAGATTAACGAGTTCATGTTTCCATGGGATACAGTGCCTTGCGAAAGTATTCGGCCCCCTTGAACTTTGCGACCTTTTGCCACATTTCAGGCTTCAAACATAAAGATATAAAACTGTAGAATCAACAACAAGTGGGACACAATCATGAAGTGGAATTACATTTATTGGATATTTCAAACTTTTTTAACAAATCAAAAACTGAAAAATTGGGCATGCAAAATTATTCAGCCCCTTTACTTTCAGTGCAGCAAACTCTCTCCAGAAGTTCAGTGAGGACCTCTGAATGATCCAGTGTTGCCCTAAATGACTAATGATGATAAATACAATCCACCTGTGTGTAGTCAAGTCTCCGTATAAATGCACCTGCACTGTGATAGTCTCAGAAGTCCGTCAAAAGCGCAGAGAGCATCATGAAGAACAAGGAACACACCAGGCAGGTCCGAGATACTGTTGTGAAGAAGTTTAAAGCCGGATTGGGATACAAAAATATTTCCCAAGCTTTAAACATCCCAAGGAGCACTGTGCAAGCGATAATATTGAAAAGGAAGGAGTATCAGACCACTGCAAATCTACCAAGACCTGGCCGTCCCTCTAAACTTTCAGCTCATACAAGGAGAAGACTGATCAGAGATGCAGCCAAGAGGCCCATGATCACTCTGGATGAAATGCAGAGATCTACAGCTGAGGTGGGAGACTCTGTCCATAGGACAACAATCAGTCGTATATTGCACAAATCTGGCCTTTATGGAAGAGTGGCAAGAAGAAAGCCATTTAAAGATATCCATAAAAAGTGTTGTTTAAAGTTTGCCACAAGCCACCTGGGAGACACACCAAACATGTGGAAGAAGGTGCTCTGGTCAGATGAAACAAAAATTGAACTTTTTGGCAACAATGCAAAACGTTATGTTTGCCGTAAAAGCAACACAGCTGAACACACCATCCCCACTTTCAAACATGGTGGTGGCAGCATCATGGTTTGGGCCTGCTTTTCTTCAGCAGGGACAGGGAAGATGGTTAAAATTGATGGGAAGATGGATGGAGCCAAATACAGGACCATTCTGGAAGAAAACCTGATGGAGTCCTGAGCTGAGACTGGGACGGAGATTTGTCTTCCAACAAGACAATGATCCAAAACGTAAAGCAAAATCTACAATGGAATGGTTCAAAAATAAACATATCCAGGTGTTAGAATGGCCAAGTCAAAGTCCAGACCTGAATCCATTCGAGAATCTGTGGAAAGAACTGAAAACTGCTGTTCACAAATGCTCTTCATCCAACCTCACTGAGCTCGAGCTGTTTTGCAAGGAGGAATGGGAAAAAATGTCGGTCTCTCGATGTGCAAAACTGATAGAGACATACCCCAAGCGACTTACAGCTGTAATCGCAGCAAAAGGTGGCGCTACAAAGTATTAACTTAAGGGGGCTGAATAATTTTGCACGCCCAATTTTTCAGT
This sequence comes from Oncorhynchus mykiss, assembly GCF_013265735.2. Classification (NCBI taxonomy): domain Eukaryota; kingdom Metazoa; phylum Chordata; class Actinopteri; order Salmoniformes; family Salmonidae; genus Oncorhynchus; species Oncorhynchus mykiss. The sequence continues at coordinate 41,114,181 of NC_048570.1, forward strand.
TTTTGATTTGTTAAAAAAGTTTGAAATATCCAATAAATGTCATTCCACTTCATGATTGTGTCCCACTTGTTGTTGATTCTTCACAAAAAAATACAGTTTTATATCTTTATGTCTGAAGCCTGAAATGTGGCAAAAGGTTGCAAAGTTCAAGGTGGCCGAATACTTTCGCAAGGCACTGTATCTGTTGCTGCTATGGAGTACTGTCTGCATTGATAGCTGTGCTTGCTGTGGAATTTGTGAGGACACCTGCACGGAACTGTTATACTTCGCTGAGGAAATATCTACGAGTAGTGAGTAACCACAACGTTGAGGTGCTTCGGGACTTTATGTGTGTTGTTATTATTTTTTAGCTCCAACGCGCACCGACGGATTTAAGCAAGCTTGCAAGTCATTTCGACCTGTGTTGTGAAAAATCATTGGGGTTTATTATTTTAATTTCTTTTGATGTGATACATTGAAAATGTGATAATATACATATTGAACATTATGTCTGCTGCATTGGTGGAGTCATTTAATGTTTCAGTTTCATTTAAATGCATGGGAAAGCATATCCTTATATAATAACAAAAAATCTATAATCATTCTATCTGAAGTTAATACCCTAGTTGTCATTACCCTAGTGAGTTTACAATAGAGATTCTTATTGGAGATGTCCTTCTCACCTAATATCCGATGCTGTTGATGTATTCTAAGTAAGGTAATATCGTGAGAGTTAAATTCGAGCCTGGTGAGAGGGTTACATTTTTGGGGGCTCGTCTGGGTTTTTGTTACTGTTTGTGGATATTTTCAGAAACGACTATGGTGTGATTTGTTTCTCTCACTGTTTTCAAGGCTGACATCTATATTAAGATTCGACACTGACTCACCATCTGAACATTATGAATTTACATTTTGGATTTCTTTCTGACATTGCTGTACAGGCATAGACTTACAACATGGATGTTGAAGAGATTGTTACCTGGTGTAGAGAGAAACAACTAGCTACTAATCATGCATTTGTCCTTAGCAGTGTTACAGAGGATGTGTCTGATGAGGTTCTGCTGGAAACACTGACTTATGTTAAGGCTGATGGTAAGATTAGACTGCATGGTTGTTGGGATACCTGGAGAGTCGGGTCCCTGGCCTGTACATGTAGTTTCACAAGTCACATCTCCTGTTGAGAGAGCCGGTGAAGATTTTCAGGCGAAGCTATTATCCTTTCGCAGGACATGGAGGGAAGACTGTAGCTGATGTTAAAGGCCTGGTAAGTCCCTCTGGCGCTGACCTCAACACTGAACTGGTTACTGACATAAGTTCGCTGGTAGAGAAATGCAACAAAGTGCCATCTGAGACTCAGAGTTACCGTAAGCTATGGGCTGAGCAAACCAGCCATTTTCTAGAGGAATGGCAGTGCACTGACAATGTGAAAAAACAGAATAATAGAAAGTCTTAAAGGGCCGGCTGCTGACATTGTGAGGTCCCTCAAGACAGGCAACCCCCATGCAACAGCGATCAAAATGTGAAGGCTCAAGAAACAGCATTCGGTACCACTGAAAGTGCACCTGATCTCATGTTAAGGTTCAGAAACACATTCCAAAGTGAAGGAGAGAAGCTTTCAGCTTACCTGTTGAGACTTTACAAATTGCTGCACGCTGTGTATCGAAAATGAGATGTTGAGCTGTCAGAGGTTAATCCCACACGCTTTGGCCAAGTAGCGAGAGGTGCATCCTCACATGATATAGTTGCGCTTCGTATTTGCACGACCTAAAACTGCGTGATCCACCAACCTTTACTGAGCTGCTGCAAGAAGTAAGGGAGGCGGAGGACATGATTCAAGACAGGAACACAACGAAGAGTGTTGTGAAGTCATCAGCTGTGGCTCCTGTTGCTACAGTTTCCGAAGACGCTAATACCGAGATATAAGTGCTGAGAAAAGCGCTAAAAGGTTTAAAAACTGAAATGACGCGTCTCATGTCTGCTAACGTCACAGCAGCTCAATCTGACACACAACGATCAGATGTTGCATTTAAAAGCAACCAGAAGGGAGTAAATCCATCATAAGAACAGACACAAGTCGACAGCAAACCCGGTGTGTTCTGTTATGGATGTGGAGAAGATGGCCATTTCAAGAGAAACTGTGAAGGTGAAGAGAACTTGAGGAAAGTCAACACACGCCTGATAAAACAAAAGCGATCTATGGGAAACTATAGAGGGACCCAGTAAAGGAGTGGCCTGACGTCCCGGTGAAGATACGTTCCACAAAGTGCTACAAGTATGGAGACATGAAAGACATGCTACCTACAGCTTTGGTTGGTCCAAGTTCTGTCGTTCCTGTACAGATTGAAGATATCGATGCTAAAGCTTTACTAGATAATGGTTCTCAGATTACTCTAATTTACAGATGCTTTTATGACAAATACCTGATGCATTTGCCATTGATTCCTATAGGAAACTTAGAGATATGGGGCTTTAGTTCTGATCAGTATCTATATGATGGCTATTTGTCACTCATGCTTGAGTTCTCAGGATCGGTTGTGGGTGTAGCAGAGACCATGGAAGCACTTGTGTTGGTATGTCCAGATCCGGCCATGAAAGGTGACGTGTCTATTCTGGTCGACACAAATACATCTGTAGTGAAGAGACTTATGACTGCTTGCAGAGAAAATGGAAGGTGAAGGTTTCCTTAGCACACTACAAGTTCATCCTGCTATGAAAGAGGCATATGGGAGGATGAGAGAAAGCTCAGCTGATGATGACAAGAAGCGAGGAACGGTCTGATTCGCACAGACAATACATGTCACCCTGCCACCTGGTGGGCAGACGAGAGTTACTGGAATTCCAAAGTTTCCTGGGATAACTTCTACTCAAACCCTTCTGGTAGAGAGGCCCGAAGAACCCCGGTTCCCTGAAGAACTACTAGTGAGGCCTGAAATCCAGACGGTTGCAGTTGTGTTGTCTAGAAGAATCACCCTTTCTGTCAGGAATGTCTCGACAAAGGAGATCACCCTGAAACGAAGTACGCCTATTGCTCATCTGTTTCCTGTAGATGTTGCTCCGGGTGTTCCATTGAAAAGTAGGCAGGATTTATCTGAGAAACTGATCTCTTCTTCATTCAACTTTGGAGATTCTCCAGTGCCCGAGGGATGGAAGAAGAGGTTATGTGAAAAGATGATGGAACAGAAAGAAGTGTTCTCAACACATGAGTTTCATGTGGGTTGTTCAAATAGTACTCTCCACACCATCAGAGTTCACAGAAGACAAACCGTTTAGGGAGAGATCTCTCCGCCTGGCCCCAGCTGATGTTGAAGATGTGAGGAAGGCTCTTAATAACTTGAAAAGTTCAGGGATCATATCATATTACCAGGGTGACAAGAACCAAACACCCACTCATCTCTTTGCTCCTGAGAGAGTGGGAGAAGCTAAAGATGGAAGATGGAGTTATGTACAGGATCACACATCCGCCAAACGAGACTCGTCATGCTCAGTTACTACTGCCAGAGAAGTTCAGAACTATGGTTCTCAAGTCACTGCATGATGACTCAGGTCATTTAGGATTTGACAAGACGTATGGACTTGTCAGAGACCGGTTCTACTGGCCACGCATGAAGGTGGAAGTAGAAGAGTACTGTAATTCCTGTGCTTGCTGTGTACTGTACAGAGGAAAACACTTCCAAAAATAGTTGGTCATCTTGGTCGTATGCAAAGTGATGGACCTATGGACCTTGTGTGTATGGATTTCCTGCCCATTGAGTCTGACTCAAGCAACATAGAGAGTGTCCTGGTCATTACAGATCACTACACAAGATGCGCTCAAGCTTTTCTTACAAAGGATCAGAAAGCATCCACTGTTGCCAAAGTATTGTGTGAGAGGTACTTCATCCATTATGGTCTACCAAAGAGGTGGAAAGTGATCAAGGTAGAGATTTTGAAAGTCGACTCATCTGTGAGCTACTGAATATGCTTGGAGTGGAGAAGTCAATGACAATACCATATCATCCTCAGGGAGATCCGCAACCCGAGAGATTCAACCGAACATTGTTGAACATGCTTGTAACTCTTGATCCTACACAAACAAATGTGAGTCAGTACATTGGCTATCTCGTGCACAACTTTACTCGGAATGAAGCGACTGGCTACTCGCCATATTTTTTTATGTTTGGACGTGAAGCTAGATTGCCCTTTAATATCTGTTTTGGAGTCTTGAGTGATAGCTCTTCAGAGAGAACTTACCTCAAGTATGTATCTGATATGAAGAAACAGTTATAAGCTGCTTACAAACTTGCTGAGAGCACTGCTGGAAAGCAAAACCATAAAAACAAACAGTGCTATGATAAGAAGATTTGCTACACCATACTTATGCCTGGAGACCGAGTCCTCAGGACTGCAAGGAAAACATAAGCTGGCAGATCGCTGGGCCTCTACACCATATGTGGTGGAAAGTCAGATGTCAAACTTACCTGTGTTCCATTTGAAGCCTGAAAGTGGAGATGGACCCATTAAGATTCTTCACCAGAATCACCTGCTACCACTGGGGCAGAAAGTGTGCCTAGAACCTGAGGTTACCATAGAACCAACTCCTAGTAGAAGGACCCTGCGAAGAAGGAGGAAGAGAAAGGTGAATGAAAAGTTGCATGTAAACTGCACTCATCGGAATGATGAGAAAGTTGAAGAGGTTAAGAATCCAGAAGATGAGAAGGATTTTGACTCAGAAGATGAGGACATCGTAGTATGGTATGAAGTGTCTAATATAAACTGTCGAAGCCGAGAAGTGGAAAAGATGTCGGAACCATTTATCTTGGACCTAGACATAGTCTGGAATCAAATGACAGGGGAACCTGAAAGAGCAGACCAAGTTGTAGAAGTAATAGAGTACAGTCAAGAGGCTGAGGTCGCAAGGGGAGTTGAAGCAGATGATAGTGAGGCATCTAACTCAATTGAAGAGGGACGAGAAGTTCAAGGAGAGGTGGAAACTTCGGAGGAAATAGAAGGACCAGGGATAAGAAGATCTCAGAGAGTAAAGTAAGCTCCTGTACTACTTTGTTAAACCTGGAGTTCCAAGTATAGCCCCAGTTGTCAGATATTGTTCCACACTATACAAGTGGATCGGATAAGGGAAACACAAATGTATCTGCTTTTCAATTATCTAACAAGGTTTGTCTCAGCTGTAGGTTGTAGACAGAGTTAAGAGTTGACACGTTTACTTGTTACTTATTGCATTTCACTTGTGTGTTTACAAGTCATGAGGACATGCCTGTTTTTGGTGGGGGGAGAGTGTAATACCCTTGTTAAAACCAATTATTGAGTTTATTTGTTATAATTAATTGGTATTAGTTTTAAAAGGTGATCGAATTGCTCCTGAATTGTAATGTTGTTAATGCATTTATTTTACAAGTGAATAGGTTGGTTTACTTTTAAGTTTAAGTTTTGACCAATAAGGTAGCTTGTTAAGCTGTGGCCAATGGGAGAGTTGACCTGGTTAACAGGAGGCCTGGGGAAAGGAGACATTGAAAAAAGAGATGTTGAAGAGCGATGGAGAGACATCAGTGTTGGTGAAGAAAAACTATGAAAGAAGACGATAAAAATAGAACAAAACCCATATCTACAGAGTTTTGAAGGGAAATACAGATTTGATTTTATAAGAGAGTATTATTATTATTATTATGATTTTGTTAAGAAAGACTTAGTAGAGACTGAAGCTACCGTCTCATCGTGTAGGTACTTGACAGCCTCGAAGTTAGCCTAGCATTGTGCGAGACATGGAGAGAATTGCTTGTGGAAGATTAACGAGTTCATGTTTCCATGGGATATCTGTTGCTACTAAGGAGTACTGTCTGCATTGATAGCTGTGCTTGCTGTGGAATTTGTGAGGACACCTGCACGGAACTGTTATACTTCGCTGAGGAAATATCTACGAGTAGTGAGTAGCTCCAAGCTCCAAATTACTTGAAAGCTTGCTTAACGGGTTTAAGCAAGCTTTCAAGTAATTTGGACATGGGTTGTGAAAAATCATTGGGGTTTATTATTTTAATTTCTTTTGACGTGGTACATTGAAAATGTGATAATATACATATTGAACCTTATGTCTGTTGCATTGGTGGAGTCATTTAGTGTTTCATTTAAATGCATGGGAAAGCATATCCTTATATAATAACAAAACATCTATAATCATTCTATCTGAAGTTAATACCCTAGTTGTCATTACCCTAGTGAGTTTACAATAGATTCTTATTGGAGATGTCCTTCTCACCTAATATCCGATGCTGTTGAGATATTCTAAGTAAGGTAATATCATGAGAGTCAAATTCGAGCCCGGTGAGAGGGTTAACACACAGATCTGTGCCTCGACACCATCCTGTCTCGGAGCTCTACGGACAATTCCTTCAACCTCATGGCTTGGTTTTTGCTCAGATATGCACTATCAACTGTGGGACCTTATATAGACAGGTTTGTGCCTTTCCAAATCATGTCCAATCATTTGATTTTACCACAGGTGGACACCAATCAAGTTGTAGAAACATCTCAAGGATGATCAATGTAAACAGGAGGCACCTGAGCTCAATTTAGAGTCTCATAGCAAAAGGTCTGAATACTTATGTAAATAAGGTATGTAATTTTATTTTTAATACATTTGCAAAACATTTAAAAAACCAGTTTTTTACTTAGTCATTATGGGGTATTTTGTGTAGATTGCTGAGGATTGTTTTCTATTCAAGCAATTTTAGAATAAGTCTGTAACATAACAAATGCGGAAAAAGTCAAGGGGTGTGAATACCTTCCGAAAGGCACTGTATATAGGAAAAATATAAGCTTGAGCTTTGTACAAGTCACAGGGCAATAACCGACTGTAAGAGAAGCTTGTTTGTTGGCTCTTGTATGATATTTTGACTTTAAGGAGTGAACGTTATTTATAATAAGGGTCACACAGAGAACATCGGATCTCTCTGAAATGAAAATGGATTAAGGTGGAATCAAGGTTAATTTGTCACGTGCGCCGAATACAACAACCCTACAGTGAAATGCTTACTTACAGGCCTTAACCAACAGTGCAATATTTAATCTTTAAGTAAAAAAAATAGGTATTTGGTGAACAATAAGTAAGGGAAAAAAAACAACAGTAAAAAGACATTGAATAATAACAGTAGCGAGGCTATATACAGTAGCGAGGCTATAACAGTAGTGAGGCTATAGTGGTTAGTCGGGCTAATTGAGGTAGTATGTACATGTAGGTATCGTTAACTTGACTATGCAAACATGATAAACAGAGAGTAGCAGCAGCGTAAAAGCGGGGTTGGGTGGCACAATGCAAATAGTCAGGGTAGCCATTTGATTACCTGTGCAGGAGTCTTATGGCTTGGGGGTGTCATGATGTTGGCCTGGAGGATAGGTTTATGACAGTCATAAATACCTCTTTCCCCCTTTTTCTCTCTCTCTACCCTACTGAGGTTACATTTAAAAAACCCTTGGTTAACATAGAGATTCTGGGAACATCAGTAGGTGGGGGGAAATGAACTATATTCTGGTAATCCAAACAATTGAACATATGCAGTAGTACTTAATGAATATGATGTCAGTTCGGTTGTCATCTCAAATCAAATCAAATCAAATCAAATCAAATTTTATTTGTCACATACACATGGTTAGCAGATGTTAATGCGAGTGTAGCGAAATGCTTGTGCTTCTAGTTCCGACAATGCAGTAATAACAAGTAATCTAACTAACAATTCCAAAACTACTGTCTTGTACACAGTGTAAGGGGATAAAGAATATGTACATAAGGATATATGAATGAGTGATGGTACAGAGCAGCATAGGCAAGATACAGTAGATGGTATCGAGTACAGTATGTACAAATAAGATGAGTATGTAAACAAAGTGGCAAAGAGACATTCTCACCAAGATAAGATAAGATAAGATGACATAAACTCTACAGTGGAAAGTCTACACATCAGAGTTATCGTATTCACATGGAATTGTTGTTCAATTTAAATGTTTGAATATGAAATTATTTGTGACGGGATGAAATGTGATTTTAGATTCTAAAATGTGAGATGTGGGTTTTCATAAGTTAGAGCTGCTCACTCAGTGGCCCGCCCACGTGAAGGGACAAGGGCTATAAAACTTTTCAAACACACCCTCCTCTCCCTTCCTTTATAAGCCCTTGACGACAACATAACTTCCTGTTCCGAGGATATGAGGACGACGGTCCTATGTCAGAATGGTTCAGATAATAACTACAGAACGAAGCCAACATCAGCATGAGCTTTGGTTGCGATTGGTATGAACTTTTATTCACTACAGAAGTGATACCTCCTAGCCGTTGAGTTAGCAACAGCAGCTGCAAACGAGGTTAGGAAGGAACAGACAGAGTATCCCGTCTATCACACAACGACGTGACTACAATGTATCCAATTGACCACCAGAGACATTCTTCAAAGGACTCGGTTGACTACCGGTTGACTACCGCCAACCTACTGAAGCGCAGTATTAATGTATGTGAATTCTGTGTGATTAGTTAGGTGTTTAGTAAATACACTGCTAAATACACTGCTAAAAAAAATAAGGGGAACACTTAAACAACACAATGTAACTCCAAGTCAATCACACTTCTGTGAAATCAAACTGTCCACTTAGGAAGAAACACTGCTTGACAATAAATTTCACATGCTGTTGTGCAAATGGAATAGACAACAGGTGGAAATTATAGGCAATTAGCAAGACACCTACAATAAAGGAGTGGTTCTGCAGGTGGTGACCACAGACTACTTCTCAGTTCCTATGCTTCCTGGCTGATGTTTTGGTCACTTTTGAATGCTGGAGGTGCTTTCACTCTAGTGGTAGCATGAGACGGATTCTACAACCCACACAAGTGGCTCAGGTAGTGCAGCTCATCCAGGATGGCACATCAATGCGAGCTGTGGCAAGAAGGTTTGCTGTGTCTGTCAGCGTAGTGTCCAGAGCATGGAGGCGCTACCAGGAGAGTACATCAGGAGACGTGGAGGAGGCCGTAGGAGGGCAACAACCCAGCAGCAGGACCGCTACCTCCGCCTTTGTGCAAGGAGGAACAGGAGGAGCACTGCCAGAGCCCTGCAAAATGACCTCCAGCAGGCCACAAATGTGCATGTATCTGCTCAAACGGTCAGAAAGAGACTCCATGAGGGTGGTATGAGGGCCTGACGTCCACAGGTGGGGGTTGTGCTTACAGCCCAACACCTTGCAGGGCGTTTGGCATTTGCCAGAGAACACCAAGATTGGCAAATTCGCCACTGGCGCCCTGTGCTCTTCACAGATGAAAGCAGGTTCACACTGAGCACATGTGACAGACGTGACAGAGTCTGGAGACGCCGTGGAGAACATTCTGCTGCCTGCAACATCCTCCAGCATGACCGGTTTGGCGGTGGGTTAGTCATGGTGTGGGGTGGCATTTCTTTGGGGGGCCGCACAGCCCTCCATGTGCTCGCCAGAGGTAGCCTGACTGCCATTAGGTACCGAGATGAGATCCTCAGACCCCTTGTGAGACCATATGCTGGTGCGGTTGGCCCTGGGTTCCTCCTAATGCAAGACAATGCTAGACCTCATGTGGCTGGAGTGTGTCAGCAGTTCCTGCAAGGGGAAGGCATTGATGCTATGGACTGGCCCGCCCGTTCCCCAGACCTGAATCCAATTGAGCACATCTGGGACATCATGTCTCGCTCCATCCACCAACGCCACGTTGCACCACAGACTGTCCAGGAGTTGGCGGATGCTTTAGTCCAGGTCTGGTAGGAAATCCCTCAGGAGACCATCCGCCACCTCATCAGGAGCATGCCCAGGCATTGTAGGGAGGTCATACAGGCACGTGGAGGCCACACACACTACTGAGCCTCATTTTGACTTGTTTTAAGGACATTACATCAAAGTTGGATCAGCCTGTAGTGTGGTTTTCCACTTTAATTTTGAGTGTGACTCCAAATCCAGACCTCCATGGGTTGATAAATTTGATTTCCATTGATCATTTTTGTGTGATTTTGTTGCCAGCACATTCAACTATGTAAAGAAAAAAGTATTTAATAAGAATATTTCATTCATTCAGATCTAGGATGTGTTATTTTAGTGTTCCCTTTATTAATTTTTTTAGCAGTGTACATAATTAAACCCAATTTTGTATTGCTGATTCAAATTGTTAGCCAGGGTTCTTGCAGATAAAATAATTTACAACTTTCAGATGAGACTGAATTAAGACGATAATTGATATTGACGGCTATTGATGTAAAATATTACTAGGTCTTTAAGAGTTTATTCGGAAGATAATAGCTCTATAAATATTATTTCGCGGTGCCCGACTCTCTAGTTAATTACATTTCCATGATTAGCTCAATCAGGTGATATTAATTACGGAGAAATTATTTTATAGAATAGCAAGCCATATCACTTAATCCGGCATAGCCAAAGACAAGACAGGGGTAAAAATCGCTTGCCATGAGGTGGTAGAGAGAACAGTCTATGACTGGGGTGGGTAGGGTCTTTGACAATTTTTAGGGCCTTCCTCTGACACCGCCTGGTGTAGAGGTCCTGGATGGCAGGCAGCTTTGCCCCAGTGATGTACTTGGCCGTACGCTCCACCCTCTGTAGGACCCATGCCAAATCTTTTTAGTAATAGGCTGTTGTGCCCTCTTTATGACTGTCTTGGTGTATTTGGACCATTCTAGTTTGTTGGTGATGTGAACACCAAGGATCTTGAAGCTTTTAACCTGCTCCACTACAGCCCTGTCAACGAGAATGGGGGCGTGCTCGGTCCTCCTCTTCCTATAGTCCACAATCGTCTCCTTTGTCTTAATTACGTTGAGGGATAGGTTGTTATTCTGGCACCACCTGGCCAGGTCTCTGACCTCCTCCCTATAGGCTGTCTCGTCATTGTCAGTGACACTGTTGTGTCATCTGCAAACTTAATGGTGGTGTTGGAGTCGTACCTGGCCATGCAGTCATGGGTGAACAGGGTGTACAGGAGGAGACTGAGCAAGCACCTGAGGGGCTCCAGTGTTGAGGGAGGTGTTTAGTCCCAGGATCCTTAGCTTAGTGATGTGCTTTGAGGGTACTATGGTCTTGAACGCTGAGCTGTAGTCAATGAACAACATTCTCACATAGGTGTTCCTTTTGTCCAGGTAGGAAACGGCAGTGTGGAGTGCAATAGAGATTGCAACACCTGTGGATCTGTTTGGGCGGTACCACAAATTGGAGTCTAGGGTTTCTGGGATAATGGTGTTGATGTGAGCCATTACCAGCCTTTCAAAGCACTTCATGGCTACGGATGTGAGTGCTACAGGTCTGTAGTCATTGAGGCAGGTTGCCTTAGTGTTCTTGGGCACAGGGACTATGGTGGTCTGCTTGAAACATGTTGGTATTACAGACTCAATCAGGGACATGTTGAAAATGTCAGTGAAGACACCTGCCAGTTGGTCAGCACGTGCCCGTAGCACACATCCTGGTAATCCGTCTGGCCCCGCAACCTTGTGAATGTTGACCTGTTTAAAGGTCTTACTCACGTCGGCTACGGAGAGTGTGATCACACAGTCGTCCATAACAGCTGATGCTCTCATGCATGCCTCAGGGTTGCTTGCCTCGAAGCGAACATAGAAGTGATTGATTTAAGATTTAACTCGTCTGGTAGGCTCATGTCACTGGGCAGCTTGCGGCTGTGCTTTCCTTTGTAGTCTGTAATAGTTTGCAAGCCCTGCCAAATAAGACGAGCATCAGAGCGGGTGCAGTACGATTCAATCTTAGCCCTGTATTGGTGCCTGTTTGATGGTTCGTCGGAGGGCATATCAGGACTTTTTATAAGCTTCTGGTTAGAGTCCCACACCTTAAAAGCGGCAGCTCTACCCTTTAGCTCAGTTTAGGATGTTGCCTGTAATCCATGGCTTCTGGTTGGGGTATGTACATACAGTCACTGTGGGGATAACATCATCGATGCACTTATTGATAAAGCCAGTGACTGATGTGGTGTACTCCTCAATGCAATCGGATGAATCCCGGAACATGTTCCAGTCTGTGATAGATAAACAGTCCTGTAGTTTAGCATCTGCTTCATCTGACCACTTTTTTTTATAGAACGAGTCACTTGTGCTTCCTGCTTTAATTTTTGCCTCACAAGTCCTCAACTGGCAGCTTCATTAAATTGTACCCGCAAAACACCAGTCTCAAAGTCAACAGCGAAGAGTCGACTCCGGAATGCTAGCCTTCTAGGCAGAGTTGCAAACAAAAAAACATATCTCAGACAGGCCAATAAAAAGAAAAGATTAAGAATGACAAAAGAACACAGACACTGGACAGAGGAGCTCTGCCTAGAAGGAGTCATCCCGGAGTCTCCTCTTCACTGTTGATGTTGAGACAGTTTTTTTACGGGTACTATTTAATGAGCTGCCAGTTAAGGACTTGTGAGGCATCACTTTCCCAAACGAGACACTCTCATGTACTTGTCCTCTTGCTCAGTTGTACACTGGGGCCTCCCACTCCTCTTTCTATTCTGGTTAGGGCCAGTTTGCGCTGTTCTGTGAAGGGAGTAGTACACAACGTTGTACAAGATCTTCAGTTTCTTGACAACTTCTCGCATGGAATAGCCTTCATTTCTCAGAACAAGAATAGACAGACAAGTTTCAGAAGAAAGTTCTTGTTTCTGGACATTTTGAGCCTGTAATCGAACCCACAAATGCTGATGCTCCAGATACTCAACTAGTCTAAAGAAGGCCAGTTTTATTGCTTCTGTAATTAGCACAAGTTTTCAGCTGTGCTAACATAATTGCTAAAGGGTTTTCTAATGATCAATTAAGCCTTTTAAAATGATAAACTTGGATTAGCTAACACAACGTGGCATTGGAACACAGGAGTGATGGTTGCTGATAATGGGCCTCTGTACGCCTATGTAGATATTCCATAAAAAATCTGCCGTTTCCAGCTACAATAGTCATTTACAACATTAACAATGTATTTCTGATCAATTTAACATTATTTTAATGGACAAAAAATGAGCTTTTCCTTCAAAAACAAGGACATTTCTAAGTGACCCCAAACTATTGAACAGTAGTGTATGTAATTTTCCATATTAGCAGAATATTTTTTCAATACCAAAACAATTTTCAGAATTACAGTTCCAAGGATGGACTGATATTTCTCCAATGCCAAATCATTGTGTCTTGTTTTCAACAAAACCCTATCCCTATCCTAAACCCTAAACCCTATACCCTATCCCTGTTTGCAAAAAGTTCCATCTGAGACGTCATTGGGAATGATACTTTCAAAAGTTAGGCCTACCTTTCCACCCAAGACAGAGTAGGTCTACCGACGCAAAAATGTTTTTGCTTTAACTTCTGGATACTATTCTTCAGTGGTTTAACCCAACGAGAGAAGGTCACAAGTGTTTCCCTAAAAGCTGTCTGGGTTTGAACATCTTCTATTGTTCAGAAAGTGAATAGCTTAATCAATTTATAGCGACAGAATCAGATTACTTCCCAAGCTAAGTAAATATTTTGTGTCCTCATCTATAGAAGGTTGTAGATCAGCCTCAATACCAAATAAACTAAACAATAATATCCCCATATGCATCGGATGCACGTCTTTCCCGGGTATTTTACCTTGGTTCTAGCCTAAAGCATTTCGGACCAAAGCTCTGTTATAGATCACTTTATATAATCAGATGTTTTATTTTCAAAAAAATTATAAGCTAACAATCGGTAGGCCTGTGCTTTTGCCATTTTCTTCAATAAAAGTTGGGCCTATAGCATACCCTCTTATACCCCCTCCATTCGTCTTGGTTTTCACTTAACAGTCCTTCACTGACACAGAGGCAGGCTATTTAAAGAGTGCATGGTGGTTGAAGGAATTGGCAGTCAAATCTGTGGATATAGCAGCCTATAGCCTAATTTCATCTGTCAAACAGGTAGGCCTACCTCTTATTTCTTAAATAGGAAGAAATAGGCTCCAACATAAAGGCTTCTTGTTGTTAGTAAATTAAAATTAAGACGGTTGAACTGAAATATGCCTAGGCTACTCGAATTTGCCTAATTTCAGCACCATGAGCTGTCCATTTCTGATTGATTGTTGCCTGCGGCTGCTACTTCAACTTTCAGCTCCACAATCTGGCTTATTGTGAGGTCAATAACTCTGATAAATACCTCATGGGCAAGAAAAAATATTGTTTCAAATAAATTATAGTAGTAGCAAGCTATTAAAGTTGACCTCCGGTCCTCCTCCTCAAACAGAACAAGACATAGGCTGTAGGCTTGTCCGTGAGCAAGATATCGCATATTTTGAAATAGGCCTAATCAACAAACAAAAAAAATTAATTATTATTTGACTCTCATCCTGAACTGTCACGGTAGGCCTACACAGGACAGCCATTGGTTAGGCAGCACAAAAAAAAGTTTTGATCAGAAAGAGCAGAGCTGGCCGGTGCTCAGGGTTGGAATATCCATTGCAGTGTGCAATGCAGCCTAGTTTTATTTACACTATCTGAGCAGCGCAAAAGACTCCTGAAGGAAGTACTTCTTCTTAGAAATATAACTTTGCTCTGTGCTTCTCTGACATGCACTTCGTAACCTACAGGCTATGGATCATTTGATTGAGATCAGACTAAATAGCCTATACTTGATATTGCACACCCAGTGGAGAATCAGAGATGAGGGGCGACATCGGGCACACATCGATATATTGCCTAATGAGCAAGTAATTCTAAAACTCCAAGAAGTATAGAAATGTTATCAAATACAAATGACATGACCCTCCCCTGGACTAGATTTAAAAAGCACTAAATCCTGACCCTCCCCAATTTTCCTCCAGGAACCCCATTCTGTAAACGTTGATCCATCCCTTTGTTGAAAAATACTGACCTGTTCTATGGTTTCTTTCCGTCAAGGGAACACAATTGTACAAGTCATTATCAAGCACAACACAAAGTCAAAATACGTTTGGAAAAATTGCATGTGCAAATAGAAATGAGAGGCTTTCCACGGTTCAATTTCACTAGGCTCTGCAGGAGATGCCTAAACGCTGTACGTTCCCCTGGATCCAGTTCCACACGTTTAAATGATGCACTTGAAATGTATCCTGCAACTAGCACCCTGTTTTCATTATTGTGAACCCGAGGCCATATCCGTGTGAGAACCAGAGCACAAGGGGAGGCCATCTTGCTGCTTCGTACAGTGTGTGCGGTTAAGAAGGAGCCCTGTTATGTATAAAGAACACCATATTTCAGCAATGTGTTCGTGCCTGTATGTGTTGTCCACTGACAAACATGTAATTGGGAGCAATTGCCTACAGGACTGCCCTTTAAATGTCCAATTGATATCTATATGCAGTTACAGAATGCCTATTTTTTTTTCACACAACATTTCGCTGCACGGCGTACAATTTGTCATGTGTCCCCTCTTTCTTCCTCGTTGTCACTTAATTTGTGAGCAACTAGTCATTAGATAATCTTGGGCGGTGGTTTGGGGTTAGTGTAATTTCCTGTTAGTTCATTAACCCCACCCTCTTTGCTTTTCCTATCCATTCATTTAATCACGGTTGTAGTGTAAGCCGAAACAAACCGTAATCGTTTAAGTAATTGTGCCAGTGTGCTTTAACTTCCACAGACATTACACTGGGCCTGTCCTCAGGGCATACAGTCCACACAGTTAGTCAGGGACGTTTAACTCCTGCCAAACAGATGTTACTCATGGCCATGTGTGGAAGTAACCATTACAAAGATCACAGGTTAAATGCTAGTCTTGATGAGTAGCTAACGGCTTTCATTTGGAGTTTCGCTCAGAAAGATCACACACAAAATATAGACCCAAAAATATATTCACGATTTTCATCTTCAACCAGTGGCACAAGTGGCATCAACACCAAAGTGTTGTTTGAAAAACATTGACTTTCACTGGTTCCTGGTGCGTGTACACAGTGAAAGTGCTTTAGTATAGTTGGCCAACACAGTAAGAGAAAACTGAAAGAATTTCCCAAAGAAAAATGGTGCGACTTGCTTCTGCTGGCCAAATGTATTTTTATGGTAGTCGGAGAAGTGGAAGGTTCTCACCATTGTCCTTCATACCGTTACAGACCACTGGTAAAGAACTAAATAATAACATTTCACAGTTTCAGTGTGCGATGTGGGCTAAGGCCTGTAGCACTGTCACACGATATCACTGATAGTGAGCTGAGGTGTGTGTGTGTGTGTGTGACCGGTTATAAACTTCATAAAGGTAAACATGTGTAGCCGCGGGAAGCTAGTGTTCAGGACAGATTAGGAAGAGGAAATGGAATATCCCACTCCTGTCATGCAGTGCTAGAAGTGAAACCGGGGTAGACACAGAGACAAAATGTATCTCTGGGGTATGACAGTATGTATGAATAACAAACCGGTTATGAGAGAAAAGACATTGAATAAATGCCTGATATTCACGATAAGAATAGCCAAGTGCAGATTTGAATCTTTTTGTTGTGCTAAGGTTAATAAGCATGTTTCCCACATCAACATGGCTGCCTTATCTAGTTGATTGTTCACATACAACCACACTATCACATACTACCGGTCATATCATTTTGGGATAGTTGAGGGCAACTGTGAAAGGGAATGGAACTAGAATCATGTATTATCACCATACAATACCATTTATCATAGCCCATGAACAACAGGTAAGAAAGACATTTCTGAATGTTAGATCTATTATCCATAAATGATTCCAAAACACACAAGCACATTATTACATACTCCGTCACACTATCAAGTACATAGATCAATATCATTATAAGGAAGAATACGGTACCATTAAATATTTATTTTGCCCTTTCAAACTAAAATAAGTTGGTCGTATGTGGCAAAGTACAAGTTGACGTGTCAATGGAAATTGGATTGTGCTGGTTTTCATATTTTTTTTTGTTGTGGTTTATAGTGGTGAGTATAAGGGTTAAGATTAGGGCCATAGTCCTAATGTCGACTTTAGCACGGGCAAATATTGACAACCCACCCACACAGACTGCACAGTTTAAAAACTGATGGCTCTAATCCACACCTACACTTTCCTGTGCCTCGGCATCAACGTCTTTCCTGTCTGAGTATTTACTTCCCAGAAAACGTCAGTCGTTTTTTTGTGGGTTTTTTCTTACAGCGCCTGAAAGATTGAGACCTCCGTTGTGTTCAGTCTCGGGTGAATTACAAGTCTCTCTGAAATGGCTGCTGAGTGCCAGTGAAGGATGCCTTTCAGCAAGATGGGGGATTTCCAGCAACTTGAGGTAAAATGGACACTGAGACAGAGCAGGCCTACCAATAGGCCTGGGAGTCTGGCTGCTCCTCGAAACACATCCATCTTTTGAAAAGAAAGGAAACTATAGGTACTGGTTTATTATACCGACCTGTTTCAGCTTCAGCGTGGATTCATCAGGCGTTTCCCGGACATTGTGTGCTAATAACATATAGTTTCTAGCAATGACTTTTGAAAATTCGACACATCACAGCTACACTGCACACGTAACGACATGTGATAAGTTAATATTTTGTGGGGAAAGTGTCTACGTTGGTGTATTCATAGAATGAGGAATTGCCGTGGTCATTGTAGTAGTCATAAAAACTATTTGGGCTTTGGGTGCCGGATTCAACAGGTATATATACTGAAGAAGGAGAAACCCACATTCACTGTAATAGTCTACGATGGTGTATTGACACAGAGAGAACCAAAGATTACATTGTGATCCAGCGTCTATTAGAAAACTTGAGAAACGGACTGGAGGTGAATGGTCCATTCTGATTGTTTGCTCATATTCAATATTGTAGCCAGAGAGGTACACTGCCACAGTGCTGCCCACACATCCAGGCCTTATTGTATTTCTATCTAGGGTGGAGATACAGAGACAGCAGAACATCCAGCCAACATGTTGGAGAAGACATACCACAAGGTTGGGTTTGCTTCCAACATTTCAGGACTTTTCAGTTTATCACACACAGACAATATATGTGCTTGTTTTCTTTCTGCTAAAGACTATCTATGATTGATATGGTGCTCTAAGTGACTATAATGGTAGAAGGCCCTGAAACGTTGAGATAGCCAACTCAGATTTTTTTCTCTCCCCCTGTGATTTACGACACTGAAAGGCTGTATGGTATCTTTCCGTAGGATTCAAATGAACGTCACACTTAGAGAAGGAATGAGATATTTTTTCCCCCCTCCCTCCCCTCATATTTTTCCATAAATTGTCAGTTAGAGCTGGATGCTAACCAGCACTAAGGGCTGGAAACGAGTGTATTGTTACTGGCACCGAGGCTGTCCAGCAGATATTAGCCGTGTAGAAAATGTGCTGAATATTACGGGCCTCTGTCACCAGGGCCAAGAAAGACATTTGGTCCAAAACCCAGAGCTGCTGCGCGGCTGCTATCTTTCAAAACCGAGCACCGCTTGCTAACTCTATGACGAACGGCGAGCCACCAGCCCAGTGAGGCAGCCAGGTTGTCCAGCTTGCTGAATCAAAGCTTTAATTAAATGTGACAGGGGACTGTGGGGTCAACTCTGATCCCAGGCCCAGACTAAAGCGGAGCAGGCTCACACGGTTCTGCCTCTCCTCTCCCTCATTAGATCAAACTGAGTGCTACACCAGAGCAGGAGGAGACTGCTGCTTCAATTTGCACCTTTCCAAAAAAAAAAACAGGCGATACTTAGTCCCAGGCCCCTTTCTGAAAGAGAAACATTGGCTATTGTTTTGAACGGCTTGTGTGTATGCGCGCACACGTGCGTGTGAAGTCCAAGACCTGGAATATCAGAACATCATCAAAGTCCGTCATGGACAATCAGCACTTGAGAAAAGAGTAGCTACAATATAAAGATATTTATGAACCCATAAATGTGATTACGTTTAAGTAATTCACAGCCGTAGAGAATAAAATGGAGCAGTGCGTTTATCATTAAAAATGCTAAGGTTTGGCTCAGATCCTTCACGTACTGTTTAAATGAGCCCTAAAATGTGCTTGACTGGTATTCTTTGCCATAATGTAGCTACCAATGGAGTAAAATGGTCATGTGGGGCTTTGGCTAATGAACCAATGCGGGGAACACAATCAAATGCAATGTGTACC
This sequence comes from Oncorhynchus mykiss, assembly GCF_013265735.2. Taxonomy (NCBI): domain Eukaryota; kingdom Metazoa; phylum Chordata; class Actinopteri; order Salmoniformes; family Salmonidae; genus Oncorhynchus; species Oncorhynchus mykiss. The sequence goes on from NC_048570.1 coordinate 41,133,232, forward strand.
AACTCATTAGCCATCCCATTCATTATTAGGCACTTTCTTTTTATTCAGTCATTATGCTGTATCCTATTCTGTAGTCAAAGCAGCATGCAGGACAACTCAGGAGGATTGTCGACAAAATTTCATCAAACCACAAGAATCAACCAACATTAGCTCTCAAGTGGTGTGGGGGGGGGGGGGTCCCCCAACGGAAGAGCTAATGGAGGAGGGGATAATATAACTCATATGAAGGACAAGATTAAAATTATTTACACTGGTTTCTTATGCGAACATAACTCTGCAACATAATTTGTGTGCGTGTGTGCGATGTGAAAAGCGATATGGCTGTGGCTGGCAGCCAGGGCTGTATTACTTATGTTTTATACATAGACACATTCAGTACAGGGCATGCTATGTCTCTTTACAGAAACATGAATTCAACTGAGTAACTGACACGTATGCATAGCAAGCTTAGGGCAGGTGCTATGGAGTGGAAGTGGACATTTCTGTATGCTGTTGGTTGGATCTGGCTTTTTTGTATATGTAGCCTTGTATTACACATGCTTTAGGTAGATGGGATTAGACAGCTGCGTCTCATCCTCATTGTCCTTCATTAAAAAGTCTAATTTGTGCATCGCTCTGTCTTTCCCCCTGTAGGGTTGGAAGAATTATCTTGCTGGCTTCCATATTTGTGCCATCTGTGCAGGGTAGAGCTCGGTGGATGTGGATAGCGCACACACACACACACACAAACACACACACACACACACACACACACACACACACACGCCTGCCTGTTGCAGCCAGTCTTCTGCTCATCCAAGCTGAGCATCAAACCACAATGAAAGATGATGCCATTTTTAAGATGATGTAAGTACCAGACTGGCTGGTCAAGCTCAAACCATGGCTGGTGAAGAAGACAATATGAATACTACAGTAACTGAAATGAATACGTTAACAGAATCTAAACAGAGACACAGAGAGAGAAGCCGTGACATGCATTTCTAGCTAGCACTACAGTGAAGGTTGAGCTGAGTGCCTCTGGGATTAATCATTTTTAGTAATAGGCCCGTATTAGTGGAAATATTTGAATTTAGCAACAGGTGAAACAACAAAAGAAGGGAAATGGATGACCACGTGACAACTGGATGATTAGAGCACGCTGCTTTGTCCCCAGTACTTAAGTTGATGCGTTTGACGCTTTTCAGGCATTTTCCATTTATTTCTAAGAATCTAAGAGGATGATGATAACGAATGTAACAATGCAGAAGAGTGAAGCCTGTGCATACCCAATGAGGTCATGTTCATGGAGCACATTTGGCTGTCTCTGGGCCCTTGAAGGGACAGACAGACAGACAGACAGACAGAGAATATGTGTGCGCGTGTGTGTGTGCCTACGTGACTGCCTTAGAGAGTGCGGGACTGTGTCATGCACGCACACACACACACACACACACAAACTAAAAGTGCTTGAGTACTTGTCAGGCCTAATTCTTTTCCCCCCAGACAAATATATGTATTCTGCATAAAAGGGCGATTTTCATTTTTCTAAGTGTGGCGTGCTTCGGCAGTGATCATTTCTCAGCCCCACGCAGGGTCCCGTTGCGTGGGCTGCTCTGTTTTTATGTAACTCTATGTTCTACGCCTCAACATAACACCCTGGGCTCAATGGATAGCAGTCCTGTGGAAGAGCAGTGAAAGCTTTAATGTGTGTTAATGAAACAAGTGTAGAATATTCAGATCTTTCTGATTCCGGACGTGAGATGCATGCTTAACTCTATTTTTTTTGAAACCACACATATAGTAACACACATAGTAACACACACACACACACACACACACTTACCTGGAAGCCTGAGGTCACAGGCACCAACAGTGAGAGAGCAATCACTGAGAAGAGCCACACAAGGAGTCAAGAGTCTCCTTGAGAAAAGAGGCCGAGGAGTAGGAGGACCGTTTTTACCAACCAGAGAAGGCAAACAGTCAGGACCAGATGAGACTGGTTGTGCTACTGAATAAAAGAGAAGGCAGACAGTGGAACATGAGACAGGGTTTATCATAACATTTTGTGATTGTGTTTGAATGTTTTCCCTTTAGAAAAACAGCACTTGTTGATTGTTGTAGTCCCATATCAGATGTTTGTAATTTACTACTGGTAAAAGTAATCAGCAACATACACACATACAGTATACTGTAGTATTGCAATATTACTCTGCCTGTGTAAGCATGCTGTGTTCCATAGCTATCATTTGGTCTCTTTAGTTAACAAATGACAGGGAGTTGTGGGAATTAACTCCACATTGAATCAAAGCACCAGTTGATTTAAGAATGTATCGGTTTCAGTAACTAAGCACAGGACGCAGAGGGATGCATTATGTGGTGTGTGTAAACACATCTGATTAATTTGTGTACAGATGGATATGGAAAAAATATTATTCCCCCTAAAGGGTATATACACTACATGACCAAAGTATGTGGACACGTGCTCGTTGAACACCTCATTCCAAAATCATGGGCATTAATATGGAGTTGGTCCCCCCTTTGCTGCTATAACAACCTCAACTATTCTGGGAAGGCTTTCCACTATATGATGGAACATTTCTGCGGGGACTTGCTTCCATTCAGCCACGAGAGCATTTGTGAGGACGGGCACTGATGCTGGGCGATTAGGCCTGGCTGGCAGTTGGCGTTCTAATTCATCCCAAAGGTGTTGAATGGGGTTGAGGTCAGGGCTCTGTGCAGGACAGATGATTTTTACACACTTCAGCAATCGGCGGTCCCGTTCTGTGAGCTTGTGTGGCCATTGTTGCTCCTAGATGTTTCCACTTTTGCAAAATAACAGCACTGACAGTTGAACGGGGCAGCTCTAGCCGTACAGAAGTTTGACGAACTGACTTGTTGGAAAGTTGGCCTTACGGAAGAGTTCAGTGACTCTCAACATGGCACCGTCATAGAATGTGGAAATGGCCTGAAGCCATGACGGTGCCATGTTGAGAGTCACTGAACTCTTCAGTAAGGCCATTCTACTGCCAATGTTGCATGGCTGTGTGCTCGGTTTTAAACACCTGTCAGCAAAGGGTGTGGCTGAAATATCTGAATCCACTAATTTGAAGGGATGTCCACATACTTATATAAGCATTTGTTTATCTCTACTACTTTTTCAGGGCTTTTAAGTTCAGTGAGAATTTTAAGAAAAGTACACTACCGGTCAAAAGTTTTGGAACATCTACTCATTCAAGGGTTTTTCTTTATTTTTACTATTTTCTACATTGTAGAATAATAGTGAAGACAACAAAGCTATGAAATAACACATATGGAATCATGTAGTAAACAAAAAAGTGTTAAACAAATCTAAATGTATTTTACATTTGAGATTCTTCAAATAGCCACCCTTTGCCTTGATGACAACTTTGCACACTCTTGGCATTCTCTCAACCAGATTCCTTTTCCAACAGTCTTGAAGGAGTTCCCACACATGCTGAGCACTTGTTGGCTGCTTTTCCTTCAGTCTGCTGTCTGACTCATTCCAAACCATCTCAATTTGGTTGAGGTCAGGGGATTGTGGAGGCCAGTTCATCTGATGCAGCACTCCATCACTTTAATTATTGGTAAAATAGCCCTTCCACAGCCTGGAGGTGTGTTGGGTCATTGTCCTGTTGAAAAACAAATGATAGTCCCACCAAGCCCAAACAAGATGGAATAGCGCATCTCTGCAGAATGCTGTGGTAGCCATGCTGGTTAAGTGTGCCTTGAAATCTAGATAAATCACAGACAGTGTCACCAGCAAAGCACCCCTACACCATAGCACCTCCTCCTCCATGCTTCACGATGGGAAATACACATTCGGAGATCATCCGTTCACCCACACCGCATCTCACGATGACATGCCGGTTGGAACCAAAAATCTCAGATTTGGACTCCAGAACAAATTTCCACCGGTCTAATGTCCATTGCTTGAGTTTCTTGTCCCAAGCAAGTCTCTTCTTCCTATTGGTGTCCTTTAGAAGTGGTTTCTTTGCAGCAATTTGACCATGAAGGCCTGATTCACACAGTCTCCCCTGAACAGTTGATGCCTTCTCACAGCAAAGGTACAAGAACATTCAAATCAAATCAAATTTTATTTGTCACATACACATGGTTAGCAGATGTTAATGCGAGTGTAGCGAAATGCTTGTGCTTCTAGTTCCGACAATGCAGTAATAACCAACAAGTAATCTAGCTAGCAATTCCAAAACTACTACCTTATCCCCTACAAGTGTAAGGGGATAAAGAATATGTACATAAAGATATATGAATGAGTGATGGTACAGAGCGGCATAGGCAAGATACAGTAGATGGTATTGAGTGCAGTATATACATATGAGATGAGTATGTAAACAAAGTGGCATAGTTAAAGTGGCTAGTGATACATGTATTACATAAAGATGCAGTAGATGATATAGAGTACAGTATATACATATACATATGAGATGAATAATGTAGGGTATGTAAACATTATATTAGGTAGAATTGTTTAAAGTGGCTAGTGATATATTTTACATCATTTCCCATCAATTCCCATTATTAAAGTGGCTAGAGTTGAGTCAGACTAGGTTTAGAGAGTTGTCCCCCCTTTTATACCTAAAAACCCGCCAGCTTTACCACGCTATCTTATTTATACCACCTATTCTTTCTATCTGAAAGGTCTAGAGCCTCTTGAGCATCATGGCAAAATAGTTGATTTCTGCCTAAATAGACATTCCCAAACGTAATTATTTTTCACGAGATGGCCATAGTTCTATGTGCATCGTCTTGCACCGTCTTGTACTTGAATGACCTCCTGACCTTGTCACAATATGACATATGAGAAAAGAATGACATTTGACCATGTTAAATGAAAGTCTCCACTCAGAACCTCTCCCTCGTGCACACAAATCATAACAGAGTGAACACTTTGACAAGACTCTGATTTATGTTCCTCTTTATTTGATGGAATGAGCATATTAAGGGCTAACCTAGCCTGTCTTCTCTGCTCTGCAGGGCCAATCACGGCTCAATTAGACACCATCCACGCAGACACAAATACTAATGGCTGGATAGCACGGGAAACCCCTAGTTAGATTTTAATAGGTGTCTATCACAACTTCAATGTAGAAGGTTTAAAAAAGTGTCATGCAAGCCTCATTATACCGGCTAACGAGAGTCGCCAAACTTTGATGAAATATGCAAATGCTCATCATAAACCCGGTGATTGCGTTACACTAGTAATTAACCTTATATTTCAACGTTTTCGGGACTGCGGCGCAGGACTTGCAGAAGTACATTTGAAATATTGGCAGAGACGGACAGTAAGGCGAGGCAAATATTTTGTTTGTGTGTGTGTGTGCGCGCATGCCTGTCTGTGTGCATACATGTCTGTGTAAAAATCTGAGTTTCTCTGTTCCCATGACTTTGCCAAAGCTTCGCTTGGTACAGTCTTCACAATACATCCTGTATGCTGATGTGGCAACCCAGGAGGAGTCCAACTCCAACTCACAGGAGGTGACCACAACATAGTTTCACAACAGACTGACATGTAATGAAACACAACGTTGACGTAAAATAATACTCCGTCTCAACACAGGCCCTAACCAAATTATGGCACTAAACCCAAACTATTACTGCGAGGCCCTGGACCTAAATACACCTATCTCTGTTTCTTACTTTAAGACCCTCTAACAGCCTGTGGTTGTCAGTGGTTATGGGGTTGTCAGTGGTACGCTGTATCTGTTGGCTACCAAACAGGAGCCTGGGGACAAGTTTAGCTCCATTCCTGTGCCCACTGCCTCTTCAGCCAGCATCGTCTCTCTGTCTCTCTGTCTCTGTCTCTGTCTCTGACTCTCTCTCTCTCTCTCTCTCTGTCTCTCTCTCCTCCCCCATCTCCCCCAGCTCTTTCTCTGTCTCTCTCTACCAGATTTGCTTTTGAACTGTCGTTTAGACCACAGAAATATGACGTCTGGCGTTCTAATGATTTGCAGACCATAAGCGGAAATGGTCGCCATGAATCATGAAAATGCATTTTCCCATTTCCATTATGGAGGAGTGTACATGCTCACAGACAGATTTACACTCTCCACATCCTCTTTTCCATTCTCTCTCATTTTCTTTATTCCTCTTGTCCCTTGCTCCTTCATCTCCATATTCTCTGTCTCTCTCTCTCTCTGTCTGTCTCCCTCTGTCTTTTCGTATGAAGACTTTAGTGTATAACCTTAGGGTCAAAGGACAGTTTAGTTCCTTCCTTGAAGTAATGGCGTAGGCCAGTATGAGGGACTGTACTCAGGCTAGAATGAATGGTGCGTAAGATCACAAAAAAAGTATCTGTAGATTTCCAAAGGTACTCGTAATCAAAGCACAAAATTGAGAGAGAAAAAAAAACAAGGAGGGATAGATGCAAAAATTATTCTTAATTTAATTCATCCTTGAAAGGATGCAAAAGTGCAAAGTGCTAAAAGTGCTCAACAAAAGGAGCATACTTTTTGGCTTCCATGCCTTCATCAGCGCTGTGCAAAGCAATCAAATAGAGACTTAAGGAGAAGACCCACCTGTGCGTCACAGGCACAACAGGTGCAAGTAACGAGCTGATTTGATGCTGGCGAACACGGAGTCATCAAGGCATACGGAATGAGAGTAGAATAATTACAAAAATGGACAAATGTCACATATAATTGAAAATAAAGACGCAATACGGCTGAGCTACGTGTCAATATCACAAGCATGAATACATTACTCATGTCCAATTCGAAAGGGAGGGGAGCGTTAATGTCAACGAAGTGGTACTTCAAGAAAGGGGAAGATTGCATGCTTAACATTAATATTCAAACAACTCAACTGATTTTGTCAGATTTTTGTCATCTTAATGTTGAATTAATGCACCTATCGACCAGGACTAAATGTGTGTAGCTGCATGCCCAAACAAAATTCAAGCAATTACAGTATCCCCATTTGACACAGAAGACATCAATCGTCACCGCAGAACATGAGGCTTTCATTTCAGCCGGTTTAGTTGTCTTGATACACCTCTAGGGCAGTGGCATGTAGATCAGCATCACATTTGCAGTAAATGTCAGGCCTACAAGCTATTTGTAAAATCGCATCACATGTTGTAATTGATTGCGTCGCTGTTATGTTGACCATATGGAATCGACGTGCGAGACAGTTTGCCTGGGTTTACCGTCTGACTCCCATTTACTGCACAGCTTGTGTTTCTGACCTTCAATATATGTGCTACTGCTTCTAGCATCTTGGAAAACAGACAGCGCTACTTTCCATAAACATACACCACTAATTGTAATTTCAGATCAGTGGCTGGAGTTGGAGTTGTCATTGATTTAAAGTACGTGCAGAATCATAATCCAAGAGGTTTATCCAACAAAACCAGGCCTCACTTACCTTCCTAGTATTGCCTGTGGCGCATCGGACCTAGCAGGAGCCAGACAGCACAATGCATTTGAAATGAAGATTTCTCTCCATGTAATTAATTTCACATTTGTCTAATCAAATTCGTTCAAGGGAACATGCTCACGTGAAGTTTCGAGCACAATGCACCAATTACATTGTCTCGTTCATGTGCAATACACTGTATACTGTATGTGCATACATTTAGGAAATACGTCTCACCGTGCCAACTTGTTTTTTTCTCTCTTCCCTTGTCTCTTTCTTTTTTCAGAGGATTGTTTTGGAAACAGAAAGATCATGCACATCCAATCTGGAGGTAAGTGGAAGTGCTTTTGAATCGACCAACCAGAGCAAGGTTCTTTGATTGGTCTCGAGTGGAGCTTTCGGGCAGTGAGGAGCTCCACAATGAGGGGTTACCTAGCAACCAATAACTACCATTATTAATCTTGGAGATCATTTTTTCCCCCCCTCCAGTGTTGCTTCAGGTTACCAACCACAGTTCTAGGAGTTTTAATACAATGAACGGAAGTGGATTTCTATCCAACTGTGCTCCAAGAAAACCAGGAAAGGTGTTAACATTGCATGTCTATGCATAATACACCAGGGTTGATTCCAACTGTTTTGGGAGATGTAGATCAATTGTCTTGTGGATGGCAAAAAACTGCACTTCTGTTGACCTTCGTGATTGTTAAATTGCTGGGTGAGGAGAAAGACGTGATTGCTGCTGTTATTTGTTTTCAAAAGCGGGAACACTCACTGATTCATTAAAGCTCTCAATGAGTAGCAGAGGGGAATATGATGAGGTACCCCAACAGCTGAAACAAACAACGTTTTTAAAACAGTAGATTTGAATTAGTTACGTTTGGTGTGTGGCCGGAATAGCTAATAAGACTTTAATTTCCAAAAATAGAGATATGTAGAAAACGTATGACAGCATGACCTACAACAGCATGTATCCAGAAAGCCATACAAAAACAAATTAAAAGAATACATTGATATTTGTTATTGTTTCTTTTCTCAGTGACTCAGGCTTGTGCCATTTTGCTTTTTTTCATTGGGATACCATGTTGACCATGAAATTGTTATTCTATTTCAATTATGTTTAACATTGAGTTGGACCATTTTGCCTGCATGGGGTCATAAAAAGAGTAAACTCACGCTAAATTAAAGTAGTTTGGATGGGTAATCATTTCAAGCAGAAAATATCTCAAATAGACAGCTTTCACCTCTTTATTATCAAATACATCAAGAGTTGACCGTTTGAGTGTATAACGCACCACCTCCATACTCTGCGGTCAGTACATGGGCTACTTCCGCTTTCACAGGAAATGACCAGGGTTCAAGTGGAAGTGCTTAACAGCTGGTAGTGCCGATCCATAAACACGAGATGGAGACCCTGATTGGAGTGGCCCACTGTGTAACGTCAGGCTTAGGTTTCAGCCCTTACCCCACAGTGTAAATCAGAACACAGGGTGGAAAAGAAACCAGATGGTTAGTGCCTCGCCTGGTGTATATATATGTGTGTGAGTGTGTGTGTGTGTGTGTGTGTGTGTTTTTCCTATTTGTCCTACATAACTTTGGGAAACAAACCAAAGAATTAAGAAAGTGCCTCAAGACAAGCTTAACATACTATGGCAAATACAGACTAGACTTCTGTCTGCTATTTGATTGTGGAATGGCATCTACAGTGCTGATGGAATACCCAAAAGCTACAACGTATGAATATAATGAATGAGTTGGATTCTGTTCCAGACTGTATAAAAGAATAAATGCATAAAGCGGTGTCTGTTTTTCATGTTTGTCTATCTGAATACTTTGATGAAGGACTGGAAGCAGTTTAGAAAATACGGATGTACAGAATCCAGTGTGCAACGACCAAATAACTATTACAACGTGGCCCTATACAAAGGCTCCAAAATGGCATAATGAAAATATATGAACTCTAGAAAATATTTTTTTAAACTATAGATCCCGCCGATCATAGCGTGCTAACAATTCTTTTTAAAACGAGGTAGAGAAGGAGAGAGGCAATGGTGTGTGAAAGTCCAGTGAACTTCCTCCACTGCTCTGTTCCACTCAGTGAAGTTCTCAAATCGCATGGATGATAAATTGTTCTTTTAATGTTGAAGGCCTCCTGCTGCAGCTACTGTACAGCTTCAAGTTTGTTTAGTGCAGTGAGATATAGAGGAGGAAGGGGCCTGCTGTTTTAACTGCCGGTACCATGTTCTGGGTCTTGAGATTCCCATAATTCCACAGAGAGCTAAGTGGATTACATTTGTGTAGTACTTTTTCCTATTGTTCCTAAGTCGAAAATGTGTTCTCATGAGAATGAGAATGAAAGTTCTGAGAACGTTTCTGAGTTGTGTGCTCTCATTCATCACCTACTCAGAGATAATAAAACATTGGTATGCGTGAGTTTGTGTACCAGCATCGTCATGGTAACCTGTATCAGATTAGAAGGAACCATATTTGGGTTTGATTACAATCTCGGTTCTCTCAGGAGTTGGGGCGGGCCCGGTAAGAGCATAAGTCTGTCGTGGAACAGCTTGATTCTGAATTATAGTTCTGTTTTTATTCCACTGCCAAATGAACGGACTCAAATATAATCATGCATATCCAGACATCTCCTGGGTATAACCAAATTAAAGCACTCATTAACACACACGCACGAAAACATGTCACACACACATGCACGCACACACACTGCTTCAGCTACCAGGTATTTTACTACGTTTTTTTTTCTTCTCTCGAGCCACTGCTTTTCACTTGCATGGTCTGAAAGGTCTCTCATGGAGCTTAATTGAAGAGGCAGTCCTGTATTGGCCACTCAGCAGAATGCTGTCCTGTTACGTGGACTGTGAAGAGAACAGATGAGTATTGAAGGAGAGAGGTAACGACCATACATGTGACGGAGGCTTGCTAAAACTGACAGAACAACCCAACAAGGAGAAAAGAAAGGAGCGAGGGGAGAAAAAGACATAGGGATGCAGACACTGGGATGACCCCCCCCCCCCCCCCCCCCCCCCCTTGTTTGTACACTGCTGCTACTCGCTGTAAATTGCTAACAATTGCTAACATTCATTGGTCAAAACTGAAGTCACATCATTTTCAAAACTCTCCACACAGTCAGCGAAACAGAAGTAAGTGTATGTGAACCAAACTGTGAATAATATTTCCTTCTTTTCACACAAAATGCATTCAATGACCACATTCTCCGAACTCCATTGACTATTTTCTCATTCATACTCCCACCTGCCAAACTCTATATTTGCAGCAGGTTTTCAAATGCTAACACACTGCTTACAAAACACATTCAAAACAAAATGATGGCAAATGTCGTGCATTTCTGCGGTAACCAGATTGAAACATATAGAAAATCACAGCAGAATATTGAATCATTCCAAACACAGCTGATTACAATTTCAGCTGAAAGCCCACCCAAGTGTCCTGTTTTTTGTCACGTTACCAAACAGACAAGAGGACGGCTTCGGAATGATTTAGTTTGGAAACATGGATCAAGGAAGAGAGGTTGGTGGGGAAAGAAGAGAGCCAGGGAGAGGGAGAATGCGTGGAGGACAAAGGAGAAGAAGGCCAAGAGCTGTGGTCTCTGATGAGATAAGGGCCACAATTGTTGACCATGTTGTAAACCATGGTCTCTCTTTGAGAGTGGCCGGTTTAAGGGTGCAACCAAATCTGCAGCTTTCAACAGTTGCATCAATAGTATGCATTTTCCGGTAAAACAACAGGTAAGATGTGCATCCTTCGGTGATAATTGAACTAAATATTACAGTACAATACAGTATGTTCACATTTTTTACATGTACTGACATTTTGAAATATATTGATTGTTTTGTGTTTTTCAGTAGGATCCAAAGGTTGCCTCCCACAGGAGGGAGAGGCAGAATATTATCAGACACGCAGGAAATTGCCATTGTTGACATGGTAATTGGCAACAATGCAATAAAACTGTGGGAAATTCGGGACAGAGTGCTGGCAGACAATATCGCTTTTGGGAATGTGAATACGGTCAGCACAAGGACAATTACCAGAGTCCTAGAGAAACATTAAATAAGGATGAAGCAGTTGTACTCTGTACCATTTTGAGGGAAACGGTGAACTTGTGATAGAACTCCGGTATCAATATGTCCAGGTAAGATGTCTGTTCAATAACCAAACAGGGTACATACACAACTATACATAATGTAAAGTACTGTAAAACTGTGTATTTACTGTGTTTTAGAGTAATGGAGATGGAAGCCAGGCAAACTGCACATATATTCATCTGTGGATGAACCTGGCTTCAACCTGGCGAAAACACGTCGCAGGGGAAGAAATGTGATTGAACAGAGAGCAAACGTGGATGTCCCAGGCCAGAGAGGAGCTAACATCACAACGTGTGCAGCACTGTCCAATGATGGTTTTCTGTTACACAAGCCACTCTTACAATACAGAGAGGCTCGTTTATTTTCTGGGTGACCTGCATAATCAGCTTGTGCCAGCGGAGGAGAGAGGGGCAAGAAACTCCCCTACCTTCGTTGTTGTGGGGGATTATGTGGCATTCCACCACTCTGCTGCAGTCACAGACTGGTTTACTGCACATCCCATGATGTCAGTATTATTCCTGCCGTCACACTCCCCCTTCCTAAACCCCATAGAGGAGGTTTTCTCTGCGTGGAGGTGGAAGGTTTATGACCACCATCCACATGGCCAGATGTCCTTACTGGATGCCATGAATGCAGGGTGTGGAGACACTTCTCCTGAAGACTGCCAGGGTGTGGAGACACTTCTCCTGAAGACTGCCAGGGTGTGGAGACACTTCTCCAGAAGACTGCCAGGGTTGGATTAGACATTCCAGAAGATACTTTCCAAGATGCATCGCCAGAGAAGACATATGATGTGATGTTGATGAGAACTTGTGGCCAAATGCAGGAGAGAGGGAGAACTAGAACCCTCACAGTACGATTGATTATACTACTGTATACTTTTTTTGTGTAACTATTATTGCAGCCCTGTAATGTCAGGAATTTGTTTTTTGCTTCAACTATTTTTTCACAAGTAAATTACTATATGCAAAGATATAGAACAAGTAAAGGCTATTGAATTACTGCATTTCTGATTCATTCTTGTTACATATACTTTAGTACAGTCAAAGTGAAAGTGTTCGTATTCTGTAATGAAATACTGATTTGTGAAAAATCATTCAAACTTCAAAGAGAAGTTAATTTATGTAATGCTGTGTGTTATGTGTGCTTTCTGAGTGAGAATTGTTGTCAGTGTTATGGCCGAACAAGCTTGAGACATGTTTTGGTGGTTTGAGTGAGTTGGAGTGAGATTAACTGCTTGGCCAAGATGCATGTTGGTAATGCAGACGGAAGAGTTTTGAAAAAGTGGCTTCAGTATTGACCGATGCTTGTTAGCAATTGAACAAAAAAAAAACTGAATCTGCATAGTCACTTTACCCCTACCTACATGTTCAAATTACCTCGACTTGGTACAGCCTCGTTATTTTATTGTGTTACATTTAATTTTTTACTTTAGTTTATTTAGTATATTTTCTTAACTCCATTTATTGAACTGCATTGTTGGTTAAGGGCTTGTAAGCATTTCAAGGTATTCGATATTCGATATTCGGCACATGTGACATATAACATTGATTTCACCTGATTTGTCATTGGCTCAAATAGATTGTGCTAATGCTACTGGTTGGCTAGAGGAAAACGTCCTCAAAAAACAACAGTATTCTATTAATTCATACAGAGGTAATGCATCCATATCGTGAACTTAATATAAAATAGAAAACAATTTCCCAACACCTAAAAGGTTAACGCTACAGTGCCTTGCGAAAGTATTCGGCCCCCTTGAACTTTGCAACCTTTTGCCACATTTCAGGCTTCAAACATAAAGATATAAAACTGTATTTTTTTGTGAAGAATCAACAACAAGTGGGACACAATCATGAAGTGGAACGACATTTATTGGATATTTCAAACTTTTTTAACAAATCAAAAACTGAAAAATTGGGCGGGCAAAATTATTCTTCTTGGTATAATCAAACCCTATATCACAATGTTTGGATATCTTCAGTTTTTGACTATACTAACTGTTGGGAAACTGAGGCCCAGTAGTGTTTTTCTGTTTAACTCACCTCACCTATGACTAAAGGCATGCCTGGCCCTGCTGTGGTGAAGTGTGGAGTTAGCACCTCTTTCATTCTCCAGACCTGTGAGAAGTCAGTCGGGAAAGAATTTCCCTATCCACCACCGGTGGTAAATGCATATTTTACACAGTCCCACTAAAGCTACAGGGTTTTGCCTGGCAGCCTCAATCTTGACCTATCAAGGCACAAGGCGAGACCCAGATGCAGACACAGGAGGCAGATGGTTGGAGTCTTACAATGTTTAATTATCCAAAGGGGCCGGCAAGAGAATGATCGTGGACAGGCAAAAAGGTCAAAACCAGATCAGAGTCCAGGAGGTACAGAGTGGCAGACAGGCTCGTGGTCAAGGCAGGCAGGTACAGAGTCCAGAAACAGGCAATGGTCAAAACCGGGAGGACTAGAAAAAGGAGAATAGTGAAAGGAGTACGGGGAAAATATGCTGGTTGACTTGACTAAACATGCAAGATGAACTAGCACAGAGAGACAGGAAACACAGGGATAAATACACTGAGGAAAATAAGCGACACCTGGAGGGGGTGGAGACAATACCATGAACATGTGAAACAGATCAGGGCGTCGCATGACCGGATGCAGTCTCTCTCTCTTTCTCTCTCTCCCTCTCCCTCTCCTTCTTTCTTTTCCTCCTACCAGAAACTGTCAAGGCAATCTGGCTCAGTGACACTTTTACAACATGTCCAGGAGTGAACTCTAACCCTGCACCCCTGCCGCCCCGAACTGTCACAGATTTTATAAAGGCAAATAAATTTGCTCCAAACGACCTATCAGACACCTGCTGGTGGGACTGCTGAATGGCGTTTCCTCACCACCACACTGTCACCAACCACTAACAGAGAGACACCTCAAGGCACTGCTATTGGACCAGCCATCTCTATCAGACACCCTGCTTTCTCCATAACCCATAGGTGTGTGTCAATATTATTACAGATCATCACTGTCTGTATATGACATCTACTCCAGACTGGGATTCCTATTCCAGGCTGCAAGTAGCTCATATGTGACACCTATCCTAGGTATCAGAGAAACTGTCATGGGCGGCGGGCCTGTCCGAATAGATACTCCGAATAGATACGCTGAGTGAATGGTGAGTTAATCAGTTGTGACATAGATGACTCCCACGCCTGGTCCATGTCACGTCACCTTGTTTGTTTCACAGCCTAATCTCGGTGCTTTTGTGTAATTAGCTAATTGTAGCGGTTCTAATTTTAGCTATTGATTGTTTAATTGAGTGCAACGGCTGTTGTTGCAGTTTGTGAAGGATGCATAGTAGAGGGTAATAATGTGATTGCCTGGCTAACCGTGAGCACTGAGTAATAGTGATATAAAGCATTAAACATGTGACCCACACATGATCCTACTCCGCTACGGGAATATGCACATGGAATGTCAATTTTTCTAGATATCGATAACACAGTCCCCATTATGGTAGATGGTAATTCGTTACCAAAAGTGTTGAACTGCACTGTACAGATGAAGTCATGAAATGCACAGACACTCTCATCACACACACACACACACACACACACACATACACACGCACACACACAAAGAAAGAGAGATAGAAGTGTATCACACTGAGGAAAATGCATTAAAGCTCAAAATGAAAGGTAATTTCCTGTGACCTTTACTATGGGACCTATCTCCATTATTCAAACCTGGGCCAGACGAGATTTGATAGTGAATCGGTTAAATGATTCAGACTTGGTCATGTTTTATTCATTTGGGGAGTTTCATATGTTGTAACTTCCTTCAGCCTAATGTTTGGGAATACCTTTTTGGTTTGGGAAGTACCAAAAAGACATGTAGAGAGTCAGAGCTCAAAATGACTTATATCTGTGTATTGTACAGTTGAAGTCGGAGGTTTACATACACTTAGGTTGGAGTCATTAAAACTCATTTTTCAACCACTCCACAAATTTCTTGTTATCAAACTATAGTTTTGGTATGTCGGTTAGGACATCTACTTTGTAAGGACATCTACTACTAAGTAATTTTTCAAAATATTGTTTACAAACAGATTATTTCACTTATAATTCACTGTATCACAATTCCAGTGAGTCAGAAGATTACATACACTAAGTTGACTGTGCCTTTAAACAGCTTGGAAAATTCCAGAAAATGATATCATGGCTTTAGAAACTTCTGATAGACTAATTGACATAATTTGAGTCAATTGGAGGTGTACCTGTGGATGTATTTCAAGGCCTACCTTCAAACTCAGTGCCTTTTTGCTTGACATAATGGGAAAATCAAAATAAATCAGCCAAGACCTCAGAAAAACAATTGTAGACCTCCACAAGTCTGGTTCATCATTGGGAGCAATTTCCAAACACCTGAAGGTACCACATTCATCTGTACAAACAATAGTACACAAGTATAAACAGCATGGGACCACGCAGCCGTCATACCGCTCAGAAAGGAGACGTGTTCTGTCTCCTAGAGATGAACGTACTTTGGTGCAAAAAGTGCAAATCAATCCCAGAACAACAGAACAACAGCAAAGGACCTTGTGAAGATGCTGGAGGAAACAATTATAAAAGTATCGCTAACCACAGTAAAAAGAGTCCTATATCGACATAACCTGAAAGGCTGCTCAGCAAGGAAGTAGCCACTGCTCCAAAACCACCATAAAAAAAGCCAGACTACAGTTTGCAACTGCACATGGGGACAAAGATTGTACTTTTTGGAGAAATGTCCTCTGGTCTGATGAAACAAAAATAGAACTGTTGGGCCATAATGACCATCATTATGTTTGGAGGAAAAAGGGGGAGGCTTGCAAGCCGAAGAAGACCATCCCAACCGTGAAGCACGGGGTGGCTGCATCATGTTGTGGGGGTGCTTTGCTGCAGGAGGGACTGGTGCACTTCACAAAATAGATGGCATTGTGAGGCAGGAAAATTATGTGGATATATTGAAGCAACATCTCAAGACATCCGTCAGGAAGTTAAAGCTTGGTCGCAAATGGGTCTTCCAAATGGACAATGACCCCAAGCATACTTCCAGTTGTGGCAAAATGGCTTAAGGACAACAAAGTCAAGGTATTGGAGTGGCCATCACAAAGCCCTGACCTCAATCCTATAGAACATTTGTGGGCAGAACTGAAAAAGTGTGTGCGTGAGCAAGGAAGCCTACAAACCTGACTCAGTTACACCAGCTCTGTCAAAATTCACCCAACTTATTGTGGGAAGCTTGTAGAAGGCTACCCATAAGATTTGACCCAAGGTAGACAATTTAAAGGCAATTAAAGGCAATACTACCAAATACTAATTGTGTGTAAACTTCTGACCCACTAGGAATGTGATGAAAGAAAGAAAAGTTCAAATAAATCATTCTTTCTATTATTATTCTGACATTTCACATTCTGAAAATAAAGTGGTGATCCTAACTGACCTAAGACAGGGAACTTTTACTCTGATTAAATGTCAGGAATTGTGAAAAACTGAGTTTAAATGTATTTGGCTAAGGTGCATGTAAACTTCTGACTTCAACTGTATGTCTATGTGGGTGCGTGTGTTTGATTGGTCGTGTGTCTGTGTGTTTGTCTGAGTAGCAGACAGATGTCAGCTGTTAGTTCTGACAGAGGTGACTGTGTTGAGGTTACAGGTGTTTGTATCTACCCTCTGAGACACCCCATCCCCCGGGGTTACAATGGTTACCAGAGAGGTCACCATATGGAATAGTGACCCAAGAGGCCAAAGTCACTCACCACTCCCTTTGGCCTGACTCACACCGCTGATGGACAGAACACTTGGAACTCTGGGAGAGAAGAGAATCCCAACACTGCCTTGGAGTCTGTTTGACTACTCAGACAGTGTGGTGTCTCGTGTCAAAGAAAACCTTTTCTTTCAATGGTTTCAATCTATCAGGAAAATCCCCCAAAAAGTTAGAAATTGATTAGACTTTTTAAGACTACCATTGTTGAGGTGGGCCATCTGTAATACTGTACGTACAGTGTGGTTGTCTTGTATCTTTAATTGATTGAATTCGGGATGTAATTAGATCTACATTCCTCTCTGTCTCTCCTCTAAAAACTGGGACCATCTTGTCCATGTTTGTGTTGTCAGAATGTGACTGAGGGCATAGACCTTGAAATGACCGTGGTTGACATTTGCTTAACAGTATCATATGAGACATGGGTACATGATAGTGCGCTTGAATATAGTAGATAAAAAGATGACATTAAGTGAATCAACTTAACGGGGAATAACAGCAAATGTTCCTAAACCCCTCGACTCATTGTTGGACTCTGTCAAAGTGCAAACCTCTCTCACTCAGAGAGAGCGAGGTAGAGACAGAGCAATGTCACAGGGTTGTACAGCCCCCACTCACTGCAGCGCTAGAGAAAACTTTGTGGAATAACGCAAATCGAGAAAAAAAAATGTTGTTCTGTCATAGGAAAAAATACAACATTTCCAATCAACATTGTCCATCTTCCCTCTCTGACTGTAGGCTACATCCCTCGTTGCATGGTGTGATCAGATCATCACGGCAAAATATGTTTACTAAAATGAGAGGGAAAGACTGCTGAGTGTGCAACATAATGTCTACTTCATAGCACGACACATATGGGCTAAAAGGCTCATTTATGTAACAAATACAAATTCCTACTGTAGCCAGCTGACAGCGAACATATCCTTGGATTTTGTTGTTGTTGTTGCAGATACGATATCTAGCCTAGGTACTGATGCATGCATCTATCGAAATGTGTTTTATGCTCATTGTCCAATTTTTCTTTGGGGTTGAACAATTATGATATATTTACATTATTATCTACATTTACATTTTCAAATCCGTACACTAATGACAATCATTTACAAAATGATGTAGGGCGGCTTTTCTTTAAGTATGGGTCGCGACCCAAAGTGGGTCGGGGACCTGTTAATGGTGGGTCGCGACGTGTTAGAGTAAATGTATAATTATTTCATGAATTACTGGAATATTTTTGGCCAAGAGCAACAGCGCTCGGTGTTCAGTGCGCTCTCTGCTTAGCGGTGTCTGTTTGGCAGTTTCCTTGAAGATCTCTCCGCGACCCAAACACCGCAGCGCTGTCGTTCAGCCAATGACTTGTCATTCCCACTCGCCGCTGCCTCAGTTTTGACTGACTTTGTGAAATGTTTGCAGTTTTCTCGCAAAATTGGACACTTTGAAAACGATGTCGTGGGTGAAAATTGCACGGCGCCCGCCATGGAATTTCGATAGCGGCTACAAATCATTGAAAAACTACTCTGTCCAACTTTCTTCACTCAAACTCGTATCTATAGTTATGCAAAGGCCAGGGGAGGTGTGGTATATGGCCAATATACCACGGCTAAGGGCTTTTCTTAGTCACAACGCAACGCAGAGTGCCTTGACACAGCCCTTAGCCGTGGTACATTGGCCATGTATCACAAACCCCCAAGGTTCCTTATTGCTATTATAAACTGGTTACCAACGTAATTAGAGCAGTAATTGCCAATATACCACAGCTAAGGGCTGTGTCCAGGCACTCTGTGTTGTGTCGTGCATAAGAACAGCCCATAGCCGTGTTATGTTGGCCATACACCACACCTCCTAGGGTGTTATTGTTTAATCATAGCAGTCAAAACAAGTTAAATCGACATCCATTGATAGAAAATGATCTGGAGAGTTTAAAACTTCTTAGGGATCAAATCCCTTTAGCGGGAACGATTTGACAACATCCAAAGAAATGGCAGAGCGCCAAATTCTAATTAAATGACTATAAATATTAAACTTTCATGAAATCACACATGCAATACACCAAATTAAAGCTACACTTGTTGTTAATCCAGCCAGCGTGTCAGATTTCAAAAAGGCTTTACGGCGAAAGCAAACCATGCGATTATCTGAGGACAGCACCCCATCAAACTAAGACAGACAATCATAATTCAACCCGCCAGGCGCGACACGAAACTCAGAAATAAAGATATAATTCATGCCTTACCTTTGACAAGCTTCTTCTGTTGGCACTCCAATATGTCCCATAAACATCACAAATGGTCCTTTTGTTCGATTAATTCTGTCGTTATATGTCCAAAATGTCTATTTATTTGGCACGTTTGATCCAGAAAAACACTGGTTCCAACTTGCGCAACATGACTACAAAATATCTCAGAAGTTACCTGTAATCTTTGTCCAAACATTTGAAACAACTTTCCTAATACAACTTTAGGTATTTTTTTACATAAATAATCGATAACATTTAAGACGGGATAAACTGTGTTCAATAGGAAAACAAAGTGGAAGTTCCTTTTCAGGTCACGCGCCTCTATCAAACAGTACACTTCACTCGACCCTTGTTCTGAACAGGGCTACTTCTTCATTTCTCAAAGGAAAAACATCAACCAATTTCTAAAGACTGTTGACATCTAGTGGAAGCAATAGGAACTGCAAGCAACTGCCTTAGAATTCTAGATTCCCATTGAAAAGCCATTGAAAAGAGAGTGACCTCAATGTTTTTTGCTGGATGGTTTGTCCTTGGGGTTTCGCCTGCCAAATATGTTCTGTTATACTCACAGACATCATTCAAACAGTTTTAGAAACTTGAGAGTGTTTTCCAAATATACTAATAATATGCTTATCCTAGCTTCTAGGCCTGAGTAGCAGGCAGTTTACTTTGGGCACGCTTTTCATCCGGACGTGAAAATACCGCCCCCTAGCCTTAAGAAGCTTAAGAAGCAGCATATTCTTCAAAACTTGCAAGAATTATTACTTTGATGGAAAAACAAATGTAGCTTCTTTGCCTACATTGTTAAAAAATACGTAGATATTCGTTAATTCGCTCGATAACGTTATGGAAAAAGGATTTCATGGATAAATGTGGCAACTCCTCTTGCTGCAAATTGTTTTGGGGGGCTAGTTTTCAGGTATTACGTGCAGGTTTTCAGAGATCATTGGGCTAGACATTTTTGCTGGACCTGGCAACACTGAGCATGACAGTGAACCCAGGGAGTTCTTTCAGAACAGAGCAGAACGCTTCAGGAAACAGTGCTTTGACAGGTGAAAAGTAAGTCAGCTAGCAAGGCATTGTTGTCATTAATAACAGGTAATGATCAACAGAAATAAGGGAGTACTCTCAAATAGTAGTAGATGTGTTTCTCTTTCACAAAATCCCCTTATACACAGCTAATAGCAAGCTAAGGTTAGCCAAAGCAAGCTAGCTAACTACAGATAGTGCAACCCTAAGTAACAGTACATATGAAGATGAAACATGATTAGGCCTACTGTACATCTTACTGTAGAAATTATTGTTGAAAAAAAGTCTCGGTTGGAAATATTGCTATTAAAATATAATTGAAAAAAAATGTATTCTGAACTGGAATAAACTGATTGAAGCAAGATGATTTTTGAGGAAAACACACTCATAGTTCTGGAACTCGTCTACAGCAGGAAGTGGTATTCTGCCTGACTGAGAGAACAGTAGATGTTCTGATCCATTTTGGCACCACATACCTATGAGTCAGGGTTCTCAACTCTGACATACTTTAAAAACAAATACAGAAACAGACGCCATGCTGAGTATGACCTCAGGGTTGCACTGTCAAAAACGGAGCCCAGAATAGGCCTTCTTGTTGAAGCTTCAACCAGCCACACACCTTTCATTAGGGCTTTGTGTGTGTTTTCTGGTTTAAATCTGTGTGATGTGATCAATCAGTTGATTCCAGTTCAGAATGAAAAGTATCTATTGCATTTTAACAGCAGCAGTTCCAACCTAGACCATGTTTTTAATGGGGGAAAATAAACATGAGTAGCTATTTATATTTCATTTCGTTGTTATTTGTCTTTATTGCATTTGTTTTAGGCTGGCATAAGGGCAATGAAATGTACCTCTATTTACGTGTAGTTACGTGTTTTCATAAGCTTGGGTCCCAGGAAAACACAGAATTTTTAATTTGGGTCCCAGGCTGAAAAAGTTTAAGAACCCCTGATGTAGGGGATTTTGTTTGCAAGCGAGCAAAATAATGTGATAATGTAGACAAATTTTATTAAATGGTAAAGTATTCCAATGTTTGCATCAAATACCCTTGCATCAAATGCCCTACTCATTGGAATTCGTGTATTGATTTAAATAGCATATGCGATGAATGATGATCACTGCAATCATCAGCTGCAGTGTTGCTCATTGGATTACCCCATGTCATGGAATAGGCTATGTGCAAGTTTACAAAGACAAAAGGCAGACACATAGAATTATTTGATTTGGATGGATGGTTTAAATGACAGAAAGGTAGAGAGAGATTTTATTTTCTATAATGTTGATGAAACTTTGCTTCGGCCCGTTGTGTGTTGTTTCGCTCATGGGACTCTGGCCTGGATGGACTCGGAACTGGTAAAAACATTTGCGCCTATTGCGCGATATATTCCCCGAAATTCAAACAAAATACACCAGCGACATAATTTAGGAGATAAAGGTTGTGAGCTCAGTGTTTCTGATCAGATCGACAATGATCTTCTATTGTATTTGTGTGGCTACGATATCGTCTTTAGTGCACAGCATTTTCTGATTGGTTTCCATTGAAATAATTAAATAGGCTACTACCGAGGTCTGATGTTGCTTCTGACAATA
This sequence comes from Oncorhynchus mykiss, assembly GCF_013265735.2. NCBI lineage: Eukaryota > Metazoa > Chordata > Actinopteri > Salmoniformes > Salmonidae > Oncorhynchus > Oncorhynchus mykiss. The sequence continues at coordinate 41,155,359 of NC_048570.1, forward strand.
TAGTAAAATGCGATGTGTTGTTGTCAAGTGTGTGTTGCTGCATGAGCAGTAAGCAATGAGTCAGAGGGGTTTAGGAACAGACATTTTTTTATCAAAATGAGCTGTTATTCCCCTTTAAGTTGATTCACTTACTGTCATCAGTCGCTCTTTATTCCTTGCTTGGCAGAGATCTCAGGAAAAGGTAAAATTGCGAACCCTCGGGCTAAATTGATCACATAAAAAAGTATATACCATATCTCACAATTAATTGAGCTTCCCAAATTGAGTATGTTCGCTGTGACAGAAAGTTGATTATTGTCGTTATTCCATAAAGTTCTATCTAGCGCTGCAGTGAGTGGTGGGTGGGTGGTGGTGGTGGGGGGGGGGGGGGGCTGTATAACACTGTGACATAGCTCTCGTTCTAGCTCTACCTCACTTTCCCTGAGTGAGATAGGTGTGCACTTTGACACACTCCAACACTTAGAGGGGTTTAGGAACGTATATTATTTTTTCAAAATGTGACGTTATTCCCCTTTAATTTTTGTCTGTCTTTAATTTGTATAAGTATGTTTACTTGAATAATGTTGACTGACAGGATTAATTAACACACTTTGTAGATATTTTCACTTTCATGAAGAACATTCTGTCTAACTCATGACTTAACTTTATGAGGACATACAATCTGGTTTATTGTTATTTTTCACATCAAACAAATTATGTTTTTATTGAACAATTAATCATTCAATCTTATTTCTGTCTGTGTTAAGATAATCCAGATGTTCTGCTTCTTTGCAAAACAAATGTTCTCTGAAATGCTATTTTCCACATTAGAGGAATGACAGATGTTCACTTAAAGATAATACCTTTTTTAGGAGTGAATATTGACAAACAATTAGTTCAAAACATACTAGAAGATAATTAAAAGAAAAGCGTGACAAATGTAAGACCATTTCTCCTTTAAAAAAAAAAAAGTATCTGAAAACTTTTCCGTTATTAAGAGTTTCAGGGCCTCTTACTAACTTTCTTACTTTACCTTCACCTGTTACCTTTATGTTCGAAACAAAGCATAAAGACTAAGCAGGTCGATGTATTTGGAGATTCTGTTATCCCCATAAATAGTCAGAGTGAGTGATATTGTATAGAAGCATGTACAGTGGCTCTGTGTGTACTATGACACTTCCCCTCTAGGGTCACTGGCTTTCTGTTTCTTATCATCCTTCAGGAAGAAATGATCTCTTCAATAGGTCACGATTTTGACGATGTTGCTGTACTGTACTGATAGAAACCCCAAATTACAAGATTTGCAGCTTTAGAAATTCTCACTGTACGTACATTGGCTGTGGACATTTCCTAGTCATCTGTTGATGTCTTTACATACTGTGCTGTACCAAAGCATCTCTCAAAGATTGGTAGTTGTAGATACAGGGTAGGTGTTTTTTTTTCTGACTTCCTCTCCCGTCAGTTAGTAGTTATGACCCATCCATCATGTTGTGTATAACTCCTCTCAGCGGCCACTTGTCTTCCTGTCAGTGTGGTTTTCACAGGCTGCGGCTGTAACAATGGCTGGCCCTCGTGTCTATTCTCAGAGTAGCTGTTAAAACGATTAGTGTTGGATTCAGCGAGGCCAGCCCTCATTAGTGACAAAATGAAGACATTCAGGAGATGTTGAAGTGCATTGACTTCCATAAGAGAGACTGTGTAAAGTTTCTGCTCATTTTGCCTGTGTTGCTTGAAGACCATAATGCTACTGTATAGCAGATCATCCCTAGCATAGGTTACATATGTAGGCTAACTGCTTTCAACATTGTCCATACCTGTATTAATTACAGTGTAAAAAGTAAATACATCACCTAGAATCATAGGTCAGTATTGTATAATTAAACAATAATTAAGCAGTGGTATATGGCCAATATATAGACGGCTAAGGGCTGCTCTTATGCACGATGCAACGCCTGTATACAGCCCTTAGTCGTGGTATATTGGCCATATGCCACAAACCCTTGAGGGTTTATTGCTATTATAAACTGGTTACCAACGTAAATAGAGCAGTACAAATAAATGTTTTGTCATACTCGTATATCGCTCTGATATACCACAGCTTTCAGCCAATCAGCATTTAGGACTGGAACCACCCAGTTTATAAGGATCGATAACATGAAGAATAACAATAACACATATTAAAACTGATATCTTGCAGCTGGCATATTTCCAATTCAATACTTCTGTGTTAATCAGGATTATGGAGGCCACTGGGATAAGGTATGTGTTTCCTATTAATAACTCTTGCAACTATGCACTTCACCCTGTGACGTTCTTTATAAACAATTAAATCAGTGAGAGAAAGGGGAGAGGCAGATATAGTGTGAGTGTGAAAAAGGGGTATGGGAGATAAATACAGAAAAATAGAAAAGGAGAGAGAAAGAGAGTGTTTTGGCAGTATGGTTGTCTCACATGAAGAGCAGCATGCTGTGACCATATGCTAGTCCAGGTGGACTCTGTATCTAGGCAACTGTATCAAAGCAGCGGGGGCGGCCGCTACTGAATCCAGAGGACTTTTCAAACGGAGGAGTCAGTGGAGACAGTACGGCTATCATCTGTCCTCAGGTAAATCACCTGTCCTAGTGAACACTGCACTCTGTTTGAGAAACTCCCCAAGGAGCTCATCGAGGATCCAACATTGGAAGGTCATTGGCACAAACTTAAGGAAACCCGGATACTGTTTATTTTATATTGAACTTTCAGCTACTGTAACTGTGTTAGTCTCATTGAGATATAAAAACCTGTTTGTACAAGGTACCTGGGGTAAGATTGGAAGCTGGGTGCTTGGTTTACAACCATGACATCATATACAGTTCGTGTAACATGGATTGCCTAAGGAATCAAACAATATGTTGAGTCTCCTTCCTCCTTGGCCTGTACATCCCAGAGGTCAGCTCTGAGTCATTCCCTACAGGGGCATGTTGTTCGGGCAGCGCAGCAGGACAGGGACTTTGGGTCACTGGAACACATGGGAACCTCCCTGTAACACTCCATGGCCCCGCCTCGAGCCACCTGCCTATCCACGGGCACTAGAACTACGGAACTATGGAACTACTCTAGGTCCCTTGATTTCCCCTAGGCTAGAATATTGATGTACCTAATCAGATCATTATGTGAAACAGCAAATGCTATGTATTGCATGAGATAACTCATAGTATTTGATAACAGTGTATCATAGAACATTCGTCTCTCCATAATGGCCTCACCATTGTTTTAATACAATCAGTGCTTCGTTGCAAATTCAGGATGGTTCTGGACTGGTGAAAAAAATACAATACATTTCTATAATATATTCTAATTGTGCTGATGGAGGGGAAAAGGCGCAACATTTGACACAAGAAGCACCATTTGGTGGCAAATTGCAGGTTTGTCAGGCAGTTGTTTAAGGGAACCAATTTTCCATGAAGCCACATTAATCAATTTGCCCCCAAGTAATGAAGATGTTGAATATGAAACGGATGCCATTTTTTTCCCTCTTCCATTTTCTTCAACATGCATATATATATCCCGAACAATTTCTATCAGCAACCCCATTAAACGCTTGTATAATAATCATATTAGTCTGCCTGGTTTGATTTAACCAAATCCGTCTGGACTGTTAATGCAGTGTGTACACTAGTGGATGAAGAATCGACTTTGGGAATTTTGGAGCATTCTTGGGCCCTCTGGAATGCAGCCCAGACAGCTGCACTGCCAAGATGTGAGAGCACGAGCTCCTTTACTGCCACATACAGCCAAACCCAAAACCTCTGCCGTGGGTCTCCATACATTTACGAAACGATCACATTCCTTTACGATTTGGTAAGCCTGTGGGAAAAGATTAAATGGTGATTAAAAGCTACGGTTGACCCTTGTAGTTGGTTTCAATGTACATCAATTAATCGTGGACAATTTGATATGATTTCAGATTACAATATAGTACAATATAGTGCAATATATTCAGACTACATTTTGACACAGCTCCTACTGAGGAGGGTTTGTACTTACCTTGCTGATGTCATGTGGCTGTTTTAACCCTCTGCACTTTAATGTTCATGACTCTAAAGATAATAAACAGAAATCCACTGCTTGAGGAAAGGAATGACCCGGCATTTTCATATTTTAGTTCGATACAGCTTTTACACCCAGAACTGTCGTTGCTACACTTATATCATAATACATTTTCTCTTTTCATAATATCAATTCGCTGTTAGAATATTGTCAAGATTTATTATCAATATGCGACACATTATAAAAAATGTGTGTTTCAGAAAGCCAAGCTATTCTGCCTTTACTGTGGCCCAATGCGCCAAAATGTCAAAATACCAAGCTTTCAATGACACTATAAAATTTCAATCTCTTGCTCTAAGCTGTAAAATAAACACTAAATCAGTACAAAAGCTACAGCTCTGCCATGGACAATGTCCCCTAACACCTACTCAGTACAGAGGTGGAACTAGCCTACAGCCTGTGTCCAATTTCCACATCTAGGGGCTGTGGATAATGGCGGAGAGGAGAGGAAGTCAGCAGAGGCAGCTGCCTCAGTCAGAGAATGTGGTCTGTTGCTCCTTTGCATGGATCATTTTTACAGATTAAATTGACGTGGATCTAAATATGGAAGGCTGTTGATACCTTTCCTGCTTTGCCTCCAGACCGTAGTTGGGACGGCTCAGGGGAGCCTTTACTTGCTAGCTCCAGGGCCAGAGCAATTTACGGATGTTCTGGGTTAATTCCCACCTTTTGTGGATCTCATCCGCCGCTAATGACGAGTTAGTCTGGAATTCCACTGAAGTAGTTGACATTTATTAAACTAGCACACCATGTGAGGTAGTCTGAATGACAAAATAAAATAGAGGGCTAACGGAGCATAAAGAGCGTGGCTCACTGTCTGGCTGCCTCTCCGCCACCACCACTATTGCATCAAAAACTAAAGTTAACTTACTACGTTACCCATAATGCACATTGTTGTTTTAAAGCTATATCCCTACTTTACCAACACGATGGGTGGCAAATAACGAGCCACAGGCGGGGTTAGAATTCCCAGAACAGCTGAGACTGAGTGCTTGAGCAGGCTCACTGATTCACAATGCTTTACCATTGAAAGGAGGCCCCTGCTGCTGCTGCTAAACATCTCAATATGTAAAACGTTGCTGTCAGTAGGTTAGACCTGAACCGAACACAACAACAGCGGTTTATCTGATGTAAGTGGTGTTTTGCTATACTGTTCCTAGAGGTTGATTAGTAGCGCATCGCTTGCATCTCTGTATTGTCATCAATGGTTGTGTTTGTCCTAGTCACATCTATCACCTCTAGACACGAATTCAGGGACGAGTTAGTCCCAGCGTCCGAAGAAGGAAGGACGACATCTGTGTTGAGTTGGATGTGGTTGGATGTTAATATGGGAGAGGTGAGGAGGGGTGAAACATTTAGGTCTGGCGGTCTCGGGGGTGAATCCCAATTTGTGTGTGTGTGTATGTATTTGTTTGTGTGTGGTTGTCTGTTTGTCTGTGTGCGTGCGTGCTTACGAGCAGTCGACAATGCAGACAGACCTAGACCATATGGGGAAAGACTGAACACAGACCATGCGCTCTTGAAACTTGTGATAAACTTGGGAAATGGGGTTATCATCCCCCCCCCCCCCCCCCTTAACCAAACCACAGTTCATGGTGGAGATTGATCCCAGATCAAAGAAATAGTCAATTAGACACAGTGACTGATTTCTTCTCCAATCTCCCTCAGATCTCTAAAATATGCTCTAAAGGAAACACTAAATAATGCTATGTGACATCTGCAGGTGCTATTTCCAGGTGTTACTTGCGGCACACTATAATTTCTACCCCCAGAAATACCGGTTCAGTTCAGATTTCATTATAGATAAAGCCTCAATTGCAACAGATACAATTGTGTTATTTCGGTCATTGCATTTGAAATGGGCAGGTGAGGGGAAAGGGGGTACTTCTGGAATCCTTAGACAAAAAGGGTGTATCAGTCCTCTCAGGTTAACCCCATGGGACACCCAATAACTTTCAACTTTAAAAGACCCCTTTCGCTTCTATGTTGAAGTTCACGACAGGGAAACTCTATACGGGGGTGTTTCAGTCTTTCAGCCTGCTAGGAACCAGTCTCATTGCTAAGAGCATGTAACAAGTGATACTCTTTAAGAATCAGTGGGGATTTATTATTGATTTGAATGTTTAAAAACAGCTGTGAATATCATGGAATGGGCCTTTTAACACGGAGTAAATGACTGATGCAGCTCTATTCTAAAGATGGCTGAGAACTTTGCAGTGAGCACATTGTTCGCCACTGACTGTACTGATGAAACCTACCCTAAAACAGAATAAACTAAAACCACCGGCATATCTACAAGCATTTTAATCTTCTTTGTCACAGAAAGAGTATTTGAGTCTAAAGAGTATATCTCTTTATACTCAATAGTATTTGAGTATAAAGAGTATATATTTTTTCACGGTGGAAAGTTTCGCGCGCAAGTCACCGTCCCTCCTCCCTCTACGACTGGTAAACATATGAATGTATATGAAGATTATGGGGTTGTCCCTTAGGACATTCTGTGTTGCCACAAGGATAAAGCATAGTTACAAAATCAAAAACTGAAATTAGAGGCGTCTTTTTTTGGAGCTCTGGTGAAACTAATACAGATATATCTAAACCACATGACTTATGTATTCATTTAGGGCTGAATGCTGGATGAAGTTACCATGCGAAAGCACTAGGCTGGATCTGTTTTTTTGCCAGAACCGATGCTTCAGAACTGTGGTTCATTATGTAGAACTTATGAGAGACACAAAACATTCGTCTTCCATTCGTCTTTAGTTTTTTTTTGTGAATGTGATGAATCATTCTTTGCGACTGACAACAACGTAACTGACATTATTTCGACATAAGTATGTCTCCAACCATGACATTGAATTGATATTTTAACATGCTCCCGTTAATTCTCTGTAAGCATTTATAATGCCTCAACAGCATATTGAAACAGAGAGTACTCAAATATTTAAATCATATGATTTTTCTTGGAGTCTGTGTCAAGGCCGTCTTTCATATCCTTCAGAATATTCTTGATAAACTGCTCAGCAACTGATGATGTCCCCATAGAGAACAATACTGTATTAATGTCTTCTTTGGGCCAGAAAATACTGATTGACTACGCGAAGGATTCCGTTTCAGAGAAGACAAAACAAGTTTCTCCCTCCATCTTTTTTTCTTCCTTCTCTTGTTGGAGGAAAGAAGCTCTTGTAGCTCAGCAGACAGACACAGATCCCTGAGCCCAGCATCTGCTGACAAGCCAGACTCCCATTCAGCGCTGGCTTGGAGCATCGGCAGCCGAGAAACCCCATCCAGCTTGGCAGGGAGTCAACCGTCGCTTCCTGCCCCGTCCTGGCCCACACAGCTAAGTACTCTTAATTAAAGAGGTTAACTCGTGTAAGATGTGACCACTAAAAACAAGAACAATCGCTACGCTGTTTCCTCCTTTCCAACAAAAGAGGCTTCCTTCACCCTGGCAGTACCCTGATGTGAGCTCTGATACTTAAACAATTACAATAAAGGAATGAAAGGGAAAAGGATCCTCTTTAAATTGCTCGTAATAAGAGGCGACCACCCCACTCGGTCAAAACGGAGAGGGAGGAGAAGAGAGAAGAATTTGTGATGTGTTCTTGGACAGCTTCTCTCCCTCCCTCCCTCCCTCTCCCTCCCTCTCTCTGGGAGCCTGAAGAAACTTTAACTGGAGATGGAGCAATTTGAATGGTTGTCAGCATTTACTGTATATTAGTGAAGAGTTAAGTCCTTGCCTGAGAGATCTGCATTGGCCTTTGGGGCTGCCTGCTAAATGCCAGAGAAATTAGAAATGTTAAAGGTGCACGATGCAGAAATCGCTCTGCCATTTCCTGGTTGCTAAAATTCAAATATACCACCTCATTTCAGGTTATGAGACAAAACCAGGAAGTGTAGCGCAGATAATCATTGCACCATCTAAACTGCTGTGAAATATATATTAATAAATATTTTTAGCTGTTTGAAGCTGGGGTACAAAACCGAAAGTAAAATACTCAAAGACAAAACTTAAGAATGGGTAGCATAGAAATATCACACACAGAACAGATCTACCACTTCTTAGACTTACTTTCAATGAGAATGACAGATCTATAGCTAACATTTCTATTTGAATTTCAGCTTGAATTTTTACCCAGAGAACACAATATGAGATTCTTCTCTGCTGATCTAGGCTTCAGAGTCGTGTATGACCCTTCAGTCTCCAGAGCCAGCCTTGCGGAATGGGCTATTCATTGCAGTCGGCCTGTTGTGTTTCTACTGCAATACACGTGAAGCTAATTTGATTCGACAATCCAGCTCTTTATCTCCGCTTTCCATGTTACTGTCCATGTACAGCTAAAGGCTCTTGTGACGAGTAGCAGAGTTTAAAGTATATTATTTCAGAGATAGAGGTGAAATAGAGATGAGATAAGAAAAGTGTCACGGCTAACTATTGCTCAATACATTGTTCAAAATATACACTGATGTTGTTTAACATATCTAGGCTTGGACATGTAACGGAAATATAGCTGACCTTCTGCGTTACTACGTTATTAAAGCTGTCGCTTGGTGTAGGACTATTAATATATATCTGTGAGTGTTGTTTGAGGGGGGGGATTTCAAATGTGATTATAACAAAGCCAGTTCCAATATCCATTGAGAGCATCCCTTTTCGGTTCAACCCTTGTCTCATCGATAAAGATGATGCTGTTTGTCACTTGTGGTATGTATCGATCACCTCTCTTAGTGCCTTTAATGGTCTCTATGGGATAAAACCCACAATCTTGCCCAGCCATCAAGTCCAGCATATCACATTTACCAGACAAATGTTCATTAGTGCCGTCAAAACACATCTGGTTGTAGAAACGGTCCCTGGGGGCCAAGGGCCACTCTGTGCTGTTATCATCAGCTGTCAGGACACTGGACACAGCCCAGCTCCTGCATCACACACTGAGACAGGGGCCAAAACATCCAGAGCAAAAACAGCTGTGAATAATTCCCAATTTCCATGCTGGGCTTGACTTCCACTTGACAAAACAAAATAGATGTAATTCAACGTATGGTATCGTCAAGAGGCTCCTTAGCCGCAGTAAAAGAGCTGAATTTCCTTTGAAAAAGCTTGATTGCTGGATCGCCCAAGTAGGCTGCCATGTTGTTTTTGTTGTTGTTTTACTTCCTTCCTCCTTCTCCTGCTGAGATCAATGTCCAGTGGAGATGGTAATCGCCGTGACAACGATAGGTAGCACAACTTATTAGTTCACATGCATACCTCTCCCCAGGAATCCTGTCTGGGCCTAACAGACACACATTAGTCTTATCCACCATGTGATGAAACGCTACAGCATTGATCCGGCACTTGGCCTGAGGGTGAGACACAGAGTATCGGCAAGACTGTAGCCTTAGGCAATGGAAGGTTCCCTGAAACTACAGCCTACACCTCCCCCATGCCCCTTTCCAATCTCACAGTAGTCACATAATAACCCACGATTGCCTCTCAATCTTTGTTTCTCTCAAAGACAGCCCATTTGAGCGAGCTAGATCAGGATTGAGTCTGCAATGGAAGCTCATTATGCTTGGGTGATGGATGAAGTCTTTTGTCATTGTCTACAGCTGTAATCAACAATCAATGAGAACATGCGCACAGCACAAGTCATCCAGCACAGTACATCACTGAATACAATATTCTATATGAAGGTTCTTATTAATTACTATGTGTCAATGGTAATGGATTAGTGCCTGGGTTGAAGCTCTAGGGAAGGGTTGCCTCGCTTTGGCACAATCAATACCACAATATAAGTAGCTACATGTATTATTTTGTTCTACTCTTGCGGGTGTTGTTATAATGGTGTTGTATCGCTGGTACAATCCAGCACTAGATGACTCTAAATCCCTGACACTCGTTGTTACCGTCAGTGACATGTTGGATTTCCAGGTCTTCTTGCTTCTTGACTCCAGCCCCACGAATGACTTTTCCCTAAATTTGCCACTGTATTGATAGAATCTACAGCTAAATTAGCTTTATGGGTGTGGGCGTCTGTAGCAAAGTGATTGTGTAAAATGAAGAGATTCATTTTGAGCTGAGGTGATTTTTTTAGCAGAGTGAGTTTCTTATCGACTCTGACACAGCGAGTAATCAGTTCTGGCATCACTGACCAGGAAGTGTCAGGGGGAACAAATTGTTGATGGTGTTACAGATGAGTAATAATCACACCGCCTCAATAACACTGGTTATGGCCCAGATTTATGGCTGACAGAGACAGTGTCCAGAGGCCGCTACAGAGGCTGTGGAGGCTCAAAAAGAGCATAGGAAAACAAAATCTGTTTTTTTAATGCTACAAATGTTTAGGTCATGATAATGGGACCATCATGACCTAATCAAACAATGCCTTTTAATAGAAGTCAGACCGAGGAATAGACTTGTTTTGGAAACGCAGAATGACTTACAGTACCAACATATAAGCAACCGCCTCATGCTCCCATGAAGACCAAATAAACAACCAATGATTCTGTTTCCTGTACTAAATCAGATCAATGTTTAGGAGGATGTAGTAAACTAATTCTACAGTACATACAGTATCACATAACACATGACCATATGGGTTATAGCAAACATGGTCTCCTACACTTAAAAAAAAAAAATTTACAATCCTGTGTATACCTGGAATTTCCATATGAATTACAATGTAAAATGGTAATAACACAATAATTGCTATTTTGTTTCTTTGGGATTCATTGAAACGAGCCTTGTGCTACCTGACAACTATGCACCAGGTAGTGGCTAGATTTTCTTTAATGATTTCTAATTAACAGAAAACAGCCATCATTTCCCAGTAAATAGTTAATTAGAAGCCATAAACTTTGGATTGTAAAAGAAAGTGTTGCAGTATGTACTGGCTCTTTGCATCTCTTTTGAATACAATAGTAACTAAATCCATTCTCCTTTAACACTCACACAACAAACATTGATTATATTCTAGTGGCTTGAATGACACGTACAGTCTAAGCTTTTTTTTTTCATTTCCTGCCTATACCTCAAAGCATTAGCGCTTCTCTAACTTTCCGGTCAAGATACGTTTTTTCGAAATGTCCTAAATCCAGTCTTTGTTGAGAACATTTATCTTTTTCCTTCTGCCATTACCTCTTTATTCCATACAGACAGACATCTGTAAAGATATTGGATTCTGTGTGCCAAGAACAATATCATTATTCAAGTTGGAGTAATACTTATTTGTGTTCAGTACTCCCTTTAGTGTGCATTGAACACTGTTATATCTGCTCTCTCCTGATTTGTATGTGCTGTGCTGAGTGGTAAGATTACAGAGAGGTGGATCACACACACGCGCGCGCGCACACACACATCAATAACGGCAGCCAGAAATTCCTCTGATTTGAATCAGCGGAGAAGGAAACAATAGGGTCATTGTTCTTGCTCCAGATCAGGCACCCATGTAATGAATACACTGAACGCTACATAGAAATCAGTCCAAGAGGTGCACGAAATGAAACAAATGCTTACCTGATGTTTCAACAGATGAAATGTTTTCAGTTCAGCAGACGTACAATCGCATCCGGAATTATTGGTGTCCTTGATAAAGATGAGCAAAAAAGACTGTATCAAATAAATAATACAAAATACAGAGTTGTATCGTATGCAACAAAAAAAAGGGAACATTTTATTACTTCATACTAGTACAATTGCTCAGACAATGATATTTTTTCATTTCAAAAGATTGGGGTCAAAATTATTGGCACTCTCTTTTTTTTCAAAACCTCAATATGTCGCCTTGTGAGAATAACGGCACTGAGCATTTTACTAAAATGTTTTGTGAGATTGGGGAACACATGGGGAGGGATCTTAGACCATTCCTCCATACAGAATCTTCCCCAGATCCTCTATAACCTTCGTCTGCACTTATGGACGGCCCTCTTCAATTCAAACTGCAGGATTTCAATCCAAGTGATGGCCATTGCAAAATGTTGATTTTTGTTGTCAATGAACCATTACTTTGTGGATTTTGATGTGTTTGGGGTTATTGCCTTGTGGGAAGATCCACTTGAGACCAAGTTTCAGCCTCCTGGCAGAGGCTACCAGGTTTTTGGCTAAAATGTCCTGGTACTGGGTAAAGTTCATGATGACCCAGGATCAGTGGAAACAAAATAGCCCCAAAAACATCAAAGATACATATCTGACAGTAGGTATGGGGCTATTTTCTGCATATGCATCCTTATTTCGACGCCCACCACTCGTCTGCATGGCCAAAGAGCACTATTTTCATGTCATCGGACCATGGTTCTGGTTCCAATCCAAGTGCCAATGCAGTTTAGCAAACTCAAGGTGTCTACATTTGTTGGATTACATGAAAATAGAACTCTTTGGCAATGCACACCAGTGGTGGGTTTGGCGTTGAAATAAGGATGCATATGCAGAAAAGAACCCCATACCTACTTTAAAATTTGGTGGTGAATCTGTGGGGTTATTTTGCTTGCTATTTTTATTTTTGAGAGAAAAATTATATTACTTGTTAAACAAAAATATTTTTCTCTGAGCAATTGTATTAGAATAAAATATATATTTTTTTGCATACAATATAGCTCAATATTTGTAATATTTATTTTTTTGCTGAAGGGTGCTAAAGATTATGGACCTGGCTGTATGTGTTCTATTCTTATCCACCATAGGGAACCATTGAGGGAACTCAAGAGAGTGGTTCTCCGTTTACAACATTCAGGCACAGTAACACGTCACCTACAAATTGTGGTAAGGGAAAGTCATGCTCGGATTTACCCCTGACACTTCTGTCCTAGCCAAAACACAGAGCCACTGAATGGGGTTCTAAGTATAGAACTATGAAAATGAAGAGGGGGTTCCAAGTTAGAATCTCAGAAGGATGAAACAATCCGAATGATGAATGCAGTGATGGGAGGAGGTTACTCTTGCCACCCCATAAAGACTACCCTTACATAAACAGCTAAAGCTCTCTCACCCCCATCCCAGATGTGAAGGCTAAAAGCTTAGGAAGGGAAATCGCTACTCTGCAGGCTAGCAGTGATGAAGCAGTGGGAGAGGAGTGTGTGGATGTGTGTGTGTGTGTGTGTGTGTGTGTGTGTGTGTGTGTGTGTGTGTGCACGCGGCTGTTTCACATTGAGCTGTGATAACTCAGATGATTCCCTTCTCTCTGCAGAGGCTCAGACAGACTCAACAGAACAATAGGCCTTGGGAGAAGAAAGTCGCACACAGACAGACAGACAGACAGACAGACAGACAGACAGACAGACAGACAGACAGACAGACAGACAGACAGACACACACACAGACAGACAGACAGACACACAGACAGACACCACACACACATACACACACAAACATACACACACACACACACGCACAAACACAAAACATACACAGAGACAAGCACTTTCCCTTACATTATTAATGAAAAGTTCTCCATTTAAACTCTATTCAATGCACGATAATGCCTTTTTAATGACTATAGCAAAGCGACTTCTCCTCCGTGCTGAAACCACTCCCTAAAACCTTCATCATTATAATTCAACCAACAGCTCAAACACATCTTTCTCCGCATCTCTTTACTTCAAAATGCGCTCCACAAACACTGCACTAATAAAACCACTCGTAAACAACAATGACTTAAGGGAAAACTGGGCTTGTAGGAAAAGTTCATAAGAAAAACGATAACCATAAAACATGGCCCTTCATTTCAGCTGCTGTCCCACGAGAACATATTTTCCAGTATGCCGGGTTGCTGGTCATTACTCAGTGTTGTTATACCGTGGTAGCTACCTGAATGGCCCTGTTTCAGATCTGCCTCGAAGAGGCCCAGTCACCCTGGTCATCTAACTGTTAGCCTCACCCTAAGGTGGCTGCCTGCTTCTGCTGCTTCTTCTTGCTCTTTGACCTTTTTCTCTGTTGCAGTGGGAATTTTGGGATCTCTGCTAGAGTCTTTCGCTGGCAGAGCTCTGAGAGCCGAAGGAGATACATGCGCATGGCTCGATGTCCATGTTAATCACGCAACTATCTCTGCGGGAGACTTGTATTTGCAGAATGTGAGTTATATTTCCATTTAGAATTTGGCCCTGAAAATGTGTCTATAGTCACATTTCTATGTTGGATTTTAAGGAGGCCTATGGGGAGTAAATGTGTTTCAGATTCAACGTAGAGTGAAATCTCAAGGGACATGCTTAATCAATCATCTCTCCAACAGAAAATACTACAGATACATAACACTACAAATGCAGAATTCTACAGATCCATGATACTACATGTACATAATACTACACGTACATTTTGTAAGATTATCTTTTAGAAGGTGATGTTTATTTTTGAAAGTATTTTGGAACGGCAACTCGTCAAGGACTCACAAGAAATAACAGAAAAAACGGCGTGATTTCTCTGACATACAGGAGGTAGGGCGTATCTGTTTGGAAAGATGAGACTGGTCACAATAGACTGATCACAATGTAGCCTTAATGATCGAAACATGAACATGAACCTGTAATTAGCATTCATATATGCATACTACAACAGGCCTGGATGTTGAAAAGGCTTTCACCTTAATACAGCTGCAAGCGTTTATGCAAATTGGCAGCGTTGAACAGGAGCTCAGGAGCCATGGACAGAGACCCGACTGACAGATGGACGGACTGATTGTTTGATTGATCGATACTGAACATCAATTGGTTGATTGACCAATTGATCGATAGATTAAGGATTTGTATCAGTCTGTAAAATAAACAGTTTGATTGTTTTCTCGGCATCTGCTGGAAATGCTGTGCTGCCACAGTACAGTGCTGTAAACTGGAGGTGGCCATTTGTGTGCTGAGAGCTAAGCTTTGACTCATGGGATTGGCTGTGAGAAGCTGTTAAATGAAGAGCAGGAAATGACCTGTCTCTTGGAAATGATGTGCACACTATATGTGAGAACTACTTATATCATTCTCCCTGTGATCACTCTCTCTGTATTCAATTCAATTTAATTATGCTTCATTGGCAAGATTGCAAAACACAACATTGCCAAATTGAATGTTGCCAGTTTAAGCAAAACATACTTAGAGAAAATGGACGTTTGTGGACAGTATCTCTCTCTCTGTCGGTACCTCGCTCTCTCAAGAACACACACACACACACACAAGCGCGCGCACGCACGGACGCACGCACGCACCCATCCACACACACACACACACACACACACACACACGCACACAGTCACTCACTCAGTCTTTGTTAGCGAAGGCCATGGGTCTGAATTGGCCTGTCAGTCACTCTGGCAGCAGTGTGTGGATGGTGGATGGCAGTGTGTGTGTGCGTGCGTGCGTGCGTGCGTGCGTGCGTGCGTGCGTGCGTGTGTGTGTGTGTGTGTGTGTGTGTGTGTGTGTGTGTGTGTGTGTGTGTGTGAATGCACGCATAGGTGTGTGTGGGTGGTAATGGCTCTGAGGTCCAGGTGCTCCACTGCAGGGATGATAAGATCTCCTGCCTGCAGCCTGCTCCTTTTTTTTTACCTTGGCCTCTAGATCTGCCAACTACAGTAGGTAGATGGGCCTCTGCATCAGACAATTGACAGTGCATACTTCCCAACATAATATCTTTAATGAACAGGGTTGGGAGGGGTCAAATTGAATCAAAATCAAATTTTATTTGTCACATGCTCTAAATACAAGTTGTGTAGACTTTACCGTGAAATAGTTGCTTACGAGCCCTTCCCAACGATGCAGAGTTTAAAAAAACAATTAATACAAATGAAAATAGTAACGCAAGAGGAATTAAATACAAAGGAATGAAGCTATAAACAGGAAGTACCAGTACCAGATCAAAGTGCTGAGCGGTATGAGGTATTTGAGGTAGATATGTACATAAAGGCAGGGTAAAGTGACTACCCACTGGGCACAGACGTAATTTCAACGTCTAGTTTTGATTTATATTTGGCAGATTTCATGTATTCAACATGAAATCAACAAAACATGTCACCATGTCATTAGATTTAGTTTAAAGGTTGGGTGAAAAAAATACAAAATTCCCTTAAGTTTATGACTTGTTGCAAATTCAATTTGTTATCCACGTTGGTTAAACGTCATCACATTGAGTTTTTTTGTTTAAATGACATGGGAAACAACGTTGATTCAACCAGTTTTTGCCCTGTGGGTAGGCATAGATAATAGATCATATTAAGAGTAAGAATGAAGAACAGAGTAGCAGCAGCATATGATGAGTGTGAAAGTGTGTGTGTGTGTGTCTGTGTGTGCGTATGCAGTTTATGTGAATGTGTGTGGGTTTCGTGTGAGAATGTCAGTGGAGAGAGAGAGAGGGACATTAGCTCCTCAAGTTCAGGCATTGGACATTTTCACAGAGTAAAAATACAGTGTTGATTCAATGGACTTAATCACCGCTGCCATTTGTTTTTAATTTGGCCAGCTTCTAATAAATGATGAGTGGTTTGTAGTGCACACATAAATAGCGTGACTCAGAGGTCTTACACACAGCTCTCTGCTGTAGATGGAAAACATACTGTACATTTCCTTCCAGTCCGGACCCACCCAGAGCGTTCCAAACCTCTCTCCACACAGTGACAGCTGAGAATAAAGTAAGACCTATGTTTTCTCTACCACCTCAGGGCCATGTCTTGTAAATCACCTTGTGATGCACACAAAAAAAACTATCAGCATAATTCATCTTCACGCAGGCAACTTTTACTAAAATATAAAGCATTATACATTCAAAAACTACCCTATAGGCAACACATTTTATTGGTCACAGTAGAATTCTATTATCATTTTTGCAACTTAAATTGACAATTGAAGCCATATCAGTGGTGTGTATGGGTGGTGTTTTTGCGTGTGTGTGTGTGTGTGTGGTAAGTGTGTGTGTGTGTGTGTGTGTGTGTGTGGTAAGTGTGTGTGTGTGTAGAGCCCGTGTGGCTGGCTGTGATTAGAGCCTGCATGTTAAAATGGGAGGCAGTTGAGGCTAAACCTGGAGCTGGTTAGTGGCTGAGGACGAGTGGAGAGAGACCAGGAAGATTTTTTAAATCAAAAACATATGAGTGGGGTGGATGTCATTTATTTTCCCAGGATGGCAACACACACATGCACGGAACACACAAATACAGAAAGAAACACACACGAATATACAAAATAACACGAACTTGAGAACCCAAGTAACCTGTATGCTTACGAGGACATACCGTACAAGCACAACAGTTCCCTCCCCCTCTACACACACACAGAGAGAAAATATTAGCAACTAACGACAGACCTTCCAGAGGTAAACAACAAAGCAATAGAACTCTAAAAAGCACAACAGCAGAACGTCAACATCACCTCATTGACATTACCATACTTTTCCATTGTGCCATTGCTAGCAGTGATATGTCACTGTTTTATTGCAGTTCCTAATCATCCATTCTGGTTTGAGGTGATGGGGGCAGCCAGTGGCTCAGCCCTCACTCTGATCACACATTCTCCCACAGACCTGAGATTGAGTTAAGACTCACACCACTGTTGGCATAAACATCTGAACAGGGAGCAGACTGAGTAATGGTTGTTTTTCGACTGGGGTGTTGTGAAGGAGGAGGGAGGAGACAGGGTGAGGTTTTCCACATTATGTCTCCCCCTAGAGGTAGGAGAAAGTATTCATTGTCTCTCTCTCTCTCTCAACCCCTCTCTCCCTTTCTTTGTCTCTTATTCTCTCTCTTGTTCACTCCCTTTATCTCTGACCTTGCCCTCTAGCCTACAGTTATTTTACAGTATCATGTATACATTCTGAGAACACAGAAATGTCCAGTCGTACTTTCTTTCAAATGCGAGTCATAGGAATTCATGTAGGTACCTTCTACATTGTCAAGGTTTCATAATGCCATGAACTTTCTCATAGATGTATCCGCACAACTCAATGTTTCCACATGACCTAAACCTATTCATCAATAATAAATCCAAAAAGAATAGAGGATAACATCTCATAAGCTCCAGTAAATTGGCTCTTAATACATTACTTACAGATATCCTCTTCCAATATTTCCACGGTTAAATGAACACGGGCCTACATGTTTGGTTCTCCATGTTATTCTTCCCTCAAAAAATGAATAACTGTTTAAATCATGGCTCCTTCTAGTATTTGCATGGCCTTCAATCCACCGCATCCTGTTCAGACTTAACTACAAACATGTTTCCACTGATATCTATCTGAGAGGACAGCCGCAATATTACTTTGGATTTTAGAACCCGCAATTTTAAAAAAAAACATTTTTTATTCTGGCCAGCAGATAAGAGAACACTAGAAAAACACGCTCCAGAACCGACTGCTGATTCAACGTAGGGTCACATACTTCTCCTATCCCACCGGGGCAAAGTCCCAGAGAAAGAATAACTTTTCAAATTAATTTGATACTACTTTACTTGACCGCTTCGGGAAACATGTTTTCGGTTAGACACCAGACGTAATATATCTGTGCTTGAATACAGGAGTAAAATACAAAAAAAAGGGGCAGCTTAAATGTACAACTGATATAAAGGAACTGTAATTATATACAGCGCTGATGGATGTCAAGGATGCATTAGAGCGATCATTGGTAAAACGGCATGTAGAACACATTTAATAATGCTCTAAATGCTAAAAGCTTTGAACTTTTTTGTGCCCAGCGTGGGGAGATAAAGGGACTTAATGGAATACAATAGATGGATGAGACGGACCAGGGCAGAGGGCCCTAAAAGCACTAATTGAAAACAGCAAACTTACTCGGAACATGGTTTATCTTTATGGAAGGGGCAATGAAATGTGCACTCTGACCATTTTGATTGTTTTAATTGTGTTTTATGGTTAGCCAGGAAACTTCGGACGTTGAAAATAAATACTAGCGGGATGTACTGTATTTAGTCACAATAAGAATGTGACTGTTTGAATGAGAAAATGCATTCAAAGTTGTACATTTTGGAATTGTTAGGATAAAGATTAAATTGTTTATTATTTTATTAATATTTTCTGGAACAGACCTTCCTATACATTATATACCTGCTTGAGCTGAGATTTTGCAGCCATGATATCGTGGGTGGAGGTGAAGTGGTGGGACCTCAGCTGTTTCGTTTCAAAGGCTGGCGCGCACACACACACACACACACACACACACTTTGACCTGGCAGTCAGTCTGGTCCTGAAGTTGATCGATGAGATTCTCTGCTTGACCCTTATCTGGTGTTGGGTCTCCCAGTCAGCTCTACATCTGGAAGAGGGATCAGACCTCATGGTTTTGGATAAGGACATGACCAGACTCTGCAGCTCAATGTGTTACTGCCAAGCCATCAAAGTTGCTGACTTCTTCCTGAAGTTTCCATGCAAGAACACAACACTCGGAAGTTAGACAAGTGATTGATTAGTGGTTAGATGAGCTCAAAGATAGAGCCTGGTTGGTGGGGTGTTTTAAGTATATATTTAACTCAACAAAAATTCATAAAATTGCATGACAGGCTTGGTATCTTCCGTATACTTTAAGCTAAGGTAATGAAATAGATAATAACAACACTGATTTCAAATCTAAGCATTGACAACAGGTACAATATAATTACTCTCCCAACTTCTGTTGTATTTTTGTAATTTCACATGCAATAATTTACCACAATAGCATATGATATTCAAAGACGAAAAAGAGCCAGATAATGTATCAACCTTAAATTGAGTCAATCATAAGTCTCATAGCACTTTCAAACCCCATTCCCAATCTTTCATTGACAGCAATCTCCACTTTTCAGACCTGGGTTTTTGTAAAAGGCCTATTACGCTGACGCTAGTGGCTGCAATTTCTTTTAAGTCCCTCTTCTTCAACTGTGAAGTGGTTCTCCGAGGTGCTTTAGCGTCCCGGGGGAAGAATAATGGCAATCAATGTTCTGTTCATCATAGAAGCCATCAAGTGGAACGACTCTGCCAGGTCTGTAGTTGAATGTAAAACCTAATATTTCATGCCAATTAGAATTTCTGCCTCTAAAATGAAATGTTGAGTGTTCCTACAGTACTTCTCACACTAGCATAACAGCCTCATTTAGCAGTCATTTGTGGGCAATCGATTGGAGACTATTACTTGACAAAAGAAATATGCAAGGGTAGGAGCAGAATGATTGACTGTATCAACAACTTTGCTTTCGCTTCAGGTTTCGGGGGCTTTGGAGACCGACAAAACAGTCTTTCAGTGCCCACTCGAATAAATAAACACAGTGAAATGCAGGGCTTTCTACTACAAGTAATAAGTGTGTATATTAATTAGGGATATGACTGCTAGCTCAGCGGAGAGGTTAAGTGGAGCCTCTGTCATAACTCAATCATCAGTCTGCGACGGCATCCAGCACTCTGAGTCAAACTCTACTCTGAATGTTAATTAATTAACTTCCCCTTTGTATAATCACGTCTGCCGTCAGCGACTTGATCATATATCCAACGCCTGCTGGCCAACTGAAGGGCTACGTTTTCCAAAGTAGTCTTTATTCTGTTGGTGCAATAAAATCCCAGTTGTTTTCTTGCCTCGTTAAAGGGCAAATAAAAGTTTGCTGAAATTTTCTTCAGGAAAAAACAAAATGTACGTCGCCACAGTTCATGATATTAATGGCGTTGCGTGTAAAACTGTGTCTGTACAGCTTAATAAATTGTGCTTTTGACTGGTTTAGTTTGGCTGCCTGAGTTCCTGACTAATCCTCTGTGTGCTCATTCTTCACTAGAGACTAAGACACTCAGCCCAGGACTTTAAACAAAGATTAGAAACAAAGATTAGCAGCCTACCTCAATATCATAAAAAAATCATCAAAATAATATCTATGATGCATTATTGATATACATTATCATTGACAATAGGCCAGCATTTATTGAAAAAATGACATGATGATGCCATGAGGATCACTCATGTAAACTTTACGATAGATTAGTTTGAAAATATAGTCATTACAGGGGGATCCCTGCAGCATGTTTCAATTAGTATGCATGTCACATATTTATGGCAGCACATCAATTCATTAATCCACAAGTCACAAAGCTTAAAGAGAAGATTAGTGGTAATTATAGGCAATTAGAGATACCAAAGGCACCACTAAAACTATCAGCAACACCAAGGAGAAATGACATAAGAGAACATACAATATTGGGATAATTATAACCAAAATGGAATGGAATGACACCTCGTACATGTATTGAAGATGAACCTGCAAGCGATATTGAGCAACTTTTGAAATAAAATGGAAGGTCAATAAAATGCAGGGGGAAAAAAGCCTTCATCTTACAGGCCATGACTGTGTCAGTCTGTCATCAAGGCATTGGATCAGCCAATCACAGAGCAACGAAAACAACGGTCTCACCTCCGTCTGTTTTGTGTGCTCGCCACGTAATGAAACAGCCACGTTAGACTAATAATTTTTTTTACTGAACTACCCAAATGGGTTTGCATTTCATTGTAGTATGAGAAATAATAACGAAGGAATGGAGGGCCCTGGACCGCAGGTAAATCTACTATAGCTTCATTTCTCTTTTTCCCTCTCACGCAGTCTTGGCCACGTCATGCTCTTTTCCAATTAGGCCGGTACTTGAGGAGTCTGATCTATATTCATGGCTGATATGAATGGTTGAGGAGTGGTGATTACAGTCATGATGAAAGCTGAAGGAAGCAATTACAGCCTCCATGTCCATAAATAGCAATTGCAGCAACCCTTTTAAAAATAATAGTTTTAAATAACCCGCACAACACGCAGAGGTATATAATGTCTATAGGAAGGGGGAAATAAAGAGTCGCTCTCTTCTCAAAGACTGGTTGCCAATTCTCCTAACAACTTATTCAATTTTTCAGATATGTGACCATGCAGATACGTTATACACAATCTCCCTGTTTCTCAGAAATATACTTTCTCCCCATATTTTTGCCACGGCATGAAAACAATGAAACAACCTCATGGCAATTATAGAACTCATAGATTAAGTTAATTATGACAGGTTGAGTAGTGAGTGGGCTTGCTTTAGGATAGTTTGTTTTTGGATAGAGATGCTTAAGAGAGCGAGAGAGTGTGTGTGTGTGTGTGTGTGTGTTAGTGTGTGTGTGTGTGTGTGTGTGTGTGTGTGTGTGTGTGTGTGTGTGTGTGTGTGTGTGTGTGTGTGTGCGCTCGTGTGTGTGTGTACGGGTGAGGAATAGAAGGACAGAGTGGCACACAGAGAGGGAGAAAGAGAGAGAGATGAGATAAGTGAACGGGCCAAGTTAAGAAGTGATTCATGGCGTTTTGCAGGTTATAACTCATTTCAAAGTGAATGTTCTGCCTGTGTGAATGCATCCTTCCCATAATGCCCTTGACAGAATGGAAAGCACCGCCAATGTTCCATATCTAAAGACAGACATTTTGGGTGTGACTTTGAAATCAAACCCTATAAATTACCGGTCGAAAAAAAAGAAGGAAGGGAAGAGCTGCTAGGGTACTCAATTGTTTGGTTGGTCGTCGAAAACGAAGGAGGACCAATGCACTCATATAAATAACCATTCTGTAACTACTCCCTCTTCAATCAGGGTTGATTGGAAAATGCTTTGTTAAAAAAAAAAAATATGTATACATTGTATTATCGTATCTTTGTGCTCCTTGACGAAGGCCATTGCAACCAGTCTGAGTTTTTAAATATTTGTTCCGTCGAACAAGCCAGACAAATGAAGCCATTTTTATGAATTATATGACGAGTGCCTTGGTCCTCTTTTCTTTTTGATGACCTATAAATTAACCCTTATCAGGCAAGCCTTATTGTCCAATAAATAAAGTCCCATTCATAAAGAATGTTTTGCAATGGGGACATTTCTGTTATAGAGAAAAAGCCTATTACAAATGCATGTTACAGTAACAATCGGATAACCTATGAATAGAAATGAAAATAAATGGTCTGACAGAGCTTCCTATATCTTTCACTGTAGATTGATGCTATTGTACCAGAAGTTATAGAGCACACTTATTCAGCGAGAAACAGCAAACAGAACAAATTAAAAAACAACCACCCTGAAGACAATAGGGGAAAAAGCAACAATTATCTTGTCTTTAAGGCTAGCCCATTAACATAAAACTGTTATACAAGGTTACACCCAGTAGTCTCTATTGCAGCGTGCTAGGAGAAAACACCTGCTGGCCAGGCTATTTATTTCTCTTAATTAATGACTGATTTAATATGTTTGTAATTTAAGCAAGGTGGAATGTGGTGCTAAACTCTATGTTTAAATGTCAATTTCTCAGGCCCTGGGGGGGAGCAGGTGTGAACTGTTATCAGCTGCTTCACTCCTCGCCCATGCTACCAAATGGTAAACAAACACAATTATGTGTGTGTGTGTGTGTGTGTGTTTGTGTGTGTGTGTGTGTGGTGTGTGTGTGTGTGTTTCTGCACCGTAAGTCCCTCAGGACTGTATTACCTTGCTGGGTTTTAGTTCTTTACTTCTGTTTGTACGTTTAATGATATACAGGAAGAAATATCCAGCCAAAGCCCTAGTGAACATTTTTGGGGGAGGCAGACCTTGCATATCAACATTCTGCAAATTTTGCTGTCAGGGTTTGGTATACTGTATGTTTGGCAACAGGTTTTTTTAGTAGTTCATATGTTACCAGCTATGACTTTAAACATTTACTTTACTCACCGGATAATGCAAACATATCAACAATACTCTTATAGTCTAAAACAATACAATGGGCACTAATTTCTTATGGAAAAAAACCTGAATACAATTAAGTGACTTTATCTGTAATAAAATGAGCCAGCCTTTTGGGGCGATTAAACCCTTTAAAAATGCTGGTCGTATCTGGCACTTAAACCTGGTGTCTGAAATAATGACTCAGTCCTCAGTTCAGCAGTGTGTGTTATTTGGGACGCTGGGGTTTATGAGTCTCTTACACACACACACACACACACACACACACACACACACACACACACACACACAACAGACACACGCACCCACGCACACACACACGCTGCTACAGCACAGCACTCCATGAATCAGCACAGCGCCAAATTTCTCAGCACATTTAGAGGGAGGACGGCCCCTTAAGGCTCCTAATGAAAGGTCTAATGTCCCTGCATTGATTTTTCCCTTCTTTAATTTGTTGCTTATTTATGGTTGTGTCTCTTTCTGCTTGGGGGGGGGGGGGTTCCACAGATCTTCTCTTACAGTGAAAGGTGAATAAACCGGTGGATAGCTATAATCCCCCAGAACACATAGACCCCTCATACTCAACTCTAGACCTCAAAGCCAGTTCCACTGCATTTTTCATTGTTCCCCCCTAATCAGGGATTGATTTAGATCTGGGTCACCTGGTGGGTGTAATTAATTATCAGGTAGAACAGAACACCGGCAGGCGCCATAGACCATTAAAAACAAAACACTATGTTTTAAGTGAGAATAGGCATTGGTCTGAAGTTCGGAAATTCACATGAGCACCACAATGCCTATTCCATCCATGCTCTAACAAGGTTTTCCAGCACACAGCTTTCACCTACTACAGTAGCTATGTTGGATTTGTACTTCAAACTATGTGTAGGCAGGTTGCTTAGGATTCAAACCTTCTCAAACAGCCTAATTCATACTCTTAGAGGTGTCACGCCCTGATCTGTTTCACCTGTCCTTGTGATCATCTTCCCCATTATCCCCTGTGTATTTATACCTGTGTTTTCTGTCTGTCTGTTTCCAGTTTGTCTTGTTTGTTCAAGCCTGTCAGCGGTTTGGCTCAGCTCCTGTTTGTACCTAGTCTAGCTTTTTCCTCGTCCTCCTGGTTGTTGACCTTTGCCTGTCCTGACCCTGTGCCCGCCCGCCTGACCACTGCCTGTCTCTGAGCCTGCCTGCCGTCCTGTAACTTTGCTCCACCTCTGGATTACCAACCTCTGCCTGACCTGACCCTGAGACTGCCGGCTGTCCTGTACCTTGGCCACTTCTCTGGATTGTCGACCCCTGCCCTGACTTGTTGTTTTCTTGCCCCTATGGTCACAAACATTGTTACTTCAGTCTGCACTTGGGTCTTACCTTGATTCCTGATAGAGGAGGTGCTTCCACAATAATGTGATTTGTACCGCATATAAGTTACAGTATTGGATTCTTCACACACCACAGTAAGATATTATCCCATTACGCTACCTTTTCATGCTTTAAAAAAAAAAACATCTATTAATACACACTTTGCTTTTTATACTTATAAGACCACCAGGCTTGATTGAGCTGTTTTGTCTTGTAGTAATGTGGTGCATGCCTGTATTTCCTTTAAACCTTTTTATTTTACAAAAACATATCCTTTTTTGTTAAGTAGGTGCCCAACATAACAAGAGGTGGTGTGTTGGACACAGTAGCCCAGATCCTGTCTGCATTCCTGATTCTGTAATGGTTAGCTTACCTGTGTCCTATTGATTGAAGCTCAGAACCACTTGTTTCGAACATGGTCCAGTGTTATCAGTTGCTGTGCTGGTCAATGGACAGTCCGTTACCTCTGTCAATATATGTAGCTTAAAGTAAGGTTTGTACTTGTACTTTTGCAGTCAAGATGGCGACGCAACAATAATACCCATTTACAATAGGCCTAGAACTAAAAATACATACAGCCAAATGAGAGATGTATACATAATTTGAATGGCACGACAATGAAGTCCATTATGCCTGTGACGAGTATGAATTAGGCTATTTGAGGTTTGAATCCTAAGCAACCTGCTTACACACAGTTTAAAGTATAATACTGACATAGCTACTGTAGGTCAAAGCGGAGTGCTGGTAGAGCATGGATGGAATAGGCATTGTGGTGGTCATGTGAATTTCCTTTTTCACCTTCAGACCAATGCCTATTCTCACTTAACATTTTTTTGTTTTTAATTTCCTGTTGTTTTTTTTTTTACACTGGAAGGTGATTATGCAACATTATTATATAACACACACCTTAGCACGTGCTCTCCTTATGAACCTTCACCATGTTGTGCGTTTTTTAATTTAGTGTATTGATAAGATCCCAGCTCGTAATCAAATTGTCAAGGGCAAAGAAACAGACAGAAGCAAATATTTACTATGCGATTACACAATGTGGCTGGCTAGAGGACTGCAGGAGTGCAAAATATGGATGAGCTGTCCGCAATGGAAGGGTTCTGAAATGTTCTCTCTCACCGAGGTGTGAATGTACTTTATCATAGTCATCCACCTCGGTGGAAACGACTTGGGGCACACAAAGGGGACAGCCCTGGTGCGTCAGATGCCAGCTGATTTTGGAGGTAGTCCATCCGAATGTTCCCTTGGGACAATGGTGGTCTACTCTGACGTCACACAGTGGAGGAGTTGAATGTTCCGGTGGGAGAAGGACATCAAGTGCATAGAGATGGCCCGGCGCTCTGTCAACCAGCTGGTGTTTGCGTTTCTCTGTGACAGGCGCATGCCCACAATCCGCCACTTTGCCATAAATCACTGTGTGCCTGGGCAGTATTGTAGGGAAGGGTTTCCCACACTCATTTCTAGGGGCCTGTCATGCCAAATAGTGTCCACTGGCCAAATAGTGTCTCCCTCTGCTAACAGGCTACTGTAACGGTTATTGCAGCTTTCTGCTTGCACTTCAATGGCATCCCTCGAGGAGATATTTTACCTTTCCAACCAGGCGAAGTGTTCTGAAGACACCACTGATCTCGATAAGAGGCTCAACATTCAGAGAAAAGCACAATTCGGGGTAACGTTAAGCAGTTTTATTAGATAACTGGACGGCTTTAGCTATGTACAACCATTTTCCATCTAACGTTAGCTAGTTGCTAGCTATACCAAATGTTCAGTGGAGGCTGCTGAGGGGAGGATGGCTGATAATGTCTGGAATGGAGTAAATGGAATCTATCAAACACGTTGATACCATTCAATTGACTCCATTCCAGCCATTATGAGTCGTCCTTCCCTCAGCAGCCTGCTCTGACATAGTTATATGTTGAGGTGTCTAGCTATAAGTTAAACCTGATCAATCAAATGGATATGTGTAAGCAATTACGATAATTCCAAATGCCCTTAACTAGGTGTCCTCACTAGATAGCCACAGAGAGAGGGGGGGGGGGGAATTGAGAAAGGATGAAAGAGAGAGGTGGAAGACATGCAGGGAGAGAGAAACAGAGAGGGAAAGACAGCAGTGTAAATGTACTTAGACTTGAGTATTTCAGCATCTCTTCCAACTTGTTAGGTAATCATATCTACCTACGGGGGAAGGATGGCCAGCCACACAGGAGGGTGATTTTTGTTAAGGAGGAGAAGGAGGCCGTGCTGACTGTGATGCTTGCTGGCCAATTCAGAGTGAAGCGCCTGATTGCCAAAATCAACCTACGCTTCTTCTGACAGGGAATTGTCAAGGAGGTGGACAGCTGGGCAAGTGAAATAACCTTTTGTTTATCAATCACATTCTATTATATGTGGAAATTATTATGATTACAATGAATGTCATATCAGAGAGCACGCAATGTTTCAATTTGTCACTTTTTGCTTAAAGGTCCAACCTGTCCAACCTTCCAGAAGTTTGAGTGGGCGAAGACTGTGGCGCCGGAGTTAAAGCACATCAAAGTTGTTTTACCATGGCACATGATCGGTAAGTGTCCCAATTCAAATTTTTCCCCGATAAGATGTTTTATAATGGTTGCTTTATTTGACCACAGTGTGTGTGTGTGTCAGTATCCTTACAAATATGAAAATCTGCATACTGTATGACACTGATACATACAGTGCCTTGCGAAAGTATTCGGCCCCCTTGAACTTTGCGACCTTTTGCCACATTTCAGGCTTCAAACATAAAGATATAAAACTGTATTTTTTTGTGAAGAATCAACAACAAGTGGGACACAATCATGAAGTGGAACGACATTTATTGGATATTTCAAACTTTTTTAACAAATCAAAAACTGAAAAATTGGGCGTGCAAAATTATTCAGCCCCCTTAAGTTAATACTTTGTAGCGCCACCTTTTGCTGCGATTACAGCTGTAAGTCGCTTGGGGTATGTCTCTATCAGTTTTTCACATCGAGAGACCAAATTTTTTTCCCATTCCTCCTTGCAAAACAGCTCGAGCTCAGTGAGGTTGGATGGAGAGCATTTGTGAACAGCAGTTTTCAGTTCTTTCCACAGATTCTCGATTGGATTCAGGTCTGGACTTTGAATTGGCCATTCTAACACCTGGATATGTTTATTTTTGAACCATTCCATTGTAGATTTTGCTTTATGTTTTGGATCATTGTCTTGTTGGAAGACAAATCTCCGTCCCAGTCTCAGGTCTTTTGCAGACTCCATCAGGTTTTCTTCCAGAATGGTCCTGTATTTGGCTCCATCCATCTTCCCATCAATTTTAACCATCTTCCCTGTCCCTGCTGAAGAAAAGCAGGCCCAAACCATGATGCTGCCACCACCATGTTTGACAGTGGGGATGGTGTGTTCAGCTGTGTTGCTTTTACGCCAAACATAACGTTTTGCATTGTTGCCAAAAAGTTAAATTTTGGTTTCATCTGACCAGAGCACCTTCTTCCACATGTTTGGTGTGTCTCCCAGGTGGCTTGTGGCAAACTTTAAACGACACTTTTTATGGATATCTTTAAGAAATAGCTTTCTTCTTGCCACTCTTCCATAAAGGCCAGATTTGTGCAATATACAACTGATTGTTGTCCTATGGACAGAGTCTCCCACCTCAGCTGTAGATCTCTGCAGTTCATCCAGAGTGATCATGGGCCTCTTGGCTGCATCTCTGATCAGTCTTCTCCTTGTATGAGCTGAAAGTTTAGAGGGACGGCCAGGTCTTGGTAGATTTGCAGTGGTCTGATACTCCTTCCATTTCAATATTATCGCTTGCACAGTGCTCCTTGGGATGTTTAAAGCTTGGGAAATCTTTTTGTATCCAAATCCGGCTTTAAACTTCTTCACAACAGTATCTCGGACCTGCCTGGTGTGTTCCTTGTTCTTCATGATGCTCTCTGCGCTTTTAACGGACCTCTGAGACTATCACAGTGCAGGTGCATTTATACGGAGACTTGATTACACACAGGTGGATTGTATTTATCATCATTAGTCATTTAGGTCAACATTGGATCATTCAGAGATCCTCACTGAACTGCTGCACTGAAAGTAAAGGGGCTGAATAATTTTGCACGCCCAATTTTTCAGTTTTTGATTTGTTAAAAAAGTTTGAAATATCCAATAAATGTCGTTCCACTTCATGATTGTGTCCCACTTGTTGTTGATTCTTCACAAAAAAATACAGTTTTATATCTTTATGTTTGAAGCCTGAAATGTGGCAAAAGGTCGCAAAGTTCAAGGGGGCCGAATACTTTCGCAAGGCACTGTACGGGTAAGAATAAAGTAATCTTCTCTCTATTGTTTTAAATGTCAGGGATGGACCTCATCGGCTCCTTCACGAAATCCAGGAAAGGCAACAGCTGGTGTCTGAAGGGGACCGATCACTTTACCAAGTGGGTGGAGGCAATACCCATTAAGTTCAGTAAAGGAAGAGAACGTGCTTAACTCTAAATACCCATCTGCAACCCATTAAAAAGGGTGCTTGGAACCAAAATTAGATTTTTGTTTTTTTATGATACAAAACTAGTGAGACCATCTCCAAGGATATAGTGGGCATCTTCAACACCCACTTTTCTCCTGAGGTCATCTTGAGTGACCGAGGTCAGGTACAGATGTTATAGGTTATATTCTGTCACCAATGGTTTGTTTTGTTTATTTTGTTACAATCTGTTTTTGTTTTTCCATGGTAGATAATCAGACATATTTCAATATCTTACATTGTCAATAGATATCACTTTCCTACCCCCCTCCTCCAGGTTTGGTGAATGGACCAACCAGGCACTTGTGATTGACTTAGTGTTGTTTGCCTATTGCTATTTTTGCTTAACGATCTTTCAGATCACTGAAACGCCACCTGATGTGGTGGAAGTTGTCGAAACCAGATCAGGACGCCTTCGAGAATTACCTTCAGGCACGGACTGAGAAGGATGTGGAGGTCTTTGACCATGTAAAAATTATTGTCCGTTGTTTGTTTTCTGGACCTCCAAGAGCTATATAAGAAATGTATTTGTAATGTGAAACATAATTGCATGTGTTCCTGTCATCCAACAAGGTGAGACTGAACATGGACAAGGCGCAGGAGAAACAGAAGGAGCGCTACCGGAGCAGAGTCAAGAAGGGGACCAAGTGCTACGACATCCAGGGCAAATTACTTGGTTTGGAAGAAGAACGAAAGGAAGGCAGAGACCTTGGAAATCTCGCTGCTCCTAGCTGTGGTCACGATCTGTTAAAGTGAATAGAAAAAATTCAGATAATAACTATTTGCATTTGCACACAAAATAACCTGAACCTAGTTTCAGTTTCCCTAACACTGACATTGTTCTCATGGTCTTCCTAGGGTTACCTCGGAAGCCAACTATCTTCTGCGGTTGGACGGTCTACCACTGGAAGCATTGACGCCCTACACTTCAGTGAAGCCCAATTTACAAAGTACGTTAACGCTTTGGTTGACATTTGAGAAAGCAAGAAATGGTTGTCATACTAAGCTTACAAAAATGTACCTCTTCAATTTACCTCTCCAAATGACTTTAGGACCATCGACTGTCCGAGCCCCCCAGGAGGTATCCCGTCTACCAGAACCAGTGAGTTCGGATTAGTCTGATTCTCTGTGCTCTGAATCGGAGGAGGACTAGCTTGAGGTAGGCTACATGTTTGAAAAGTACATATCTCTGTGTTAATCCGTCAAATTTTCTCACAGTAAAGTGTAACCTGTGTGTTTGCTTGTTTACGTCGGTCTCCTACCATGTCCCCTTCAACTCTGCTCCTGTTCTCCAAGAGCTAGGGGTTTTGGCCAACACCCAGATCCACCTGATGTCCTCCATTGCCAACCATTCTTTTCATTACCTCATCTACAGCTACTGTTGTCATTACGCCATCTACAGCTACGGTTATCATTATCTGCTAAGAAAGCTGTCTTGCGCTATCCTACTGGGCACATAATATGTGAGAGACACAGATTGACTAAAAACATTAGCACTGCAAAACCTCTGAACAAAGCGAACAGCAGTGCCTGGACTTTGCAGTCTCCTTCTTCAAGTCCCCCCTTCGGAGACTGGGTGCCTGTTGAGAACAAGTGACAGGCAGAATCTCCCACCCACACAGCAACCACCTCCTATATTCCACACACCAGAATGTATTTAGCCATTGCCATGTGAAAATAAATGCATGACACAACTGTACCAAAAAATATCAACGTTTCTGTGTTACAATCTTAAGTATTGACGGGTTGCTTTTCACAACATGTTCATTGCTGTAAGGTATCCTCTGATGGTATTTATTTGTTCCTCATTATTCATTGAATGTAGTAAATCCTGCCGTAGGGATAGCGTGCAACTCACAGGTGAGGGCAACGACCTCTTCCTTGAGTCTGAGAGCTGATCCCTCTTTTGTTCTAGCAAGACCTGTGCTCTTGGGGTAATTCTCAAAATGCATTTTAAATGTTTTTTTAAAGGAAGTGTCAGGGAACATTATTTTTTACACGTATCTAACCTTTGTGTAGTGACAGTCTCCATATATACTGTACTTCCATAAATGTTTTATACTGGTATCAGGGGACTTTATGTATTAACCTATCAAATATTGTAGTTGGGCAACATATGAGATGTGAATATAAAACATTTCATTCTGAAGTCGGAGTGTACTTTCTCTTGATTCAGCTCAAATAACGGCCGCCATTGATTTAAAGAAATGTTATGACATTTTTTTACGTGGTTGCGTCATATTTCTTTGTATACTTTCCATTGAAGCTTGCATCAATGCATGCTTCAAAATATGTACAAACGGAGTTTGCATTTTGAGAAGTGCCCTCCATGCTCCATTTTGCATGCTTTCATTTGGAATCGTACTCCGATCCTCCCGTGCTCCAATTTTAGTTGTATGCATTTTGAGAATTACCCATCGACTTTGACAGACCATTTAAATTTCTTGAATCCTTCCTTCCAAAATGATTTTGTTCATTTACTCAATAGTGATTTCACGTTTATTTATATTGCTTGGTTAAAATACAATACTCTAAAACAGTCGATTTGTTGACTCATTTAATCACATTAAAACACATTTCCTTTTCTTTTGACTGTGTGCTACTACAGGCGGCAACCTGATCTCATAGCATTTCGTATTATTCTGTATGGATATTTTTATGTGTAAATATTAATTTGTGGATGTCCATCCATTTCAGGTAATATGTTATGAGTTACAATTCATATGGTATGTTACGAATTGCAGTTCTATGATATGTTATGAATTTCAATTGTAAACTATGTTATGAACGCAATACGTAGGATATGTTGCCAATTCCAATTTGTTGTAACTAATGCTAATGTTAGCTAGGCTAGGGGTTACGGTTAGGAGTGAGGTGAAAGGGTTAAGGTTAGGAGTTATGTTCAAGGTTAGCGTTAGGGGAAGGGTTAGCTAACATGCTAAGTAGTTGCAAAGTAGCTAAAAAGTAGTAAGTAGATGCAAAGCTGGTAATTGGACAAAATGCTAGTTGTCCATGAGATTTGAACACTCAATTTTTGGGTTGCTAGACATTTGCTTATACGACTAACCAACCTCATTTTTGCATGAAAGGAGAATTTTCCTGAATTTCTGAAGTCAATCAGCAGAGGGAGGGCGGGTGTTCCCCCCAGCAGAGGGAACACCCCCCTATCCACATCGATGGAACAGTAGTGGAGAGGGTAGTAAGTTTTAAGTTCCTCGGCGTACACATCACAGACAAACTGTATTGGTCCACCCACACAGACAGCATCGTGAAGAAGGTGCAGCAGCGCCTCTTCAACCTCAGGAGGCTGAAGAAATTCGGCTTGTCACCTAAAGCACTCACAAACTTCTACAGATGCACAATCGAGAGCATCCTGTCGGGCTGTATCACCGCCTGGTACGGCAACTGCTCCGCCCACAACCGTAAGACTCTCTAGAGGGTAGTGAGGTCTGCACAACGCATCACCGGGGACAAACTACCTGCCCTCCAGGACACCTACACCACCTGATGTCACAGGAAGGCCATAAAGATCATCAAGGACAACAACCACCCGAGCCACTGCCTGTTCACCCCGCTATCATCCAGAAGGCGAGGTCAGTACAGGTGCATCAAAGCTGGGACCGAGAGACTGAAAAACAGCTTCTATCTCAAGGCCATCAGACTGTTAAACAGCCACCACTAACATTGAGTGGCTGCTGCCAACACACTGACTCAACTCCAGCCACTTTAATAATGGGAATTGATGGGAAATTATGTAAAATATATCACTAGCCACTTTAAACAATGCTACCTAATATAATGTTACATATCCTACATTATTCATCTCATATGTATATGTATATACTGTACTCTATATCATCTACTGCATCTTTATGTAATACATGTATCACTAGCCACTTTAACTATGCCACTTTGTTTACATACTCATCTCATATGTATATACTGCACTCAATACCATCTACTGTATCTTGCCTATGCCGCTCTGTACCATCACTCATTCATATATCTTTATGTACATATTCTTTATCCCCTTACACTTGTGTCTATAAGGTAGTAGTTTTGGAATTGTTAGCTAAGATTACTTGTTGGTTATTACTGCATTGTCGGAACTAGAAGCACAAGCATTTCGCTACACTCGCATTAACATCTGCTAACCATGTGTATGTGACAAAATAAAATTTGATTTGATTTGATTTTAAATGTTTTATGTAAATGAAATGTTATAGTCGGTTCCAGACACTTTTTCTGTGATTTGGCTTGATAAACTTACCCCAGCTTCGATTCACTTTCTCATTGCTCTCTGTATAGCATCAGGGCATGCAAAAGACATGATTAAACTCCAAAAACACCTAAACACATCCTTTTAGTAATGGACATGCTCTCTTTATAGTGAAGTCTAGGTTACGCCCTGATACTACACAACAAGCAATGAGGAAGTGAATCGCAGCCGGGGTAAGTTTATCAAGAAGAAGCCAAATCACATACAAAGTGTCTGGACCCTTCTATAACGTGCCATTTACATCAAAAATAGAGATTTACTGTCTTTTGTAACCAAACTAAACGTAACATATCATACTAATAAACGTAACATATCATACTAATTTCAGTGTCCCGGATTTTATTTTAGTATGTCTATAAGAGCAGGTTGGCGCAATGCGCAAGGAATGTGGAGAACTTTGTTTTACCCTGGTTCACAATGTGCAGCCTCTTCCCTGACAATTTTTTCACTTTTGCATGGCAACTTCAAATTTTCTGTGAACACACTGAAAAGTAACTTGACACTGTTGATCAGTCAGCACACATTTTGGATTATAAGAATGACAAGACAGCAGGAGAAAGAGCTTATGCAGGAGCTGGAATTTATTCTACACATGTTTGAAACAGTAATGTATTCGGTCGAGTCTGGTAACTTGAAGTGAGCATGCACAACTGAGGTTCTGTTTCTATGTGTGTTTGGGGTTCAACCATTTCCTGTATGCGGTTCATACCTAGATTACTTAACAAAATGATTTGTTTTTTTAGGCTATGGTTTCTCATGGCTGTTCTTCGAGGAAATATAGCGTAGCTAGCTAACTGCAGTGTTTGTTGAGTCTGAAATCTGGCTACCTCCTTTTATTGTAGCTGTAGCTTGGTTTGTACAATGCAAATAAATGTGAGTTGCGTGGCAGTTTCCCAAAGTTTGGTGGTTTTAATAGAAACGAAACTAACTATGTAAATTCAGCCTAATTTACTGCCTTTAAAATAAACATAGCTGATATGGCTGACTTGCTTAAACAAATGTGGTTTCTACTGACAATTCAGATGTACAAACTATGGCATAAGGGGACGACAAGTTTATAAGAGGCAATCCGTAATTTCGATTAAGACATTAATGAGCGAGCGAGGACGGACGTAGTCAATATAACTATTTGTACAGCACTTTTGAAATGTACAACAACAGAATTCCGAACATGGACCGTTCTTACAATGTTCTCCCTGTACACCAAGTCAGAACCATAGGATAAATGAAGGGGTTATATAAGCAGACAATGAAAGCTCTTACAATATTCAATCATTACATTTCTTTAAAACAGGTTATAGGCTACATGTGCACCACCAAGTCAGAACAGTTGGCAAAATTAAGAGGGGAAGATAGACCAAATGACTAGGGTGAGGCACATGGGCTACTAACAGCTTACTAACAGCTTACTACACAACATACACTTAGCTACAGTATACATATCTCCCTGGCATATTACATCCTTATGCAGCAGCATACAAGATATTTTGGACTTACCTTGTTGTACTGTGCTCACTTCAACAGGTAGGTGGCGAGGCAGTCCTTCGTGGGCAAATTTTGTCCTCAAACTTTGTAATCAAAGTCTGTTATTCTCTGTGTTTATGGTGTTTTCAAGACAACTGGGAACTCTGAAAAAAACAAGGTTGAATCATGATGACGTCAGTGATCTTCAGGTCGTAGCTCTAGAATGAGGCCCGAGTTCCCAACTTACAATTCCGAGTTGGCCAGTTCGTTTTGTGGCGTCAAGCCTACCAGCATTTTACCCTTGCTCCTGTCTTTCTCTAGTTCCTGTTTTTCTGTACCATTCGGACTCTGCTCTGGATTATGGACCTATGCCTGCCCCTTGACCTGTCGTTTGCCTACCCCACTGTTTTTGTAACAAACTTCTGTTACTTTGAAACTGTCTGCATCTGGGTCTTCTCCTGCGCCTTGACAGTACGAACTGGCCAATATGGACCCAGCAGACTCGGACCAGCTTCGCAACGCCGTCTCCTCCCAAGGAGCCACCATTGGAAGGCACGAGGAGTTGCTTCCTGTTCTTATAGAAGGGTTCCAGACCTTGCTGAACGCCATGACCGCTCGTTGAACACATTGCTGGAGCAATTCCGCGGGTTATCTGTCAGGCAGCCTACTATGACGGTAACCTCCCAGCCCCTCAGTAAACCGGCTGTTAGCAGCGCCGCCTCCCCAGCCACCCCGGTTTCCCGGGAACCCTGCTTACCTCCCCCGAAACGCTTTGCTGGATAGTCAGGAACCTGTAGGGCATTTCCCACGCAGTGTTCTCTCATCATTGAGCTGCAGCCCTCCTCCTCCCCCTCAAACCGCTCGAAGATAGTGTATCTCATCACGCTGATGTCCTGGAGGGCTCTCACCTGGGCTACGGTCGTGTGGGAACAACAGTCGGTCTTATGCGTCAGTCTGGAGGAGTTTGTGGCGGAGGTGAAGAAGGTTTTCAATTCTCCATGGTCCGGGAGAGAGGCTGCCCGGAAGTTACTCCAGCTTCGGCAAGACTCCCGCAGTGTGGCAGACTATGCAGTGGATTTCTGCTCATTGGCAGCTGAGAGTTGCTGGAACCCGGAATTGTTATTCGACACGTTCCTGCATGGATTATCAGAGGAAGTGATTAATGAGCTAGCAGGCCGGGAACTACCGACGGATCTCGACTCGCTCATTGCCTTCGACCATCCGGATTGATAGGCGGCTATGGGAATGTAGGAAGGAGGTCCAATTTCACTCTCCCGCCCAAGGATTCCACCTCGCCTCTGAGGCATCCCGGAAGTCCCCGACGTCTGTGTGGCCGAAAGTCTGCCGATTCACCTCTTCCCAAGCCGATGCAACTAGGCAGAGCTAGGCTGTCCCCAGCCTAACATCTACACCGGCTCCTCATGAAAAGTTGCCTGTATTGAGGGACTACTGGTCATTTTGTGTCTTCCTGTCCACTAAAAGACCAGGCTCACCGGTAGGGGCGAGTACTCTGGTGTTCCACATGGATAACTTTTCCTCTCTCCTTACTCGCACCCCTTTCCATGCCATCCTGCTGTGGGGGAACTAGTTGAAATCTCTCCGGGTACTCATTGACTCTGGGGCCGATAAGAGTTTTATGGACGCTCCCCTGGTGTCCGAGCTGGGCATCCCAACTCAGCCCCTTTCCATTCCCAATTGACGTTAGAGCGCTGGACGGGCGCTCTATATGCCGGGTCACTCACAATACCACTCCAATCAACCTATGAGTGTCAGAGAATCAGAGCAAGGCGATCAATTCATACTAATTAAGTCTCCTCCGGATCCTGTGGTATTAGGATTCTCTTGGCGACACAATTCCTCATAGACTGGACTGCTGGTGCCATCATGGGCTGGAGCCCGTTCTGCCACTCCCATTGCCTGAAGTCAGCTCAGCCTGCCCTAGGATGTCTTCCTGTGGGCTTGGAAGTTGGGCCACTTTACTCCCACCGCACCGACTGTACTCTTGGTCAGGTCCGGAGACCTACATCAAGGACTCCCTAGCTGCAGGGTGTATCCGTCCTTCTGCCTTCCCCGCCAGTGTACATTGTCTGTAAATCCCAGCTCGCCTGGTACATTGTTTGCTGTCACAACCCATTCGGGATGCACCGTTTCAGTTTCAATGACTCAATATTTTGAACAAAAACGGACGACTTATAACTAAGGCTGGGAATGTCAATACAATCAAACTAGCAAGGGTAATGATCACAAGTCCGTCATAACGTGGCTAATAGGCTAGCACACATGTGTCAAACAAGGTCTGTGGGCCGAATAGGACACACAAGCGAGTATAAATTAGTCGACAGTTGAATCATCTACTTTAGGAAATTACAGCCTGATGTGATGGCATTGGCGAATTTAACTTAAATTGTGTTACTTTTGTGTGTCCCATTTACAGCGCGCAGCAGAGTGAAAGTGTACAGACGCAAGCCACAGTCCTAGCTAGGCTACTAAAATGTTGCAGTCTGACTTTGGTTTTTAAAGCTTGACAATTAATAAACAAAAAGCAAAACACAATTCAGCATAGAAACATTTAGGCCTATTAGAGCAACATTTGAGCAGTAGCCTAGGTTGGCTCTCAAGCACAATAGCTACATTTTGAGT
Source organism: Oncorhynchus mykiss (assembly GCF_013265735.2). Lineage (NCBI taxonomy): Eukaryota > Metazoa > Chordata > Actinopteri > Salmoniformes > Salmonidae > Oncorhynchus > Oncorhynchus mykiss. The sequence continues at coordinate 41,193,310 of NC_048570.1, forward strand.
TCACCATACAGCAATTCAATAGCACTGTTGATCCATCCAGTGCAAGAAAATGAAAAACATGTTTTAAGTTTAAATGTTTCAACAACCTATACAGTAGCTACATTTTTGTATTTTGAAATTATAACATACTTTTTGATTAGGTTTGCAACATATTATACACATCTGCATAAGGTTGAACAGGCTGAACAAATATTATTTTCCTCTTGTTTTAATATGTTAAAATGCTATATACAGCATCCTATGTACACAAGTTAACATTATAAAGGGCCATATTTTTCAAATAAAACAATGGCCATTTTGGATATCAGTCTTTTTGTAAAAAAATTAAAATAGGTGAATTTGTTATGTGTTTTCAATATGGTTGATGCGCAGATTGAGTTTGACACCTCTGGGCAAGTGTATCTATTTATGTAGCTAGCTATTTATTTAGCAAGCTATAAACACGGAGCCCAATGTTAGCTAGCTAGCTAGCTGCTGGGAGGATGGCATGTCACTGGAGGAGTAGGTGAGTTACTGATTTTTCACACTCATATAATTTTTCAGTGGCTACAGCTGGAGATGCAGGTGTCATTTAGTTAGCTAGCATGCAATTGGTATGCTGACTGCAGGAATGTCCACCTGAGCTGTTGCTAGAGAATTTAATGTTAGTTTAACTGCTATAAACTGCCATTAGACATAATTTTAGAGAATTTGGCAGTATGTCCAATCGGCCTCACAACCATAGACGTGTATGGCGTTGGGTGGGCGTCGTGTGACATCAGTTAACACAACATTGTGAACAGAGTGCCCTATGGTGGGTTGGGTCAAGCATGCATTAGCAGGCAAGCTGCAGAAGGACGAGCAGACTACTATTTCCCATCATTTATCAGTGAAATTTTGACGGCCAACTTGCTGAAAAAGTTTGAGAGGGTTTATCTAGATAGTGTTTCCTCGTTCGATTTGAGCTAATCGCGCTCGGGCTAGTATTAGTTGTTGTTCTTGTTGTTGTTGATGTGCATAACTGAGGGAGAGAGCCTCCCTTTTCATGGTTATTTGATCAATAGCACTGTGAAGTTCCCAAATGTAAGAGGACTCCTGTGGTATTTACTTATTTTCAGAAATCCATTTGTGTATTTTGTGGCTTTTGGTGAATGTGTTCAGTTGAGTTAAGTGTGGTGCTAGCAACGCCAAGGCCGTAGGTTTCTATCCCGCTGTCGTCACAAATAATATGTAAACTGTATGTATTCACTCTACTGGAAGTTGCTTTTGATAAAATCATTAGCTAAATAGCAATATGATATGGCAGTTTACCACCTGAACCATTGGTCTACTAAGAACTCTACAATAATTTTCATTTTGATTCTAAACTACAGCTATTTTTTCCAACTTGTTCTATGCTTGGGGAAACAGCCATTTCTTGGCCCAAGTAAGAGATAGATATCGTTCTACTCCTGACCTTTTACTTGAGTGGGCATTGCAGGGTCGACTGACAACAACTGTAGCGAGAGATTAGAGACTATCAGATTAAATTGTTTCACTACACCAAAATAGTACAGAGTATTGTACAGATAGAGTGTGTGTGTGTGTATGTGCACATGTATGTGCGTGGCCATTTTGGGTGTGTACAAGTGCAAACTTGCCTACAACAACATTTAAAATAGTTTGAATGACCTTTAAAAGCTTCCATGAGGTGATACAATATTTGGACAGCCTAGTCCAATTTAGCCAGTCATATCTCCATCTGTTTCACTGCGTATTTATTTCGAATGGGGATTGAAAACTGAGATAGGCCAGCTGCATGCATTTAGAAATATGGCAGTGGAACGTGTACACTTTGCCCCCCTGGCCTTGCCCGGCGAGAGTGCCAATTTGTCTCCCCCGTCCACTGCACACCGAGGCAAACAGTGCACCTCTTGTCCTGGTGAATTTCTGGCACACTCGACAGGTTGTTTTAAAACTAATTCATTACCAACCACTCTACTGTAAGGTTCTAGGCCAGAGTGAGCTAAAAAAAAAATAACACAAATACACAGCCTGACGCTTCTTTTCAGAACACCTGGAAACCTGTCGACGTTAGTTGTTAGATTCCATTTGTGGTTCCTCGGAAACAGAGTACAGCAGTGGGCAAGGAGCATGTTGACGAATGGTGCACAGTTTGGCTGTTGAAGCAAAGACAAACACTTTTCCATTTCATGAGATTTTCGAGAGCTTGGGACTAAAAGGTTCTATCTGCAAAAAGATGATTTTGAGATAATTGGCTTTAAGTTCCAAGCCCTCAATGGTTTCAATGGTGTATCTTGTATTATATACTATAAAGGTAGAGAACATTGAACAGAACAAGGCTGTCAATAACAATAAATGCAGATAGATCCTCATAGTCCCAAGCTCTCGATTTGCTATTCATCTTCTGTATGATGTTTTTCATTTGTGACTTGTTTCAGGAAACTAGGCGTATGCCGTACGTCACTGCTTCACAGGAGAGGCATTTGAACTTAAACATGTATTTTTTTATCAAAATATATTTTTGCACAGAAATGCCTTCTGGAACATGTGAACTTTCATGTGCCTTATTAACAAACTTGTATTCCATCTGTAAATACGAATACAATTGTTAAACTATGAGCCTTGTAGGCTTAGCCACGGAAAATGACAGGAACCTTCCCGCTGGCCATGATTGGCTAAGATAGTGGATGGGCTGGACATGCCTGTAGATAAGTTTGGATTGGTCTGCCATTTACCATGCTTCTGTCTATAACGTGAGCTGCTCAGTATGTGTTGATAGTCCTTCCTACAGTGACGTTTTTGAAAGATATTCCGTTTTGCTACTTTTCTCAACAATATTGATGCCCTGAATTTAGCAGGCGCTATTGACAGATCAGTTGAGAAAAGTGATGGGCTACTTTCTGCACGTGCCACGGTCAGTGTGAACCGGAGTGACTTGACACAACTGTCCAAACAAGATGTAGCTACAAGATGTAGCTACAAACAAAACGAGTTAAATGGTTCCAGTCTGCCGTAAAGCGTTCATTCATCTACAGTGCATTCGTAAAGTATTCAGGCCCCTTCCCTTTTTCCGCATATTGTTACATTAGAGCCTTATTCTAAAATGGATTAAATAAATGTTTTTCCTAATCAATCTACACAAAATACCCCTCAATGACAAAGCGAAAACAGAAATACCATATTTACATAAGTGTTCAGACCCTTTGCAATGAGACTCGAAATTGAGCACAGGTGCATCCTTTTTCCATTGATCATCCTTAAGATGTTTCTACAACTTGATTGGAGTCCACCTGTGGTAAATTCAATTGATTGGACATGATTTGGAAAGGCACAAACCTGTCTATATAAGGTCCTGCAGTTGAAAGTGCAAGTCGGAGAATAATCCAAGCCATGAGGTCAAAGGAATTGTCCGTAGAGCTCAGAGACAGGATTGTGTCAAGGCACAGGTCTGGGGAAGTGTACCAAAACATTTCTGCAGCATTGAAGATCTTCAAGAACACAGTGGCCTCCATCATTCTTAAATGGAAGAAGTTTAAACCACCAATCATGGCAAATCTGAACAATCAGGGGAGAAGGGCCTTGGTCAGGGAGGTGACCAAGAAACCGATGGTCACTCTGACAAAGCTCCAGAGTTCCTCTGTGGAGATGGGAGAACCTTCTAGAAGGACAACCATCTCTGCAGCACTCCACCAATCAGGCCTTTATGGTAGAGTGTCCAGACAGAATCCACTCCTAAAAGGCACATGACAAACTGCTTGGAGTTTGCCAAAAGGCACCTAAGACCATGATAAACAAGATTCTCTGGTCTCATGAAACTAAGATTGAACTCTTTGACCTGAATGCCAAGTGTCACACCTGGAGGTAACCTGACACCATCCCTATGGTGAAGCATGATGGTGGCATCATCATGCTGTGTGGATGTTTTTCAGCGGCAGGGACTGGAAGAGTATTCAGAACAGAGCAAAGTACAGAGAGATCCTTGATAAAAACCTGCTCCAGAGCGCTCAGGACCAGAGACTGGGGCAAAGGTTCACCTTCCAACACAACAACAACCCTAAGCACACATCCAAGACAGCGCAGAAGTGGCTTCGGGACAAGTTAATGAATGTCCTTGAGTGACTCAGCCAGAGTCCGGACTTGAACCCGATCGAACATCTCTGGAGAGACCTTAAAATAGCTGTGCAGCGACACTCCCCATCCAACCTGACAGAGCTTGAGAGGATCTGCAGAGAAGAATGGGAGAAACTCCCCAAATACAGGTGTGCCAAGCTTGTAGCCTCTACCCCCAAAAACTCGAGGCTGTTATCACTTCCAGAGCTGCTTCATCAAAGTACTGAGTAAAGGGTCTGAATACTTATGTAAATGTGATATTTAATTTTTACATTTGCAAACATTTCCCCCCCAAAATGTTTTTACTTTGACATTATGGGGTATTGTGTGTAGATTGATGACGGGGGAAAAACTATTTAAGCAATTTTCCAATAAGGCTGTAATGTAACAAAATGTGGAAAAGTCAAGGGGTCTGAATACTTTCCGAATGCACTGTAGGCCAAGGACTAGCGTCTTATATCTCCCTCTCTAACTTTAAGCTTCAGCTGTCAGAGCAGCTTAACGATCACTGTACCTGTACACAGCCCATCTGTAAATAGCACACCCAACTACCTCATCCCCATATTGTTACTTATCCTCTTGCTCTTTTGCACCCCAGTATCTCTACTTGCACATCATCATCTGCACATCTATCACTCCAGTGTTAATGCGAAATTGTAATTATTTCGCATCTATGGCCTATGTACTGCCTTACCTCCCTACTCTTATATTGTGTGACTGTACGTTTGTTTGTGTGTAACTCTGTGTTGTTGTTTTTGTCGCACTGCTTTGCTTTATCTTGGTCAGGTCGCAGTTGTAAATGAGAACTTGTTCTCAACTGGCCGACCTGGTTAAATAAAGGTGAAATAATTGTTTTAATAAAAAAAACTAGATAAAGTGCATAGTTTTTCCTTATTGTAGGCTACTACTTTTACCACTTTTAGTCTTGAAATCTTTGGTTGTTTACTAAACTATTCACTCTGTTTAGCACATGGCATCACATGTGAATGCTTAAAGAGATGGGTGGAGCTAAGGCTGAAGAGAGATGCTGAATTGGTGTAGACAAAGAAGAGCTCTCCAGTAGGTGTACCAAAACATTTACCACAAAGACCTTTACAAGCTGAGCTCCAGAACCCACTAATGACAACACTAGCAAAACAAATCTATGCTGCACCTGTCAAGACTGACACCCAAGGTCTTCCATCAGCTCTGCGCTGCAGTCCTAACTGACCTCTCCATATAATGATTTTCTCCTAAAGTCTGTGCCACCATTTTCAGGGCTCTGACATTTCTGCTGAGTGCTGGTCACCCATGGTGGTCGCTTGTGACACACGTGACAGAAGTGCTGACCCCGTTGGTTCGACCAACGGCTGCAGTGCTGACACCTTAGTTTGTAGGGTCCCTCTCTAGCCCTACACATTCAGAGTTAGATTCATGTCATGGTCCTGGTCAAAGAGACACACACACATACTCACACACACACACACTGGAATAAAGCACAAGTGAATTGCTCCGTCCACGTCCGCAACACTCTCCAGAGGGTGGTGAAGATGGCCCAATATATAATTGGGGCCATGTTCCCACCCATCCAGGACCCATCTCAGCGTCATCAAGGACCCCACACATGCCAGCCACGAGCTTTTCACTCCCTTACTGTCGGGCTCTCCGCACCTTAATTTTTCTCTCTCTCTCTCTCTCTCTCTCTCTCTCTCTCTCTCTCTCTCTCTCTCTCTCTCTCTCTCTCTCTCTCTCTCTCTCTCTCTCTCTCTCTCTCTCTCTCTCTCTCTCTCTCTCTCTCTCTCTCTCTCTCTCTCTCTCTCTCTCTCTCTCTCTCTCTCTCTCTCTCTCTCTCTCTCTCTCTCTCTCTCTCTCTCTCTCTCTCTCTCTCTCTCAAACACATATGCCATATAAACTCAGCAAAAAAAAGAAACGTCCTCTCACTGTCAACTGCGTTTATTTTCAGCTAACTTAGCATGTGTAAATATTTGTATGAACAAGATAAGATTCAGCAACTGAGACATAAACCGAACATGTTCCACAGACATGTGACTAACATAAATGGAATAATGTGTCCCTGAACAAAGGGGGGCCAAAATCATTAAGTACTGCAGTGCACCAGATTTGCCAGTTCTTGCTATGAGATGTTACCCCACTCTTCCACCAAGGCACCTGCAAGTTCCCGGACATTTCTGGGGACAATGGCCCTAGCCCTCTGATCCAACAGGTCTCAGACGTGCTCAATGGGATTGAGATATGGACTCTTCGCTGGCCATGGCAGAACACTGACATTCCTGTCTCGTAGGAAATCATGCACAGAACGAGCAGTATGGCTGGTGGCATTGTCATATTGGAGGGTCATGTCAGGATGAGCCTGCAGGAAAGGTACCACATGAGGGAGGAGGATGTCGTGTTGAGATTGCCTGCAATGACAACAAGCTCAGTCCGATGATGCTGTGACACACCGCCCCAGACCATGACGGACCCTCCATCTCCAAATCGATCCTGCTCCAGAGTACAGGCCGCGGTGTAACACTCATTCCTGCACAGATAAACGCAAATCTGACCATCACCACTGGTGAGACAAAACTGTGACTCGTCATTGATGAGCACTTTTTGCCAGTCCTGTCTGGTCCAGCAATGGTGGGTTTGTGTCCATAGGTAACGTTGTTGCCGTTGATGTCTGGTGAGGACCTGCCTTACAACAGGCCTAGAACCCCTCAGTCCAGCCTCTCTCAGCCTATTGCGGACAGCCTGAGCACTGATGGATGGATTGTGCATTCCTGGTGTAACTCAGGCAGTTGTTGTTGCCATCCTGTACCTGTCCCGCAGGTGTGATGTTCGGATGTACCGATCCTGTGCAGGTGTTGTTACACGTGGTCTGCCACTGCGAGGATGATCAGCTGTCCGTCCTGTCTCCCTGTAGCGCTGTCTTAGGCGTCTCATAGTACAGACATTTCAATTTATTACCCTGGCCACATCTGCAGTCCTCATGCCTCCTTGCAGCATGCCTAAGGCACGTTCACGCAGATGAGCAGGGACCCAGGCATCTTTGTTTTTCAGAGTCAGTAGAAAGGCGTCTTTAGTGTCTGTAACTGTGACCTTAATTTCTTACCGTCTGTAAACTGTTAGTGTCTTAACGACCGTTCCAAAGGTGCATGTTCATTAAATGTTCATGGTTCATTGAACAAACAGTGTTTAAACCCTTTACAATGAAGATCTGTGAAGTTATTTGGATGTTTACGAATTACCTTTGAAAGACAGGGTCCTGAAAAAGGGACGTTTCTTTTTTTTATGAGTTTAGAACTTCAGTTCCAATGTCAAAAAGTCTGTGAATCAAAGAAACATATTACTAGAACACATATTTATGATACACATCTAAGTGCACCAGACAAGGTTGTCATGTATCAAGGATTTGAGTGCAGAAATACCTCTGTTCAAACAAACACACCAAAACAAGCACAAATACCCTAATCAGCCTCAGCATTAAAACACATGCTGCCTGGAAGAGAAAACTGTATATATTTAGCTAACTGGCCCTCGGGCACAGCTACGGATGGGGACTACAGACCACCAACACTGACATTGGCTGTCTTGGCAACCAAGGCCATCCCCTAATCAAGACTGTTTACCGCTGCCTGCCTTGTGATGTCATCCCCATTCCGCTTGCCAAAGGAATAACTGTCTCAGAACCCAGAATGTGTGTGGGTGCACATGTGTGTGTTTTGTAGGGAGATGTGTCTGCCTGAGTATATGGAATTCCACATGTCAGATGGCGTTCCAGGCGTTCCTAATGAGTCCTGAGCTGGAGTAAGGGAATAATAAAGCATGTGGTCTGCGCAGAGAAAGGTCAGACCCATAAACGGCTCTGATGGGTTTAATTTCTCCCTTTATTCTCCCTTTTTTCCTTCCCTTTTAAACTCAGCAGTCACTCATCAAAGCTTTAAAAAAAAAAAAAATCAGGTTGTTGGAAGAATGCAGGGAGGCGTGTGGGATCTGGTGTCTATAACGTCCGAAGGGAGGAAGACAGGCAGGCAGACTGAGATAAATGCAAAACAAAGAGGGATTGTCACTAACGTCTGTACAGTAGTTCTCATCTAAATGCACATTTTACAATAACATTTGAGCTATGTTGTCTTTGATTCCGTTTACGTGGGACAAGCAAGTTCTAAAAGCATTAGGATATCTAATAGTGCCACAGTGGATAATCCAAAATATTTGTGAACTAGTTCATTGAAAAAGTTAGTGACCTTTGGATAACCTTTAGGTTGCCTGTCAAAAGTTAAATTGGTAGAAATCCATCATAGGAAATGAGGATGAGGTCAGCCTTCCGTTGTCTCGTGTTGACAGTATAAGAAATTGCTCTAGCCATACTTGTTGAGGTTACATGCAGAATTATGGTAGAATCATATATTATTAAGCACATGGAGAAAAAGAAAGAATGAGAGACAGAGAGAAACTGAGAAAGAGATTGTGAATGAGAGAGAGGAAGAGATAGACAGAGGACTGGCGTATGGTTTAAGTATAGTAGTAAAATATGTGACAGGAGTAGAGAGATGGTCCATACTTGCAAACATCAGTTTAAACTTAAACTTTTTCTCTGTTCTCTCTCTCTTTTTCTCTGTCTCAAAATTCACATCAACTAATTAAAATCGCAAACACTAAATGTTAGCTTTTCCCATCAGATAACCTGGCACATTCAGCCCTATGCTAACTAACTATACCAGCTGGACATTATTATATCCTGTAACAAATTCTGCATTCAAAAATATGCGTACAATTGCAACTTTTAATATTATCTCACTGGGCACAAACTGGTTGAATCAATGTTGTTTCCATTTTTGTTTAAGCAAAAATGTGGGATTTTGTCATATATACAAAAATGTGCCTTTCAAATTTTGCCTAACGTTAGTAGCTAGTAGCCTAGTCAAGGATGCATCATGCAATATTGGTCCATTACAATTGTGACAGACAAAGTGGAACAAAAGTAAACCTTGAAATTAGAGGTTTAAAATATCCCTCTGGTGGCCAAGTTGACCTAATGTAAGAAGTGCCATTGGTTAGTGGATATAAAGTCATAGATCTTTCATAGGCAGATGCGGAATTTGTTACAGGAAATAATCACTGCCACCTGGTCAGGTAGGGCTAAATGTGCCAGGTTATATAATGGGAACAGCTAATATAGCATTTTATCACGTGCAACTATGTCAACGATTTTTATTGACTGAGATTGAGAAAAAGTTGACACTTTTTCAAATGTTTGCATTTATGGACCCAGAATGTCTTCAGTGGAGATGGAAACTATTGTTTGTGAAAATATATGGGCTCTATGGGTGGAACAGCAGTAAGTTACCCCAACCTAGTGTCTGACCTTTCAATGCTAACTGCCTGCCGTCTGATAAAGACAACCTACACTTAGACTAATTGTCTGGAGAGAAAACACTTTGTGTGTGTGAGTGCGTGCGTGTGCGAGGAGGCAGTTGTGCATGTAGTGTGTGTGTGTGTGTGTGTGTGTGTGTGTGCGCACTAGGGGTGTAACTTGATAGCAGTACAAATGGTGTCTTAGATTAGATTAGGTTGTATTGCACTGGGAGTTTAGCATGTACTGTAGGGCTTATCCTTCTAGAGTGTGGCAAGTTATAAGGACTCTTGTTTCCTCTTCACTTCACACTTCCTATTGTCATTTTGAAAAGATAAACACATTTGGGCCGACGCTGTAGTGAGATAGCATCATTATCAACATTTTCCAGTCCTGCCATGGCTATCATTTAAAATGTTGTAGTTTGTTTAATTCCAGTCCATGTGTATCATTGTCCACGGCAACTTTGCCATTCATGGCTCTAGATAATTCCAAGAATTTAGGCCTACAGTAGCTTTTAATTTCAGCAGAAAGATAGCACTGGGCGAAAAGGGACAATATCAGGGGATATCTTTACATTACACGTTTTTAGTATTCTAGAGAATACAGACCATTTTCAATGCATATTTAGAGTTTTGTGGATTTGCACCATATCCTGACAAATTCTGAATCGAGATGTGTCTTTTAGACATATATGGTATTGGGATTACTTCGAATATCACACATGGTCATTTCCTATGGCCAGATATGGACTCATTCAATATCCTGAGATATGCGACATCCTATTATCTCTCTTCATGTTGACAAATACTGACTGTATACATCGCATATCTGTGTTTTCTCAGCATAATAAGCTAGATTGATTCCAGATATGCTTCTCTTGGCTGAGGTCCATATCCTGATCTTGATATGCTTTTTGATATGCAGAAAATAAGGACAATTTCTGACGCATTTCTGAGTTTTCAGCTCATGCTCAATAATTTATGAAATATGTTGGATTCCCTCTGGATATCATACGCGGTATGGCCAGATATTGACTCAATAGATATCCTGAGATAGGCCTATGTGGACAACTTATTTTCTCTATATGATGACAAATACTGACAGTTGGCCTAAGTGGTATATTTTCTCAGCACATACAATGCATATGCTCCTGACTGAGGTCCATATCAGGATCTTGATATGCGTTTAGTTTTGCCAAATAAGGAACATTTATGCTTATTTGACTCGTGAGGACATGTTCAATCATTTAACAAATAATACATCCATATATCCATATTATTTGAAACACTAGCTAAACTTTTTGTAAGCCATCTGCATAAAGGAACGTGCAAACGGCAAGCTAAAAGCACTGTAACTGGTAGCCTAGCAACAAGAATCACCTCTTTTCTGCTGTCTTTATTTGGGCGCCACAAATTAGTTTGTAAACGGTATGTGGTCGAACTTACAACTGGAGAAACAAAGAAGTGAGAAGCTGTTCAGAAAATACCTCAAAGAAGTTAACGATAAAAGTGGGTAGCTAATTTTATATGATTTATGTATCTTAGTAACTAGAATCATGAACGTTTGCTAATTTGGCAGGCAGCCAGTAGGGCTAGATAGCTAGGCTTGAAAGGGGGGAAAAGCTAACTGGTAGCATAGCTAGCTAACAAATAACATTTCCTTCCCTTCAGGGATTTTTTCATACTCCCTATGACAGCTAACATTTAAAAATGTTTGGACATATTTTGTATTACTGATCAATTTAAGACAGCTAACTAGGTACTTGGCTAGCTAGCTTGTTCCAGTTTGTTTTCTCGTCATGAATGAAGCAGGTAGAGTAAGCTACCTTGTGGTATGTTTAAGTCCCAGGTTGTTTCACAACCGACCGTGATCGGGAATCCCATAGGGTGGCGCACAATTGGCCCAATGTTGTCCTGGTTAGGGTAGGGTTTGGCCGGGCAGGCCGTCACTGTAAAATAAGAATTTGTTCTTAACGGACTTGCCTAGATAAATAAAGGTTAAATAAATACATTTAAAAAAAAGTGATTGCGATTTTCTTTCTCCAGAAACAGCAGAGATGTGCTTGGGATTAAATGTGACGGTTTGCTTTCAATATGGTGCAAATGTATGTCAGATATGTCACCTTCATGTGAAAAAGAACAATGATTTTCGACGCCTCAATAGGTCGAATCATCTGGATGCTGGATATTGATCATGACTCAGATTTAGTCCATTTTCGATCATACATTTTTGGTATACGGATCATGTAATGACTACAGATATGATACATTTCTGAAAATATGTGGATTGGTTCATGCCTAAGTATAAAGGCTTAGATATGTCAGCATGTTGACACATAACCTTTCTGGAGTTAAAATATTCTACAAATATGTAAGCGGGTACATGCGCATCAGGAGCGTGCGTGTCTTGAAGAGATCTCATCCCAGATATCTCCCTGGTAGCAGGGAGATTTCTGAGGTCTGGATTGGATGCATGCAGAAATTGTCCCATTCCGGAGAATATCCTAGCTCATTAAGGACATGCATATGTGGAGCATGTCTACTCCTTATATCTAATAAAAATGTTAGATATCTGGATATACAGTATATCATAAAAGTGAGTAAACCCCTCACATTTTTGTAAATATCTTTTCATGTGACAACACTGAAGGAATGACACTTTGCTACAATGTAAAGTAGTGAGTGTACAGCTTGTATAACTGTAAATTTGCTGTCCCCTCAAAATAACTCAACACACAGCCATTAATGTCTAAACCGCTGGCAACAAAAGTGAGTACACCCCTAAGTGAAAATGTCCAAATTGGGCCCAAAGTGTCAATATTTTGTGTGGCCACCATCATTTTCCAGCACTGCCTTAACCCTCTTGGGCATGGAGTTCACCAGAGCTTCACAGGTTGCCACTGGAGTCCTCTTCCACTCCTCCACGACGACATCACCGAGCTGGTGGATGTTAGAGACCTTGCACTCCTCCACCTTCCGTTTGAGGATGCCCCACAGATGCTCAATAGGGTTTAGGTCTGGAGGCATGCTTGGCCAGTCCATCACCTTTACCCTCAGCTTCTTTAGCAAGGCAGTGGTCGTCTTGGAGGTGTGTTTGGGGTCGTTATCATGTTGGAATACTGCCCTGCGGCCCAGTCTCCAAAGGGAGAAGCTGCTTCAGTATGTCACAGTACATGTTGGCATTCATGGTTCCCTCAATGAACTGTAGCTCCCCAGTGCCGGCAGCACTCATGCAGCCCCAGACCATGACACTCCCACCACCATGCTTGACTGTAGGCAAGACACACTTGTCTTTGTACTCCTCACCTGGTTGCAGCCACACACGCTTGACACCACCTGAACCAAATAAGTTTATCTTGGTCTCATCAGACCACAGGACATGGTTCCAGTAATCCATGTCCTTAGTCTGCTTGTCTTCAGCAAACTGTTTGCGGGATTTCTTGTGCATCATCTTTAGAAGAGGCTTCCTTCTGGGACGACAGCCATGCAGATTTGATGAAGTCAGTGTACGGCGTATGGTCTGACAGGCTGACCCCCCGACCCCTTCAACCTCTGCAGCAATGCTGGCAGCACTCATACGTCTATTTCCCAAAGACAACCTCTGGATGTGACGCTGAGCACGTGCACTCAACTTCTTTGGTCGACCATGGCAAGGCCTGTTCTGAGTCCAGTTAAACTGCTGTATGGTCTTGGCCACCGTGCTGCAGCTCAGTTTCAGGGTCTTGGCAATCTTCATATAGCCCAGGCCATCTTTATGTAGAGCAACAATTCTTTTTTTCAGATCCTCAGAGAGGACTTTGCCATGAGGTGCCATGTTGAACTTCCAGTGACTAGTCAGTATGAGGGAGTGTGAGAGCGATGGCACCAAATTTAACACACCTGCTCCCCATTCACACCTGAGACCTTGTAACACTAACGAGTCACATGATACCGGGGAGGGAAAATGGCTATTTTCACTTATGGGGTGTACTCATTTTTGTTGCCAGCGGTTTAGTCATTAATGGCTGTGTGTTGAGTTATTTTGAGGGGACAGCAAATGTACACTGTTATACAAGCTGTACACTCACTACTTTACATTGTAGCAAAGTGTCATTTCTTCAGTGTTGTCACATGAAAAGATATCCTCAAATATTTACAAAAATGTGAGGGGTGTACTCACTTTTGTGATTTACTGTACACTACCAGTCAAAAGTGTGGACACACCTACTCATTCCAGGGTTTTTCTTTATTTTGTATTATTTTCTACATTGTAGAATAACAGTGAAGATATCAAAACAATGGAATAACACATGGAATCATGTAGTAACCAAAAATATGTTAAACGAATCAAAATCTATTTTATATTTGAGATTCCTCAAAGTAGCCACCCTTTGCCTTGATGACCGCTTTGCACACTCTTGGCATTCTCTCAACCAGCTTCATGACGTAGTCACCTGGAATGCATTTCAATTAACAGGTGTGCCTTGTTAAAAGTTCATTTGAGGAATTTCTTTCTTACTTAATGCTTTTGAGCCAATCAGTTGTGTTGTGACAAGGTAAGGGTGGTATACAGAAGATAGGCCTATTTGGTAAAAGACCAAGTCCATATTATGGCAAGAACAGCTCAAATAAGCAAAGAGAAATTACAGTCCGTCATTACTTTAAGACATGAAGGTCAGTCAATAAGGAACATTTCAAAAACGTTGAAAGTTTCTTCAAGTGCAGTCGCAAAAACCAAGCGCTATGATGAAACTGGCTTTCATGAGGACCGCCACAGCAAAGGAAGACCCATAGCCAACTCTGCTGCAAAGGATGTTCATTAGAGTTACCAGCCTCAGAAATTGCAGCCCAAGTAAATGCTTCACAGAGTTCAAGTAACAGACACATCTCAACATCAGCTGTTCAGAGGAGACTGCATGAATCAGGCCTTCATGGTCAAATTGCTGCATAGAAACCAATACTAAAGGACACCGATAATAAGAAGAGACTTGCTTGGACCAAGAAACATGACCAATGGACATTAGACTGGTGTAAATCTGTCCTTTGGTCTGATGAGTCCCATCTGGTTTGCACTTAGTGGGACTATCATTTGTTTTTCAACAGGACAATGACCTAACACACCTGTGTAAGGGCTATTTGGCCAAGAAGGAGAGTAATAGAGTGCTGCATCAGATGAACTGGACTCTACAATCACCCGACCTCAACCCAATTGAGATGGTTTGGGATGAGTTGGACCGCAGGGTGAAGGAAAATCAACCAACAACTGCTCAGCATATGTGGGTACTCCTTCATGAGAGTTGGAAAAGCATTCCAGGTGGAGCTGATTAAGAGAATGCCAAGAGTGTGCAAAGCTATCATCAAGGCAAAGGGTGGCTACTTTGAAGAATCTCAGATATGAAATATATTTTAATTTGTTTAACACTTTTTTGGTTACTACATGATTCCATATGTGTTGTTTCATAGTTTCATATGTGTTATTTCAATATAGAAAATAGTAAAAGTAATGAAAAACCCATGAATGAGTAGGTTTCCAAACTTTTGACTGGTACTGTATATAGATAAAGATATCCCCTGACATTGACCTTTTTGCCCAGTGTAGTGACACATCCGAATACGCATACTAGCATACTACATACTTAAACTGCGTACTATTGACTCATCGTCCCATACTATTTAGCATGTACCGTTTTGTAAAAAGTCTGCAGTATGCCAAGGACTCAACGCAGTAGAGGCTCCTGATTGGTTGAGTAGGTGGGGCGGGACGGGGCCGAGTGCAGGTGGATTTTTACAAATTCAATAGACATGCCATGCATTAACCAGCATGATAGTAGCGCATTTCCAATTCAATTAATTGATCTGAAAACTCTGAATAGAATAGGCATGGAGTTATAGGCCTATTGGCTGGTTTTAGTCAGACTATCACATTCGACCTATACCACAGTAGACCATATAGCCCATCTATCCTATTTAAAAAGGACTGAAGACAGAAACAGATCATTTGGTTCCATTTCAACATATTTATTAGTGAAACCAAAGTGCTGCAACATATATAAATTAAATCAAATAGCCTAGTACACACACCAAAACGTTTCAAATCAAAAGGTCTATTGCACAGAAAAAAAGTGGACAGTCGGGTGTATCTCAAATTCAGAACCGCTGGACAGCAACATAATAAACTAAAGCACTAATCATTGGGAACGAGATCAGAATGGCTGCCGAGGCTTGATCCATAAATGTAATAATTAAATATGCATCCTAGCCTACAAAACTGAAACAATCCATATGTTCAAATCACAATTCCTGATTAACATGACATCAATAACACCCGAGTCCCCGGTTCTGACACATTCAGAAGACAAAAGATGGTTTAGTATTTAGGTTAAAAGCTCTGACGAAGGCCAATGGAAAACAAACACTGTTCAGTGAGAGAACTGAAATTCACAACAACAAAAAAACATGTACTGTACTCATGATCATTTTAAGGAGAGTAAAAAATACTTAGCCAACATTTGAACAACCCTGCAGAAGATTTCGGGCGTCTTCATAATTACTGTAAGAAGCCTAGTTTTGTTTGGCTACTTGAAGAGAACTAGCGACTATAATTTGCAGCCCACCGCTTCCAAATCATTGTGGAAAAGTGTGCATCGAATTCTACTAGATGAAGAGCCGAACTTAGTATAATATCCTGGCATTTAAACCATACTAGATTTTTTAAAATGTTGCATACTAGTAAACATTCTATTTTCGCGTACTGAAAATGTGTCATGCATGATTGCGTTGTTTCCCGCTATTTGTTGATTTTGGTAGCTCATCCCCATATCTAATTGATTAGCTGTTGTCAAATTTTGAATTAGTATGAAATATGGGTATACTCAATTTTCAAAATATCGCAAATTATTCAACTTTATTTTTTCGCATACAGAACTCAAACTATTTAGAATGCAAGTATGGGTATTCGGACTCGGCCAGTGTCTTACTTTAAAAGGGTGTACAGTGTATTCGGAATGTATTCAGACTCCTTGACTTTTTCCACATTTTGTTACGTTACTGCCTTATTCTAAAATGCTTTTTTTTCAATCTACACACAATACCCCATAGTAAAAAAAGCAAAAACAGGTTTTTAAATTTATTTAAAAAAGATTAGCCTCGAGTCTTATTGGCTATGACTCTACAAGCTTGGCACACATGTATTTGGGGAGTTTCTACAATTCTTCTTTGCAGATCCTCTCAAGCTCTGTCAGGTTGGGTGGGGAGCATCGCTGCACAGCTATTTTCAGGACTCTCCAGAGATGTTTGATCGGTTTCAAGTCCGGGCTCTGGCTGGGCCACTCAATGACATTCAGAAACTTGTCCCAAAGCCACTCCTGTGTTGTCTTGGCTGTGTGCTTAGGGTCGCTGTTGTGTTGGAAGGTAAACCTTCGCCCTAGTCTGAGGTCCTGAGCGCTCTGGAGCAGGTTTTCATCAAGGATATCTCAGTACTTTGCTTTTTAAAAAATCTTTGCCTCGATCCTGACTGATCTCCCAGTCCCTGCCGCTGTCTCCCAGTCCCTGCCGCTGAAAAACATGATGCTGTCACCACCATGCTTCACTGGGGATGGTGCCAGGTTTCCTCCAGACGTGACACTTGGCATTCAGGCCAAAGTGTTCAATCTTGTTTCATCAGACCAGAGAATCTTGTTTCTCATGGTCTGAGACTCCGTTTGCCTTTTGGCAAACTCCAAGCGGGCTGTCATATGACTTTTACTGAGGAGTGGCTTCCGTCTGGCCACTCTACCATAAAGAACTGATTGGTGGAGTGCTGTAGAGATGGTTGTCCTTCTGGAAGGTTCTCCGATCTCCACAGAGGAACTCTGGAGCTCTGTCAGAGTGACCATTGGCTTTTTGGTCACCTCCCTGAACAAGGCCCTTCTCCCCCGATTGCTCAGTTTGGCCAGGCGGCCAGCTCTAGGAAGAGTCTCGGAGGTTCCAAACTTCTTCCATTTAAGAATGATGGAGGTCACTATGTTCTTGGGGACCTTCAATGCTGCAGGTGTTACGGGTGTCGTCGTCAGATGAGGAATAATCGGACCAAAGCGCAGCGTCGTAAGTGTTCATGCTTTTTATTAAACTGAACACAATAACAACAATAATAACAAACTAACAAAGAGAATCAACAGAAAATAACTACCCACAAAGCATAGGTGGGGAAAAGCTACCTAAGTATGGTTCCCAATCAGAGACAACGATAGACAGCTGTCCCTGATTGAGAAACAAAGAAATACAAAACATAGAAAAAGGAACATAGAATGCCCACCCAAATCACACCCTGACCAAACCAAAATAGAGACATAAAAAGCTCTCTAAGGTCAGGGCGTGACAGCAGGAATGTTTTGGTACTCTTCCCCAGATCTGTGCCTTGACACAATCCTTTCTCGAGCTCTACGGACAATTCCTTCGACCTCATGGCTTGATTTTTGCTCTGACAAATCATGTGCCTTTCCAAATCGTGTGCCTTTCCAAATCATGCCCAATCTATTTAATTTATCACAGGTTAACGCCAATCAAGTTGTACAAACAGCTCACAGATGATCAATGGAAACATGATGCACCTGAGCTCAACTTCGAGTCTCATAGCAAAGGGTCCAAATACTTATGTAAATAAGGTATTTCGTTTTTTAATTTTTAATACAAAAATGTATAAAAACCTTTTTTCACTTTGTCATTATGGGGTATTGTGTGTTGATTGAGGGAAAATGGTATTTAATCAATATTAGAATAAGGCTGTAACGTAACAAAATGTGAAAAAAGGGAAGCGGTCTGAATACTTTCCGAATGCACTGTACATTGACTGAGTGTACAAAACAAGAACACCTGCTCTTTCCACGACCAGGTGAATGCAGGTGAAAGCTATGATTCCTTATTGATGTCACTTGTTTAATCTTCTTCAATCAGTGTAGATGAAGGAGAGGAGACGGGTTAAAGAAGGATTGTTAAAGTTTTGAGACAATTGAGACATGGATTGTGTATGTGTGCCATTCAGAGGGTGAAGGAGCAAGACAAAATATTTAAGTACCTTTGAACGAGGTATGGTAGTAGGTGCCAGGCACACCCGCTGGTGTCAAGAACTGCACCGCTGAAGGGTTTTTCATGCTCAAGAGTTCCCCATATGTATCAAGAATGGTCCACCACCCAAATGACATCCAGCCAACTTGACACAGCTGTGGGACGCATTGGAGTGAATTTGGGCCAGCATCCCTGTGGAACGCTTTCGACACCTTGTAGAGTCCATGCCCTGACGAATTGAGTCTGTTCTGAGGGCAAAAGGGTAGGGGGTGCAACTTAGTATTAGGATGGTGGTGTTAATGTTTTGTAGACTCAGTGTATATTAAAGATGTATAAATATGTTAAAGGTTATACATGCTATACAGGTAAACAGGTCATTCTAGCCTGGCTTTGTTTTCATTTACTTTGTCAACACTTAGGTTCCAGAACAGAAGTAAACCATAGTGGTTTAAAGATAATAAGAGAATAGATAGACTCTTGCCAACAAGTAGTTATTAGTTTTCTTTTAGGACATTAGGCAGGCGATCTACACCAGTTTGAAACTATCAAGTTTTAGTTTGTTTTTCAGAGTTGGTCCATGCTAAAATGGTTGATTGTTTTAGACGCCGATCTGGATTAGAATGTTTGTCTACTGTAGCAAGGGGATTAAATCCACAAGAGTAAAAATACATTTTGGAACTTTTTACTGCAACTAGCTGTTTCGGCTGTTGTGTGTAGGCTACAACTTCCTGTATTACAATTGACTATGGCAACAATAGCAAAAACATTAGCAATACAAAACTTCTTTGCATCTTTGCAACTGATGTTTTTTGATTATGATAGGGTAAGACGCAGCACCCATATGGAAAGCTTATGTATTGAAAATATGTGGAAGAACGATGCTTTTTTTCGCGGACACACTGAGTTGTGTGTACTGTGTGGCTCAGTTGGTAGAGCATGGCAGTTGCAATGCCAGGGTTGTGGATTTGATTCCCATGGGGGACCAGTATGAAAATGTATGTATGTACTCAATGTATGTACTCACTCACCGACTTAAGTCGCTCTGGACAAGAGTGTCTACTATAATGTGATGTAGATGTCAATCACAGTTTGAAATGTTCGTGAGCCCCACGCCCACCTCCAAATGTCCAGACAGCTGTTATTTTTCCTGATGGAATGTGCTGCCACCCAAAAGCTTTCTCATGGATAATGGCATTGTATTTGATTAGCTACCAATAGATATTTATAAGACTATTTTTTTTTAAAAACTCCACCTGGTGGTTGACATTAAACAAATCATATAAAACAAATGTAGGGATTTGGTATTTAATGGTTGATGGCTTTCCACAGCTTCAGATATCAAGGTAGTTCGGAAAGGCAGTCAATTGCAGTAGCTTGAAGACAGGCCCGGAACTCTTCATCGGGCACGTCGTCTCCTCCTCCTCTGTAAGTAGGCTGGATCATCCATTATCAAAGTGTAGCACCAACCTGGGTGATGCTTCGGCAACTGTAAAACTGATGATGATGATGATGGAGCGTAAGCCTATGGACAGACAGAAAGACAGTACGTTACTATTTTGTGTCACTTAGCTCTCAATGAAATTAAAATGAGTGTTTGCCTACATTAACAGCGAATTATCGTAATAATTAGTATACTACTAAGCCACTTTGGGTATTTCTAGAGACCATGGATATATTGAAATTATTTCTGAAATATTACTCCTTCAAGGTAGAAACAACCATCTATAAATAAATAATTTTTTGCTAAGCATGTACTTATACTTAGAAGAAAACAAGGAACAGACAAGGCTAGCCTAAATAAATCACGCATTCTGCTATTAAAAAATTATTTTTACTGGATTGATAGAGAATTACAGTCGTGTAATGAGGGAATAAAACTGGAGATGTTTTTTATTTATTTTTCATATCTGATTACCACGTCCAAGGCACTGTAGTTGAAACAAAAAATGACTTAAAATGTGAACAGAGCACAGCACAACACTGGGGTGTTTTATTTGAGGTTTCTCTCTGTTCTTTCCAGGCAAGTCAACAGTTAATTAGAACACAAAGTTGTGCTCCATCTGTCTTTTCTGATGAGTTGGTCTGCCATTGTGTATTTATATAGAGGGGAGAACACATCATTGATTCCACATGTCAGACTAAATAAAAAGTCGGGTCCTCAGAAAAGATGCTTGGACTGGATAATGCCATACCTTTCTATACAAAATGAGTTAGTACATTATTCTTGGAAGCGTGTATTGGGTGAGTGGATCTACTTTATTCGGCTAGATCCCGTCATTCATTATTTATTAGTAGGAAAAACAATGAAAGTGGGGCGAGAACTGAGAAGGGCCATTGATTCCAACCTGTCACTCTTTCCTATTTACCTCCAAGAAAGATATGTGGGGGAACCTACATACAGAGCCCTACACAGTCCCAACATTTATTTTTCCGTCCTCTGAGTTTAAGAGCTCTGTGAACTTCTCTTTCAAATGAATACAGTGACCATAGGAAACCTGTCTAAGGACCGTTTCCCTAAAATGTTTTACCATTTTACTCTCCAAGAATAAGAACCCAACCAACTTAAATGAAAGAAAACCGATCACTGAAGCAATGGCTTTCTAGTGTGATTTGTTGCTATCTTTACGTTCAATGGCCATGTAAATGCTCTCTCCTTTCTTTCCAAGAATGCAAACCGAAATAGGTAACTAAATTAAAGAAAGCCCCTTCCTGCAAGCTAAGTGGTGGTTAAGTACAATCGGTGTGTTATCCTTACATTAACATGGCAGTGTAATTGTTGAACTTAGCAGTGTGTTCATTCATTAGTGAGTACCTACCTCTTTGGGCCTACTCCTCATCCCTCTGCATTAGCTTTGACAGTAATGACTCGACAGGCTTTCCCTTTTAACTGGAGTAATGCATGCTTGTGGCAACCCCTCTAAAACTGCCCCAGTAAAATGGAAAAATGCTGTTTCTTCTCTCCCTACTTCTCTTTCCATCCCTTCCTCTCTCTGCCTGTTTCGAATATGAGGTCAGATTTCCAGCAGGTTGTCCAAGTGTTTGTTTACCTAATTGGCTCTCTGTGTTAAAGAATCTGAAGGATATTAGCTTTTTCTTTTCAAGGTGCAGCTGTCAACAAATTGTGGACAGCTTGTGGACACTCGGACTTACAGTGCTGCTACTCGCTGTTTATTCCTCACTTATTATCTATGCATAGTTGAGAATTATGTTCTCAATGTTCATAAACTGAACTTCAATCGAACTACTCGGTCTGTTACCAAGAATTTGTAAGATTCTTGTTGAAATGAAACAGACAGAGGCCAGTCTACGATAGTCAGCGACGTTTATTTACGAGAGCTCTGCCCATCCTTACATGTACATTGGTTTATATACCTCTCATTTCGTCATAACTGTCCCTCCTCCTCTAAGACCATGACAATATAGTTTACAGGTCTTCATACATTGCTCATCACATCCTGCAACATGTTACACAATCTACTGCAAGCCCAAGGTTTCTCCCCTCCCTAGGTGGGGAGACTTCCTTCCCTGTTATCAGTTTCACAGTGGTCACAAGTTGTCTGCCACAGTTCTTTTTTTCTGATGGACAAACATTCTTCATCATTATACAGAGACAGGGTATAATTCTATTAGATATAGTCCTATCATTAATTTAAATGTATACATCATTTAGTCAATATACTGTACATAAAATCCATAACAATAGTCACTTTACTCCTACCTACATGTACAATTACCTTGACTAACCTGTACCACCTCACATTTACTCGGTACCGTAAATATTTTCTCAACTTTATTTTGTCAAAACTGCATTGTTGGTTAAGGGCTTGTAAGTAAGCATTTTACGGTACATTTTGATCTACACTGAGTGAACAAAACATTAGGAACACCTGCTCTTTCCATGACAGAGTGACTAGGTGAATGCTATGTTCCCTTATTGATGTCACCCGTTAATCCCACTTCAATCAGTGTAGATGAAGGGGAGGAGATGGGCTAAAGAAGGATTTTTAAACCTTGAGACAATTGAGACATGTTGTGTATATGTGCCAGTCAGTGGTTGTGGGAAAGACTAAAGATTGAATTGCCTTTACATGGGGCATGGTAGTAGGTGCCAGGCACACACACTGGTTTGAGTGTGTCAAGAATGGCAATGCTGCTGGGTTATTCATGCTCAACTGTTTCCCGTGTGTATCAAGAATGGTCCACCACCCAAAGGCAATCCAGCCAAGGCATTGGAGTCAACATGGGCCAGCATCCCTGTGGAACGATTTCGACACCGTGTAGAGTCCATGCCCCGACGAATTGAGGCTGTTGAAGGGGATGCAACACAATATCAGGAATATGTTCCTTATGTTTTGTAGACTCAGTGTATGTTTGCTCAGGATTTGTAAAACATATATTTCATTTAATTTGAATCAGACATCTGTTGCAGTACTTTTTCACCTGCAAGTTAATTTTGTTTGGATAGATTACAAATCTTATCAGGCATTTTGTACACTGCAGTTTCATGAAAGTTATTCATGAAGGATTGAGCCTTTGGGCACTTTTCTTTCCAACTCCTCCATTCCTATCCAAAGGGTGGAAAGATACATGAGTCCCAGCTCTGTGATTCCTGACTGGCCTGCAGAGATGAGGGATACCAAATAAATCCTAAATAGGTTCCAGTGACACAGGAAGTAAAGAGGTTTTGGTTGGCCAGCTGGATGACTGACGGCTTGGAGCTGTTCTCACCTCAGTGACCAGCAGATGAACTCTGGATCAGAGGGAAAGAAAGAGAGACAAACACTGGCAAACCCATACACACACACACACACCAAGTTTATTATAGTAAACTAAAACTGAAACTAAAATGAAAACTAATCATGAAAAAAATATTAAATAAACTGAAATTAAACTATTAGCAAACCTTTTTAAAAAACAAAATCTGTACTGAAAATATTATCTTTGACTCTAAAAAGAACTTAAAGTAAATTAAACACATGAATCAAATGGAGTTTTCAATAGGGTTTTCAAGCTTTTTTTCTCATGGGATTTGACATTTTCTGAATCTGGCAGGTCACATTAAGATGAATTAAAGTCAAAGATAAACTCAGCGACATGATGTTGCCAGGAGCAGCACCGCAAATATTGGGCATGTTTGAGTGGTAAGGCTAAAGCAACCAACTGTTGGCAAATGTCGAGGAGTGAAGACGGGGGAGGTGCATCTGTGACAGTTGAAAGTCAGACACTAATGTGGTTTTCTGACAGTAAAGCTCAGATCCTCAAGGCAGTGTTGCCATTGCTTAAAAAAGGTTTTCTTTATAATGTTGAAATAAACATCTAACCCCCCCCCCAAATCATAATATAATAATGAACAGGGTTCACAAGATGACAGAAAGCATAACAAAGCAAGCACTCTATCATGTAGGAACTATCTTCCTTTATGTGTAATCAGTGAAAGCATTACCATGTTGATTTAAATCTCAATTGGTACTCTCCACGTTAGCGTTCCAAAATACTTCAATACACTCTCATTGCTGTAATATGCTGACTACGCAAGTGGAAGGACTTCGGGTTTCTCATTTTACCAAGTAAAATATCCACTTTTTACTATGTTCAGACGACATAATAAGGCAACAGTATGTGATTATACAGATCAATATATTTCACATTGTCTGCATAATTAAAATCAAATATTCATTTTCATGAGACAGTCCACTTGATCAATTGTTATTGCACTAGTATCCTATGGGGCCACTGGGACAAATTACATCTATAGTGCCACCAACCGGTCTGGTGCAGCCATATAAGGTTGCAGTGACTTTATATTCACACAGCTTCTAAGGACATACAGTATACATAAGGTTTGCATACCAAATGTGACCGACCGGCTTAATTCGGTCTAACTCATGGTCTCTGGTGTCTGTGTGCCAAATTAGAAAAAAAGTTACCAATCTATGCTTGAGTTATTTGACCATGTCAAGGGGAAAAATATTTATCTAAGAACAAGACATTGCGCAATCAAATTAGTGTGAGAGCCTCAAATATCACATTTATTTTTATATATCCACAATATTCATAAATCAGGGCAAATGGGTTCCTGTTTCAGTAATGTCTTTGGTCACATTCGCGTGGGTCAAACAAAACTCCTTAATGATTGGCTGACAATAGAGACTCCCTCAATGCAAGCAATGGCTGTAGGAAGAATTTGGTGAAGAGCAACTGCAGAAACTTGCAGTCGACACACAGTCTAAACATCAACCTTGATCACAGGATTTATGCTGTTTTGTCCACTTTTTATCCCCAGAATGCAACACACTTTGAAAGGCAGTGACCAACGATGGTCACTGACTTGACAAAATGTATCCGCTCTTAAGGGTCCATTGAGATGAGTACGATGCAAAACTGCACATGTGCACAGTTGCCTTTCACACTTCTACAACGTGGTAGCTACGGGACCCAAACAGCTGAGAACTCACGCTTCAAAACTCTTGGTTGTTACAGACATTGACCCACTACCACTGTTTACTTCAGGCATCTACAGTACCAGTCAAAAGTTTGGACACACCTACTCATTCAAGGGTTTTTCTTAATTTTTTACTATTTTCTACATTGTATAGTAATAATGAAGATATCAAAACTATGAAATAACACATATGGAATCATGTAGTAACCAAAAAAGTCAATTGGAATGATTTTCCAACAGTCTTGAAGGAGTTCCCACATATGCTGAGCACTTGTTGGATGCTTTTTTTTATCCCAAACCATCTCAATTGGATTGAGGTTGGGGGACTGTGGAGGCCATGTCATCTGATGCAGCACTTCGTCACTCTCCTTCTTGGTCAAATAGCCGTTACACAGCTTGGAGGTGTGTTGGGTCATTGTCCTGTTGAAAAACAAATGATAGTCCCACTAAGCGCAAACCAGATGGGATGGCGTATCGCTCCAGGAAGCTGTGGTAGCCATGCTGGTTAAGTGGGCCTTGAATTCTAAATAAATCACAGACATTGGCAACAGCAAAGCAACATCACACCTCCTCCTCCTTGCTTCACGGAGGGAACTACACATGCAGATATCGTTCACTTATTCTGCGTCTCACAAAGACACGGCGGTTGGAGCCAAAAATGTCAAATTTAGACTCATTAGACCAAAGGACAGATTTCCACCGGTCTAATGTCCATTGCTCATGTTTCTTGGTCCAATCAAGTCTCTTCTTATTATTGGTGTCCTTTAGTAGTGGTTTCTTTGCAGCAATTCGACCATGAAGGCCTGATTCATGCAGTCTCCTCTGAACAGCTGATGTTGAGATGTGTCTGTTTAACTCTGTGAAGCATTTATTTGGGCTGCAATCTGATGTGCAGTTAACTCTAATGAACTTATCCTCTGTAGCAGAGGTAACTCTAGGTCTTCCTTTCCTATGGTGGTCCTCATGAGAGCCAGTTTCATCATAGCCAGTTTCATCATAGCGCTTGATGGTTTTTGCGACTGCACTTGAAGAAACTTTCAAAGTTCTTGTAATTTTCCGGATTGACTGACCTTCATATGCTAAAGTATTGATGGACTGTCATTTCTCTTTGCTCCTTTGAGCTGTTCTTGCCATAATATGGACTTAGTCTTTTACCAAATAGGGCTATCTTCTGTATACCACCCCTATCTTGTCACAACACAACTGATTGGCTCAAACGCATTAAGAAGAAAATAAATTCCACAAATGTACTTTTAACAAGGCACACATGTTAATTGAAATGCATTCCATGAAGCTGGTTGAGAGAATACCAAGCGTGTACAAAGCTGTTATCAAGGCAAAGGGTGGCTACTTTGAAGAATCTGAAATATAAAATATATTTTGTTTTACACTTTTTTGGTTACTACATGATTCCATATGTGTTATTTCATACTTTTAATGTCTTCACTATTATTCTACAATGTAGAAAATAGTACAAATAAAGAAAAAGCCTTGAATGAGTAGGTGTGTCCAAACCTGTGACTGGTACTGTACGTCATCTGACTGAGTCTACCTTTAAACCTAACCTAACCGATGACCTGACCCATCACCTTATGCATTACTGCCCCACAGTGGCAAGAAGTGACATCCCCAAAAACACAAAACCTATGCAACACATCCACTGCATTCGGAAAGTATTCAGACCCCTTGACTTTTTTCACATTTTGTTACTTTACATCCTTATTCTAAAATAGATTAAATAAATAAAAATCCTCATCAGTCTACACACAATACCCCATAATGACTAAGCTAAAACAGGTTTTTAGATATTTTTGCAAATGTCAAAAATGAGAAAACAGAAATACCTTATTTACATAAATATTCAGACTCTTTGCTTTGAGACTTGAAATTGAGTGCCTCCTGTTTCCATTGATCAACAATTTGATTTGAGTCAACCTGTGGTAAATTCAACTGATTGGACATAAACCACAGTTTGGAACCACCAAGACTCTTCCTAGGGCTGGCCACCAGGCCAAAATGAGCAATCGGGGGTGAAGGGCCTTGGTCAGGGAGGTGACCAAGAACCCGATGGTCACTGACAGAGCTCCAGAGTTCCTCTGTGGAGATGGGAGAATCTTCCAGAAGGACAACCATCCCTGCAGCACTCCACCAATCAGGCCTTTATGGTAATAAGAGGATCATGGCAGCCTGCTTGGAGTTTGCCAAAAGGCATCGAAAGGACTCTCAGACCATGAGAAACAAGATTCTCTGTTCTTATGAAACCAAGACTGAACTCTTTTGCCTGAATGCCAAGCGTTACGTCTAGAGGAAACCTGGCACCATCTGGCACGGTGAAGCATGGTGGTGGCACCATCATGCTGTAGGGATATTTTTCAGCGGCAGGGACTGGGAGACTAGTCAGGATTGAGGGAAAGATGAACGGAGGAAAGTACACAGAGATCCTTGATGAAAACCTGCTCCAGAGCGCTTAGAGCCTCAGAGTAGGGTGCACAACGCATCACCGGGGGCAGACAACCTGCTCTCCAGGACACCTACACCACCCTATGTCACAGGAAGGCTAAAAAGATCATCAAGGACAGCAACCACCCGAGCCACTGCCTGTTCACCCCGCTATCATCCAGAAGGCGAGGTCAGTGCAGGTGCATCAAAGCTGGGACCGAGAGACTGAAAAACAGCTTCTATCTCAAGGCCATCAGACTGTTAAACAGCCACCACTAACATTGAGTGGCTGCTGCCAACACACTGACTCAACTCCAGCCACTTTAATAATAAAAAATTGGATGTAATAAATGTATCAATAGTCACTTTAAACTATGCCTCTTTTTAATGTTTACATACCCTACACTACTCATCTCATATGTATATACTGTACTCTATACCCACTACTGCATCTTGCCTATGCCGTTCGGCAATCGCTCATCCATATATATTTTTATGTACATATTCTTATTCATTCCTTTACACTTGTGTGTATAAGGTAGTTGTTGTGAAATTGTTAGATTACTTGTTAGATATTACTGCATGGTCGGAACTAGAAGCACAATTATTTCGTTACATTTGCTAACCATTAACATTTGCTAACCATGTGTATGTGACAAATACAATTTTATTTGATTTGAGGTTCACCTTCCAACAGGACAACGACCCTAAGCACACAGCCAAGAATATTCAGACATGGCTTCAGGACAAGTCTCTGAATGTCCTTGAGTGGCCCACATGGCCCTGACTTGAACCCTATTGAACATCTCTGGAGAGACCTGAAAATAGCTGTGCAGCGACGCTCCCCGTCCAACCTGACAAAGCTTGAGATGATCTGCAGAAAATAATTGGGGACACTCCCCAAATACTGGTGTGCCAAGCTTGTAGCGTCATACCCAAGAAGACTCGAGGTTGTAATCGCTGCCAAAGGTGCTTCAACAAATTACTGAGTAAAGGGTCTGAATACTATTGTACATTGTTTTTGCTTCGTCATTATGGGGTAATGTGTGTAGATTGATGAGGGTGAAAAACTATTTAATACATTTTAGAATAAGGATGTAACGTTACAAAATGTTGAAAATGTCAAGGGGTTGGAACACTTTCTGAATGCACTATAAATGGCTCCCATTCATAGACTACTTTCTGTCACTAACATTACTAAGAAATAGAAATGTTTGATAAAACTTTAACTAAATAAAAACTAGTAAAGTGGATCTGAAATCTAACTGAAGCTAAACTGAATTTCAAATAAAACTATTAAAAATAATAACTAAAACTATAATAACCTTGACACACAAAGACACACAAAATAACCACACCTCACAGACCTGCATGGGTGGCCACCTCCTGTATCCCTCTGTTAATGTACCCTTTATCTTTTTCCCACCTTTTTTCAATCTGGTCAGATATCACTATTTAAGAGGAGAAATGTGGTGCTTCTAAAAAGGTTTGGTTGAGGGGGGATGAAAAGGGAAGAGAGAGAGAGAAAAATGGAGGGAACATTGGAGTGCTGTCTCAGAGGGATGTTATCTTGGATCGGAGATCTGTCTGTGCATTCGGACCTCTCGGATTTCTGATGGTGTTCCGAACTACCTGCTGGCCTGACCTCAGATGATTCCGATCTCATGCCGGCTAGAGGAATGACATGCAGGAGAGATTCTGTAAAGCGATAAAGTCACCGCACAACTTTATAAATAGTACACCTGTTTCCTATGTACACAAAGGAATATACTCTTATAGGTAAAGGTGCAGCTAATGCATGCCAATGAAGCAGCACAAGTTGCTGTTTCTGAGTAGAAGTTGCCCACAGGCACACATATCTAGGATCAGCTTCCTTTATCACAAATGCTAACCTTAACCAATAGGGAAGAAAAGGACAAACTGACATTAGATCAGCATCCTCAGGGGAAGGAAATCCTGATATTTGAGTTTAGAGCAGGTAGACGAGATCCAGCCAATCACTGATTATGATCAATTAGCTCAGTTGTTTCAATAGTAGAGTCAGGTATGCTGCTTGGTTGGAACTAAACCCTGCATTACCTGCTGCCAGTCCAGAGTTGACCAGCCCTGGTGTAAGGGTAACACCCTCCTACTCCTGAAGTAGCAAGCAGCTGCAGGGTCCCATTCCCCTTCCATTTAGGCTGTGTTCATTAAACCTGAGAGAAAGGCTCAGACAGCAGTGCAGATGTAATGTAATGTGAGTATCTCCACCCATGAGAGAGGCACTTATCATTAATGTGGATGCTGTAATTAAATCACTACAGCATAGTGCTGATGCAGCTGCTATCTGCGTGGTCCCCATGTTAAGTAGCTCTACGGTCTCTGTTGGATCTGTTGGTTGTGGTTAGGTGCTACAGGTACAATTCAGTGATGTGACTATTGTATATCTAATTCTATTAGATAGCTAGATAGAGGGAGGGAGTAGGTAACTGTTTAATGGATATCCCAAATATAAACACAGTAAAGTTCACACACTAAAGGGTAAACAATTATTTTTATATGTATAGCAAAATAGGGTAAAATTGCAAAAAACCACAGCAAACTTCAAATTTCATAGGCCTCCCCCTTGAGGATCAATAGGGGAGCAATAGAGAACAAAAGAGGAAGCCCCTCCCCCACTGATTTGAGATGTCTTTTGTTAAGTAAATCAGGTGTTAAATGAGGTGAAAAGGAGACTGGAGCAGGGCTTTAATAACAGTTCAGCCTCTAGTTTTCCATCTGGTCTACAACCAATGAGACAGGCTCTTATCAGTAATGTGGAGATCAATAAACAGCTGATGCTGTTACCTGTGAGGTCACCCTCTGGGCTGAGAGCTACAACAAAACTACACTGACACCCCGTCGTCCATTTTCAATCAATATGGAGAGCAATTGTAATGGCGTTTTTTTCCTTCTTTTTTTACCCCTTTTTCTCCCCAGTTTCATGGTATCCAATTGGTAGTTACAGTCTTGTCCCGTACGGACTCGGGAGACGCGAAGGTCGAGAGTTGTGCGTCCTCCGAAACACAACCCAGCCAAGCTACACTGCTTCTTGACACATTGCTCGCTTAACCCGGAAGTCAGCCGCACCAATGTGTAGGAGGAAGCACTGTACACCTGGCAACCGTGTCAGTGTGCATTGCGCCCCCCATAGGAGCGGTAGTGCGTGATTGGACAAGAACATCCCTGCCGGCCAAATCCTCCCTGGACGATACTGGGCAAATTGTGCGCCACCCGTAATGGCATATTTTTGTAGGTGCTAACTCCGCCATGGATCGTTGGACAAAGCCTATGGGAAAATATATGGATGTTTTGTAAGGTTTTTGGATAAAGGCCGAAAATAAGCTCTGTGGTCCGATAAAAAGCTCTGTGGTAAACACAGGCTTAGGAGATATTAAACATTTTGTTCTATTAAATCACCTTTATCAGTTAACGTTGCTTTTTGTGAATTTCAAAGCATTTATGTATTTTTTTTAAAGCACATAAAGGCTTCTAAATTCATAGAGATAAGGTTAACTGACGGATATTATCTCATAGAACAAAAAGTATAAGATCTCCTAAGCCTGTGTTAACCCCAGATCTTATTTTCAGCATTTATCCCAACCCTATTCTTTCCCCATTCATTTTTTTCCATAGCAATAGTTGAACAAACCAGGTACAGTGCATTCGGGAAGTATTCAGGTTTTTCTTTACACATATTTGCACACGTATTATAAATAAAAAAACAGAAATACCTTATTTACATAAGTATTCAGATCCTTTGAGACTACTACTATGAGACTCAAAATTAAGCTCAGGTGCATCCTGTTTCCATTGACCATCCTTGATTGGAGTACACCTATGGTAAATTAAATTGATTGCACATGATTTCAAAGGGCACACATGAGTCTATATAAGATCCCTCAGTTGACAGTGCGTGTCAAAATAAAAACCAAGTCATGAGTTCGAAGGAATTGTCCGTAGAGCTCGAGACAGGATTGTGTCGAAACAGATCTGGGGAAGGGTACCAAAACATTTCTGCAGCATTGAAGGTCCCCAAGAACACAGTGGCCTCCATCATACTTACAGTGCCTTGCGAAAGTATTCGGCCCCCTTGAACTTTGCGACCTTTTGCCACATTTCAGGCTTCAAACATAAAGATATAAAACTGCATTTTTTTTGTGAAGAATCAACAACAAGTGGGACACAATCATGAAGTGGAACGACATTTATTGGATATTTCAAACTTTTTTAACAAATCAAAAACTGAAAAATTGGGCGTGCAAAATTATTCAGCCCCCTTAAGTTAATACTTTGTAGCGCCACCTTTTGCTGCGATTACAAGTGTAAGTCGCTTGGGGTATGTCTCTATCAGTTTTGCACATCGAGAGACTGACATTTTTTCCCATTCCTCCTTGCAAAACAGCTCGAGCTCAGTGAGGTTGGATGGAGAGCATTTGTGAACAGCAGTTTTCAGTTCTTTCCACAGATTCTCGATTGGATTCAGGTCTGGACTTTGACTTGGCCATTCTAACACCTGGATATGTTTATTTTTGAACCATTCCATTGTAGATTTTGCTTTATGTTTTGGATCATTGTCTTGTTGGAAGACAAATCTCCGTCCCAGTCTCAGGTCTTTTGCAGACTCCATCAGGTTTTCTTCCAGAATGGTCCTGTATTTGGCTCCACCCATCTTCCCATCAATTTTAACCATCTTCCCTGTCCCTGCTGAAGAAAAGCAGGCCCAAACCATGATGCTGCCACCACCATGTTTGACAGTGGGGATGGTGTGTTCAGCTGTGTTGCTTTTACGCCAAACATAACGTTTTGCATTGTTGCCAAAAAGTTCAATTTTGGTTTAATCTGACCAGAGCACCTTCTTCCACATGTTTGGTGTGTCTCCCAGGTGGCTTGTGGCAAACTTTAAACAACACTTTTTATGGATATCTTTAAGAAATGGCTTTCTTCTTGCCACTCTTCCATAAAGGCCAGATTTGTGCAATATACGACTGATTGTTGTCCTATGGACAGAGTCTCCCACCTCAGCTGTAGATCTCTGCAGTTCATCCAGAGTGATCATGGGCCTCTTGGCTGCATCTCTGATCAGTCTTCTCCTTGTATGAGCTGAAAGTTTAGAGGGACGGCCAGGTCTTGGTAGATTTGCAGTGGTCTGATACTCCTTCAATTTCAATATTATCGCTTGCACAGTGCTCCTTGGGATGTTTAAAGCTTGGGAAATCTTTTTGTATCCAAATCCGGCTTTAAACTTCTTCACAACAGTATCTCGGACCTGCCTGGTGTGTTCCTTGTTCTTCATTCCTCTCTGCGCTTTTAACGGACCTCTGAGACTATCACAGTGCAGTTGCATTTATACGGAGACTTGATTACACACAGGTGGATTGTATTTATCATCATTAGTCATTTAGGTCAACATTGGATCATTCAGAGATCCTCACTGAACTTCTGGAGAGAGTTTGCTGCACTGAAAGTATTATGTGCTTATTTCTGTGCATCTATGTCTCTGCAACACTCTCGATGATGAGAAAACAGACTCGAAACGTCAAACTTTGCTGCTTCAAGTGAGCCTCGCTTCTCAGACGTACTGCCTTTGCATGTTGTATAGAATGTATCATGGATCAATGTGAGTTGTTAAACGGAGACGTTGCGGTGGCATAATGTTAGACTGGGGTACATCTCACCCCGCCAAAAATATGAGAACTGGAAGCATTAAACTCTAAGAGGAGTCTACCTGGTAGTATATGTTGTGTCAATACTGCAGCATGGGTGAATTGAGCCCATAGGGGCAAACTTACCTGTGACTTAACTGTGGGTATATGTCTGGTATGTGCATTTACAGTACGTTTCCAAGCTACTATACTGCAATGTCTGTACACTTGACTAGAGCTCTTCAGCTCAGTTGTAGTAGTCTGTTTGCAATAGTGGTCTAGTGCAGAGGGTTTACATTGTGAGGATGTTGGCCCATCATGAGATGGGCTCTCATCTTCAAGGGCTCTCGTCAACTCCAGCTGTTTTCTAAATACCTCCCAGTAGGAGACTCTCTAAAGAGAAGATCAGTACAGCATGCATATGTTGTAAAACACAGCAGCTATTGCTGTGGTAGAAGAATGTTGTGGTTATGACAATCTGATATAGATCTTAATATGATGATATGGGTGTGTTTTGGCCAATAACCCCACTTACTGTACACGCTCAAAATGTTTTGAGTTAGGTTGAATTTTGTGGTCATGAAAATTTGCTTAACTATTTTTAACAGAATTTTGGTTGCTGTAACACTCAAACAGAACACAGCAAGACCCTATATGGGTCTTTCTATAAACTAGGGTACCACTGAGCATCTGTTTGGAGCTGTTACAAACTCATGAATAATAATTGCATTTTTTTATGTGTATACATTAAGATATAAAGGGGTGAAGACAGATACATTCAATATAATTCATGAGTATCTGAAACCCTTTCTCATGCTTGGAGTCTTCACAGATTTGGCAAAAATCATGTGACATAAAACACTACCTTTCTTTCCTTACATTTGTGATACTGTTGTTTGTTGTTATATCATATACACTGAACAAAAATATAAACGCAACATGTAAAGTGTTGGTCCCATGTTTCATGAGCTGAAATAAAACATCCTAGAAATGTTCCATACGCACAAAAAGCTTATTTCTCTGTGACCAAGAGATGCATATCTGTATTCCAAGTCATGTGTAATCCATAGGTTAGGGCCTAATAAATGTATTTCAATTAACTGATTTCCTTATATGAACTGTAACTCAGTAAAAAAAAATGTATTCTTTCATGTTGCGTTTAACAATTTAATTACACATTGACTCTTTTTTGTTTGGAGATTTTGTTTGGAGATTTTTAATATGGGCACACATATCCAAAATATTGTACGTGATTGCAAAATCCAATGCTTCTGACAGAAAGAGTAACTTTAATAAAACAAAAATCTATACTGTGTCACGCCCTGACCTGAGATATCTCTGTTTTCTTTATTATTTTGCTTAGGTCAGGGTGTGACTAGGGTGGGTATGATAGTTTTTGTATTGTCTAGGGGTTTTGTATGTCTAGAAGTTTTGTAGGTCTAGGTAGTATGTATGTCTATGTGTCGTTGCCTGTCAGCACTCGTTTGTATAGCTTCATGTTTCGTTTTGTTATTTTGTTAGTTTGTTCAGTGTTCATTCTGTACATAAATAAGAATGTCCGCATACGACGCTGTGCCTTGGTCTGATCCTTATAACGAACGTGACAGAAGAACCCACCAACAAAGGACCAAGCAGCGTGCCCAGGAGGGGGAAGTATTCGGGACTTGGGAGGAGATCCTGGATTGGAAGGGATCCTGGACTTGGGAGGAAATCCTGGCAGGACAGGATTGCCTTCCTTGGTGGGAGTTGCCTAGGAGCATGAGAGGACAGCAACGATGGAAGCCCGAGAGGCAGCCCCAATATTTTTTTTGGGGGGTGGCACACGGGTTGGTCGGCGAAGCTGAGGGGTGAGTAAGAGACTGTCGAGGAGTTATTGGACATATTGGAGGAGAGTGAACGGAGGGGAGAGTTAGAAACCTTTGAGGAGCTGTTGAAAAAATATGAGGAGAGTGAAGAGAGAGAGCTGTTGGTTTGGCGTAGTATGCATGGCATTCGCCCTGAGGAGCGTGTTAGCCGCCCGATGCCACCTGAGTCAGTTTCCTGCACTTTCCTGCGCTTTTACAGTCCAGTACGGCCTGTGCCTTTTCCCCGCACTCGCCCTGAGGTGCGTGTCCTCAGCCCGGTACCACCAGTTCCGGCACCACGCATCAGGCTTCCAGTGCGCTTCCACAGTCCAGAGCTTCCGGCCACAGTTCCCAGTCCAGAGCTTCCGGCGACAGTTCCTAGTCCAGAGCTTCCGGCGACAGTACCCAGTCCAGAGCTTCCGGCGACAGTTCCCAGTCCAGAGCTTCCGGGCACCGTTTCACAGTCCGGAACCTCCAACGACGGGCCACAGTCCAGAAGCTCCAACGGCGGGCCACAGTCCAGAACCTCCAACGACGGGCCACAGTCCGGAACCTCCAACGACGGGCCACAGTCCGGAGCCTCCAACGACGGGCCACAGTCCGGAACCTCCAACGACGGGCCACAGTCCGGAACCTCCAACGACGGGCCACAGTCCGGAGCCTCCAGCGACGATCCCCAGTCTGGAACCTCCAACGACGGGCCACAGTCCGGAGCCTCCAGCGACGATCCCCAGTCCGGAGTATCCAGCGACGTTCCCCAGTCCGGGGTCTCCTGTGAAGGTCCCCAGTCCGGGATCTCCAGTGAAGGTTCCCAGCCCGGGGTCTCCAGCGACGGTCCCCAGCCTGGGGTCCCCAGCCTCCGACGATGATCCGGCGTCCAGAACCAGAGCTGCCACTGAGGGTGGATGCCCACCCAGACCCTGGGCTGGGGGGGGGGGGGGGGGTACAGTCACACCCTGACCTGAGATATCTCTGTTTACTTTATTATTTTGGTTAGGTCAGGGTGTGACTAGGGTGGGTATGCTAGTTTTTGTATTGTCTAAGGGTTTTGTATGTCGAGGGGTTTTGTAGGTCTAGGTAGTATGTATGTCTGTGTGTAGTTGCCTGTCAGCACTCGTTTGTATAGCTTCACGTTTCGTTTTGTTGTTTTGTTAGTTTGTTAGTTTGTTCAGTGTTCATTCTGTAAATAAATAAGAATGTACGCATACTACGCTGTGCCTTGGTCCGATCCTTATAACAAACGTGGCATACTGTCATTAACGGGGTTTTAATCATTAAGCATAATAGTAGTTTCATGCACGTTTGACATCTAGCTGTTAGTTACAGTATCACGCAATAACAGCTGATTCAGGAAAGGATTTTCCGATGGACATTCAAGTGATGAAGCGCTTGCGTGATACTGCACGATATTGAATAACAGCCAAACGGCGGCAATTAATGTTGATCTTGGGGATTGACAGAATATTGTGGTGTCTGTTACAGCATTCAAGATAATTAGCCTAATTTGTGTGCAACATTAAATCAAGATTCCTGAGGTAAGATTACGGTCCATGTACGTTTTGATCGAGTTAAAACAGAGCAATGGGGAATGTGAAAATGGTCTGGTTTTTAAAAAACTTTTTTTGCATATAAAACAACTTGATATTTCAATGTTCAAATGTGGGTGGGTTAAATGTAGAATGCCTGGTCAAGTGCACAACCAACACTTCCTGTCCTTTCAATACTTCCTGTCCTTTCAAAGTAGATCAAGGTCACCCTTTCAACTCCATTCTATTAATGTATTTATTTATCTATTACCTATTAATAATTGATTAATAGCTGCATTGGTTAAAATGGTGACCAATGTCATGATAAATGCACTGCAGTAGATGACTATTTTTCTACCCCATGAGTAAAATGTATGTGTAATTTTTGTTTTTCTACCCTATAAATAAAATGTATGTGTAATTTTGTGGCACAGTGCCAAGATAAGGTAATATTTCTCAATTTCTGCATAAGATTTAGTGATTTATTAATGATCTGCTGTTACTGTAAATGGTTAGCTGACTGATATATCCTAGCTACCTAGCTAACCATTGGTCATCTTATTCAATGGTGCTATAGAGCCATAACAACAGTATCTATTGCTAAACTAGAGATATGCCCTAGCTATAGTTAGTCAGTGGTTGCACATCTAACTAGCTGGAATGAAGCAAGGGAGTGAATAGTAGACATTTAAATATATTATTTCACTGTTTATAGCAGGTCACCAGCTTCCCTGACTAATCAGCCTGATAGGGTGCCTTGGGTGTGTCCAGCTTACAACTGTGCAAATCAGTGTGTGTATAGCAATGCAATTAAACATTCAAACAATGCCTCAAGTGGCGTGCTGTAAGTCCACCACACACCCAAAGGGTTGTGGGGTCCTGTCCAGAAACAACCCCTAGCCCCAACCCCTAGACAGTTGTGGAGATCTGAGAGAATTGGACAGGTGTAAGCAATACCGCCAAAATTCCAGCAAGCCTATCAGAGGAAAAGGTGGCGCTCTCACCATGTCACCACCCATCAATTTCTCTCAGATCTCCACGAGTGTCCAGACTCTGGGCAGTAGGGGCTAGGGGTTGTTTCTGGACAGGCCATGGGTTTTATGATAGCTCA
The DNA here is from genome assembly GCF_013265735.2 of Oncorhynchus mykiss. Taxonomy (NCBI): domain Eukaryota; kingdom Metazoa; phylum Chordata; class Actinopteri; order Salmoniformes; family Salmonidae; genus Oncorhynchus; species Oncorhynchus mykiss. The sequence continues at coordinate 41,230,785 of NC_048570.1, forward strand.
GTCAGTTAGTCAGTCAGTCTGTCTGGCACTTAAAAAAAATGTAATAGCTGTCAAATACTTGCCTCCGCTGTCCTTGGGAAAATCTCAATTGCATTGATTCGTTGGATCCTCTCACCTCGTCTCCTTCTCCAAACCCATTGGATGAGAAGGTCAGAGGTCCCTCCCATCTCACCTTCTTATCCAATGGGTTTTGAGAAGGAGGTGTGGAGAGAGGACATGAGGAATTAAGGAAATGCATTTGAGATTATCCCCTTGTTTCCTCCATTCCTCAACTCCTTCTCAAAGCACATTGGGGGAGAGGACTGAAGGTTCCTCCCCTCGGGCTACAATGTACTTTCAAGGAGAGACAAGGAGTGGAGGAAACAAGGGCAGTAGAAGAAAGAATGTGATGTCTAGTTTACACACACAAGGTAATGCAGTCCTGAGGGACTTACGGTGCAGAAACACACACACACACACACACACCACACACACACACACACACACACACACACACACACACACACACACACACACACACACACACACACACACACACACACACACACACACACACACACACACACACACACACACACACACACACACACACACACACACACACAGAGAGAGAGCATGAAGAGTTTACTGATTATAATGATTTCATTATTGGTTATTATTATTGTCAATGGAACCCATTGTATTACAATATTGCATTAAATTATTATATCAACTATAAAAAATATAACATCTGATAAAGATCTTAATGATGATAAAGTATTTAGTAAATATCAAAAATGTTCTCACTGTCAAAAGTCACTCTTTAGCTAAAGGATTCATCCTGTATCATATTGATAAAACAGGGGGCTTTGTTCAGTAGAGGAAAGATAGAGGACGGACATCTCTCTTCTTTCTCCAGTGAAGGATTTGTTGTCTCGTTCGATCGCAGACACAGATCCATCTTGGCCCAGGTGATTTGCTCAGCGTCACAACCCAAACTGAAATGTCACTTCAGCTCTCTGCCAACTCCTGTCAAGGATCGCTCCCACTCCTACCTGTCCAATACCATACACACACACAGGTCATGGTAGGGGCTATCCAACCTCACCTGTTCACTACCATCTCTTAGGAAGCTCCTTGAAATTGTCTGGCCTAACTCCAATTATACACACACACACACACACACACACACACACACACACACACACACACACACACCTTTTTTCCCATCACCACAAGGGTAAGCAAGCAATTTCAACCAATCTGACACCTTGTATAGGCTCACCCCTTTCTCTCTCTTTCCTCTTTCTCTCTCACCATCCACCGCCCTCCTTTTCTCTCCTCCTCCTCCTCACCTGTCAGGATGCAGAGGAGTCCATTTCCTTGTGAGAAGAGGAACTATTTGCAGTTCATTAAGGGTAGTTCTAATGTTATGTCCTGCCGAAGACTCTGGACAGAATCTATTAATACACTGGTCCCCATTGGTGAGTGAGCACAGTGGTGTGACAATGGTTATTGCTGGGGCAATATGGCTGTGGCTTAATTTGTTTTGTTTTTGTCACATGCACCAGATAGTTGCAGTGAAATGTGACCCGTTTCAAGAAATGAGGCGTATGTCGCAAGTCACGACTTCACAGGAGAGCCATTAGATGATATATATATATTTTAATCAACATACGTTTTTTTTGTCAGAAATGCCTTCTGAAACACATGAACTTTCATCTGCCTTAATAACAAACTTGTATGCCATCTGTAAATATGAATGAAATTGTTCAATTCTGAGCCTTATTGGTTAATCCACAGAAAAAGTAAGCAACCTTCCCACTATCCATGATTGGCTGAGATAATGAGTGGGCTGGACATGCAGAGAGAGGAGTTCGGATTGGTCTGTCATATAGAATGCTTCTGTCTATTTGAACTGATCAGTCTGTGTTGGTAATCCTGTCGAATGTGGGTTTAATTTTTTTTTATTGTGTAGTGTTGCTCTCCACTTTGAAATCAGTGGAGTTAGAGTATGTTAGCTAAAGAGACGGAGAAAACACCTGTCTCCGGATTACATCTTCAAACTAAGGGCAACTGTAGCATGCCATCCGTGACAGGGAGACGAGTCCATCATGCATGATGATGTATATGGATAAGATAGTCTAGCTAGCTACATTTTCAGATATTACACGTTTCTAATTTTGACAGAAAGTGGTTTCATTTCAAGCTAATGTGTACTGTTAGCTAGCTAGATAACATTAGCTGGCTGGCTCCCTAGCTAACTTTATGTGTATGACATTATTCGTATCCCAGAATCGTTTGCTTTGCTAGTTAGAGCCAAATTTTCGGTAGCTACCATTGAACCTGGTTTGTTGTTTAACTAACTAACGTTAGCTGGCTTGCTCATATAGCTGACGTTACGTGATGTGTGTGATTTTACACCTTGTTTACCTAGCTAGGTTCAAGAAAGCGTAATGAAATTGTTACCAGCAGAGCTGGTTAGGCTGTTTTCATGTTATCTAGAGGTAAACAAATCATCGGCCATAGCATCAAGTGTGCGCACTGAACGCTCCGAGAGTGAAACGAGATGGGTGGGGCTAAAGCTTAAGAGGATGTGAACGATGCTGAATGGGTGTAGACAAAGAAGAGCCCTTCACTAGGTACCAAAACTATTCAAGGTCATTTTCTCAAAAGTGAGTTTACAAGTTTATCAACTTTCAATGCAGAATTACTTTCCCATTGTTCCTAAAACAATGCAGTGTAGGATATACCATTTTGTAGCTCTGAGTCTCTACTTTTTATCCAATGTAAAAAACACCATTTGAAATGTTGCTACATAAGACCAAATCCAGGTGTTGAGTCACAAATGTGTTGTTTTATAAGATTAGCCAATGAAGTATGGTGCACCTGGAGCACGTTGACAGATGTTTCCCCATGTCGGCTTAGGTATTCAAACCAACAAACTTTTGGTTACAGGCCCAACGCTCTAACCGCTAGGCTAATACGTTCTCTCTTTTTGTCCGTTTCACATTCACTGACAGGATGGGTCTCCTTCAAATGAGCATATGTCACCAACACCCCATCTGGGACATATGAGGGTTTCATCTTAACCTCGTGTCACCAAATACCACACAGTCACCCTCTCTGTCCCAATCTGGTCGGCATATGGCTGGTTTATGACCACTGGCCAGAGAAGGCCACTGGCCAATAGCAGACTGTTTAAGACTGAGGACCCACCATCTGCTTTGCAGAAGATAACAGCTAATACTCTATATGATGATGCAGATCATAGCTAGCACCTCTTAATATGATGTTTATGCATCAAAGCTTGCAACATGAAACACATGCATATTGCATGAATTCAATCCCATTCCTCTAAAACTAGTGTGATCTCAATTAATGAAATACACACACACACACACACACACACACACACACGCGCGCGCGCGCGGTTCTTTATAGCTTTATAAAAGCAAATAAGAGGGAAGGAAAGCAAAGGATGGTTGTTAGCAGAAAACAGGGGCTAAAAATCAACTAGCTCTCACCGTTTCACATCAGAATTTGACATTCATCCATGTTTTTCAAACGTCAAATTTCAAAGTGTTTAAGGTTAAGTTTAGGCACTAACTCTGAATGGTTACGGTAAGGGTTAAGGTTTGGTATATGATTCAAACATGCAACCTTTGGCACCAGAGGCAGATGCTTAAGCCCATCCACAATGTCCTAGCAAAACCGTAGCCAACTTGAAGGTAACAGCGCTCACTGTTGCCCCTCGTGGCCGGGTTTCCAAGTAATCTCCCGACGTCCTCAGACATAGATCAACGTCCAATACTGACTTGTATCACAGGTGACCTGGCTGCTAAAGATTGTGTGGCCATATGTCGGCCATATGTCATGATTGTTTTTGTTTGAATTTGCAGCTTATTGGTAAGAACATCATGTCTTAACCCTTGTGTAGTCTTAACATTCTGTATACTCCCCTTGTCCTAAGGGTAAAAAATGACCCGCCTTCACTAAACCCTTAAAATGAAGCAGCTTAATTGAATTGAACCCCAAATCTATTTTGCATGAAGAAACAACCTGTCATTCATCACTAACTTTGTGAATTTCTGGGTTTTCCCTCTTCACAATGCAGAAAGACTGCATTTAATCAGTGGACACCACTTGTTTTTATTACAACACACGTCATGATTGTTTTCTTTACTAAAGTAGAGGTGTATTATTATTATTATTGCTAAAGGTACTGCATGGGAGTTAACATACTTTTGTTAGCAAGAAATAGCACTTGTTTAGATAGCACTTGTAAAGTAGCAGAAATGTGCAGAAAGTAGTTTGAATGTCTTTTGTTGAAGGAAAACAATAACAGTCTTGAACTTTTTTGCCAACATAGTGAAATATTCTTATATACTGTACAATGAGGAATTCAACTACAAAAGTCTAGTCTTCTCCCATTTTTTGAACCATTGCCCCCACCAACAAGGTGTATAAACAACAACAATAAATAAGAATAAAATAAGATAATAGATACGAAACAAAAGCATGAAGAACATAAATCAATCAACTCTAATTAGCACATGTAGGACAGTATGCAAGTGTGTGTGCATGGACTTTGCAGATGTATTTCTCACATGTGCAGCACATCGTATTTGTTTTTACAGTCCTTCTTTGGGGGGCAGAATTGGCATCTCCTCCTCTTGCCTGCCCCAGCTGCAGCCTCAGGTGGATCAGGACAAGATTCAGCCCCCTGAACAGCTTTCACAAGCGCTGCAGATGCTTCTGTGCGGGGGAGGCGCTCCCTTCTTTGAATGTGTGGGGTTACAAGTGCCTTTCCCAGATGCTCCAAGAACACCCTCCTCTTTGTTGTGGTTGTCGTCCAGGATGATGGCTGGCTTCCTGTCCTCACGATCACTGATCTCAGCCATTTTGTGCAGTGTGCTCAGGAGGACCACATTCTTGTTCCTCTTTGGGAGGTAAGAAACTAGAGTGGTGGTGGGTTGAAGGCAAACTTTGATGAGAAGGCTTCTCTCCCCCTTGTTGCAAGGAGTGCGGGGGGAGCTCAGGCTTGTTCTTTCTATCTGGGCCAGGCATGATGATCTTTCTCTTCAGGAGCTGCTGGCTGAGTTCAATCAGATGCACACATAATCTCAATTTCTCATTGTGTGTGTGTGTCTTTGTGGTTTTTGTGGTGTGTAAATTATTTTATAACTGCCGGGTCAAAATTGACCCTAAGACAATCTTTGTACCCTGGTGGAATACAGCTTTCATGGAAATATTAACAAAGGCGATGTTTCACTTTTTCTAATGTTGGGGTCACTCCAGGAAAAGTCATCAAATTTCAAATATCATTTAGGGGGTTTCTCTGCTGTTAAACATAGTGGCAGGTCATTTTTGACTCTTAAGACAACACAAGGGGTAACATCCTTAAGAGAGCTGTCTCATCCTATTTCACTTGAGTATTTCTCATGAAACTTTGTTTGTCTTTAAATATCCATGGTTATAAGGTCTTTGTTTTCTTCGTGAGATGTTTTGATAGTGTTTGAGACTGGAAAACTGGAAAACCTTAGCATTGACTGTGTTTCCTCCTGCACATCATTATGTTGGATCTATGACTGTGTTTCTTTTGCAGATAAAAGCAAAACAATATCAGAACTTTATAATAAGGTTGACATCATCAAACTCTGGAGTCCAGCTTGTGCAGGTTGAGGTATTTCTTTATTATTATTGTGTGTGTATGTGTGTGTGCATGTGCGTGTGAGCAAGAAAGAGAGAGACCGAGAGCATTGTGTGTATGTGATTCTGTGTATGCATCTGTGTGAGTTTATGTTGCATACAGTGCCTTCAGAAGTATTCAGACCCCTTGACTTTTTCCACATTTGGTTACGTTACAGCCTTATTCTAAAATTGATTAAATAACACATTTTCCAAAGCAATCTACACACAATAGTCCATAATGACAGAGCGAAAACTGTTTTTTGACATTTTTGCAAATGTATTAAAAATAAAAACAGAAATACCTTACTTACATAAGTATTCAGACCCTTTGCTATGAGACTCGAAATTGAGCTCAGGTGCGTCCTGTTCCCATTGATCATCCTTGAGATGTTTATCCACCTGTGTTAAATTCAATTGATTGGACATGTTTTGGAAAGGCACACACCTATCTATTTAAGTTCTCACAAAAACCAGGTTGAAGGAATTGACCATAAAGCACCGAGACAGGATTGTGTCGAGGCACAGATCTGGGGAAGGGCACCAAAACATTTCTGCAGCATTGAAGGTCCCCAAGAACACATCCTCCATCATTCTTAAATGGAAGAAGTTTGGAAGACTCTTCCTAGAGCTGGCCGCCTGGTCAAACTGAGCAATTGGGGGAGAAGGGCCTTGGTCAGGGAGGTGACCTAGAACCCGATGGTCACTCTGACAGAGCTCTAAAGATCCTCTGTGGAGATGGGAGAACCTTCCAGAAGGACAACCATCTCTGCAGCACTCCACCAATCAGGCCTTTATGGCAGAGTGGCCAGATGGAAGCCACTCCTCAATAAAAGTCACATGACAGCCCGCTTGGAGTTTGCCAAAAGGCATCTAAACACTCTCAGACCATGAGAAACAAAATTCTCTGGTCTGATGAAACCAAGATTGAACACTTTGACCTGAATTCCAAGTGTCACGTCGGGAGGAAACCTGGCACCATCCCTACAGTGAAGCATGGTGGTGGCAGCATCATGCTGTGGGGATATTTTTTAGCGCCAGGGACTTGGAGACTAGTCAGGATCAAGGCAAAGATAAACGGCGCAATGTACAGGGAGATCCTTGATGAAAACCTGCTCCCAGATCACTCAGGACCTCAGACTGGGGTTACGGTTCACCTTCCAACAGGACAAACACACAGCCAAGACAATGCAGGAGTGGCTTCGGGACAAGCCTCTGAATGTCCTTGAGTCGCCCAGCCAGAACCTGGACTTGTACCCGATTGAACATCTCTGGAGAGACCTGACAATAGCTGTGCAGCAACGCTCCCCATCCAACCTGACAGAGCTTGAGAAGATCTGCAGAGAAGAATGGGAGAAACTCCCCAAATACAGGTGTGCCGAGCTTGTAGCTTCATACCCGAGCAGACTCAAGTCTGGTGCTTCAACAAGGTAGTGAGTAAATTGTCTGAACACTTATGTAAATGTGATTTTTCAGTTGTTTTTATTTTTTATAAATTAGCAAACATTTCTAAAAACCTGTTTTTGCTTTGTCCTTATGGGGCATGGTGTGTAGATTGATGAGGGGGAAAAAACTATTTAATCAATTTTAAAATAAGGCTGTAACTTAACAAAATGTGGAAAAAGTCAAGGGGTCTGAATACTTTCTGATGGCACTCTATATAATTATGCATTCAGTACAGTACCTTTCCTGGTCTCCTCACATTCGCAGCCGAGTGAAGACTGACTATGGAATAGAAGTGGCCATAGTTTCTTGGCAAAGGTACAGAATGTTCTAGAAAGGGCTTAAGTCCCATCTGTTCGGGTGTTTATAATTAGTGGTGAACACTGAGGGAGGAAATTAATTCAATTTGACAAAACACCTCTAACAAACCGCATAAAATGTCCAGGCACGGTGATTAGAAACGCTGCACAACAGAATGAATCATCCACAGTGTCCCAGTAACAGTCGTTTACACAATGAAAGGAAAGCAGAAATGGAGAATGACACTGCAGAATTACACAGTGAGAGTAGACTTAATGGTTCTCCTTTCCCCTAAGACACACAGATATATAAACACACATGCGCACAAATGTGTGTAAAAAAAAAAACATGTACACACACACAAACATGTACACACACACAAACATGTACACACATACACACACACATGCACACATGCACACACACACACACACACACACACACACACCCTCAGTAGTGAGAGAGAGTGGCAAAGGTGGAGGATGCATGCTTGGGTAATGATGTGTAAATAATGTGTAAATAAAATATCCTCTCTGTCAGACAGAAGCAACGCTGCAGCCTTCTGGCTGAATTGAATCACCATATTCACCTCTCGCTCCTCTCTTAAAACTCATCGCCTCTCATACTGTAGCCGCTTATGATGCCAGAGGAATGATACACCTACTGTACCCTCAGCCATACACACAAAACCTTAACCCTAAACTTAACCCTAAAATAACCTTTTTCCTTGTGGGGACCGGCGAAATGTCCCCACTTCTGACACTTCTGGTCCCCACAAGGATAGTCAAACTCAAAACACATTTGCACAGAAGCCCATGCTTGCAGGACACACATACCGCTCTATCATCAATCAACAGATCCTATACTCTAGTCTTCGTGTCTTTGTGGTGTCAGAAATGTAGTTGTAGTTTGGCAGTTGATGGATCTTTGAGACAGAGAATGTGAGACTAATGGTGGACTGTCTATTGTTCTTGTAGTGACACTACATGGAGGCACATTTGAGTGTTGATCTCACCATATTGTTAATTACAGTAGGCAGATTGCGAAGCTTGACTTAAAAATGGCAGATAGTTTGTGATTGTGGCATGTTACCAGAAATGTGTGGTTGCATATATAGCAGCAATTGTGCTGTGTGTGTGTGGTTGTGTATGTGCTGACATCGTTTTCAAAAGTCAATTCCCGAACTACAATTCTCACTGTGACATTCACATAAGACATTGGTTTCCATACAGTGTGAAATCATATTACAGTAACCAGGTGAGGTCCACCAGTCATGTCTCCACAGCCAAGATTAATTGACCATCTCACAGGTTTGGCCCGCTGTGTGGTGTGTCCATCATCACCTCATTACATAGGCATCGCTCACTGTCGGCCTACACGCACACAACCACATTGCTCACTGTCAGCCAGTTCTAGGAGGTGCTCAGACAGTCACCCTATGAATGACTCAGCCGAACCCGAGATGCACTGTACAGCACATGTTACAGCTCACACATGTTATGGCTCAGACATGTTATAGCTCACCAAATCTCTGCCGTTCCTCTCCTCCACCTTCACTCAGATGAAGCGCTCATTGTGTGTGTGGTAACCTAACCTTATAGGTCCACTATGCCTGCGCTTTTTTACAAAAGTAACCCAATTCTGATCTTTTTCACAAATTGGTCTTCTGACCAATCAGATCAGCTCTGAAAAAGACCCGCAGTGAAAAGATCTGATGTGATTGGTCAAAAGACCAATTAGTGGAAAAATATCAGAATTGGGCCGTCTGTGTAAACGCCGCCTAAGTAGACTAGACTACGCCACCTTCTGTTTCTTGAGGGGAAGGACCTCAACCTTTAAAACCTGGCCAGATCACCAGATGAGGCAGTTTTATAAAATGCAAAATGGCAGTTTTATCACAGCGTTGAAATAGTTTCACAAGGGTCAGGAAATGGATAACCATATTCATGCGTATAAAATACTCTATCCTGTCTAGCCGACCACCAGACAGTCTCAGCGCTGCGTCCCTGAGGAGCTGGAGCCTGCTCCCAACCCCCGACCACAGGCACCTGCAGAAAAAGAAAGAAAGAGCCAATGAGGAAGGATGCAAATTCCTAAAACAAAACTACAACAAGGCAAGAGCATTTAAATATTGGAACATGCATGAAATCGTATCACTACAAAAACACCTGGTAAGAAATTACCCCCCCACCAACACACTAAAATGTATGCAATGAATAGAGTGCGGGAACATCAACCCAGCTTGCCCTACCAAGACACAGTGTACACAGGATCATCTGCTGCCGGTGGCCGACTAGAGGGAGAGAAACAGACAATCCACAAGATCAGTGCGGAGGAACAAGAGCTCCGATAAATGAAATTCACAGTACTTTGTTGGAGCTTCTGTGGGCAACAATCTGGGAAGCACCATTAATTCAACCATAGAAAAGCTAATCAATTAAATCACACACACAACAATGTTTCTGTATATATGAATACTCCAAAGGAAAAAGTGATTTGTACATGTTTTGCAAGTGATGTACATGCTCCTGGACTGGCTCCCTGTCCACCATCCCTCCTATTGGACTTTAGTCGCGAGAGGAGTTAAGGCCTGTAGTCCGGCCGTGTCCTGGATCAGGTGATACCCTGGCATACCCTAAACACAACACTGGATTAATTCACATCACAACATTTCACACATTACGACATGTGACAGAGAAAATGGGTGTAAATACCTGGACTATAGAGCTCCGTACACACACAACCCCAGCACAGCGGCACGTTACCTCTCAAACCATTCTTTGTTTTTTTTTTGAGGGGGGCAACCAACTTTAAGGGGCATTACCACCACCAACTGGACTGGAGTGTGGACCAGAGACAGGGAAGATCTAAATCCTACCCATTATTCTCATCTCCCAAAGGAAACGAAACACAAAATTAAACAATACATCCCCTGAAGATTGTCAGCAGTTTACTTACACTTAGCTCATCAACACCATTACTCCTCAAATCTAATGACAATTGCTGGCACTGAAATAGCATGTGTTCCATTGTCTCCATCTCCTCCTGACATTGATCACACCTCCCAGTCTCAGCCTTCTGATTACACTTTCTTCCCTTCTCTCTCGACCCGAGGACCTCCCTGCCCCTAACTTCTCCTGGATCTTATACACGTGTCTTCCCTTTCTTTCCCTGTTCCAAAACTCTTACCATTTGTTTTTAACCACTGATTGACATTTCCATAGCAACACTAGCACGTTTGAGAGCCTGCTTGGCGAGAACATCCACCCTGCTCATTCCCCTCTACTCCCACATGAGCTGGTACCCAAAAGGAACCTCACAAATACCCTCATCGGTCTCACCCTAAACCGGCACCGCAAAATCGTATACAATACATCTTGTCTGCTCTGTGACACAATGAATTTAAGCTCAATAGCGATGCACATGAGTCAGAGCAGATGACTACCCTGTCTGGCCTCATATCCTCCGCCCACTCTGTAGCCGAGAGCATAGCCAGCAACTCCATTGTGTATACAGACATTGTGTCACTGCAACCTGTAACTCAGGAACACTAAGAGCTGCACCTGTTCTCCCTTCTTTAGAGTCCTTAGATCAGTCAGTGAAAATATTCCGGACAGCATAGTACTGGGTTCCTAAACGTTCACTTACAACATTTACTGGATCTACTCCTTCCACACCAGCTCTTACCTTCTCTAGCAACCCCAGGGCTATCATTGGCTGAGGACTCTCTCAAACCAAAGCATACAGGCCTTTGAAATACTCCACACTGCCCACTCATTCACACCTGTGGGAAATTAGAGCTGATTGTTCTTGGGTCTCTACTATGGGTGCACCACTACTGTGTGGGGAATGTAGCTGTCAGCCAGGTAAATACTATGCTGGACTGGGCTTGGGCACCACATGTGGTTGATTCTGTGTGTGTGTGCGTGTGCGTGTGTGTACCAGCTAGAACAAAACATACAATCTCATACCCTCCACCCACACACGCATTCACATACACCTCCTACCCTAAACACAACCTGTCTTTCCATCCCACCCCTTGTTATAAAGGTGTTGTAATGAATTGAGTTGTTTTAAACACCTATGTGGCTGTTTTTCCAATCCCTTCCGTACCGACTTACCACCACCACCACAGGAGAGAGGAGAGAGTTAGACACAGGGCTGGCCTGATGACAGACTATAAATAATATCCCTGTGTGTCAGTGGAAAGGTAATGTATGGCTCTCTGCAGCTGTGTAAATAGGATAATGGCTAATGTGTTTCTGTGTGAGTCTGCACATGGGGTGTTCGGCTACGTGTCGCTCGGCCAAGATTTGTTAGTCGGGAATGCGGGCCTATAGCCGTACATTTTACCTTCATAATAATGAGTGGGCTGGTAAATAATTCAAAGGGAATTCTACATGCAGAACGATAAGTTATTGTGTTTCTGTGGATCCATTAGTCTTCATAGGGGCCAATCTGTTCTGTGGTGTAATGGGGTATATGGGGCTCTGAGGGTATAATGGGAGTCAATGGCATTTTCTGGATGTGACTATACCTTAGGTTCTCACACACACACACACACACACACACACACATATTTTCTGCAGATTTCACAGAGCAGCAGGGGTTCACAATAAAGGCCCATAAGCCTGAATGAATTCACTGGCTCCGTTCCTCACCTAAATATGCCTATTTATCTAAGTAAGCTACATGTAATCTGCTCTATATGACGTGACTTCATTGTGAATAATGTGATTTTTGCAGCTTCTCTCAATATGAATACGCAAAGTGGTAATGCACATCAGTGGGATCCTCCTGGTATGTTGGTCATACATATTCATGCTCTGGGAATCGAATCAAAGTTTATTGGTCGGGTACCCAGATTTGCAGATGTTATTGCAGGTGCAGCAAAATACTTATGTTCCCAAATCCTACAGTGCAGTAATATCTAGCAATACAGTAAAAAAAGGTTTTAAAAACGTTTTTTTTTATTTTTTTTTACAAGAAATGAATAAATAATTGTATAAATAAATAATAATAAAGAGAAGGGAGGTTTGCTGTAAGTGCATTCGTCTTCATGGCAGTCTGTGAGATGTGTTTGGCTTTGATCATTAGGTTAGGCTTCATGACAGATTAAAGAGATCATAATCAGGCTAAGATGGTAAACAGCTTTGACAAAGTGCCATTCTCTATAATCCCAGCAAAACCAGAACGAACAGTCTGCCAGAAACGCAACTCAGATGCACTTACAAACACTCCATAATTGGTTGTGTCCACTACTATTACAGTTGAATGACCAATTCATTTTGAAGTTGATTCATGTATACCAGTGATCACAAACTATGGTTATGGAAATCCCCAAAGTATGCCTTTGTGCCAGAGATTGATTGTTTTCACCACCTAACCATCAATACCTTGAAACGCTAAATCAGGTCTGTCACTACTTTTTCCTAGGCTAGACCAAAGACCTGCACTGCTCTCCGGGAACAGGATTGGAGACAATTCCTTTACAACTTTATATTCCATATACAGTGAATCCTATTGTCTTGAGAAATTAACAAGCATCAACCAAGGGAATCAATCAAACCCCTTTGAAGTGTTGACGCTTCAAATGTCAACCAGGCAGATTGTCATTTATTATCGAAAATGCATTATATTGTCTTGATAATGAACATCATTGAGTTATGCCTTAATCAAAATGACAGCTTATGTTGTAGTAAAAGTTGCTATTATCTCTCTTGTCAGACCAGGAGATATTATTCTCCTCTGAAGTGGATAAATGGCTTCATTAGCAGTGCTTGACTTGGGATGTTTACTTGGGATGTTTACCGAAATTCACAAATAACATTATGCTATAGAGACCTCTGATTATTCACTGTTAACGGTTTATTAACATTTTTCCATGACTTCTCCATGACTTTTAACCAAATTTTTGTAACTATTAATATAGCCTACATGAAAAAATAAGTGTTATTGACATTGGAAGCTGCTTTGTCCCATGTAGACCGACCGTCTCCTTGTAATGCTTGTCGTCTGGGGAAAGACAGGAGGACCAAAATGCAGCGTGATGATTATCCATTTTAATAGAGTACTTTAACAACGAACAAAAAACAATAAATCGGCAAAATTAACGAAGACGAAACAGTCCTGAAACAGGAAACAGGAACAATCACCCACAACACACAATACAAAACAGGCTACCTAAATATGGTTCTCAATCAGGGACAACGATTGACAGCTGCCTCTGATTGAGAACCATACCAGGCCAAACACAGAAACAGAAAATCATAGACAAACTAACATAGACAACTAACCCAACTCACGCCCTGACCATACTAAAACAAAAGACAAAACAAAGGAACTAAGGTCAGAACGTGACAGTCCCCCTCCCCCAAAAGGTGAGGACTCCGGCCGCAAAACCTGAACCTATTGGGGGGGGTCTGGGTGGGTGTCTGTCCGCGGTGGCGGCTCTAGTGCGGGACGTGTACCCCACTCCACCATAGTCTTTCTCCGCCTCCTTAACCGCCTCCGTGGCCTCTTAAGAGCGGCGACCCTTGCCGCCGACCTCGGACTGGGGACCCTAGCCACGGGTCCCGAGTGGACGGGAGATTCCGGCAGCGCCAAAGTGAAGGACGACTCCGGCAGAGCTGGACAGGCGGGAGACTCCGGCAGCGCCGGACAGGAGGAAGGCTCCGGCAGCGCCGGACAGGAGGAAGGCTCTGGCAGCGCAGGGCAGGAGGAGGGCTCTGGCAGCGCCGGACAAGAGGAAGGCTCTGGCAGCGCCGGACAGGAGGAGGGCTCTGGCAGCGCCGGGCAGGAAGAAGGCTCTGGCAGCGCAGGGCAGGAGGGAGGCTCTGGCAGCGCTGGACAGGCGGGAGCACCTGTAGGGAGAAGACGGAGCGACAGCCTGGTGCGGGGGGCTGCCACCGGAGGGCTAGTGCGTGTAGCACCGGTTAGACCGGACCGTGAAGGCGCACAGTAGGTCTCGAGCACCGAGCCTGCCCAACCCTATCTGGCTGAATGCTCCCCGTACCCAGGCCAGTGCAGGGAGGTGGAATAGCCCGCACTGGGGTGTGCTGGCGAACCGGGGACACCATGTGTAGGGCTGGTGCCATGTACACTGGCCCGAGGAGACGCACTGGAGACCAGATGCGCTGAGCTGGCTTCATGGCACCTGGCTCGATGCCCACTCTAGCCCGGCCGATACGAGGCGCTGCAATGTACCGCACTGGGCTATGCACACGCACCGGGGACACCTTGCACCTCACGGCATAACACGGTGCCTGCCCGGTCCCTCTCTCTCACCTGTAAGCACGGGAAGTTGGAGCAGGTATCCTACCTGACTTCGCCACACTCCCCGTGTGCTCACGCCCTGACCATACTAAAACAAAAGACAAGACAAAGGAACTAAGATCAGAACGTGACACTCCTGCCGTTGTCAAGGCACACAGGCCCCCCACATGGAACTGCACTGTTTGTCACATGTTTTGAATTGGTGATCTAGTTATTCTATCTGTCATTATTTTATACCTGCTGCTGAAATGCTCTCTCTTCTCAGGAAAAAGGCCCACTCGCACTGCCACACATGCAGCACCAAAGACATGCACTGAAGGGTCATTCCAATAATGGCTGATATGTCGTTTTTCAATTGATTGATCATGTTTAAAAATGCGTTTTCATGACATTAACAACAATTATGAAACTAATTTCCATGACTTTTCATGACCTTACAAACCCTCACTTGACAACTTGGAACAGGGCATCATGCCAATCAGGTTGGCACATTTTCAATCTGTGCAATCTCCAACAGCCTACTGTCACTCACAGATTCACAGACTAGCGACAAGTAAACTTGAACAAAGTGGAATCAGGAAATGAATGCTCACTCTACTATTAAATGCCCACTCTACTATTGATATTAAATGAAGATCTCACCTTCATTCTGCTTTGATCAACCTTTTTTGCCTCTTTGTCTGTGAATCTGGGGAAGTGATAGGCTACTTTGTTTTTATAGAGGAGCCAGTTCAAAAATCCACAAAAATTAAAAGTGCCAGTACAGCGTTCCAGACAGCTCCGGCCCAAGTCAAACCCTGTTAATTAGCAGACAACACTATGGATTCTGGGAGGAGGGATAGAAGGGGTGAGAATTAAGCAATAAGGTACGAGGGGTTGTGGTATATGGTCAATATACCACGGGTAAGGGCTGTTTTTATTAGAGGTCGACCGATTAATCGGAATGGCCGATTAATTAGTGCCGATGAAAAAAAAAATGTATACCTTTTATTTAACTAGGCAAGTCAGTTAAGAACACATTCTTATTTTCAATGACGGCCTAGGAACGGTGGGTTAACTGCCTTGTTCAGGGGCAGAACGACAGCTCGGGGCACTCCACGAGGAGCCTGCCTGTTAGAAGCCAAGGTATGTTGCTAGCTAGAATTAAACTTATCTTATAAAAAACAATCAATCAATCATAATCACTATTTAACTACACATGGTTGATGATATTACTAGTTTATCTAGCGTGTCCTGCCTTGTATATAATCGATGCAACGCTGGGGGATGATTTAACAAAAGCACATTTGCGAAAAAAACACAACCGTTGGACGACTGTACCTAACCATAAACACCAATGCCTTGCTTAAAATCAATACACAGAAGTATATATTTTTAAACCTGCATATTTAGCTAAAAGAAATCCAGGTTAGCAGGCAATATTAACCAGGTGAAATTGTGTCACTTCATTGCGTTCATTGCACGCAGAGTCAGGGTATATGCAACAGTTTGGGCAGTCTGGCTCATTGCGAACTAATTTGCCAGAATTCTATTCTATTATGATATAACATTGATGTAACAAGAATATGTAGACTTAGATAAAATACTGAACGGTTCCGTCTTTCACTGAAATGATAGTTTCCGGATTCAACCATATTAATGACCAAAGGCTCGTATTTCTGTATGTTATTATGTTATAATTAAGTCTATGATTTGATAGAGCAGTCTGACTGAGCAATGGTAGGCAGCAGCAGGCTCGTAAGCATTCATTCAAACAGCACTTTCGTGCATTTTGCCAGCAGCTCTTCGCAAGCACAGCGCTGTTTATGACTTCAAGCCTATCAGCCCAATGGCTGGTGTAACCGATGTAAAATGGCTAGCTAGTTAGCGGGGTGCGCGATAATAGAGTTTCAAACGTCACTCGCTCTGAGACTTGGAGTAGTTATTCCCCTTGCTCTGCAAGGGCTGCGGCTTTTGTGGAGCGATGGGTAACGCTGCTTCGACTGTCGATGTGTTCCTAGTACGAGCCCAGGTAGGGGTGAGGAGACTGACGGAAGCTATACTGTTACACTGGCAATACTATAGTGCCTATAAGAACATCCAATAGTCAAAGGTATATGAAATACAAATGGTATAGAGAGAAATAGTCCTATAAATACTATATTAACTACAACCTAAAACCTCTTTCCTTGGAATATTGAAGTCTCATGTTAAAAGGAACCACCAACTTTCATATGTTCTGAGCAAGGAACTCAAACGTTAGCCTTTTTACATGGCACACATTGCACTTTTACTTCTCCAACACTTTGTTGTTGCATTATTTAAACCAAATTGAACATGTTTGATTATTTATTTGAGACTTAATTGATATTTATTGATGTATTATATTAAGTTAAAATAAGTGTTCATTCAGTATTGTTGTAATTGCTTTTGTTGGTCCTCCAATAATCGGTATCGGTATCGGCGTTGAAAAATCATAATCGGTCGACCTCTAGTTCTTATGCACAATGCAACGCAGAGTTTCTGGATACAGGCTTTAGCCGTGGCATATTGGCCATGTATCACAAACCCCCAAGGTGCCTTATTGCTATTATAAACTGGTTACCAACATAATTAGACCAGTAAAAATAAATGTTTTGTCATACCCGTGGTATACGGTCTGATATACCACGGCTGTCAGCCAATCAGCATTTAGGGCTGGAACCACCCAGTTTATAATGAGCTATATATACTGAACAAAAATATAAAAGCAACATGCAACAATATCAAAGATTTTACTGAGATACAGTTCATATGAGGAAATCAGTCATTTGAAATAAATTAATTTGGGCCTAATCTGTGGATTTCACATGACTGGGAATACAGATATGCATCTGTTGGTCACAGACACTTTAAAAGAAACGAGCCTCACAATGGGCCTCAGGGTCCCATCACGGTATTTCTGTGCATTCAAATTGCCAATCGATTTAAAATGCAATTGTGCTCATTGTCCGTATTTTATGCCTGCCCATGCCATAACCCTGCCGCCACCATGGGTCACTCTGTTCACAACGCTGACATCGGCCAACCACTCACCAACACGATGCAATACAAGTGTGTCGGCGGTTGTGAGGCCGGTTGAACGTACTGCCAAATTCTCTAAAAGGATGTTGGAGGCGGCTTATGGTAGAGAAATTAACATTAAATTATCCGGCGACAGCTCTGGTGGACATTCCTGTGGTCAGCATGCACGCTCCCTCAACTGTGGGATTGTGTAGTGTGAGTGGCCTTTTATTGTCCCCAGCACAAGGCGCACCTAAAGGACAAAAATGTCAGTGTAAATCAACCACATCCTCCATCCCCTCTGTCCCATTCCGCTGACAGAAACACCGTACGTTAACTGAGTCACACTCTCTCCTTGAAGTTCCTCCCTCAGCAGTGGCTGTCTCACACACTTTGTTTAACTACTGAACGGAGGCTATAGGACAAATGGATCCAGCAGACAGACAGACAGCAGCGTTTTGGTTTACAACCCTTTTTATACATCCCTTTCCAAACACACTGTGCTTACTTTGGGAAATCAAAATGTAAATTTGAGCCCGCAGAAATCCACCGATCGAGAGTATGCTTGGTTACCTTCAAGTGTCAGTCAACAAACACATGGATAATGTTGTGATGAATACAGAGAGGCCCCTCCTCAGTCAATGAGTCCCAGGCTAACAGAAATAGATTTGTTTTACGCTGTGTTTCACAGACTGTCCTGGTCATCTTTCTCTAGAGACCACCTAGTTCCCATTGCTCTGTGAGAATGTTGAATATTAGGAGAGGACTAGAGGTCTGAGTTTTCTTTATTCAGGTACAGGACTTGCCCAGAAGTCATCCATACGACTAGAGAATCAGCCAAACAGGGTGATGGAGGGCACAGGAGGTTGGTGTCACCTTAATTGGGGTTGACGGGCTCGTGGTAATGGCTGGAGCGGAATCAGTGGAACGGTATCAAACACGTCAAACACATGGTTTGATACCATTCCTTTCGTTCCGCTACAGACATTATTATGCGTTGTCCTCCCCTCAGCAGCCTCCACTAGCGGAGGGCTACTAGGAAAGGAATGGGTCAGTCAAGTGTGTTTGTGTGTTTCTGTGTGTGTGCGTTAGGTGAGACACGGGCCAGCGAGGACTCACCGGCAGAGCTAGGACCCCAGAGGACAGCAACATCTGCCAGACACATCGTGGCCTCGTCCCCCCTGGGTGTCCATGTGTCTGTCAGCACCTCGTCTGTCCAGGGATGAGGTGAGGATGAGGGGTTAGGATGCAGGATAAGGTCGAGGGGTTGGGGGGTTGACCGGAGGGAGCAGGGGGACCTTGTTCACCCCTGGAACATTGGTTTGACAAGCCTATCCGCTGCTGGCCTATGACCTCAGACTTGGCAGGTGTGTGTTTGAGAGGGGGGGGGGGGGGGGGGTGAGAGGAGGATGAGACTGGGGATGAGATTAGAAAACTGTACATAGCCATAATATGACATTTGAAATGTCTCTATTCTTTTCAAACTTTTGTGACTGTAATATTTACTGTTCATTTTTTTATTGTTTATTTCACTTTTGTTTATTATCAATTTCACCTGCGTCGACAAATTAAACGTGTTTCCAATGCCAATAAAGCCCTTTAAATTGAATTGATTGGGAAAAGAGAGACCAGGAGAGAGGGTGACGACCAGCAGAGGAAACATTAACAGCCACACACACACACTCCTGATCTGTGTCTCAGCTAGCAACCATATTGATTTCGTCCGGAAGCACCAAAACACAGTGGCGAGGTTACAGGCTGAGTATAACAATCACAATCCTCTATACAAAGTCTGACCTTTAGATGTACAGCAGGTTTAAACCATGTACAACAGGTTATTCTACCCGAAGAGGACTCAGATGAGAGCCAAGTTCCAGAGGAGACTGTGTATATGTTTGTGTGTGTGTGTGCAGGGTGGGGTAGATTACTTTCTAAATGTAATCTGTTACTAGTTACCTATCCAAAATCGGAATCAGTAACATCATTTTTGTATTACCCCAAACTCAGTAATCTGATTACATTCCGTTACATTTAGATGACTTTCCCCTTAAGACGCATTAGAAGAAGACAAAAATGGATGTTACCAATTGAACCAATTGAATTATTCATCCCCCTTAAGTTAATACTTTGTAGCGCCACCTTTTGCTGCGATTACAGCTGTAAGTCGCTTGGGGTATGTCTCTATCAGTTTTGCACATCGAGAGACTGAAAAATTTTCCCATTCCTCCTTGCAAAACAGCTCGAGCTCTGAGGTTGGATGGAGAGCATTTGTGAACAGCAGTTTTCAGTTCTTTCCACAGATTCTCGATTGGATTCAGGTCTGGATTTTGACTTGGCCATTCTAACACCTGGATATGTTTATTTTTGAACCATTCCATTGTAGATTTTGCTTTATGTTTTGGATCATTGTCTTGTTGGAAGACAAATCTCCGTCCCAGTCTCAGGTCTTTTGCAGACTCCATCAGGTTTTCTTCCAGAATGGTCCTGTATTTGGCTCCATCCATCTTCCCATCAATTTTAACCATCTTCCCTGTCCCTGCGGAAGAAAAGCAGGCCCAAACCATGATGCTGCCACCACCATGTTTGACAGTGGGGATGGTGTGTTCAGCTGTGTTGCTTTTACACCAAACATAACATTTTGCATTGTTGCCAAAAAGTTCAATTTTGGTTTCATCTGACCAGAGCACCTTCTTCCACATGTTTGGTGTGTCTCCCAGGTGGCTTGTGGCAAACTTTAAACAACACTTTTTATGGATATCTTTAAGAAATGGCTTTCTTCTTGCCACTCTTCCATAAAGGCCAGATTTGTGCAATATACGACTGATTGTTGTCCTATGGACAGAGTCTCCCACCTCAGCTGTAGATCTCTGCAGTTCATCCAGAGTGATCATGGGCCTCTTGGCTGCATCTCTGATCAGTCTTCTCCTTGTATGAGCTGAAAGTTTAGAGGGACGGCCAGGTCTTGGTAGATTTGCAGTGGTCTGATACTCCTTCCATTTCAATATTATCGCTTGCACAGTGCTCCTTGGGATGTTTAAAGCTTGGGAAATCTTTTTGTATCCAAATCCGGCTTTAAACTTCTTCACAACAGTATCTCGGACCTGCCTGGTGTGTTCCTTGTTCTTCATGATGCTCTCTGCGCTTTTAACGGACCTCTGAGACTATCACAGTGCAGGTGCATTTATACGGAGACTTGATTACACACAGGTGGATTGTATTTATCATCATTAGTCAATTAGGTCAACATTGGATCATTCAGATATCCTCATTGAACTTCTGGAGAGAGTTTGCTGCACTGAAAGTAAAGGGGCTGAATAATTTTGCACGCCCAATTTTTCAGTTTTTGATTTGTTAAAAAAGTTTGAAATATCCAATAAATGTCGTTCCACTTCATGATTGTGTCCCACTTGTTGTTGATTCTTCACAAACAAATACAGTTTTATGTCTTTATGTTTGAAGCCTGAAATGTGGCAAAAGGTCGCAAAGTTCAAGGGGGCCGAATACTTTCGCAAGGCACTGTAATATGATGAAATTATATCTTTACATTAGAAACCAAAGTATCAGAATTCCAGTCATTCCAATAAATGTTATAACCCTTGATCTTCAAGAAAAGGACTTGGAAGTATAGATTAGCCAAATTGTTTTACCTGAGCATGACCCCAAAACAAAGGATTTATTAGCCAACTCTGTTGTTTATTTTGTTGTCATGGAGGACTGATTGGGCTCATTGATTCGAGTTGAAAAATAAATGCTGCACTCATGGAATGACATGCTTTGAGCGCTACTGAAAAGTGCTATTTAGATGTGAAAAATGAATTCCATAAGCTGCATTTGCTATAGGCCTGTTGTTTACCTGTTTGTTGGTGACACTGCTATCTTGATAATAGTCAGCTGTTTTAAGGGCAAATCCACATTTGAAACAATATCAAAACAGTCGCCCCGCCTCTGTTTTGGTAAAAAGCTGAGGGATGGGCCTGGAGAAATGTAGCCACTCTCAGATTAATAGACAGAGCTATGGATGTAAGAACTGACCATCGATTATATAAAAAAATATTGTTTTAACCATGTTATGAGGCTGTGCAGTGTTTGCTAACATTGAAAATGTTTACAAACATTGGGGGAAAACAAGCTTATATTTTGTGTGTGACAGTTGAACTAAGCTCATGAGAGATTTATAAATGGATATATACGCCCAAAAGGTTATGTAGCAACTACAGATTGCCCCTTTAAGTCTATGAAAACTGTACAAGTTTGAGCATGCGTCCATTAGGCCTATGTTTTTTGTTTAATCAGCATGAATTAGATTGAGCAATAAAAGCCCCACTTTTATTCCATAAGCTGGGATCCTC
Source organism: Oncorhynchus mykiss (assembly GCF_013265735.2). Taxonomy (NCBI): domain Eukaryota; kingdom Metazoa; phylum Chordata; class Actinopteri; order Salmoniformes; family Salmonidae; genus Oncorhynchus; species Oncorhynchus mykiss. The sequence continues at coordinate 41,252,843 of NC_048570.1, forward strand.
ACTATGCAGCTAGCTGTTGCAAGAGCACATTTTTTCGCTGGCTTTCCACTGGTTTCAAAAACAATGATTGACAGGCAGCTTAAACTTCTTGAGTTCAACCATTATTGGGTTCAAATACATATTTAGATTTGTGAACAGTCATCCACAACAACCACAATCCGTAAAGCGAAATAGCTAAATGAGAGCGGCAGTGTGATTCACATCAATGCACTATGTAGATATCAATAATAAGTGATATCCGTATCGCCGTAGACTAAACCACTGCTGTCATCCTTACCTCCAAGCGTTTATTCAAGTTGGATAATCTTTGGGTGCCGACAGCAGTCACACCATTGGAAGACATGGCTTGGACTGAGGCCTACAAAAGCCTATTCCTGCTCTTTTCCCGCGATCCATCAAACACATTTGGTGTGTCATCATAGTGGTCTCTGACTTGTGTTCAGACTCCCTCAGGTGGAACAAACTTAAATTTGCGCCTTTTTTCAATGCTGATGTGAATGTCATAGAGAAAACAGAGCAGTGTCAAAGATTTGTTTTCACAAACATCCTTTCTGAATGTAAAAGTAATCCTCATAGTAATCATCTAGTTTTTAAAAGTATCTGTAATCTGATTACAATATTTTTGCTGTTAACGTAACTGATTAAAGTTACCTGTTTTTTGTAATCCCTTACATGTAACGGATTAATCCGTTACTCCCCAACCCTCTGTTTGTGTGTGTGTGTGTGTGTGTGTGTGTGTGTGTGTGTGTGTGTGTGTGTGTGTGTGTGTGTGTGCACCTCTTTGTCTCCTGTCTGTGTGAGTGTGTGGCTGTGTGCGTCTGAGCGAACAACTAGAAGGGGGACAGTCACCCTTCCACTCCCAGTGAGTGATGAGTCAGGGCTTTGTTTACTGATACATTAGAGCAGAGACGGCATTTCCTCGCTAGCATCCCTCTGTGGCCAATTAGCCGGTGGCATTTCAGCTCTCATTCCCCTACTAATCATCTCAGTCAATCAGATGTGCTTCACATGAGGTGGATTCATCCAGAACTACATAAAAGACTCATGGTTTAGTAAGTGTCTCAAAGATGAGCTAAATCTGTAATTTGGCTACTGTAACAGAAAGAGCTTTATTTGAACATTGTTTGAAGAACAATAGTATTATGTTTAAGTGACCGTGGCAATCTACTCGTTGGACCCTGAGCAATGATGCGGTCCAGTTTGAGGTGTACTTGGTCATGAAAAATACATTATATTATTTATCCCCATTCTTTTCTCTCCTGCTATTGTCTTTCATGTCTTGTCAATTCATTCGTTTTCGAGAGCGCTCACCTGCCACTTGTTGCTGGTGATGTAATCTCGGTTAACCCAGAACTAAAGTATTGTGTAATTGGTCAGATCCTCGATTAAGTTCTGAATCCATACTTAAGAGAAGAGATAGAACCATGATCGGAACCGGAACGAAGAGATCCAACCTCTCTCTTTGCACGTTAAGGGCAGGTCTATGGGTCAAAATATCCCCTGCCCTTCTGAAATTCAAAATATGCTAACACCTGGGAAATTGTGATTTGTTCAAAGCACCAGAACTAATGCTGCTCGTTATCACACGCACCCCATTGTATCATTACGGAGCTACGGTATCATTTATGTTTAATGTAGTCTGTCCACGAGAGATTACTGGGGATGAGAGAGAGCATGGCCTCTTGTTCATGATAGTATCACTAGACTAGCAGTTTTAGATTCTGAATGTGAGAAGGCAAGGTTAAATAGAAAGGGTTTATTGAATAAGGTCAATGAGTAGTACTCATGCCTATCCCAACCCAGTATGTTCTTGCTCTTCCCCCGTTGTTTTAGCTTGACAATTCCAATTATTTTTGATGTGAAACCATATGAATACAATTGAGTATTTTCTCCCTAAATGGATACATAATGAACAAACAAGACAATATTCATATGTTGTCAATCTATCACTTTTACGAGCCCATAATGTTAGACGTGCTAAGAAAACGGCTGTCAACAACATGTCCAAATGTAAGAAATCTATTTTTGTCAGGAATGTGTTTATGGAAATGTGTTTGTGGTTGCTGTCATCTTCTCCACCCCGTGTCATCACAACATGTCATTTGATTATTCATGCGTGAATAGATTTATATTACAATAGATTTTTTTCATCAGTTTTTCTCCAGCCAAGCGTTAATTTTGCCATCTCCTTGAAGAAGTCTGAATATTACTGACAAGTGGTAGCCTAAATGTTGCAGCAAATAAGTGCATAACTTTAAATTTCCTCTGTCAAGTCCTTTATTGTCTTAAGCCAACAATTCAGACACTTCTAAAGAGCTTTGGTTTTAACTGAGCACAGTCTTGTCTGTTGATAAACTACATTTTTCAAGGAATAGAACCAGAACTGAGAACGAAAGTGATTTATACTGTTCCGGAACATAACCGTTATTTTAAAAGCATGGAAACCGGGCGGCAGGTTGCCTAGTGGTTAAAGCGTTTGGCCATTAATCGAAAGGTTGCTGGATCAAATCCCCAAGCTGACAAGGTAAACATCTGTTGTTCTGCCCCTGGCAAAGGCAGTTAACCGACTGTTCCCCAGGCACTGAAGATGTGGATGTCTGTTAAGGCAGCCCACTGGACCTCTCTGATTCAGAGGGGTTGGGTTAAATGTGGAAGTCACATTCCAGTTGAATACAGTCAATTGGGACAACTGACTAGGTATCCCCCTTAATAACATTATTTTATGTTCTGGGCATTTTTTTACAGTCCCACAAAAAATTCAACAAAGCGCCTATGCAAAGCCCTCACTGACACTCAGAAACATATTCCAGTGTCTGCCTGCCTACCAGCTGAAAATCGTTGCCAGAGTGTGTGTGTGTGTGTAGGCTACCTGCCCTTCCCCCTCCCTCTGAAGCATGCAAAGTCTACTGTTGCTACTGACATTACATGATTCAGAAATTAGGGAGTGACATTTTTAATTAGAGAACAAGGGATTCACTTTTTCAATGCTAGTTAAGGATACTATAGTTATCACTTTTCACATTGGAAAACTCTCAAACTCAAGGCATTACTGTATGTGTAATGTAATGGAACTGAGAGTCATGATCAAAGGCTAGCTCTGGTCCAACGTTAGTTAAGCCAACTCTCTGAAGTTCAAAGACATTCAAAGCTCCTCCGTAGGTATAATTCTGTGGGCCTAATTCAGATAATGTCCTAAGAACAAGATGCCCAGCACTTCATTCCCAGCGCTCTTCTCATCGGCAACATTTCTGCCACATGGCGCACCCTACACTAAACTTGTCTGTCCAATGCATGTACATAGCTTGCCCACTCTAAAGCAAGCTACTCTATCCATTGGAAAAGTAATTTAATATTGAGCAAAATGCAAAATGGGCCTACGGGTCCGTAGACATTGGTTTGACTTTCTCCAAACGTTTAAAAAAAAATGTTTGAAAAAATCCACTCACCCTTATCTATTTAAGTAAACATCTTATTAAGTGGTGTCTGGCCTTCTCTTCAACAGTATTCCGCATTTGTGACCTTTATCCAAGGGCAACACACTCACCTGTGTTTCATCTTTCAGAATACATTCATTCCCCCGGCGAGTGGAGCTGACCCCAGAGCAAATGCAGATGAGAGGCAGCATGTGCCAACTAAGGATCATGACCTTTTGACTTTTTAGCCTCTTTGGCACAGACATGGGGAGTTATTTGTGCATGTACGGTTGTTTTTCGGCATAGAAATGCCTTTATAAGTTGCTGCCTCTCATCTGCCCTCTCCTGGGGCTCTTTCAGTCAGTCAGTCACAGGATGGCTACTGCAGTTCAGAGGACCTGACCTTGGTACAAAGTACCATCCACTAGTAACATTGCTGCATACCAATTATTTGATCTGTTTGGCTAATATGAATACTATGACCGTATGACTAACACTGTATGTAGTTAGGCTTATGTTGTCACTGTTCAAAAATTGGAGAAAAAATAATCACAGGAGAAACTTGATCAGTGCAAACTTTATGTTACTGCAATCTTCAGCTTGATGTTGCAATAAATATCATAAGCAACAACAGACACAAGACCAGAAAAATCCCTTCCTAGATTTGTGCTTATGCGGTTGCTTGATTCTGCATGGCCCAATAGCTGAATGGGGGTATTGAACGGTAGCTTGAATGGTAGCTGGTCCACCTGTAGTGTGTAGCCTGAATGGCTGGCATGTGGACTGGTTTGGCTGCAGAGAGTCTGCCTCATTAACAGGCTCTCTCACGACAGCAGCAATTAACCAGGCCTGGTGTTAAGGAGGAATGATGGAGGTGTAAATGATCTTACTACTCAGTCTGTGGCATTCCCTATGTAAGATGTCACCCCTATCGGGCTCAACACTCCGTGTACGCTAATCTAGCTAAACACGCTAACCTTTTGCCGCACGCTACGATAATGACGGGTTTAATGTCACGTTGTTGCTCATTGAGGGGCGGCAAAATAACTCCAACGGGGCTTACACAAAAGATGAAGTGGAATAATTATCCCAGGTGCAATTATGAGTGACATTAGGGTTGATTAGAATAGCCGTTGCTAATGCCAGGGATGACAGTGTACACATTGTTAGGCGAGTGTAAGGGAGCGTTGTTTAATTACAGGTGAGGTGTAATGGATGTAGGAGCATATTTCATAGAATGTTGACAACCCTCATGCAACAGAAGTTTGCTTTATACAAACCGCAATATGTGTTGGTTTTAAAAAGTTGCTAGCCCTTAGCAGGGCAGGATTTTATTGACGGTAACATTAGCAACTGAAATTATTGTGAATCTGTCGGTGATATCACTGCTGTATACTCTATTCCTAGAGGAGGAGACAAAGGCCCCAGTGATATTTGCTCCAAAACCAGCCTTTTGTCATAGCAAAGGTTACCAAATTAATTCTATATAAGCATTATAGGATTAGGAAATGAAGTAGTTAAATGGACAGTTTAACATTAACATCCATATTATTAAATATCATACCTTTACATAACATCATGCATGACTTGGCCCTAAGGTGGAATTTGGGAAGCCATTTAACACAGAGGGAAAAAAACAGTAACATGTCTGAACATGCCTGAGTAGGTGATGTATTGATTATAATGAACTGGCCTGAAATTACAGCCCCGTGTCTCCAGTGACACCAGGCCAAGAGGAATGAATAACTCTTAAGTCTCTTCTTGTGTAGAAAAGAGAAGAAGGATGAATAGCTCTTAAGACCAGACTGGTAAGAAATAGACAGAGAGATAGATAAAAACAAAATAAAAAAAAGAGGGGTGAATAACTTAAGATCGGACTGGTAAGAAAAAGATCAAAAGAAAGAGGAGGAGGAGAATGAGAAAGAAGAGTGAAAAATGTGTCTGCTGAAGCGTAAAATTAGCAATTACACTGGGTGTCATCAGTAATAACTATTTCAGCCTGGATCTGGGGGTTAATGTTGAACAGTGGGACTGTAAATCAGTCGGTTCACCTATGTTCAATCAGGCGGGGAGGGAGTGGTGTGATACAGAGCGCACCCTGGCCCAAAAGCCGCTCCTACTCGCCGATAAGCTAAGATGGCCGCCATCTGCTAGAAAAGCATTTCAGAGGCAATTTATTTTTTAAGACCCATATGCTGACCCCGGCCAAGAAAGTACAAAATTCTATGAAATCACACTGCAGGTTTATCGTGTGTGTGTGTGTATGTGAAGGTGGGTTTATTTGGGGGTTTTGGGAGGGAGGAGGGGTGTCGGGTAGAGGTAGAGGAGGTGGGTTTGTAGGAAGGAGGGGGGGGGCAGTTAAACAGTGTAAATAATGGGGTCATAAGGTCAGAGAATGTGTTGTGTTGAACATGGCAGCTGGAGGAATGGATTTATTTTAGCAGGTCTTCTCAAACTGATTAAATGGGATTTGTGATTACGATTACTCAATACGTGGATGTAATCCTCTTGTGTATGTGTGCCTTTTGTGTCGTTCTGTAGCGATTAGCAAAGCTAAATTTGATTGGTAGATTCAAATAAAGTATTAAAAATGTGTTTCTGTGTGTCTGGGTAAGTGTGTGTGCATTTGTCTACATGTACAGTGCATTGCGAAAGTATTCGGCCCCCTTGAACTTTGCGACCCTTTGCCACATTTCAGGCTTCAAACATAAAGATATAAAACTGTATTTTTTTGTGAAGAATCAACAACAAGTGGGACACAATCATGAAGTGGAACGACATTTATTGGATATTTCAAACTTTTTTAACAAATCAAAAACTGAAAAATTGGGCGTGCAAAATTATTCAGCCCCTTTACTTTCAGTGCAGCAAACTCTCTCCAGAAGTTCAGTGAGGATCTCTGAATGATCCAATGTTGACCTAAATGACTAATGATGATAAATACAATCCACCTGTGTGTAATCAAGTCTCCGTATAAATGCACCTGCACTGTGATAGTCTCAGAGGTCCGTTAAAAGCGCAGAGAGCATCATGAAGAACAAGGAACACACCAGGCAGGTCCGAGATACTGTTGTGAAGAAGTTTAAAGCAAGAAGAAAGCCATTTCTTAAAGATATCCATAAAAAGTGTTGTTTAAAGTTTGCCACAAGCCACCTGGGAGACACACCAAACATGTGGAAGAAGGTGCTCTGGTCAGATGAAACCAAAATTGAACTTTTTGGCAACAATGCAAGACGTTATGTTTGGCGTAAAAGCAACACAGCTCATCACCCTGAACACACCATCCCCACTGTCAAACATGGTGGTGGCAGCATCATGGTTTGGGCCTGCTTTTCTTCAGCAGGGACAGGGAAGATGGTTAAAATTGATGGGAAGATGGATGGAGCCAAATACAGGACCATTCTGTAAGAAAACCTGATGGAGTCTGCAAAAGACCTGAGACTGGGACGGAGATTTGTCTTCCAACAAGACAATGATCCAAAACATAAAGCAAAATCTACAATGGAATGGTTCAAAAATAAACATATCCAGGTGTTAGAATGGCCAAGTCAAAGTCCAGACCTGAATCCAATCGAGAATCTGTGGAAAGAACTGAAAACTGCTGTTCACAAATGCTCTCCATCCAACCTCACTGAGCTCGAGCTGTTTTGCAAGGAGGAATGGGAAAAAATGTCAGTCTCTCGATGTGCAAAACTGATAGAGGCATACCCCAAGCGACTTACAGCTGTAATCGCAGCAAAAGGTGGCGCTACAAAGTATTAACTTAAGGGGGCTGAATAATTTTGCACGCCCAATATTTCAGTTTTTGATTTGTTAAAAAAGTTTGAAATATCCAATAAATGTCGTTCCACTTCATGATTGTGTCCCACTTGTTGTTGATTCTTCACAAAAAAATACAGTTTTATATCTTTATGTTTGAAGCCTGAAATGTGGCAAAAGGTCGCAAAGTTCAAGGGGGCCGAATACTTTCGCAATGCACTGTATGTAGACACAATTTAGTGGCCATCTCTTCCTACGAGAAAGCGGAAGCATTGGTACATATTTTGTACAAAGCAGTGCTTGGACTATAACCTACTTTTCTGTGCTCCTCCCTTACAAGGTCATCACAAACGTATAGTCTCCATTCTCAGCTGTTCTATGTTGGTAGATAAAATGAGAGCACCCCTCCAGCTAGGATGGAGTCCGTCACTCCTCAGCAGGTCAGGCTTGGTCCTGTTTGTGGGTGAGTCCCAGAAAGAGGGCCAATTATCTACAAATTCTATCTTTTGGGAGGGGCAGAAAACAGTTTTCAACCAGCGATTGAGTTGTGAGACTCTGCTGTAGAGCTCATCACTCCCCCTAACTGGGAGGGGGCCAGAGACAATTACTCGATGCCGACACATCTTTCTAGCTGATTTACACGCAGAAGCTATGTTGCGCTTGGTGATCTCTGACTGTTTCATCCTAACATCGTTGGTGCCGACGTGGATAACAATATCTCTATACTCTCCACACTCGCCAGTTTTAGCTTTAGCCAGCACCATCTTCAGATTAGCCTTAACGTCGGTAGCCCTGCCCCCCGGTAAACAGTGTATGATCGCTGGATGATTCTCAAGTCTAATACTGCGGGTAATGGAGTCGCCAATGACTAGAGTTTTCAATTTGTCAGAGCTAATGGTGGGAAGCTTCGGCGTCTCAGACCCCGTAACGGGAGGAGTAGAGACCAGAGAAGACTCGGCCTCTGACTCCGACCCGCTGCTTAATGGGGAAAACCGGTTGAAAGTTTCTGTCGGCTGAATGAGCGACACCGGTTGAGCGTTCCTACAGCATTTCCTTCCAGAAACCGTGAGAAAGTTGTCCGGCTGCGGGGACTGTGCCAGGGGATTTATACTACTATCTGTACTTACTGGTGGCACAGACGCTGTTTCATCCTTTCCTACACTGAAATGACCCTTGCCTAGCAATTGCGTCTGAAGCTGGGCTTGTAGCACAGCTATCCTCGCCGTAAGGCGAGTACAGCGACTGCAATTAGAAGGAATCATGTTAATGTTACTACTTAGCTTCGGCTGTTGGAGGTCCTGACGAACCGTGTCCAGATAAAGCGTCCGGAGTGAAAAAGTTGAGTAGGAAAAAACAAAAATATAAACGGTAATTAAAAAGTAAAAACCGTAAATTTGTCAGGTAGCAAAACAGGTTGGCAACAAAACGCACAGCAACTCAAAAACAAGTCTGCAAGTCGTGACCGGAAATGACGTTTCAGGCCTTTATGGTAGAGTAGCCAGACGGAAGCCACTCTTCAGTAAAAGGCACAAGACAGCCTGCTTGGAGTTTGCAAAAAGTGACTTAACGGACTCTCAGACCATGAGAAACTAGATTATCTGGTCTGATAATACCAAGGTGGAACTTTTTGGCCTGAATGCCAAGCGTCACATCTGGAGGAAACATGGCACCATCCCTACAGTGAAGCATGGTGGTGGCAGCATCATGCTGTGGGATGTTTTTCAGAAGCAGGGACTGGGAGACTAGTCAGGATCAAGGGAAAGATTAATGGAGCGAAGTACAGAGAGATCATGTTGTTGACAGCCGTTTTCTTAGCACGTCTAACATTATGGGCTCGTAAAAGTGATAGATTGACAACATATGAATATTGTCTTGTTTGTTCATTATGTATCCATTTAGGGAGAAAAACTCAATTGTATTCATATGGTTTCACATCAAAAATAATTGGAATTGTCAAGCTAAAACAACGGGGGAAGAGCAAGAACATACTGGGTTGGGATAGGCATGAGTACTACTCATTGACCTTATTCAATAAACTCTTTCTATTTAACCTTGCCTTCTCACATTCAAAATATAAAACCGCTGGGCTAGTGATACTATCATGAACAAGAGGCCATGCTCTCTCTCATCACCAGTAATCTCTTGTGGACAGACTACGTAAACATAAATGGTACCGTAGTTCCATAAAGATCAACATTGGAGCCCCCCAGGGGTGCGTGCTCAGTCCCCTCCTGTACTCCTGTTCACCTACGACTTCATGGTCTGGCACGACTCCAACACCATTAAGTTTCATTAAGTTTGCAGACGACACAACAGTGGTAGGCCTGATCACCAACAACGACGAGACAGCCTATAGGGAGGAAGTCAGAGACCTGGCCGGTTGGTGCTAGAATAAAAACCGCATCGTAACCAATACTAAGGAGATGATTGTGGACTACAGGAAAAGGAGGACCGAATATGCCCCCATTCCCATCGACGGGGCTGTAGTGGAGCAGGTTGAGAGCTTCAAGTTCCTTGGTGTCCACATCACCAACAAACTAGAATGGTCCAAACACACCAAGACAGTCGTGAAGAGGGCACGACAAAGCCTATTCCCCCTCAGGAAACTAAATAGATTTGGCATGGGTCTGCAACTGCTTGGCAGTTACAGAGGGTAGTGCCCAGTACATCACTGGGGCCAAGCTGCCTGCCATCCAGGACCTCTACACCAGGCGGTGTCAGAGAAAGGCCCTAAAAATTGTCAAAGACCCCAGCCACCCCAGTCATAGACTGTTCTCTCTACTACCGCATTGCAAGCGGTACCAGAGTGCCAAGTCTAGGACAAAAAGGCTTCTCAACAGTTTCTACCCCCTAGCCATAAGACTCTTGAACAGCTGATCAAATGGCTTCCCGGACTATTTGCTCTGTGGGCCCCCCCCCCCCCCCAACACCTCCTTTACGCTGCTGCTACTCTCTGTTTATCATACATACACAGTCACTTTAACTATAAATTCATGTACATACTACCTCAATTGGCCCGACCAACCAGTGCTCCAGCACATTGGCTAACCGGGCTATCTGCATTGTGTCCTGCCACCCACCAACCCCTCTTTAAGCTACTGCTACTCTCTGTTCATCATATATACATAGTCACTTTAACCATATCTACATGTACATACTACCTCAATCAGCCTAACTAACTGTATGTTGCCTCGCTACTTTTATAGCCTCACTACTGTATATAGCCTCGCTACTGTTTTCACTGTCTATTTACTGTTGTTTTTATTTCTTTACTTACCTATTGTTCGCCTAATAACTTTTTTTGCACTATTGTTTAGAGCCTGTAAGTAAGCATTTCACTGTAAGGTATTTCACTGTTGTATTCGGCACACGTGACAAATAAACTTTGATTTGAGTAAAGGTTAGGCAGTTAGTAGCTATTGTGCTCAAAATGTAGCTAGATTGTTAGCTACTTGGCTAGCTAACTAAACAACACCTGAAACGACCTAGCGGTAATGTTTACACATATCCCCACTAGCTGGCTATTAGAAGACCAATATAACAGTTGGCCCTAAAGCTTTTCGGTGGGGGGGGGCCAAAGAAAGCAACTATTGTCTGTATCAGTGATGGATACTAGCTAGAATGTGGACCGATACTTTTATAGCTAGCTACTAATACAGAAGCCAAACTTCTTGCACGTTGTTTTGATTAGCCGGTTAGAATAAGCCTTTCACTTGGCCAAATCATAAATCATACTCTATACCAAATTAATTTCCCATCAATAAACATCTGACAATGCATATGTCATTCTACCGCATGTTCCTTATTATTTACTTAGATTTATGTTCCTTATTATTTACTTAGATTTATCAAACTTCATCCACTCTTAAAAAAAAAGTGCTATCTAGAACCTAAAAGGGTTCTTCGGCTGTCCCCATAGGAAAACCCTTTGAATAATACTTTTCGATTCCAGGTCAAACCATTCCCCAGAGGGGTCTACATAGAACCCAACAGAGTTTTACCTGGAACCAAAAAGTGTACACTGTTGATGTGAATGGAGTGCAAAACGACTAGTTATCTTGTATTCTCTGAACAATAACACCAGTGTTCCAGTAAGGTTATAGCCAAGAGAGGAGGAAGTGGTGGCTTGTGGTTCTAATTTCAGTGGTGCTCAAGAGGACCCCCATATCAATTAAAATCTCAATGTGGTCCCCAAACATATTGTAACATTATGGACTCTCAGTAGTCAGTGTGTGATAGAACCTGAGAGCAGGAGTAGACTATAATAAACATGTGGGTTTTCTGTACACTAATAATTTATTTTCCATTCCATTGTTTGCTCAGCTTCTAATTGTCGTTGATTATGTAAACATTATCAGGGCAGGCATTGAATGATAAACAGAACAAAACATGAAACCATTCTGTGATATTTTTCAGAAACAATTTCATCCACATCCCCACTTTATGTCAATATTGCAATATTGCTGCTTTCTCAGCCTCGGTTCTTGATCTGCATCACACAGCCCGGGAGTCCTCAGACCTTTAAGACACATGAAACACATAGGTAGGTTGTTGAATTGAATTGTCACTATGTCTGTCATGGATCTGGTCCATACATTACCATGTTGCTGTTTTTAGTTTATCCCAGAAAACTGAGAATCAGCCAGGGATTCTCTCTCTTTGTATAAAGTCAACCTAGTCAGGTTGACTTTATACAAAGTCAGGTTCCTACCCACTGTGTACATCCGGGCCAAGCCACCCATGATTGTCTAGCCTTGTTGTAGTCCTGACTCTACTTTTACTTTATTTAACTAGGCAAGTCAGTTAAGAACATTCTTATTTACAATGACAGCCTACAGTGGGTTAATTGCCTTTTTCAGGGGCAGAATGACAGATTTTTGCCTTGTCAGCTTGGGAATTCGATCCAGTAACCTTTCGGTTACTGGCCCAATGCTGTAACCACTACGCTACCTGCCACCCCACTAACACCTGCCGCCCCATTACTTCACCTTGGTGGTGTAAGGATTTTAGCAGGGTTGGACAATCATGGACGGTGACCTGATTTGTTTTTAGGAGAGAGAAAATCCTCTTTGTTTTCTGGGCTTGTATGTTATGAGGTTATTTACAGTGCCATAGCCTACTTCACAGTAAACTGCATTTTTCTGGACAAACTTTAGTGACGCTGAATTGTTCTTGTATATTGACTCGTGAAACAGACACAAAGGTGGAGTTAGTGAATAGTCATATTGTCTGGCTTTAATGGATGAATGTATAGCCTAAATTCTATGAATTTGACAGTGACATATGGGAGGGAGGTGTCTGACTGGCAATGTTTTCACTTCTGTGGCCATGCAGAGCAAAGGGGGACTGGCATGGGTAGCCTAAGGGGGAAAAAATGGCGTATAGGAAACTACAATATTAGTTCTCACATTTGGTACCTGTTGGATAGGACAGAATGCTAAACACAGACGTGCAAAATTGAGGGATAAACTAATTTCACTAGCTATGTACACCCAATCTCCCATCTTTGAAAGCAAGCTAGCTAGCAAATGAAAACATAATTATGTTTTGTCCTTACAACTATAGTTTGCATGTTTTGACATTACTTTGCAGCATTTTGTATCCCGTAACCAAACTGAAAATAAAGGCGGTGCAGTAGCCTTAGCTAGTACTGGTAATTTGGATTTACTTCACGGCACAGTTTACTTCACCAGCCAAACTTGTATATAGTTAGTGACCCATAGGCCTACTCTTGCGCTGCCCTGCATAACATGTCTCCAGAAACTAAGACATAGCCCAGTGTTGTTAACATTTCACATATCCACGTCTTCATCCACTTTTAATGTCACTAGCTAGCTATGCAGCTAATGTTACCTAGGTGACGTTAGCCATGAAGTTATTCCCTGATAAATCGTTCGACTAACGTGTGCCTTGCCAGGCTGTTTACTATAGTCAAGTGAACATCGGTAGCTCATCAGAATAATATTAGCTATTTTGTTTCACCGTCAGCCCATGCAACAGCTCCTGAACGAACTACTGTAAGTGCATTACAGACCATAGTAAGCGGTAGCATCAGGCAGTGTTCCTCAGTAAGGAAAGTAGCGATTGGCTGTCCTAAAAGTCGCTAGAAGGCGCTAAATGACGCCATCACCTAATTTGCATAATTGGCTATGTGCATGTAATTGTGATGGACGCTGTAGGAGAGAGGAATAACGTCGTGGGAGAGACAAAAAGTGAGTAAAAAAGACCTAAATATGTTTATAACTACAAATGAGCAAGCTGCAGAGAGTGGCACACACAGCAAACAAGAACCAGATATTTGAGGCCATACTCCTCCTTCAGCACTTTATGGACCCCATTGTTAATCAACGTCATGACAGAGGCATTGTCAGTCCCTATCCCCAGGAGTTTTTCTTTTTTAAGACAACACTTCTCGAGGAAAACCACAACAGCACGGGCTATAGATTTGGCATGTCCTCCCTCTAACTCAACAATACAATTGTCTGCTTGGTGTCACTAAAGTACTTTATCACAACCCCCAGGTACTTAGAAACACTTACATCCGTGGACTCATCGAGGAGGAGGCTGAAGCGCTGGTCACCCACATCTGCGACCAACTTCTTCAGAAAGTATGGTGCTAGAACACCATTAATCATTTCTGTGCACTTTGTCCTGTGCATTTTGAAGTGGGTAGCAGCAGTGGAGTCTGAGAAAGCAGCTCTACATGCTTCTCCAATGTCATCACATGCCAGCATAGAACAGTGTTCAGCAAATGCTAATGCCATGGTGGCCTCAGCCTTTTTTGCAGAGTCAATTTATTTTTAACCATAAATGGCAGCTTGTTTTGGGGGGAACTGTTATAAGGCTTTGCCTTTTGAGTATGTTTTTGAGTTGTCATGTGGTTTTTTACATCACAAAGTTTGGCGTAGAAATCAGCCTTTCAATACAGGCAGTATGCCAGTGGATGATCTCCAATAAACAGCTTCAACCAGCCTTTGAATTCAGGGTTTGATTCCCACTTCTTTCTGTATTTTTGAATGTACATTTTAGACTGAGACATGATGAGCGAACCAGCTAGATGTTTCGCCTATTTCACAGAGAGGCACACACACAGTGGACAAGGTGAGTAAGTGACTGAGGCTGTGTGAGTCAAATGCAGTGATTTATTTTTGTGCAGTGATTTATTTTAGACAAAGAACATTTTACATTTACATCCCACCCTGAATGTATACCATGGCGGGATCAGCCAGCGGCGGCTTCCCGCATGCGCGATTCATTTGCAGTCTGGACGAGGAGAGGTGAACATCTCCTGCTCTGACTGAGCTGGGAGGGAGTGCTTTGGGACGGGGACAGGGGATGGGGCCCTCAGCAGCACCCGCTGCTCTTTGAGAAGAGTAAGAACGATACGTGCTTTCACATCAGTCTCCAAAAGTCTCCAATAACACCAGAAAAAGTTGCTAGATTTGTCGCTAGTCATTTTTTTGAAAATGTGTTGCTAAAGAGGTCTGAATACTCGCTAAATATAGCGACAAAGTCGCTAAGTTGGCAACACTGGCACCAGGTTGTGAGCAGGAAGTAATGAGCCTGCACATGTACAGTACATGTTTTGTAAGTGGTTCCAAATTAACAAAAGCCATCCCTCACAAAACACGTATAGTCAGATATACAGTGGGGCAAAAAAGTATTTAGTCAGCCACCAATTGTGCAAGTTCTCCCACTTAAAAAGATGAGAGAGGCCTGTAATTTGAGAAGTGAGAAGAAAAGAAGAAGAAAGAAAATCCAGAAAATCACATTGTAGGATTTTTAATGAATTTATTTGCAAATTATGGTGGAAAATAAGTATTTTGTCACCTACAAACAAGCAATATTTCGGGCTCTCACAGACCTGTAACTTCTTCTTTAAGAGGCTCCTCTGTCCTCCACTCGTTACCTGTATTAATGGCACCTGTTTGAACTTGTTATCAGTATAAAAGACACCTGTCCACAACCTCAAACAGTCACACTCCAAACTCCACTATGGCCAAGACCAAAGAGCTGTCAAAGGACACCAGAAACAAAATTGTAGACCTGCACCAGGCTGGGAAGACTGAATCTGCAATAGGTAAGCAGCTTGGTTTGAAGAAATCAACTGTGGGAGCAATTATTAGGAAATGGAAGACATACAAGACCACTGATAATCTCCCTCAATCTGGGGCTCCACGCAAGATCTCACCCCGTGGGGTCAAAATGATCACAAGAACGGTGAGCAAAAATCCCAGAACCACACGGGGGACCTAGTGAATGACCTGCAGAGAGCTGGGACCAAAGTAACAAAGCCTACCATCAGTAACACACTACACCGCCAGGGACTCAAATTCTGCAGTGTCAGATGTGTCCCCCTGCTTAAGCCAGTACATGTCCAGGCCTGTCTGAAGTTTGCTAGAGAACAGTTGGATGATCCAGAAGAAGATTGGGAGAATGTCATATGGTCAGATGAAACCAAAATATAACTTTTTGGTAAAAACTCAAGTCGTCGTGTTTGGAGGACAAAGAATGCTGAGTTGCATCCAAAGAACACCATACCTACTGTGAAGCATGGGGGTGGAAACATCATGCTTTGGGGCTGTTTTTCTGCAAAGGGACCAGGACGACTGATCCGTGTAAAAGAAAGAAGGAATGGGGCCATGTATCGTGAGAGCAAGGGCAAACGTGGCTGGGTCTTTCAGCATGACAATGATCCCAAACACACCGCCTGGGCAACGAAGGAGTGGCTTTGTAAGAAGCATTTCAAGGTCCTGGAGTGGCCTAGCCAGTCTCCAGATCTCAACACCATAGAAAATCTATGGAGGGAGTTGAAAGTCCGTGTTGCCCAGCAACAGCCCCAAAACGTCACTGCTCTAGAGGAGATCTGCATGGAGGAAGGGGCCAAAATACCAGCAACAGTGTGTGAAAACCTTGTGAAGACTTACAGAAAACGTTTGACCTCTGTCATTGCCAACAAAGGGTATATAACAAAGTATTGAGATAAACTTTTGTTATTGACCAAATACTTATTTTCCACCATAATTTGAAAATAAATTCATTAAAAATCCTACAATGTGATTTTCTGGATTTTTTTTCTCATTTTGTCTGTCATAGTTGAAGTGTACCTATGATGAAAATTACAGGCCTCTCTCATCTTTTTAAGTCGGAGAACTTGCACAATTGGTGGCTGACTAAATACTTTTTTGCCCCACCGTAAATGTATGCAATTTTATCATGAAACACATAAGACACTGAAAAATCCTACGTTTAACTTCTCTGTTCAAGGCCAACTATATCATACTTTGACTGAAATGATAATTTATTGAATTAAATCATTGTGCAACATCACAGGTAATCACAGGTAATCTGGGCATCATCTTTCAGCTGAAAAATGTTTTCCCCTGGTGGGCGTTTTAAAATAAATAATTTGACAAATTAACATTCACAGCCAGCTCACCTCGTTATGTGCATTGCACATGATGGTTATTCCCTGCTGATGTCTTGCAAGATCCCTCTGAAATAAAATAAATATCAACATCAAGCAGTCCTCCCCCCCCCAAAAAACGTGGTATTTGTACATTGACATCTTGATTTTAGACACTATGTTGCCTCATATCTGGCAGTGCCGGGTCCTGCTCATTTAGTAACATTTTTCCTCTACTACGCCCTCACAACAAATATACCCATCTGTCCTTGGTTTCCACAGGAAGCGCTTTTTAAAACCCCAGCACTTTCATTTATCACCATGTCACATCTATCACCGTGGTGATGAGAATACAAATGAGGCGGATGCACACTTTGGCTTGCCCCTAAATAATTTACTGTTTTGTTTTATTGAAAACAAAGACACAACATCATTTCCCTCAGACTCTCCTTAGCCAAGATCTGCAGACACATACATCCGGAGGGGAGAGAGAAAAAGATACATCTCATTCTATTGTATGTCTTTATTATGACTTATCACTAAGCGTACGGCTGGGGACTCTCCCATGGCTTGGGTGACACAGGGCTGTTGTTGCTGTGATCCTGTGACATGGCACAGCCCAAATAATGATATGGAAATTGCTCAGATAAATGGTGATGTATGAGTTATATTTTCATAGATCTTTGGACCAATGGTTACTCCTCTGTTTTAAGGATGCATGTATGCACGCAGGCACATAGACACATTCTCAAGCACAAGCACAAACCCAGCTAACCCTAATTTAGACCTACACACTCAGGCAACACTCATCTTATCCACAGATAGAACATGGGAGCCAGATGTATAAATCTGAAGCATCCGGTTGGAATTTCCACTCCCCACTAAATTTGGTGAGTAATGGAAGCCCAGTGGCTGGCAGTGGGAGAGTATGGAGCGATTGGGACCTGGGCTGACATTTTCATCGATTAAACATTTGATCTCAAGACAGTTTTCTGTTCCCAAAACAAGAATCTGTTACTAACAGAGTGGAATAAGTTTTGTAGACTTTAGCCTTTGCCAAACTTTTTAAAAATGGCGTTGTTTAGAAGGAGTACGAGGGCTAATTTAATTGTTGCGCACACACACATACTTCACAGAGTAGGCTGGAAATATGCAAATACATGCTAGAACGCGCCAATAGGATCTCGATAGCTCGTGCTTGGCTCTGCTCACCTCTTTGCTTGTTCCGCCCACTATGCTTAATTTGCACCCAATGGAAACGACATGAATCAATGGAAACGGTGAATTGTTTTAGTTAAAAAAACAAAAAAACATCTTTGCTCTTATCACTCTCTTCCATCCCCACTATAACTCACTCCTCATTCCATTTCCATTCAACACAAATCTAAAAACATTTCTTGGCAGAGTCTGCATTTGGCAATTTAAAGCACAACTCTGGCCATTAATCCTGTCACACCAGTTCAGTGAAAGTGCTGATTATAAAAGCTTTAATTGCACGCTTTAATTGCCCAAGCATCGCCACTGGAGTGACAGTTTTAGAACTCTCCACTTTCGGCACCTTTAAACTCCCTAGTCGTAATGCCGTTGGTGGGGTGACATATTGGACTCGGACCCTTGCAGTGATCTACAGCCACCTCATGACATTCCAGGAACCATAAAATCAAACGTACAGGACAAACAGCACCCACTGACTTTAGTTACACAGCTTTGAAGATCTAACCTTGATACGACCAGTCAGTTGACAATATT
This sequence comes from Oncorhynchus mykiss, assembly GCF_013265735.2. NCBI lineage: Eukaryota > Metazoa > Chordata > Actinopteri > Salmoniformes > Salmonidae > Oncorhynchus > Oncorhynchus mykiss. The sequence goes on from NC_048570.1 coordinate 41,271,170, forward strand.
GATTCTTAAGTTTCGCTGACCAGAAGCACAGGATAGGTTAAAGCGTTACTTCAACTGTTCAGGGCGAAGCTATCGTTATCCAATAGCATACAGAAAATGGGTTTTGCAAGGCCCAACATAGAAAAGCCTCAGTATTGTCGCCTCTGGGTTTCCAACTCCTCATTTTGTTGGCCAATGTGGTTAAGTGCCTATGACATATCTCTTATTCCCCTTCGCCCAAAGCAGCCACCATACCAGAACTATCCACATGGAGAAAATCTATTTGTTTTCTACGGCCAATGCAGAATGTCGGTCACAGTTCTTTCTCTCTCTCTCTCTCTCTCTCTCTCTCTCTCTCTCTCTCTCTCTCTCTCTCTCTCTCTCTCTCTCTCTCTCTCTCTCTCTCTCTCTCTCTCTCTCTCTCTCTCTCTCTCTCTCTCTCTCTCTCTCTCTCTCTCTCTCTCTCTCTCTCTCTCTCTCTCTCTCTCTCTCTCTCTCTCTCTCTCTCTCTCTCTCTCTCTCTCTCTCTCTCTCTCTCTCTCTCTCTCTCTCTCTCTCTCTCTCTCTCTCTCTCTCTCTCTCTCTCTCTCTCTCTCTCTCTCTCTCTCTCTCTCTCTCTCTCTCTCATCTCTCATCGGTGTAGAGATGTCTGGAGTGTAGCCTCAAGCTGAGGAGGATTCAGCCTGTTGCTAAACAAAAGAATGTCAGACACAATTACCTAAGCAACCTGATGGGCCGACATCACAGTAGATATAATGGAGCCTTTGGAATATTTAGCCTTTGCACTTTGGAACAGTAAAAGATTGACTTACCAAAAATACTCACTACTTTAAAAGTTGTTCATGAAATTCATATTTTCTTCAATTAGCCACACAACTGCAGTCCTTAACGATTTAAAACCCTGACTATCACCCGCCTATTCTTCTAAATGCATGATACCACCGAAGGTGTAGAGTGAACTCTCAATGTCTCAGATAAAACACTTGGTCCTTCATCAAATGAAAAGAAAATGATTCAGCAGCTCAAGGTTAAGTCAGTAAATCCAGCACCTCGCGTTCCACAGTGTCTGCCAAACAGATTTTTTTCTCAGGTCAAAATCGATGAGCTCGGTCCAGTGAGGTATTACCTGCTTCTCCAATTCATTTATGATTTGAAAAACTCTGTCACCTACCACGAACAGCTTTGAGCTATTCAAGCTCTGATTCCATCTAACACTACTGCTCCCAACTCTTAACCTGGATACCTTATCAACGACAAACAATTTAGCATGCAGAGGACCTCGATACACTTCTTATCCATAATCATAAGGGCTGCAATATTTTACTCAATGTGTTTCAATGTGGTGTAGAGTTTACATACTGTACTACTGTGGAATTGGGGGGGGGGGGGGGGGGGGGGGGGGGTCATGTAGGGTGAATGATGTCTCTAGAGCACTCCTGGTGAGGTAACAGGGTCTACTCTAAACACTGGACTATCTCCTTTCTCCATCTGCACTAATTGCCCCATTTGGCCTACTCCTACACTCTGGTCTGAATGCAGAACAGGGAGGTCTCTCTCTCCTACACTTTCTCTATGGTTTCTACTTCTCTCTCTCTCTCTGTCTCTCTCTCTCTCTCTCTGCTTCCATCTCTTTCTGTTGTACATTTATAAAGAAGATAGACATAGCAGTCTGACCGGCCACTTCAGTGAGAGGGCATGAGGTAATCCAGTCATCAGTGTAGGCCTCTTTTGTCCAAACTCCCTGCTCTGCAATGTGGGAAAGTAAAATGTGGAGCTTGGTTTGGGGAGCTGACAGAATGTTAATGGTCAGATTGACAGGTGAAGAGGTAGCCCTTTGTATTTGCCGGGGAAACGTACATAATCGTGACATTTTGTGTTTTGTTGTAGTTGTGTTTAGAGGGCTCTTGAAGGAGCAGTTGCTTGCCAGCCTGTAGTAGGCTACCAACAGTATGTGTGATGGGAACTCTAGTTGGCATGTTGAGGAACAGAAGACGAATGCAACTTGAACGGGAACAATGCTTAATGAGGGAGAATAAATGTTGCCCACTAGTTTGTGAGCTATGTCAAATTCAAACAAATTGAGTGAGCAGGTTCTGCTTGAAAAGAGCCATGCTCTGATCTGAATGTCGAGTTGTTTCATTATTCAAATATCAGAGTGCTTTCGGCATACATAATATGTGCTTTTGGCATACGTAATATGTTTGTTTTCATGTCTGCCAGGAAAATTAAATCTACTTCTTTGCTCGCATTCAGCACACACAACATTCAGTGAGTATTGATGTGGCTGAGTCTGTAGAGTGGGGGTAACATTGGTAATGCCAGAAAGCTGTTGTGTTGTGGACCTTGAAGATTGGATTAGGCCTAACTCACACATCTCATCACAGCTCCTTAGACAGGACATGCACATATTCAATCAAAACTTTGGCTACAGAGAAACACAATCGCTCCAGCATCTAGTTACAACCTGTTACTTTGCAATACAGAGTAAGAAACGGGCTTAACTTGATTGTTAAGTCGGTTTAACAACGTTATATTGGAAATAGAAAGGTAAACATCTGGTAGGCCCTGCCTTTATCTGACACTACACTCATCCAGGGAATATTATAAGCCAATAGTAAGTGGACAGGCAAACGTCTTTGAGTCTAAAATTAGATAAAGAACAATAGGGGCAACAGTTGTTAAATTCAAGATTCCCATCCAACACCTGTCTTTTTTTATAAATGTCACTCAGAATGACACACACTAGAAGTCTCTATAAAGGTGTGTCAAACAATAACAAGATGCCAAAAAAGTCCATATCACTTTCATAGTGTGTCGAACTGAATGAACCGGACGGCGTCTCTAATCTGCGAATGGAATCACTCCCCATTTCCTGTTTATCCTCTATGACATCATCTTTGTACTGTCAGTCCTATTCTACATTCAGTTGTACAGCTGACTAGGTTTCCCACTTTCCCCTATTCCATCCTATTCTCCCTGGGACAACTTGGCGCCCGAGAGAGAGGACTCATCAGGTCTGTTCATGTGTCTTCCACTGATTACAATACACAAGGCTAATCAGCCCCTCTGGAGAGCAGGCAATGACATAATATTTTCCATGACTGTAATTAGGCTATTGATTAAGCCTACAGGCTTCCTTTTACAACCCACTGATATTATTATCATGCAGGACATAGCACGGCCCTGTTATTCTGCCGACAGAGCGATAAGTCTCCATGCATCACTGTCAGAGCAGCAGCATGGCCGTCAGTGAGAGCTGGTGCTCAGCCAATATAAATGGGAGGGTGATCTCCTGGCCTTGCAGCAGGGGTGAAGCAACCAAAATGAACCCACACACTGTTAGAGAGGAGTAATGTTTTGAGCGATGACGGTACACAGTGATGAGGTTGCACAGATCTGCTTCTGGAGGGTTAGATATACAGTAAATGCTTGCTGTTGTAACGATGTGCGCCGAGAGTCGGGAAGCAAGTTCAGGGAGTGAGTGTTTTAATAAGTAAACGTAATACAAAACAAGAGGCCACACGAACACCGCAGAGAACTGACACAGGGACAGAAACAACGACGACTGGGGAAGAAACCAAAGGGAGTGATACAGTGCCTTGCGAAAGTATTCGGCCCCCTTGAACTTTGCGACCTTTTGCCAGATTTCAGGCTTCAAACATAAAGATATAAAACTGTATTTTTTTGTGAAGAATCAACAACAAGTGGGACACAATCGTGAAGTGGAACGACATTTATTGGATATTTCAAACTTTTTTAACAAATCAAAAACTGAAAAATTGGGCGTGCAAAATTGTTCAGCCCCCTTAAGTTAATACTTTGTAGCGCCACCTTTTGCTGCGATTACAGCTGTAAGTCGCTTGGGGTATGTCTCTATCAGTTTTGCACATCGAGAGACTGACATTTTTTCCCATTCCTCCTTGCAAAACAGCTCGAGCTCAGTGAGGTTGGATGGAGAGCATTTGTGAACAGCAGTTTTCAGTTCTTTCCACAGATTCTCGATTGGATTCAGGTCTGGACTTTGACTTGGCCATTCTAACACCTGGATATGTTTATTTTTGAACCATTCCATTGTAGATTTTGCTTTATGTTTTGGATCATTGTCTTGTTGGAAGACAAATCTCCGTCCCAGTCTAAGGTCTTTTGCAGACTCCATCAGGTTTTCTTCCAGAATGGTCCTGTATTTGGCTCCATCCATCTTCCCATCAATTTTAACCATCTTCCCTGTCCCTGCTGAAGAAAAGCAGGCCCAAACCATGATGCTGCCACCACCATGTTTGACAGTGGGCATGGTGTGTTCAGAGTGATCAGCTGTGTTGCTTTTACGCCAAACATAACGTTTTGCATTGTTGCCAAAGAGTTCAATTTTGGTTTCATCTGACCAGAGCACCTTCTTCCACATGTTTGGTGTGTCTCCCAGGTGGCTTGTGGCAAACTTTAAACGACACTTTTTATGGATATCTTTAAGAAATGGCTTTCTTCTTGCCACTCTTCCATAAAGACCAGATTTGTGCAATATACGACTGATTGTTGTCCTATGGACAGAGTCTCCCACCTCAGCTGTAGATCTCTGCAGTTCATCCAGAGTGATCATGGGCCTCTTGGCTGCATCTCTGATCAGTCTTCTCCTTGTATGAGCTGAAAGTTTAGAGGGACGGCCAGGTCTTGGTAGATTTGCAGTGGTCTGATACTCCTTCCATTTCAATATTATCGCTTGCACAGTGCTCCTTGGGATGTTTAAAGCTTGGGAAATCTTTTTGTATGCAAATCCGGCTTTAAACTTCTTCACAACAGTATCTCGGACCTGCCTGGTGTGTTCCTTGTTCTTCATGATGCTCTCTGCGCTTTTAACGGACCTCTGAGACTATCACAGTGCAGGTGCATTTATACGGAGACTTGATTACACACAGGTGGATTGTATTTATCATCATTAGTCAATTAGGTCAACATTGGATCATTCAGATATCCTCACTGAACTTCTGGAGAGAGTTTGCTGCACTGAAAGTAAAGGGGCTGAATAATTTTGCACGCCCAATTTTTCAGTTTTTGATTTGTTAAAAAAGTTTGAAATATCCAATAAATGTCGTTCCACTTCATGATTGTGTCCCACTTGTTGTTGATTCTTCACAAAAAAATACAGTTTTATATCTTTATGTTTGAAGCCTGAAATGTGGCAAAAGGTCGCAAAGTTCAAGGGGGCCGAATACTTTCGCAAGGCACTGTATATAGGGCAGGTAATCAAGGAGGGGATAAGAGTCCAGGTGAGTGTCATTATGCGCCGAAAGCTGGTGACAGGTGTGCGCCCTAACGAGCAGCCTGGTGACCTAGAGGCCGGAGAGGGAGCACACGTGACAGCTGTTATGTTCTTTCTGCACTCAGGTATTGTGTTGTTCAGGTGAATAGCTTTTGGAGAATTTGCTCTGTGCCCAACCTCCAGTTTATTATCTGTGTCCTAACCTGTGTAAACCTTTCTGGATTATCTATGGTTGAAGTGCCAATCTGCAGTTGAAACAATAACAAAGTGTTTTGGTAAAAAAAGCAAAGGGATGGCGCCTGGAGAAACGTAACCACTCTCATGTTCTTAGATGGAGCTATGGATGCAAAGATTGACCATCCAAGATGGCACAATTATAGTTTTAAGCATGTTTTGAGGCTGTACAGTGTTTTTGTGTACATTTACAATGTTTCCAAAATCCTGGAGTAAAACACGTTAGTATTTGGAATTCTGATTGGGTAAGACAGTTGAACGAAGCTCATGAGGCATTATAAAAAGGATATTCTTCAAGAATGAATGGGAGTGTATATAAAATAGAATTTATAATTCCAAAAATGGATGAAGCAACTGCAGATTGCCCCTTTAAGGTGATCTCATCGGTGATGAATATTTGCCTTCGATTAATGGATCTGCTTTTTAGAGTTTGATAGAGGTACCTAACGATGTCTTTCCATTTTGAAGATTAAATCATCTATCATATGTTTTTGTACAATTCTTCAGGTACTTCTAAAGCTGCGAACCTGTCAAGATGCATAGAGAGCTGTACGCGGGGAGGAACAAATCAAATCAAAATAGATGTGATGTTTCTGCTGACCAAATACCTGTTAGTGTATTTTTAAATAACCTTTTACACTAATTCTGCCCATAGATCTACAGCCACCTGCAACGATACAGAGCAATATGCGGTATGTAACAAATCACATTAAAATAGATGTCAGATTTCTGCTGACCAAATGCCTTCGGTTTTGTGTGTTTGTGTGTGTGTGTGTGTGTGTGTGTGTGTGTGTGTGTGTGTGTGTGTGTGTGTGTGTGTGTGTGTGTGTGTGTGTGTGTGTGTGTGGGTGGGTGGGTGTGTAGGTGTGTTTCCTTAATCTCCTGTATCGTGGTGGTTGGTCTCATCCCCTCCAGTCTCATCAGTTAATCTGCAGCCTTATCATCGCGTTCCAGCGAGAGCGCCAGACCGCTAAATCCCGCCGAAGGTTGCTTTAATGTCAGTTCGAGGTCATTTTGGCAACATGGCGCCTCACAGCTTGGCTTGCTCAGTGGGGGCCACACGAAGTTCCCTGCGCCCCTCAATCACTGGTTGAATTTGCGACCCGAGGAGGAGCCATCGCACATATACTACTGAGCCCCTCTGCGTTTAGCTCTACTAATCCCCGGAGGAGATGGGGAGCAGCCGACTATAGTAATTTAGACTGGAGGGAGGAGAGGAGATATATGGATAGTGGCTGCGGTGAAGGAAGCCCCTAACGAATCAGACCGTGGGGGTGAAAACTCCAACCCACAGCACTTTGCCTGAAGTGTCTGATATGAGATAAAGTAAAGCTGAGAGATTTAGCTAAGTCTTCATATTCAGAACACGGCTTAAACTGTATGACGATTTCTTAGCTCCGGTGATGCCACAGTGATGCCTCTTCTTTAAAAAGATGCCATAGTACTTGGTGCCTGTTATATTCTCTATTGCTAATGTAGGATTATATAATATGGGATTTAATCTGGGATTTATTATCATGGCACAAGATGGCTTAATTAACCAAAGACTACGTGCACTTAATACTAAACAGGGGCCTGTATGGCTTAGTTGGTAGAGCATGGCACTTGCAACGCCAGGATTGTGGGTTTGATTTCTGGGGCCACCTATATGCAAAAATGTATGCATGCATGACTGTTAATTGTTTTTGGCATATTAACGCATTGTAAGATAAAACAGTGATCAAGTCAGTTTTTCAGATGCAAATGCAGGACTAACTGTTTTGTATACAGTATATGGCAGCTTAGGACATACTCATTTCGACCTCAAATCAAGTGGACACACCAAACCAATAAACACAATATACAGTAGATTCCTACAGCTATGAGCTGGATTTCCCAAAAGCATCTTAAGGCTAAGTTCAGGGGCAAAGTGGGACAAAAATTCAGCCTTGGCATTTCAGCCACATCACCGAGTGTCAACATATTAAGGAAGTGGCAGTACATGGGTTTCTCTGTTTTCTTCCCACCTCCACTGCACTCACCTCTGAGCTGTCTCTGCTAAGCCCAGCATCCTTTCCCACAGCACTGGTACCAGAAGACCAGTGGACCACACTGCATGTGCTGAGCCCAGCAAGAGCCTAGTTGTGAATGAATAAACACATTTATTAGATCAAAAAAAGAAAGATTACTGAATAAATGCCTAATGGCTGACCATTGGCTCATAATACCTTACGAAAGCCTAACTACTTATATTGCAAAAATAAGTCCCTGGCTATCAGACATGTCCCCCCTTTATCCTAAAGGTTACTTATTATTACATGTATAAATCACTGACAGTGTCACCAGCAAAGCACCCCCCACCCCCACGCCTCCTCCTCCATGCTTCACTGTGGGAACCACACATGCGGAGATCATCCAATAACCTACTCTGCGTCTCACAAAGACACGGGGGCTGGAACCAAAAATCTGGAACCAAAAATTGGGCCAAGCAAGTCTCTTCATATTATTGGTGTCCTTTAGTAGTGGTTTCTTTGCAACAATTCGACCATGAAGGCCTGATTCACACAGTCTCCTCTGAACAGCTGATGTTGAGATGTGTCTGTTACTTGAACTCTGTGAAGCATTTGGGTTGCAATTGCTGAGGCTGGTAACTCTAATGAACTTATCCTAAGCAGCAGAGGTAACTCTGGGTCTTCCTTTCCTGTGGCGGTCCTCATGAGAGCCAGTTTCATCATAGCGCTTGATCGTTTTTGTGACTGCACTTGAAGAAACTTTCAAAGTTCTTGAAATGTTCCGCATTGACTTACCTTCATTTCTTAAAGTAATGATCGACTGTCGTTTCTCTTTGCTTATTTGCGCTGTTCTTGACGTAATATGGACCTGGTCTTTTACCAAACAGAGCCATCTTCTGTATACCCCCTCTACATTGTCACAACACAGCTGATTAACTAAAACGCATTAAGGAAAGAAATTAAGGAAATAAATTCTACAAATTAATAGAAACACCTGTTAATTGAAATGCATTCTAGGTGACTACGTCATGAAGCTGGTTGAGAGAATGCCAAGAGTGTGCAAAGCTGTCATCAAGCTACTTTGAAGAATCTCAAATATATATATATATTGATTTGTTTAACACCTTTTTTGGTTACTGCATGATTCCATATGTGTTATTTCATAGTTTTGATGCCTTCATTGTTTTTCTACATTGTAGAAAATAGTATAAATAAAGAAAAACCCTTGAATGAGTAGGTGTATCGACACTTTGACTGGTATTGTATAAAACACAGGAAAATCACCTTTTTGATTTCACTAGGCCTAAGTGAATAGTTTACCATAGAGTCCATAACGATCCAAGTCGTAGTCATGCTTAAGTCACCCACAAACAACATCATCCATAGCTTTGGTGACTCAATGATGATGTACACACTGTGAGACATCTTTATTACTGTCAGACGCATCCTGAGTCGTTATGACACGTTTCCTGATGCCCACAGAGACAGAGGGTTGATGAAGAGGGATTCACTGGGCTTCCGTGGCTTCCTGATGAAGATGCTCGGCTACTGATGATGGAAGAACCACAGTCATCTGTGGCTGCTACGTATATGCCAAACCTGTCTCTTCTGAACTGTGCAACTGATTGTAGAGCAAGGACATGTGTCCAAGAGAAAATAACAGAAATCATGGCAACTCCACTCCATATAATTCTTAGCCCAATTAATTCAAACCCAAACAGAAATAATAGGTGTGAATCCAGAATAACAAGTAGGAAGGTTTGATTGTTGGTTGTGGTGGTGCAGGATTCTACTTATACATGGTAGGAGAAGAGGACTGAATTGTTTTTGGGGATCACTGCACACAATAAAACAAGGATTTACTGTATGAAACACTCAAGTGTACAACAACTACAGTATATATTTTTTCACATCTCTCTCTCCTTTCCTTTAGGAGCAGAGATAGTCCAACACAGCTTGGATGAGACACAGAGGAATTCTGACCGCGGTATGTTCATCATGCACCAGTGTTAGCTTGTCTTTATTTGGTTATGTTTAGGTCTGTGGAAAGAGAAAGGTGGAGTGGCTGAGCACGTAAATATAAATGGGACTGAGTCCATCTCTCTCATCATCGTAGAGCATACACAGGCATACACACACTCCCTCTCCTGCTCAGCGCTTGCCACTTATTCAAAGCACTCACACGGTTCCCCTTCCTGCCTTTACAGTAATTGGCTACTCTCTCATTAGTGGACTTACAGTAATGACCACTAAATTGTGCTCAGGTCTCTTTGTCAAGGATTCCTTATTCTCATATTTTTTCTTCTCTATTATATTTAGTTTCCTGTCTGCTATTTTCAGATTTACCACATTAAAAAAATAAATAATGGAAAATAAAACACCAATATATCTGGATTAGATAAGAATTCAACCCCCTGAGTCAATACATGTTAGAATCACCTTTGGCAGAGAGTACAGCTGTGAGTATTTCTGGAAAAGTCTTTGCACACCTGAATTGTACAATATTACATTATTCGTTTTAATTCTTCAGGCTCTGTCAAGTTGGTTGTTGAATACTGCTAGACAGTAATTTTCATGTATTGCCATAGATTTTCAAACCAATTTAAGTCAAAACATTCAACGTCATCTTGGTAAGCAACTCCAGTGTATATTTGGTCTTGTGTTTTAATTTATTGTCCTGCTGAAAGGGTAAATCTGTCTCCCAGTGTCTGTTGGAAGCAGATTGAACCAGGTTTTCATCTAGGATTTTGCCTGTGCTTAGCTCTATTACGTTTTTTTTATTATAAAAAAACTCCCTAGTCCTTGCCAATGACAAGCATACCCATAACATGATGCAGCCACCACCATGCTTGAAAATATGAAGAGTGATGTGTTGCGTTGGATTTGCCCCAAACATCACATTTTGCATTGAGGACATAAAGGTAATTGCTTTACCACAATATTTTATTCTGTACAGGGTTCCTACTTTTCACTCTGTCATTTAGGTTAGTATTGTTGAGTAACTACAATGTTGTTGATCAATCTGCAGTTTTCTCCTATCACAGCCTTTAAACTCTGTAACTGTTTTAAAAACACCATTGGCCTCATGGGGAAATCCCTCAGCAGTTTCCTTCCTCTCCGGCAACTGAGTTAGAAAGGACGCCTGCTTCTTTGTAGTGACTTGGTGTATTGATAAACCATCCAAAGTGTAGTTAATAAATTCAGCATGCTCAGATGGATTTTCAATTTCTGCTTTTTTTTTAACCCATCTATTAATAGGTGCCCTTCTTTGCGAGGCATTGGAAAACCTCCCTGGTCTTTGTGGTTGAATCTGTGTTTGAAATTCACTGCTCAACTAAGGGACCTTAAAATTATTTTTATGTGTGGGTTACAGATATGAGGTACTGCAGTCATTAAAAAATCATGTTAAACACTATTATTGCACACTTAGTCTTATTCCATGCAACGTATTATGTGACTTGTCAAGGAAAGAGGTTGAGTACAGTACTAATTGACTCAAGACATTTCAGCTTTTCATTTGGAATTAATTTGTAAAAATTTCGAAAAACATAATTCCACTTTGACATGGGTTGTGTGTAAGTCAATGTCACAAAATATAAATTTAAACCATTTTTAAATGTAGGCTGTAACACACTTTCTAAAGGCACTGTATATTTATGTATTCACATGACTTGATTCATGAAATGTGCTAAAAAAAAAAACAACAACAGTAAACCTATGCATCCAAAGACTAAATATAGTAGTGGCTGATTTAAAAAATGTCTTCAGATTTGTCTATCAGTAAGCTCAGAGAACAAGTGAACCAAAGGACATTTTAACTTTCCGTAATGGACATTAATGGGTAAAAAAACAAAAAACAGCAAGGCTGCCATTGATCTGCACTGGTCTGACCGAGCCGATCAGCCTACCATGGCCCTGGAGACTGACAGACACTCATTTTCAGGTAGGATGGGGGCGGGTGTGATGTGTCATCGATTGACAGGCTGTCTCTGAGCATTGAACCATGGTTGGCGGCGTCACTGAATCGGTCTAACCAAGTGTGTGGTGCGGTGTGTGTGTGGAAGGTGGGGGGGGGGGGGGGCTCTACAGATTAACCATCACACCTTGGTAGCAATGACAGGTAAAGAATCAGCCTGTCAGACTGGCCCCTCCCACATCTGCAGCAACAGGTAAAATTAAAGCACCTATCAGCCTCCAGCACTGACAGGAGGCAGTCAGCCCTGACACACACAGACTTGCTCACTCTCGCAAGCTCTTCCTATATCTCTCCCTGTTCTGTCACCCACACACATGCACTATATCTCTCTATCTTTATCACTCTCTTTCTCTCTATCCTGACTCTCTTTTTTTATCCCCCCTGACTCTCTGTATTCCTCTGCCCCTCTGTAAAATATTGATTTCCCCCTAAATCTTTTCTTTCTCCAGTAGCCCTTTCCTGCAGTCAAATTACCTAGTGGTCTCACGGGTAGAATGTTATCAATAGTTTTCATTATTAATCAAATAAAATAGAAATGTAAACTCTGGAAATATAGTGTTTCTATGTCAAACTGTTTTTTTTATATATATTTCAGTCTTCTGTGATATATATAAAGTGTAATATTGGGATGCAAACTCAACATATAATACATTTCAACTCTATATCTGACATCGTACAGGTTCTTTTTTGTAAGCCCATAACCATGTGTGTGAGGGTGCTTTTGCTTCAAAGTAGATTTGTTTACGACAACCAAGAAAAGCTGTGTGACCCTGGTTTAGCCCACTGTAGGAAAAGGTTATAGGAATAGAGGGATGAGAAAGAGGAGGTATACAAAACAAATCGGACCTCCTGTTTCTCATCCCCTCTATCACTCCAGACTTCAAACCCTCTCAGTGCTTGACATTGCTGTTGCTACCCGCCCCCCCCCCCCCCCCCCTCCCAAAGAGAGTCACACATACTCACATCTCATCAATGTCAGCTCAGCAGTATGCAGAGATGTGCGTGCGCACTCTGCCATTCATAAACTGAATGGACCAGAGGCATATAGACAGAGGCGTCAGTTCACCCAAGACGAGTAACTCATTTCCTGTATCCTGTTGTTGGAGGGTGAGGGGGAACTCTGGAGATAAATCTTTCTCCTCTCTCTCTCTCTCTCTCTCTCTCTCTCTCTCTCTCTCTCTCTCTCTCTCTCTCTCTCTCTCTCTCTCTCTCTCTCTCTCTCTCTCTCTCTCTCTCTCTCTCTCTCTCTCTCTCTCTCTCTCTCTCTCTCTCTCTCTCTCTCTCTCTCTCTCTCTCTCTCTCTCTCTCTCTCTCTCTCTCTCTCTCTCTCTCTCTCTCTCTCTCTCTCTCTCTCTCTCTCTCTCTCTCTCTCTCTCTCTCTCTCTCCCTCCCTCCCTCCCTCCCTCCCTCCCTCCCTCCCTCCCTCCCTCCCTCCCTCCCTCCCTCTCCCCATATAGACAGGCTTTAAGATTATAGGGTCTCTTTCCCCAGATAGACAGGCTTTCAGATCATAGGGTCCCCCCACCCTCTCTCCTGATTTAGCGTGGGATTCGGTGGATGCCATTACTCAAACACAGGCTGTCAGTGCAGATAACAGTTGTCCGTTGTTGAACACTGCACAGAGTGCTGCCTAGACTGCCAAAATCTGGAACCATTTTTCCCTTTTCACTTTGCATGATCTCACATTCGGCTTTTTACATGGCCGCTCCATTTCGAGCCATCAACCAGGGTATTTTAATAATTATTTTAAAGACTTTGCCACATATCTTAAAAATCATAATTAGTGGGGAAAATGACTGCGTCATTTTGTAGCTTCCGCATCTTAAAATGTCGATTCAGCATCTTATTAAATGTACACGTGGGAGTTCCACAGCAGAATAGTTCAATGGTTTTTCTGATAAATGTAACAGTCTAACTGACCGTCTCTCTGACTAACAAGCACTACTCTATACCTAATATAGTATGTTTTTTTGTGAGGGGGTTTGCTACTGTTCTTGATCTTGGTTTCTCATATCCATATTGGTATTTTATTCCTGGATATCTAGTGCTTTCTAGTGGTCAAGACCAGGATGAGCTGGTTGAGAATTAGTTGGTTGCCGGTTGTCCATACCAGTCAGCACCAGCCCACCTCAACCACTCATGAGCTTACTGTATGAAACACCCCTTTGTTTGGCTTCACAGTGGGTGGTCCCGCTAGACGCCATGGCAACGAGGGAGGAAGCATGTGGTTTTGCAGTTTCCTGTTCCATGGATGACAGCCTTGTTGGGTGTGTGTTATTGATGTGCTGTTGACGTGTCATTGTGAAGACAGTCACGCTCTGAGAGAACATGTTCCTCTGACCTGCACCTGCTACCAACCCTCCCAAAGCCATACGTTCACCTCCCCCTCCCTTCCCATTAAATACGTAGTCCAACCCATCATCGAACATCCTTTGAATGGTAGTGTCTGTTCGAGCCATTCCTCTGCTATCTTTGTCATTACAGTGAGAGCACAGTGGCATCCGGAGCTCAATGTGTTTGGTTCATCTATAGCTCTGTCATTACTGGTCATGAGTGATGGGTCATTCACGAAGGAACACCTCTTTTTGAACAGACAGATATTTTTGGTGAACATCTGGAACCAAATCGCATCTGTGAAAAGAGCCTTTCACTTGGCTCTCTAATTTGCATACTGCTACCACTTTTTTTTAAATTTATTTTTTTAAATCCAGACAATTATCTGCATAAAAGAACAATGCAGAAACAATAGATAGTGAGGGTAGAGCCTAATTTTGGTCCACACACATTTTTGCAGTACATCTAATAATTTGGTCAGGTAAACATTTATTTTCAACTCACGTCGCAAAGCTGATGTTACACGCCTCGGACTCAGAGGCGGTCAGCAGATAATAAACCTGTAAAACAGATGAGACTGGAAATTAGATGTCTGGTTCGTGGACAGCTTCGCTCAGAATTGATTAAAGTTTCTCCAAATAGCTCTTTCGTATTGTCCTTTTTATGTCATACAAAAAGAATCACTCGCATATACTGTACATCATCCATCACATACACACGTGGACATAGGATTTAGGTCCAAACGTATCTAACACAGTCACACTCTCACTCATTCATTACCCAGTGCAAGACCATTCACACACACATGCATACTGGCCTATCCACTGCTTCAAACGGTTCATTTGAACTAGCATGCATAGCTAGAAACACAGTACAATGGAACTGACTAAACCTCCCTGAGTAACAATGAGCAGCCATCTTCCACTTCAGAAGAACCGCCGACAACGCCACAAGGCTACTAACCTTACAACAAACGCTAGATAATAAAAACTTTTTAAGATCCAAACAGTACCAAAAGGAAAGATTACATATACAGTCTACGTGATTAAATGGAGCCATAGAGATATTAAATAAAAGTGACAGGAGCTACGAAACATATGAATTGAACCCAGGAAGTCAGTCAATTTCTCCCTTTTTGTTCTCTACTTAAGCAGCGTGGCTTGGCACACGGCACAAAGCTCTTGCAACAACTTCACAAAACCATCAAATCGTAAAACCGCTAACTGTCTGTTCGTAGTATATTTTACTTACTAGTAACGATAAAGTGTTTAAGTTTATACATAATACCGACCTGTAAAACAGGGGAAATGATGAGACTGGAAATAAATTGTCTGGTTCGTGGACAGCTTCGCTCAGAATGAGGAATTAGCGCCAAGGTCAAAGTACATCACCAACCAGAGCTCCCAAATATCGCAGTCTCCCCCTTGTGGTGACACTTAGTATAAAATGCTTCCAGTGTAATGTCTGGAAGACAAATTCTTAGACAGAGTATCTAGTTAGAAAAACAAGGTGCACACCTCTTAAATAAAAGATAGTGAAAATAACACAAAACTCTGACCATAAATCTGTGTGTGTCACACTGACATAATGGCAGGCAAAGTTTTAGGCTTTACATTAGAGTTGCAATTTCTTTGTGGTTTCAGGGAAGGGATAGTGAGGTAAGTGCAGTCATTTTTTTAACATTCTGTCAGACCCTGATCTTTTGCCAGTTCTTCTTGTCTTGTCAGGTCGTACTCGTATGTTTTTTCCTGTTCCCAAGTTTTTGTTTCTCGTCTTCCCGGGTCTGAACCTTCTGCCTGTCCTGACTCTGAGCCTGCCTGCAGTCCTGTGTCTGCCTGACAATAACCTGGATGTACGAACCTCTGCCTGCCCTCGACCTGCCCTTTACCTGTCACGTGTTAAACTAAATACAGTGCCTTGCGAAAGTATTCGGCCCCCTTGAACTTTGCGACCTTTTGCCACATTTCAGGCTTCAAACATAAAGATATAAAACTGTATTTTTTTGTGAAGAATCAACAACAAGTGGGACACAATCATGAAGTGGAACGACATTTATTGGATATTTCAAACTTTTTTAACAAATCAAAAACTGAAAAATTGGGCGTGCAAAATTATTCAGCCCCTTTACTTTCAGTGCAGCAAACTCTCTCCAGAAGTTCAGTGAGGATCTCTGAATGATCCAATGTTGACCTAAATGACTAATGATGATAAATACAATCCACCTGTGTGTAATCAAGTCTCCGTATAAATGCACCTGCACTGTGATAGTCTCAGAGGTCCGTTAAAAGCGCAGAGAGCATCATGAAGAACAAGGAACACACCAGGCAGGTCCGAGATACTGTTGTGAAGAAGTTTAAAGCCGGATTTGGATACAAAAAGATTTCCCAAGCTTTAAACATCCCAAGGAGCACTGTGCAAGCGATAATATTGAAATGGAAGGAGTATCAGACCACTGCAAATCTACCAAGACCTGGCCGTCCCTCTAAACTTTCAGCTCATACAAGGAGAAGACTGATCAGAGATGCAGCCAAGAGGCCCATGATCACTCTGGATGAACTGCAGAGATCTACAGCTGAGGTGGGAGACTCTGTCCATAGGACAACAATCAGTTGTATATTGCACAAATCTGGCCTTTATGGAAGAGTGGCAAGAAGAAAGCTATTTCTTAAAGATATCCATAAAAAGTGTCGTTTAAAGTTTGCCACAAGCCACCTGGGAGACACACCAAACATGTGGAAGAAGGTGCTCTGGTCAGATGAAACCAAAATTGAACTTTTTGGCAACAATGCAAAACGTTATGTTTGGCGTAAAAGCAACACAGCTGAACACACCATCCCCACTGTCAAACATGGTGGTGGCAGCATCATGGTTTGGGCCTGCTTTTCTTCAGCAGGGACAGGGAAGATGGTTAAAATTGATGGGAAGATGGATGGAGCCAAATACAGGACCATTCTGGAAGAAAACCTGATGGAGTCTGCAAAAGACCTGAGACTGGGACGGAGATTTGTCTTCCAACAAGACAATGATCCAAAACATAAAGCAAAATCTACAATGGAATGGTTCAAAAATAAACATATCCAGGTGTTAGAATGGCCAAGTCAAAGTCCAGACCTGAATCCAATCGAGAATCTGTGGAAAGAACTGAAAACTGCTGTTCACAAATGCTCTCCATCCAACCTCACTGAGCTCGAGCTGTTTTGCAAGGAGGAATGGGAAAAAAATTCAGTCTCTCGATGTGCAAAACTGATAGGAACATACCCCAAGCGACTTACAGCTGTAATCGCAGCAAAAGGTGGCGCTACAAAGTATTAACTTAAGGGGGCTGAATAATTTTGCACGCCCAATTTTTTAGTTTTTGATTTGTTAAAAAAGTTTGAAATATCCAATAAATGTCGTTCCACTTCATGATTGTGTCCCACTTGTTGTTGATTCTTCACAAAAAAATACAGTTTTATATCTTTATGTTTGAAGCCTGAAATGTGGCAAAAGGTCGCAAAGTTCAAGGGGGCCGAATACTTTCGCAAGGCACTGTATCTGAGATTGGAACTATCCGCCTCCTGTGTCTGCATCTGGGTCTTATCCTGAGTCGTGATACATCAAATCCAACTGTCTTAGTCACTCCTCTTGAGCAGTTCAAGAGGAGTTAAGAAAATATTTACCAAATAAACTAAAGTAAAAAATAATAAAAAGGAAAACAATAAAATAACAATAACGAGGCTAAGTACAGGGGCTACCGGTACCGAGTCAGTGTGCGGTGGTACAGGTTAGTTGAGGTAATTTGTACATGTTGGTAGGGGTGAAGTGACTATGCATAGATAATAAACAGCCAGTAGCAGCAGTGTACAAAACAAATGGAGGGGGGATGTCAATGTAAATAGTCCGGTGGACATTTGATTAGTTGCTCAGCAGAATTATGACTTGGGAGTAGAAGCTGTTAAGGAGCCTTTTGGTCCTAGACTTTGCACTCCGGTACCACTTGCCGTGCGGTAGCAGAGAAAACAGTCTATGACTTGGGTGACTGGAGTCTCTGACATTTTTTGGGGCCTTCCTCTGATACCGCCTATTATATAGGTCCTGGATGATAGGAAGCTTTGCCCCAGTGATGTACTGGGCCGTACACACTACCCTCTGTAGCGCCTTACGGTCAGATGCCAAGCAGTTGCCATACTAGTCAGTGATGCAACTGGCCAGGATGCTCTCGATGTAGCAGCTTTAGAACTGTTTGAGGATCTGGGGACCCATGCCAAATCTTTCCAGTCCCTTGAGGGGGAAAAGGTGTTGTTATGGCCTTTTCACAACTGTCTTTGTGTGTTTGGACCATGATAGTTCGTTGGTGATGTGGACACCAAGGAACTTGAAACTTGTGACCCGCTTCACCACAGCCCCATCGATGTTAATGGGGGTCTGTTCGGCCTGCTTTTTCCTGTAGTCCACGATCAGCTCCTGTGGTCCTGGCACCACACTGCCAGTTCTCTGACCTCCTCCCTCTTATCATTGTCGGGGATTTCTTGCCGCACAGAATATTTGGTAAAATTATACATTTTCTGTATGGTTTCTTTTTTTTTTTTTTACCCCATTTTCTCCCCAATTTCATGGTATCCAATTGTTATTAAGTACTATCTTGTCTCATCGCTACAACTCCCGTACGGGCTCGGGAGAGACAAAGGTCGAAAGCCATGCATCCTCCGAAACACAATCCAACCAAGCCGCACTGCTTCTTATTAACACAGCGCGCCTCCAACCCAGAAGCCAGACGCACCAATGTGTCAGAGGAAACACCGTGCACCTGGCTACCTTGGTTAGCGCGCACTGCGCCCACCACAAGAGTCACTGGTGCACGATGAGACAAGGATATCCCTACCGGCCAAACCCTCCCTAACCCGGACGAGGCTAGGCCAATTGTGCATCGCCCCACGGACCTCCCGGTCGTGGCCGGCTGTGACTGGGCGCGAACCCAGAGTCTCTGGTGGCACAGCTAGTTCCAGACCACTGCGCCACCCAGGAGGCCCTTCTGTATGGTTTCTTAATAAAAAGGGGACCATAGAATTAGTTTACCCCTTTGGCTCAACATACCCCACTCACCCCTACAGTCTCTTTTAGCTGAACGGAGCTAAATGATCTGGCTCACCGAAAAGACTGGGAATGCCCATCACTAATAGGCATGTCTGTGACTGCGTGACAACATGTATGTATGATGTGTGTTCAGCACACACTATGAGTATTTTATTGAGTCTCTCTGTGTGTGGCCTAGCTGAAAAGTATTTGAATGGTCTGCATTAGTTTCATACTAACTGTCTGTCTCTCACGAGAGGCCCTTTTGGTGTGTTTCTTTGCATGTGTGGCCTTGGTGAAGATGATCAGAATAGTTTGCGTAACTCTGGGTTCGAGCATTTTGTGTAAACCACAGTGGGTTATTGGTCCTGGTGCTGTAACAAAAACAAGACCTCAAAGAGCCACATATTCTCTCCCTCTCTCTCTCACTCTCTCTCTCTCTCTCACTCTCTCTCTCACACACACACACACACACACACACACACACAGTCTTGTGTAACTAACCTTGTGGGGACACACAATTCAGTCCTGTTCAAAATCCTATTTTCCCTAACCCCTATACCTAACGCTAACCCTTACCTTAACCCTAGCAATTACCCCAAAACGTAACCTTAACCCCAACCCTAAACCTAACCTTAGCACTTAATTCTAACCGTAACACTAATTCTAACCTTAACCCTAAACCCCCCAGAAATAGCATTTGACCTTGTGGGGACTAACAAAATGTATCCAGGTGGTCAAATGTATGTTTGTTTAATATTCTTCTGGTCACCACAAATATAGTTAAACTCACCCCCCACATACACACACACACACACACAGATCTGCTGATCCGGCTCCAGGTTCTATCCTGGGACCGATCAGAGCAGCAAGGTGAGGTGAAAAAGGGTGATGATGGGGAGCAGTTGAGTAGTTGGCTGTCATTTGGTTAACGCTCCGCCACTCAGCCCTCCCGCTGACAGCACTGACATGATCATTCCAACACATGCATCTTCCCCGGAATGTTATTCCTACAGTCTACACTCTTAGAAACAAAGATTTGCTCTTAAAGGGTTACACTTGTCCCTGTAGTGGTACCCTGCAAGGTATGTCATTTGTACCTTTTAGTTATAGGTACAAAATTGTACCCTTGAAGTTCGTACCGTACCCTTTCCTGCAGTCAAATGATCAAATCACCCTCTAGTGGCCTTATGGGTGGAATTGTATTCATATTTTTCCTAATTAATAGACATGAATTAACCACTAAGGCCGATGTCCGTACCCTTGTGGAAATCGAATTAGCATGATTTAAAAATCCCCATAAAAATACATCTGTTTTTTTTTTGCATAGGATGAGTCTCAATCCACCACATCCGCAGTGAAAGAGCTAGTGTTTGACATCCCGAAACTCAGCCTTGTCACTAAATCGTCTGGCCTACAAACAATTATGACCCATCTATAGGACTCTCACTAACATGATGGTGTTCTCTGTTTTGCTCTACGTATAAATGAGACTACCTAACTGGAACAACCATCTCAGTGACTGGTGTAATTAATCCAACTACTAACAGGTTGGATTAGTTTAGAAAAATGTATGTTATTTATATTTGTGTAGCATCAGATCAATCAATCAATGTGCATGCCATGTGGCTCTGCTTGCAACGCCGCGCCGGGGCTGTGGGTTTGATTCCCACGGGGGACCCGTATGAAAATGTATGCACTTACTACTGTAAGTCTCTTGTGACAAGAGTGTCTGCTAAATGACTCAAATGTAAATGCATGCAAAAACAAGGTGTCTGACAGTGTGATGATTCTACCTTTATTTAAAAAATGCGGGGAAAAAATGCAAGGCGTTCCAGATGGTTCTAGGAGTTCAAGGGACTGCGCCACGTGCACTGACCCCAAAACAGGCATGAGTCCAGGCTAGGCATGGGGAAAGGCATGGCAAAGAGTACAGGCAGGCAGACTGGCTGATTGGTTGGCTTGCTGGCAGGCTGACAAACAGCAGACAAGTACCATATGTATTAAGTCCTTTGACCACATGATGGCGCTATTGTAATGAAAGTACAGTCATAGGAAATTACACTAAACTTGAATTAGAAATTGCCCCTTAACACAGATCTAGGATAAGATAATCATATTCTGTATGTGTCAGAGGTTGAGGGAAACTTCTCTCTCTTCTGTATAGAAGGTATGACATCTGCATGTGGTCACTGTGAACGATGAACCTATGATTAAACTTAACAATGTAATCAAGCTATCGGACATGTAGAATGAATACCTGCTTTTATCTATTAATCCAATCTAGCCTTATTTCATTAAGGCTAGATTGAAATTGGGGTTTGGAGGGTGGAGTCTAATTTAGAAGGTGCCCATAAGACTATGTTGAGCGAAGAGACAAGAGCATTCGTATCCTGTAGCCTACTGATATGATCTGTAAATGTGGAAGAGGTAGTTACATAAACTGCATTTGCCCTACATTTAGAAGACCGTGGTGATCTTAGTCATGGCCCGAAGACAAAACAGCGGAGAGTGCTTTCAATAATGCAATTCTCGAGCGGCCTCTCCTTCTCTGGAATGAATAGAAGAGAGTAGGCTACAGAGGAGGATGAAATGGAGGGAAACAAGATGATGATGGCGAGATGGATCTCCGTTTTTCAGTCAGTAGTTGCTGGGAAAACGGGATGCTTATCGTAAATCTCGGTGGAGGCTCAAGGAGCTGATGAATTGTGACCGCTGACTTCTGGGAAGCTCTCCCACGTGTGTGTGTGTGTGTGTGTGTGTGTGTGTGTGTGAGAGAGAGAGAAATAGGCCGCAATCATATAGCCTAAACCACCCCATTGCCGGTAAAATCAATTCCGGTTGCATGGATGGTCATCATCCCTGGCACAAACTTTCATGTTTCCAGGAATAAGGGCTAGAAAATGCTATAACGATGAAAAAGTGCTTGGATTAGGCTATTGAGCAAATCTGTCAATTCAGAGAATCCCTACAAGCAAGTAAATTCAATGATCTGACTGTATACAATGACGACATGTATAGATTCATTAATGTGCATACATGCACACGCTCAATGCTTAAAGGCCCAGTGCAAGCAAAAACTGGATTTGTCCTGTATTTATACATATTTCCACACTATGAGGTTGGAATAATACTACAGAATTGTGAAAAGCATGATAATTCCCTTTTAGTGTGAGAGGGACAGTCCATAAGCGCAGACGAAGGATATCAAGGATCTGATAATATTCTGTATGGAGGAATGGTCTAACATCACTCCCAATGTGTTCTCCAATCTCATAAAACATTTTAGAAAAAGGCTCAGTTCTGTTATCCTTGCAAGGTGAAAATGACTTGCTACAAAATCTCTTTCTCAGAGACTTCCCAATTTTCTTCACACAATATAACTCAGTATTTGAAATATTTATTTTATGCAGGCATGTTTGCTAACCTTTATCAAGGGTGTCAATCATTTCTGAGCCCTCTGTACTAATGGACGTCTTATTTCTGACACAGCAAAGAAGTCATGTTTTTTTCTTCAATTCTAGCTGTACATCAATTTGACCAGCAGAGGGCAGTGAATGCTAGGGAATAATAATGGATTTCTAAAAGACCTGCCGCTGCTCGGATTCTCAATGTGAGTCACCAGCAGACTAGTGATTGGGGAAGAAATAGATAGTTACATATCGGGATATTGCTTTTTAAGATATATCGTATCATTTTGACAATATCGCAATATTATTTGCCGCTAGTTGGCTGTACCTGGACCAAACAGTAAACTAGTTTTCTCATGGCTTTCTCTTATCCCTCTGCAGCAGACATATGGTGAGCAATATTTGGAACATCGAATTGCAATAAAATCACAGTATTGAATCGGAATACATTGAATCATGAGAATCGCAATACGTTTTGCATCGGCACCTAAGTATCATGATAATAAGGTATCGTGAGGTCCCTGGCAATTCACAGCCCTACAGCAGACTCATAGCTCTACCAGCCCTGCCTTCTCTCTCTCTCTATCTCTCTCCCTCTCTCTTTCTTCATACACACAGCCACAAGCAGGTGTCTGGTTATGTGTGCTGCAGCCCCACAGCAGATGTTGACAGAATGCACATGTTCAAACACACAAAAACATGCACCTGGATGACTAACAGCTAGGTTGTTATTGAAAATGACAATTTGTTTTCAAGTGACCTACCTAGCTAACCTAAAGGTTCGCAGTGAAGAGAAAACGATTTCTGTAACGCAAGTGCACCAAGAGTGTTTTAACCCAGAAATACACATTTAACTAAATGCTAGATCATTTAATTGCATAGTTGCCTACTTAGAATCCAAACCTAGTAATTGGAAGTTACCTCACACCTCAGTATTGGCTGTTGGCCATTAGCTCAACATGTTTGTAGGGGATGTTTGCTTTGCCTGTCTATGTTTGTTGTTTTATAGGGACTAAAACCGACTCCTCCTTTGTGTTATGGGGGCATATCCTGTGTTATGGTGACATATCCTGTGTTTAGATGATTTTTATCAGTAAGTGTGCATGTGCAGTGTGCTCCATGAAGCATCGGTAACCAAGGAACAGAGCCACCCAGGTACAATCTTTGACATTGTATCAAACTGCCCCAAATATAATGACGCAACACAAAGTAGTTTGATAAGGGCTCTTGGTATGTTTGCCAATGGTAAGTGCTCCACTGAAAACAATTTAAGTAATTCAATCAAGGACAAAGTATGTCTGTCTGACTTTTCCAATGGGGGTAAATACAGTTGACAGACCCATCGGTTGCCAAGTTGTCTGTCCTACGTTTTGCAGTTGTTGTTGTTGCTGTTGCGCTACCACTGTAAGGATCTCGTGCAAAATAAATAGTTGTATCATTCATGTTACACGATGGAGGACATGTTATACAATATGACAAGTCTTATATGATTATTTAGAGGAGACAGTGATGTTGCAACAGGTACATAAGTGACAGCTACATAACATCAGCGCTGAACAGTTCCTCAGCAGGGTTTCCGTGGCCACTGCATCAACAACAGGCCACACAGGGCCAGTAACATGATATCGCCTGACTGAAAAGGACACCTCTGAAGGCACGAGGGTTCCGTCTCGGTGTTGTTCTTCCTTCGGTGTGTCAGACGACTTTCCGTTCCACTGCTGCCCCTGCAGGGGGACAGGGTCACGTGGGGCTGGAATGTGGAATGCAGCGAGTGGCGTTCCAGAGTGGCAGAATGCCCCTCTGTGACATCATCAGACTGCTGACTGACCACTGAGGGGCGGCACAGAGGGGTTTATCTTTATCTTTGGAGCTGCTTTTCAAGCTGCCGCCAGCTAGGGGGGGGGGGACAGAATGTGTAGAATGGATAGGTGGTGTATCATAGATCCCCATTGGGTTTGAAGTTTGACTTCATACCAGTCAAATGGAATCCTGTGTGCTTTTTTTGGGGGGGGGGTTGATTACTTATCGCTCTTCTCAACCCAATTTTTGTATGCGACAATGTATTAGTTGCATTGCACGATTTTAGGAAGCTCAGTAGTCACTTCTTATTTCCTCTATTGTAATGCCAGCATAGCATGCCTATCTCGCACGCATCTCTTTCTCCCTTCCGGATCCCACAGCATCAGAAGTGACTTACATAAAGCGTTTATATTACTCTGCTCTAGTGCTGTAAGCTGATACGGCCCTGGACCTATCTTTACTGAAGCTCACCCAATGGGAGCCTGGGAGGTGTAGATCACACAACCCCAATCAGGCTTTTATTCCACAGACCTCTCAGAAATATATACATATGTGTGAGTGTGTGAGTGAATGAGTGAGAGAGTGAGAGAGACCTGGGATGCCACTGTCAGAGACTAGTCAAGGTGGTGAATGACCTCAGAATGAACACTGACGCTAAAAAGCTCTCTGTCTAAGTGCAGCCTTTGACACTAAAGATCATGATATCCTCATGAACAGACTCCAAAATTGGGTTGGCCTCACAGGCTCAGCACTAAACTGGTGTAGGACTTATGACAAATAGATCCTATTGTATTGCACTAGGTGAGCATGTATCTATCTCATGTGGTGTCCCTCAAGGTTAGATTTGATCCTATATCATTTAGTCTATACATGTTACCCCTTAGTAGTGTTATTAGGAAGCATGGTGTAAATGTTCTAAATGCTATATTGATGATGCACATCTGTATAGACCCTGGTTAAATGTATCACTGGCATAAATATATTGATGGCACAAGACTTACAACAGCTAAAAAGGCAAAAGCAAGGTTCTGGTTATTGTTGCTAAGGCCCATAGAGAGAAACTGACGGCACATATACATTATCTGGCACTAGATACATCCCACCAGGCTAAAACCTAGCTGGGATTTTAGACTCTGTCATACACTGTCATACACTATGAAATGTGACCAAATGGCCTTTTTATAACCTAGGAAATATTGCCAAAGTGTATCCGTTTCTCTGCCAGGCCAACACTGAGACTCACGCATGGTTTTATTACTAGCAGGCTTTATTGCTGCAATAGTCTCCTGTCTGGTCTCCCCCCAAAAAAACATTAGCCAACTTCAACTGATTCAGAATGCAGACCAGAAAGAGAGCTCAGGGCTCCTGAGTGGCCCAGCTGTCTTAGACACTGCATCTCCGTGCTAGAGGCATCACTACAGACCCTGGTTCGATTCCAGGCTGTATCACAACTGGCTATGATTGGGAGTCCCATAGGGGGGGGGCGCACAATCGGCCCAGCGTTGTCTGGGTTAGGGTTAAGCCGGGGTATGTAGTCATTGTAAATAAGAATTTGCTCTTAACCGACTTGCCTAGTTAAATAAAAACACCTATTTGTAAGTCTCTGCATTGGTTGCATGTTAGTTTTAGAGTTTTTTTAAGCACTACATGGCCTGGCACCCAAATACATGTCTGATATGCTTTTAAGGTATGTGCCCGGTTGGTCCCTCAAATCTTCTGCCACTGGTCTTTTAGTTGTTCCAGAAAGGACAGCCTTTTGGGGAGGCTCATCTGTCGCTATGGTTCTGGCATTTGGAGCAGCCTGCCAGAGGATCTGAGGGCCTCAGAAATGTTTGACACTTAAGAAAAATCTTAACAGCTTTTTAGCTTTGCTTTTAAGACTAGAAGCGCAGAGACAGTAATTTTTACTGCATATGAATTTAAAAATGTAAATATGTTGTTTTTAGAATTTTGATATCACAAACTGAATGGGTTATAAGCAGTTTTAGGAGGACATGTCATTTTCTTGCTGGGTGTGCCAAAAAGTGACTTTTTCCAAATCCTCTTAGAGTCATATGCAAGTATTGATGTTGTGATTTCTATATAGTATCAGAAAGAGCAGATTGGGGTTTCTAAACCACTTACCTTAGCCAAATAGATGATATTACAAAATATTAAATTTTCCAAGAATAACAGCGAGCAGATCACCTACAGTAGATAATGAAAATGCTCTATTACATTTTTTACATGTATTTTTCCATAAGATTTTTTTTGTTGTTGAAAATATTAGATTTTAGATGTAAATGAAAAATTTGGGTTTTTTTGCAAAATGCTATATCCATTGTTAAGCTGGAATAGAATGTTTGTATCCTGTATATTTGACTGTGATACTGTATGTGGTTGGTCTCACCTAGCTATC
This sequence comes from Oncorhynchus mykiss, assembly GCF_013265735.2. Taxonomy (NCBI): domain Eukaryota; kingdom Metazoa; phylum Chordata; class Actinopteri; order Salmoniformes; family Salmonidae; genus Oncorhynchus; species Oncorhynchus mykiss. The sequence goes on from NC_048570.1 coordinate 41,297,598, forward strand.
TTAAGATGAATGTACTTACTGTAGGTCACTCTGGATAAGATAATCTGTTGACTGAAGTGTAAAATGTTTCACATACAGATCTCATATTACAGTATTTAATAATAATTTAAAAGGATACAGTACCAATCAAGTTTGGACACCTACTCATTGAAGGGTTTTTCTTTATTTTTTATTATTTTCTACATTGTAGAATAATAGTGAAGACATCAAAACTATGAAATAACACATTGAATCATGTAGTAACAAAAAAAGGGTTAAACATTATTTTAGAATATTCAACGTAGCCACGCATTGCCTTGATTACCGTTTTGCACAACATTAGATCAGGTTATTGGTTACTGTTTGTTTACAACATTGCAATGTTGTATCTACATAAACCAAATCACATAACTTTAAATAAACTTGATTCTCACAGAGAACTAAACATAATAAATGTAGTAAACATACTAAACAACATGTATTCAATGTCTTAATGCAATACAACTTAAAATGATCATCATGCTAAAGAAGAAAGGAGCAAAGACTGCATATTGTTTGACATTTTTATGTAGCTACAACATTTACATGTGAACACAATGGGGATGTTGACCTTATGATGTTTAAAGGGGCAACTACTGAATTTACATGAGCCAAGTGATACATGAGCAATAGCTTTCAACTATTGAAAGTTTAAAAGATAAGATTTAATAATTAAAACATCAAAAACTAAATGAAACCCAGTTCAGAACGATTGCCTTTTTGAGTGAACTTTGAAGATGGCGGCCCTATGGAAGTCTTTCATCCAAAATGCATGCACTGTAACATTTTCTATTTTGGCATCTTAAAAAGGTAGACTCAGCGGCTAATGGGAGAGTTTAGCCTTGTAAAAATGCGGTCAGCTCCTCCCAATATAGCAAGAAGCCTTGACCATTTTTTGAGTGCGGCAGGTAGCCTAGTGGTTAGAGCGTTGGGCCAGTAACCGAACGGTTGCTGGTTTGTATCCCCGAGCTGTAGTTCTGCCACTGAACAAGGCAGTTGGCCCACTGTTCCCCGGTAGGCCGTCATTGTAAATAAGAATTTGTTCTTAAATGACTTGCCTAGTTAAATAAATGATACATACATTTTTAAAAAGCTGTTAAAGTTGCCTTGATGTTGCTATGCTTCTCACTGAAACTGGCATTCCATATATTTTTCAGCAAGGAAACAATGTATATAAACAAATGATGGAGCTAGCATAAACTAGGCCTACTAAATCTACCTTTAAATTGTGTGGCCAACTGTTCCACAGTACACAATATTTTGCTCCAGCCAAGCCTCAACACAATTGTATCAAACAGATATTAAATCTAGACTGGGGACTTCATCACTAAGAAGTTGTCTAATAGTTGTCTCTTCTTCCTGACTCAGGTGTATTAGGCTTGGGTGGAAGAAAAGCAACATAAAATGTAGTTATCCCTAATATGGAAATTCATATTATTCCCGAAAATAATGATTGTTAACTTACATCTCAAAGCCAAGCATGCAAGAAGTGGCACCTGTTGCGCACATCTCTCTGTCCTCGGGTAGATTGAAGGCCTCAATCTTGGTTTTTGCCTTGTAACTGATTGCTTCTAGAAAGAGAGAAAGAACAACACATGATGAAGATGAGCTAGCTACTAGTTTAAAGCAATGAAAGATCTAATTGCTACAAAGAAGGAATGTATGGGCTACATTTATGAAAACAATGCATGCATTTGCTTACCATGCTTATAGACACAAATGTATCGCTCAAAGAGGGTTCATGCATCCTCCTCCCAATACAGCATTTTCCAACACCACAGGTAGGGGAAGGGCAGCCATCTGCAAGAGTCAAAAATATCATAACCTTAGTTAGCCAAGTAGCTAACCGAGCAGCTAGCCAAGTAGCTAGCTACGCAGTTAGCCAAGCAGCTAGCCAAGCAGCTAGCCAAGTAGCTAGCTAAGCAGTTAGACAAGCAGTGGCGCTGACACATTGAAACTCAAAGTGTTTCACTATCCCATAAAGCATGACATTGTTAACTAGGCATCAATGAGCTAACATTTTTTAATTCATTAAGAAGTTGAATTAATAAGTTAGACACTCACTGGCAAACTTTGATAGGTAGCTAGCTAGATTTCTTAGTTTCCATTTTCCAACAGATTTTTCGAATCCCCCTGATTGGTCGTCAACTGGTCTTAAAACGCATGTTTTCACCAGAAGCAGTTTCTGGTAACGTGGCAATAAATATTGTTGCCACAGATTGAAATAGAATCTTGAGAGAATTTTTTGTCAGAAGAAAAAAAACTAGAAAAAAGAAAAAAAACTAGAATACATATTATTGATGAAAAAGGTTTGCTGCAGATTCACCATTATTGGCAAACTTCTGGCAACATTTTTTTTGACACACTTGCAGGAAGTTTCATTTTTATAAGGGAAGTGATAGATTTTCAACAAATACATCTCTGTCATTTAACCGCCTCATGCCATGAGTTGATGAGTTGAAAAAACACAACAATCCCGACGGTTTTAAGTGTTGTCTTAGCCATATTATCTACTTTATTTATTTTATCCATTTTGCTGCATCAGTCTCTCATTTCTACAGTTATTTTACTATTGTTTTACTATTTGAATTGATCTCTTAATTCATTTTTATTCATGTCTACCATCGCTTTATATTTGCATAGAAACATGTGGCGTTTTAATCTTTCTCACCTTTTATTATTTTATTGGTTAAGCACATTAAAATGCATTTGTCGTGAAAAAATGTGCCATATAAAGAACATTTGAGTTGATATTTAACACAGGTGAACTTCCTGCCTGGGGAACAAAGCACCTGTTACCTGTATGCAAACCAGAAATGTCATCGAGTCGTTTACAGTAAGAGGAAAGACAGAGCGAGAGTCTCAGAACTAAGTACCTGTTTATTGCTTCCCTGCCAGGAATGTACATAGGCATGGCATACAGTAAAGTATTCGGTCTTACAATAGCCATTAGCAGACAGTGGACACAGGCTCTGGAGGACTTGAGTTTGACACCCCTGGCCTATATACTGCAACCATTTCAATTTACCAGACCTCTTGTTTGGAGTTAACTTTTAATCTGAGACTGGTTTAGATCTGGAAAACTCTAGCCAATCAAATACATGAATTGATCAGTTGAGTTCCATAGAGCTGCAAAAATAAGCAACAGACTCTGACCCTTGAGACCCAGCGTTTGACACCACTGGCCTACCTAACCAGTATGTTGCGCGACCCGCTTGTATACCCTGACTGTAGATTGTTCTGGACGAGAGCTTGTGTTTACTGTAAGTGACTAAGATGAAGATCAGTGCTTATAGAGGGGGCAGGACAGTGGACTCCTGTCCCTGGATTCAGTGTTTCCCCCACCCCCTGACTGTGTGGGTTCTGTTGACTGTTTGCTGACTCATAGTTGACATAGGTGGGCTTGTATTTCTGTTTTCACGGAGGGTCGTCTGCATCTGTGCCGGAAAACGAGTGTACAGTCAGTTCTCCAGTGCTGACCCACTGAACTGCACATAGTCACCGTGACATGGGAAGAGAGAGTGTGTCTGTGTGCTTTGTATCTATAAAATAAAGAGAGAGTGTGGGGGCATCCCGAGGTAGAAACAATACACACACACACACACACACACACACACACACACCCCCCTACACATACAAAATGATCTTCCCTGGCCTGAGAGCAGGAAAGGAAATCGATAGCTATTAGGAAGCACTTCCAGTACAGTATTATCTTCCCTAGGTCCTTACATGTGCTAGCTATAAGCTGTTACTGTAAGACCTAATAAAAGCAGCGATATCTCTCTTGGCTTGGTCATATGCCATTACTGGAATAACTCAAAGTTATAACATAGTTTTGTTTTTCTCACAATTCGGTAAAAGATATTTACTGAGAATAAATGACAAAGCCAATTTCTGGAACATTCTGTTTTGTATTTGTACAACAACAAAAAAGCCAGGATAGACACTCTCAAAATTACCCACCATGAACAGAAAAACTGAAGAAGCTGTCTTGACCAAACCCTGACCCAGACACGTGAGATCGGAATAAAGAGAATACAGCAAGAAATGATCGATTGGATTTTGGAGCTGAGGGTAAGGAACACAATGACCGAGTCTTTGTTTTTAGTTTACTCAGAGAGGACACGGAGATATATCAAGACATACCACTCAAGGACAGTTAATAGCGGTGTGACTGGAGGCTGTGCTATTTTTAAGACGGGGACATCATGCACTTGGACCCCTCTGAAGCAAGAAAACAAATACGTTTTTGACGAGCTGGATGCAGATAAAAATCGGTAGAAATAATAGAATCTCTATGGATGATGTTCTCCATTGTGATGTCATGTGTTCTTGATGTTCTCTGTTGTAATATTGCATCATGTCTTCTGATGTTCTCTGTTGTGATGTCATGACTTCTGATTATGTGCTGTGATGTCCTGTCTTCTGATGTTCTCTGTTGTGATGTCATGACTTCTGATGATGTGTTGTGATGACATGTCTTCTGATGTTCTCCATTGTGATTTCATGTGTTCTGATCTTCTCCATAATGGCAAGTGTTTTGGTGATCTTAATTTTGATGTCATGTATTATGATGTTCAATGTAGTGATGTCAATTCTTTCCGATGACATGTTGTGATGCATAGTTCAGATTATTAACTCAAAGAGAAAAATCACTCAAAACAATTAGACATCATATTCAGCATACTGCAATACCTCAGGATGTTAGTTCTGAGTCATCCAAGCTGCAGGCCGGAGTTTGCCTTTCTCCCCTGAGGGTGAAAAACCAACCCCCTACTCTAAAGGCTAGAGACAAATATCACACACACCTCACAGCTTCTCTCACCTGCACTGCAAACACTGATCGAGCATAACTAAATCAGTTTGGATCTAAACTTTGTCACCAAGCAACAGAGGTGGCATCCATTTAACTGCAAAGGAATGTAGAGAGAAACGTTACACTCACTCCACAGCTCTGTGACAAAATCGTATTCCACAGACCTGCCAACCTGTAATTTAATTAGATTTCCATTTTCACAGTTTAATATCGAGATTCATACCTTCCTTACAGAAAGACAGAGAATAGCTTACTGTAGAATGTCCAAGAAATAGCTCCTAGAAACAGCTTGGCTTTGGTACTCGAGCAGATATGTCAACACCATTTTATCACTGCCAAAATGCACTGATCCCCCCCCCCCCCCCCCCCCCCCCGCAAATAAATACTCCCAATATTGTAGCAAAAATTATCTTATTTTTGCACTATTTTTTTTGGTCTGTGAAAAAAGCAGACAGACAGACAAGCAGGCACGCACACACACCCATGTTCACCATCAGCCCTAGTTGATCCTGTGCAGGGTTAATGCCTCTTTATGAGGGGAGCAGCTGCCCAGTCATTGTTACAGGGGATACAGAGGCCCACAGGGGAGAGAGGATGGACTATACAGGGGCCTACCTCTGACCCCACCAGCCACTACTAGTTCAACTTTGACCCCTTTTTGAAATGATGTCATATAGATTCAAAGCCATGGCTGAGCGTGAGGATTTCCTTCCACGAGGAAACGTGTTGATAATGTCTGGCCCCTGCTTGCTTATACGCACAGAACTAGTTAGTCACTTTCCTTCAGGTCAAGCTGTAGTCATTTTCTATCCATCTATCCATCTGACGTCATTATTAACAACCACTCTTGTCCTCTCTTATTGGTCACGTGCAGGTGTAGACCTTAGAGTGAAATGCTTACTTACACGCCCTTAACCAAGAGTGTAGTTTTTAAGTAAAAAATAGGTATTAGGTAAACAATAGATAAATAAAAAAAATAAAAAACTGTAAAAAGTAACAGTAGGGAGGCTATATACTGGTGGTACCGGCACAGTGTCGGTTAGTCAGGCTATTTGAGGTAATATGTACATGTAGGATTAGTTACTATGCATAGATGATAAACAGAGAGTAGCAGCAGCGTAAAAGAGGGGTTGGCGGTATACAATGCATAGTCCGGGTAGCCATTTGATTAGCTGTTCAGGAGTCTTATGGCTTGGGTGTAAAAGCTGTTGAGAAGCCTTTTGGTCCTAGACTTGGCGGCTCCGGTACCGCTTGCCATGTGGTAGCAGAGAGAACAGTCTATAACTGGGGTGGCTGGAGTCTTTGACCATTTTTAGGGCCTTCCTCTGACACCGCCTGTTATAGATGGATGGCAGGCAGCTTAGCCCCAGTGATGTACTGGGCCGTACGCACTACCCTCTGTAGTGCCTTGCGGTCGGAGGCTGAGCAGTTGCTGTACCCGGCAGTGATGCCTTTCGGAGGATCTCAGGACCCATGGCAAATATTTTTTGTTTCCTGAGGGGCAGTAGACTGTCTTGGTGTGTTTGGACCATTCTAGTTTGTTGGTGATGTGGACACCGAGGAACTTGAAGCTCTCAACCTGCTCCTTTACAGCCCCGTCGAGGAGAATGGGGGCGTGCTCGGTCATCCTTTAACCTGTAGTCCCCAATCATCTCCTTTTTGAGATGATTGTGGAGTGTCAGTCAGTTGTTGATAGTGCAGTTGTGACGTGCAGTATTTGTGCTTGATGCAGTTTGTGACGTGCAGTATTTGTGCTTGAGGTTGCCAGAGACAGACTAACCAAGGGTTAATAGTGTCTTAATGGGGCCAGAGGCCTGTGGGGAGGCCAGCTGTAGTGGCTGCATCTGCTCCACACCCCCTGGGGCTGGGGGGGACTGAGGAGGAGGACAGAGAGGAGACCTTACTGCCGAGCTGCTGCTTTCATGCCCTTCTCTGTCTCTGCCTACTGCTCAAGTTGCACAGCCCGCACGTCTGAGTCAAAGGGTCATTCATCACAAACACACACATGAGCGTGCTCCTGCACACACACACACACACCACCCACAAACACAAATATGCATACGCACACCACCCACAAACACAAAGACACACACACACATTGCCCCCTCCACCCCTATTCACACACACACACACGTAAACCCCTCCCACTCACACACACACCCAGACACTCACGAACTACCCCTGTGCAGCCACCCCAGTGAGCAGTGAGTCACAAGATACTAGGTTGTTAACAACACTGGGTTGTTAGAACACTGAGGAGGCAGTAGCATGAGGCATCTGCAGTATAATGTCTTAGTCACCACGGCAACTGTGTCCCTGAGTGTTGTACTGCGACTGAAACTCTTCATTGTTGGAGTTTGTATCAGGTTCGCTCCCTTTGCGCTCCACTCATTCCCCTGCAGGTGTTCAGAGACTTTTGCCGTCTTTGACAATAAGTCATAGGGCACTGATGATTCAGGTTGACTCCCATTCAAAATCAGGGGGAAAGTGTCTCTTTAGATGTCAAATTATAACATATCTGCAAAACTCCTTTACTATACTTCATGGTCTTGAGATACTTCATGGTCTTGATACTGTAACTATTTAGGGTTTCTCTTGATCAGTGAAAACGTATACAGGAGGCACTCAAGTAGATACCAACATTAGCAGTTCAAGGTGTTGCTGTTACAGTTTACCTACACCTAGTCAAAGTAACAATTGGGAGAGTTGAGAGCAGTGAGTCACTCTTTAAGGTGTGCTGTTGTTATCGTGGTTAGACCACACAGCTACAGTTAGGAGACAGTGACAGGACCCTACCACAGTATATGACTCAGGCATTTCTGTGTGTGAGGTACCCCCCCCGTGGCACCAACAGCCTGTCAACTCCTCTGTATGTTGGTTATGTGTGTGTGTGTGTGCGCGTGCATGCGTGCCATGTGTGTGTGTGTTAACCTCCCTTTCTGGTCTACCTCTTACCCTACTCTGATAGTACCCAGGATGATACAGATGAATTGAGTGGAGTTTCCTACCACAGAGAAATCCCCCTGAATCTGCTTATTGACTTCCTCTGTTACATTTGACTGACTTTAGTCTCTCATAGATACACACTGCTGGGCTAGTTTACCCTCAGCTCACCACACACACACACGCACGCACGCACGCACACACACACACACACACACACACACACACACACACACACACACAAGGTCATCGGTACAAAGTCAAATGATATGAGACAAATACTTGGAAATTCCAGGTAAGACAGAACAGAAACCTGGAATACATCAACAACAACAAGAAACACCTGAAACATCTGGATGCTGGATTTGTTTGGTGGATTTGTTGGATTTGTTTGGTGTTTTCTACTTCGGTTTTTGAATCCTCACCTGCCACCTGATGTTGAAGCTGAGACAATGAGACAATGAGAGTGACACAGTCAGTCAATCGCCTAGATCTGTTAACCACGCGCTGGTCTCGTCTCCGTCCTGCTCCAGTGAGAGGCAGGGATTAACCCCGCTAATGGAGTGTGGTGACCTCTGACCTCCATAACTGGCCAGTGGCTGGTAGGGTGGAGAGGTCAGCCTGACGTGTATCTGTCAGGAAACCTTTTAGTCCCCTTCAGCTTCAGCACTTTTATGCAGGATATATATCTTCAGCACTTTTATTTCCATGACTGATCAAAACTAGTTTTCTCATGGCTTTCTCTTATCCCTCTGCAGCAGACATATGGTGAGCAATATGTTTGGAACATCGAATTGCAATAAAATCACAGTATCGAATTGTATTACATATAGAATCGTAAGAATCACAATACATGTCGTATCGGGACATAAGTTTCATGATAATATCGTATCGTGAGGTCCCTGGCAATCCCCGGCCCTACAGCAGACTCATAGCCCGACCTGCCTTTTTGTTCTCTCTCTCTCTCTCTCTCTCTCTCTCTCTCTCTCTCTCTGTGGAGTGGTTGACCTAAGGAACTACAGCAGAGGAGAGGCCATGTGCTGCTTCTGCTTTTTCTATTCCCTACTACACTCACTGTTGTCCCTGGTCTTATCTGTCTGTCTGTGTATGTCTCGCTCCGTCTGTGGATGTGGATGACTGGTAGACTGCTGTGGACACAAGATACTAAAGGCCCTTCACTTCTCTCCATTGTCTGATGGCACTTATAGTGAAGTGGCTTTGACCAGTTGACTGGAGGACACAGTGCCCTCTGCTTCTTTCCCCGTTTCTAGATGGGATCCGTCTCTATTTCCGTTTCTATTACCCCTCAGCCTTCATCCAACATCAATGTTTTTTGGTTTGTTTAAAGGAACCAATAGAAGCGCCAGTTCTAATATGAGGAAGAGTTGCGCTTCTACCTCCTGATATGTACCTGTGCTTTTTGACTGTACCTCCATTCTGTACTCCCTTTCCTTTCATTTGACCAGAGCCTTTGAAGTTCCACCTAAACTAGCTACACCAGCCTGCATACCAGGGCTGGGTGTTGGAGCTGTGAGCCAGACATACCTCAGAGTCCTAACCCCCCCTCTGGCTCCAGAACCACATCCAGTTGTTGTTTGTGGAAGGTGGCATGTGTGCTGGGTTGTGTGTGTGTGTGTGTGTGTGCGCGCGTGCGTGCGTGTCATTTCACCGGAATCTTCAGTAATGACTTCTCTGTGTCACCCACTATTTCCACAGACCACATACCGCTTGAGGTAGAGGTTAGCCACTAACACAGGGATTTTAGAACAGTTTATCCTCCCCAAATCCTACCTTTAACGATACGGGGAGAAAACTCAGAACTGACAGCAGATCAGTGTCAAGAGACAACTACACCCTCAGTTATTAAACCATGCAGCCATCTGCATCAGTAAGATGTGTGTTTTAGTTTTACCAACATTCTCAGATTCAGAGATTCAGAGTGTTCAATAGTCACATGTACAGGGTTGCAGATGTGAGTGCAGGGTACAGTGACAATTGTAGACTCCAACATGCAGGACTAAGGGAAATAAAACAATGGAAATTGTCATTTAAAAAATATAAATATAAATAGAATTATATGCATCCTAATAATTGTAGCAGTGATGAATAACTAAATGTCCATTGGGGTGTCAGACAACAGGAACTTGGTGCATACAAAGTGTGTGTGTTTTAAACTTGAATAGCTACAATATGCATCACATAGAAAACATCTGACACATGCCTGGCCTTCTTAGCACCATTAAATATTTTATAGTAGCACAGCAAGTCAAGTCAATGCTGGTGTCAATCAAGACCAAGTTGTAAAACCTGTTTTTGGACATGCTTATAGTCACCCACTCTATCCAGGTCTCTGATTGGACAGCGTTTTTTTGTTATTGTTGTTGTTTTAATTCAACCATACCACAACACCAGACAGGTGGTGCCTCTGCCCGGTTTGCAGGTGTTTCAGGGAGTGGGGTGGTGAACAGATGGGGAATGGTGTGTGGGGAGTCGTCAGTCTCTCACCCGACCCACAGGTTGTGTCTGCATCTCTGTCTGTTTGGCAGTCCAGCTGTACAGTGTCACTGTGTAGTCAGGTAGGCCTTGTTTCGTTGTTCTAGTTCTCACAGAGACACACACTCACACATAGTGGGCCTTTCCCCTGCCTCTCCTTAGGCCACAATCACAGCCTACACGGTAGTGGGGTGAGACTGGGCCCCCGTAGTGCGTACCACAGACACACAAACCCTCTCGCTTTCTCTTTTTCTCTGACACACACACACACACAGCTACTGTTAATGAAATAAGGTCTTAAGTCGGCTGAAGGGAGTCTTTCAGATTAAAGTAGAGCTCGGATTTATCCATGATGTTCTGGCAGGTGGAAGATCTTATCAATCCTATTGAGAGCGAGAGAGAAAGGGAGAGTATGGCCCGTCTGTCTGCAGTGTGTGTGTGTGTGTGTGTGTGTGTGTGTGTGTGTGTGTGTGTGTGTGTGTGTGTGTGTGTGTGTGTGTGTGTGTGTGTGTGTGTGTGTGTGTGTGTGCGTGTGTTTTGTCTTGTGTTTTCGTGTTTGCATCGTTCACCAAATAATGTTTAAAGGTCTGGTCATGCAGGATATGCAGGGAACACACCTACCTTCATCAACCAGGGTTAGGAACCACGCAGACTGCCAGACACACTGACAGTCATACAGTAACTTTGAAACCCATGGACACAGGAGCACACCGACATTCAACAGCCTGTGGAAGGAGGCAGTGCAGACAGTCATACGAGTATCGATAATCACAACACGCCTGAAACGGTTGCTCGCGTGTAGCCAGTACCTTTTGTTATAGTTGCTGCAATTTGAACGGATTATACCTTGGATCTAATGTTTTATACCATCATGCACTGTACACATCCGGACATCTGTAGAAAGACCATCTGGTTGAATAACATAAACAGATCAGACTTACTGCAGAAATTCCCTCGGTTGACATGTGCTGACCGGTAACTGGCTCTCTCTGACCCATAAACACTTAGTTTCCATATTCCTCTCAGTTGTGCTTTTTGTATTTATTTCACCTTTATTTAACCAGGTAGGCCAGTTGAGAACAAGTTCTCATTTACAACTGCGACCTGGCCAAGATAAAGCAAAGCAGTGCGACACAAACAACAACACAGAGTTACACGTAAACAAATGTACAGTCAATAACACAACAGAAAGATCTATGTACAGTGTGTGCAAATGTAGAAGAGTAGGGAGGTAAGGCAATAAATAGGCCATAGAGGCGAAATAATTACAATTTAGCATTACCACTGGAGTGATAGATGTGCAGATGACGATGTGCAAGTAGAGATACTGGGGTGAAAAAGAGCAAGAGGATAAGTAACAATATGGGGATGAGGTAGTTGGGTGTGCTATTTACAGGTTGGCTGTGTACAGGTACAGTGATCGGTAAGCTGTTCTGACAGCTGATGCTTAAAGTTAGTGAGGGAGATATAAGACTCCATCTTCAGTGATTTTTGCAATTCGTTCCAGCCATTGGCAGCAGAGAACTGGAAGGAAAAGTGGCCAAAGGAAGTGTTGGCTTTGGGGATGACCAGTGAAATATACCTGCTGAAGCGCATGCTATGGGTGGGTGTTGCTATGGTGACCAGTGAGCTGAGATCAGGCTGGGCTTTACCCAGCAAAGACTTATATATGACCTCAAACCAGTGGATTTGGTGACGAATATGTAGTGAGGGCCAGCCAACAAGAACATACAGGTCGCAGTGGTGGTTAGTATATGGGGCTTTGGTGACAAAACGTATGGCACTGTGATAGACTACATCCAGTTTGCTGAGTAGAGTGTTGGAGGCTATTTTGTAAATGACATCGCCGAAGTCAAGGATCGGTAGGATAGTCAGTTTTACGAGGGTATGTTTGGCAGCAGGAGTGAAGGCTTTTTTTGCGAAATATGAAGCCGATTCTAAATGTAATTTTGGATTGGAGATGCTTAATGTGAGTGTGGAAGGAGAGTTTACAATCTAACCAGACACCCAGGTATTTGTAGTTGTCCACATATTCTAAGTCAGAACCGTCCAGAGTAGTGATGCTAGTCGGGTGGAAGGCAGCAATTGGTTGAAGAGCATGCACTTAGTTTTACTAGCATTTAGAAGCAGTTGAAGGCCACGGAAGGAGTGTTGTATGGCGTTGAAGCTCGTTTGGAGGACAACAGGCCCTCTGATTTGACACACTGAACTCTATCTGAGAAGTAGTTGGTGAACCAGGCGAGGCAGTCATTTGAGAAGCTATGGCTATTGAGTCTACTGAATGCGGTGATTGCCAGAGTCAAAAGCCTTGTCCAGGTCGATGAAGACGGCTGCACAGTACTGTCTTTTATCGATGCCGGTTATGATATCGTTTAGGACCTTGAGCGTGGCTGAGGTACGCCCATGACCAGCTCGGAAACCAGATTGCGTAGCGGAGAAAGTACGGTGGGATTCGAAATGGTCGGTGATCTGTTTGTTATCTTGGCTTTCGAAGATTTTAGAAAGGCAGGGTAGGATAGATATTGGTATATAACAGTCTGGGTCTAGAGTGTCTCCCGTTTTGAAGAGGGGGGTGACCGCGGCTGCTTTCCAATCTTTGGGGATCTCAGACGATACGAAAGGGAGGAATAAACCCAGTCACATGAGTCTAACAGGGCCAGAATGAGGCTATTTACAGCTGAACTCCTATTTCTGTATTTGTAAATAAAGGGAGCCGCAGATAGACACCAAAAGACAGGCGCTTACTAAGAATAGAAGGGATTGTAACTTTAAAAAGAACTGGGAGGCTGAAAACAAACCCGTGTAAATTAGTCTTAACCTGCTGTCTATACGGGCTGGGGAAAGCACACAAGGATACATCCAGCGCGTTCACATGGTATTCGTTAGATGGCGATTCTAGAACGGACAAAAGTGGTAATATCATCCAAACTCATGAGCAATCCCATGAGGTATTTGTCCTCAGTTTGGGGTTAGAGTTGGGGTTTAAGGTCATAGGTAGGGTAAGGGTTAAAGTTGGTGATTCAAGTCCTGGCAATGATTTTGTTCAGAAACCACTGCACTTCTGTCTTTTCTAGCATGGCCAGATAGTGATGACCGGGCTTATTCTTATTTACCTTACACAATTTAGGAGATATAAACAGCAGGGCACAGTCAATCTCTTACTTATCTCTCTGGGCGGCCTACATCAGTACTCCCTTCACTCCTATAAACTAACCTAACACCACACCATGTACGTGAGAGGTTGCTGGAATCAGAAGTTCTTTGGAAAGGCTCAGGCTATATTAAAACTTTAGAACTAAGAATAGTCTTCAAGAACTACTGCTTGTCTGTCCTACTAATTCTAATTATCGGCTAACGTCTGGAAAGGGACAGTGCTCACGGGGAATTGAGGGAAGTTGTCGCGTGTGTAGTTGTGTAGGTGCATGTGTGGGAGTGATGACAACTTTGTTTTGGTAAATGAACATGGTAACATGAACAGTTTTGGTCCCAGACTCCTTCATCTACTGTTTGCATTCCATTGTTCTTAAGGAGAACCACTTTCACAAGTATTTGCATTAGGAGAAATCCAAAGAATGGAATCATCAAATATTTTTTTCCAGTGGTATAAATGTGTGGTATCTGAAGAAGAGACTGCAGAATATGTCTATGATCTCAGTAATGTCTGTCTGGATTGCTTGGTCCTTTGTGTGTGTGTGGCTCAGTTGGTAGAACATGGTACTTGCAACGCCAGGGTTGTGGATTCAATCCCCACGAGGGAGCATTCCGAAACTGTGTGTGTGTGTGGGTGGGTGCAACAGGAGTAGTGAGTCATGTTGTAACCATTCCTTTGGCAGTCGAACAAACAAGAGGATAGAAGGATGACCCGTACGCAGAGTGAAGTATACACCTGTTCCCCTCTGATCCCAAGAGGAAAGGGCTTAACACACACACACACACACACACACACACACACACTGACTCATCCAGGGGATGGTTACTGAGGACCCATGGCAACTGTGTAGAGAACAGAGGGATTTATCAGGATTATCCCTGGTGGTCCCATATCTCCTCCCTGCAGCAGTGTGTGTGTGTTTTAGGTGACTCGTGGCCATAAAGGCTGGAGATCCATATCCATACACCTGCTGTTGGGACCTCAGTCATCTGTCGATTTCCGTGCATGTGTGTCTATATCACATAATACTATGAAAACAATTGCATTGTATCATGCACTGATTCCTCTGATATATAAAAAAAAATGATGCCTGCTGTTTTTGGACATCGGACTGACTTTCTCAACCATGTCTCTCTCTCTCTCTCTCTCTCTCTCCGAGATTAAATGTATTAGAGTACTGTTCCTATGCAGCCTGGTGTATGAAAGGGGAAATGTGGAGCGTCTCTGTCTCAGAACTACTTTCCCTGGTCTTCAGAAGCACACCTCACCAACATCCTTTCTTCAACATTAATCCAGTAACCTCAGAACTACTTTCCCTGGTCTTTACACACACACACCTCACCAACATCCTTTCTTCCACATTAATCCAGTAACCTCAGAATTACTTCCCCTGGTCTTCACACACACACCTCACCAACATCCTTTCTTCCACATGAATCCAGTAACCTCAGAACTACTTTCCCTGGTCTTTACACACCTCACCAACATCATTTCTTCCACATTAATCCAGTAACCTCAGAACTACTTCCCCTGGTCTTCACACACACACACCTCACCAACATCCTTTCTTCAACATTAATCCAGTAACCTCAGAACTACTTCCCCTGGTCTTTACACACACACACACACACCTCACCAACATCCTTTCTTCAACATTAATCCAGTAACCTCAGAACTACTTTCCCTGGTCTTCACACACACACCTCACCAACATCCTTTCTTCCACATGAATCCAGTAACCTCAGAACTACTTCCCCTGGTCTTCACACACACACACCTCACCAACATCCTTTCTTCCACATTAATCCAGTAACCTCAGAACTACTTTCCCTGGTCTTCACACACACACACCTCAACCAACATCCTTTCTTCAACATTAATCCAGTAACCTCAGAACTACTTTCCCTGGTCTCCAAACACACACCTCACCAACATCCTTTCTTCCACATTAATACAGTAACCTCAGAACTACTTCCCCTGGTCTTCACACACACACCTCACCAACATCCTTTCTTCCACATTAATCCAGTAACCTCAGAACTACTTCCCCTGGTCTTCACACACACACACACCTCACCAACATCCTTTTTTTCCCATCATCCATATATCGCTACCAGTACTAGGGAGGATATTTCCTACAGAGGAGGAAGAACAGTGTGTATGCACATTTGTATATGTGTGTGTTTGTGTGTGTATGTGTGCGCATGTCATGGGTGGCTTCCAGCCCTTAGATGCCAGAGAAATAGACGTTCAGTAGGTTCAAGCGGGCGCGAATGCCAAGGATAACATGAAAGATGTGTATTGTGTTGTTGCAGAGGTGGCATGTGTTCCCAGCTCCGCAGCCAGACACGGTGTTTGAAGTGAGAGATGACGAAGTCGCTACACATGGTTCTGATTTCAGGACGGCACTGTTCTGGTATTTAAAAAAAAAACTCTGTTGCAGCACTCTGTTGCAGTGTTCCTCATTTTACTCTTAACGTGTTCAAATGTACTCAATTGTGGTGTTTGCCTTGCCCTACTGTAGAGTAATACGCAACACTTACAGTGTAAAACATAACACTTGATTTAGAGTAAACTGGGCTCCCTTTGCTTCGTGCTGACGCTGTTACACTTTCTCAGTGTAAGACATTAGCACCTGTAGTGTTACAGTAAATCAATTGTGGGTGTTGTTTCAACACTGTATGGTGTTAAGTCTAATTGGCATATTTCTAGGGGGCCCTTTCATTTTGAGTAAATTGTTAACACTCATGACTGTATTTGTTAGTGACAGAAACACGGTTGTTGAATTATATTATTTGAAATGCCTGTGGCTTCAGCAAGTGAAAATACCATCCATAAAAATGTAACTCTGCCTTCCATGTTGGTCTAGTTGATGCTTATTTTTACCCCAACAAAGTGGTGTTAGGAAATTCCTGGTTTAAAGGCCACATCGGGCCTGCAAGTCACATTATGCTGGCTTGCAAAGTGATGTGTAATTCCCATTAGAATCCAGGTTATTTTACACCGCTGAGTGTTCATTTCACTTTTACAAAGTTAATTTAACTCCTGAATCAACACTAGCAATTTTACACTGAAAAATCAACACTGGCAAATTTGCTGTGCTCTCTCTCTCTCTCTCTCTCTGTGATGCATGCATTACTGTATATCCAGATTCAACTACTCTACAAGGAGGTTGGGGGAATGGGATGGGAGGTTGGGGGAATTATTTTTTATTTATTGTATTTATTTAACCTTTATTTAACTAGGGAAGTCAGTTAAGAACAATTTCTTATTTACAATGACGGCCTACCAAAAGGCAAAAGGCCTCCTGCGAGGACGGGGGCTGGGATTGCAACAAAAAATATATATCTATTAATATAGGACAAAACACACATCACGACAAGAGAGACAACACTACATATAGAGAGACCTAAGATAACATAGCAACATAACATAGCAAGGCAGCAACACATGACAACACAGCATGGTAGCAACACAACATAACAACAACATGGTAGCAGCTCAAAACATGGTACAAACATTATTGGGCACAGACAACAGCACAAAGGGCAAGAAGCTAGAGATAACAATACATCACACAAAGCAGCCACAACTGTCAGTAAGTGTCCATGATTGAATTCTTGAATGAAGAGATTGAAATAAAACTGTCCAGTTTGAATGTTTGTTGCAGCTCGTTCCAGTCGCTAGCTGCAGCGAACTGAAAAGAGGATTGACCCAGGGATGTGTGTGCTTTGGTGACATTTAACAGGATGCGACTGGCAGAATGGGTGTTGTATGTGGAGGATGAGGGCTGCAGTAGATATCTCAGATAGGGAGGAGTGAAGCCTAAGAGGGTTTTATAAATAAGCATCAACCAGTGGGTCTTGCGATGGGTATACAGAGATGACCAGTTTACAGAGGAGTATAGAGCGCAGTGATGTGCAGTGATGTGTCCTATAAGGTGGCAAATCTGATGGCCGAATGGTAAAGCGCATCTAGCCGCTCGAGAGCACCCTTACTCGCCGATCTATGTCTCCATAATCTAGCATGGGTTGGATGGTCATCTGAATCAGGGTAAGTTTGGCAGCTGGGGTAAAAGAGGAGCAATTATGATAGAGGAAACCAAGTCCAGACTTAACTTTAGCATGCAGCTTTGATATGTGCTGAGAGAAGGACAGTGTAC
This sequence comes from Oncorhynchus mykiss, assembly GCF_013265735.2. Taxonomy (NCBI): domain Eukaryota; kingdom Metazoa; phylum Chordata; class Actinopteri; order Salmoniformes; family Salmonidae; genus Oncorhynchus; species Oncorhynchus mykiss. The sequence goes on from NC_048570.1 coordinate 41,315,181, forward strand.
CGTTTAGCCATATTCCCACGTATTTGTATGAGGTGACTACCTTAACCTCTAAACCCTCAGAGGTAGTTTTCACACCTGTGGGGAGAGGGGTATTTGTTTTGGAGGTATTCATAACAAGGTTAAGGCTAGAGAAATCTTGATTGACACTAAGAAAGCTTTGTTGTAGAGCATTTAACACAAAATCCCAGGAGGGGACAGCTGAGTATAAGACTGTATCATCTGCATATAAATGGATGAGAGAGCTTCCTACTGCCTGAGCTATGTTGTTGATGTAAATTGAGAAGAGCATGGGGCCTAGGATTGAGCCTTGGGGTACACCCATGGTGATAGATAGTGGCTGACTTTATACACTGCACTCTTTGAGGGAGAGAGTTAGCAAACCAGACTAAAGAACACTCAGAGACACCAATACTCCTTAGCCGGCCCACAAGAATGGAATGGTCTACCCTAATCAAAAGCTTTGGCCAAGTCAATAAAAATAGCAGCACAACATTGCTTAGAATCAAGGGCAATGGTGACATCATTGAGGACCTTTATAAATAGGTCTACAACAGTTAGGATCAGCTTGATCTCCCCCTTTCAATAAAGGACATATTTCAAGGCCTACCTTCAAAATTTGCTTGACATCATGGGAAAATCCAAAGAAATCAGCCAAGAATTCAGAAACAAATTGTAGACTTCCACAAGTCTGGTTCATCCTTGGGAGCAATTTCCAAATGCCTGAAGGTACCACGTTCATCTGTACAAACAATAGTACGCAAGTATAAACACCATGGGACCATGAAGCCGTCATACCGCTCAGGAATGAGACGCGTGAACGTACTTTGGTGCAAAAAGTGCAAATCAATCCCAGAACAAAAGCAAAGGACCTTGTGAAGATGCTGGAGGAAACAGGTACAAAAGTATCTATATCCACAGTAAAATCAGTCCCTTATCAACATAACCTGAAAGGCCGCTCAGCAAAGAAGAAGCCACTGCTCCAAAACTGCCAAAGAAATGCCAGACTACAATTTGGAACTGCACATGGGGACAAAGATCTTACTTTTTGGAGAAATGTCCTATGGTCTGCTGAAACAAAAATAGAACTGTTTGGCCATAATGACCATCGTTATGCTTGGAAGAAAAGGGGAAGCCTTGCAAGCCGAAAAACACCATCCCAACCATGAAGCACAGGGGTGGCAGCATCATGTTCTGGGGCTGCTTTGCTGCAGGAGGGACTGGTGCACTTCACAAAATAGATGGCATCATGAGGAAAGAAAATGATGTGGATATATTGAAGCAACATCTCAAGACATCAGTCAGGAAGTTAAAGCTTGGTCGCAAATGGGTCTTCCAAATGGACAATGACTGCAAGCATACTTCCAAAGTTGTGGCAAAATGGCTTAAGGACAACAAAGGCATGGTATTGGAGTGGCCATCACAAAGCCCTGACCTCCATCCTATCGAACATTTGTGGGCAGAACTGAAAAAGCGTGTGCGATCGGAGGCCTACAACCTGACTCAGTTACACCAGCTCTGTCAGGAGGAATGGGCTAAAATTTACCCAACTTATTGTGGGAAGCTTGTGGAAGGCTAACCAAAATGTTTGACCCAAGTTAAACAATTTAAAGGCAAAGCTACCAAATACTAATTGAGTGTATGTAAACTTCTGACCCACTGGGAATGTGATGAAAGAAATAAAAGCTGAAATAAATCATTCTCTCTACTATTATTCTGACATTTCACATTCTTAAAATAAAGTGGGGATCCTAACTGACCTAAGACAGGGAATTTTTACTAGGATTAAATGTCAGGAATTGTGAAAAGCTGAGTTTAAATGTATTTGGCTAAGGTGTATATAAACTTCCGACTTCAACTGTATGCTTGGCGATGATAGGGGCAGCAACCTTAAAGAAGAAAGGGTCTAAACTATCTGACCCAGATGTTTTTGGAGGGTAAAGTTTCAGGAGCTCCTTTAGCACCTCAGACTCAGTGACTGTCTGTAGGGAGAAACTTTGTAGCGGGGCAGGGGGAAATGAGGGAGAAGCATCAGGGATAGTCGCATAAGAAGGGTGGGAGATGAGGAAATGATGGACAGGCAAGGAGGCATGGCTGAGTCAAATAGGAATCCTGACTTAATGAAGTGCCGATTTAATGAGCTCAGCCATGTGCTTCTTGTCAGTAACAACCACATCATCAACATTAAGCGACATGGGCAGCTGTGAGGAGGAGGGTTTATTCTCCAGGTCTTTAACCGTTTTCCAGAACTTCTTGGGGTTAGACCCACAGAGAGAGAACTGCTCCTTAAAGTAACTTTGGCCTTCCTGATAGCCTGAGTGCACTTATTTCTCATTTGCCTGAACGAGAGCCAGTCAGCCTGAGTATGCGTGTGCCGAGCCTTGCGCCAAATGCAATTCTTGAGGTGGAGTAACTCTGCAAGATCACGATCTAATCAGAACCTGTTTTTAATTCTCATTTTCTTTATGGGGCGTGTTTGTTAACAAAACCACTGAACATATTTAAAAAAAATGAAGGTCCAAGTGTCTTCGACAGAGGGGATCAAGCTGATTCTATACCATTTTACAGAAGCCAGGTCATGAAGGAAGGCTTGCTCATTCAAGTTTTTTTTAGCAAGCGTCTATAACAAATCAGGACAGGTCATTTCACTGAGCAGCCATTACGAACACAGGCTGTAAAACTGTGATCACTGAGGTCATTACAGAAAACACCAGACTGATACCTATCAGGATTATTTGTTAGGATAATATCAATGAGAGTAGCCTTTTCTGTGTGTTTGGAGTCATACGTTGTGGGATTGGTAATAATCTGAGAAAGAATTAGGGAGTCCCATTGCTTTAGGATTTGGTCAGGTGGTTTAAGCATGTCCCAATTTAGGTCACCTAGCAGGACAAATTCAGACTTAGTGTAAGGGGCCAGGAGAGAACTTAGGGCAGGTAGGGTACAGGCCGGTGTTGATGGAGGACGATAGCACCCAGCAACAGTCAACAAAGAGCTATTTGAAAGTTTAATGCTTCAAACCAGCAAATCAAATTGTTTGGGGACAGACTTGGTGCAGACAACCGAGCACTAAAGGGGGATCCTTGGTAAAGATTGCCACTCCCCAACCTTTGGAAGATCTGTCTTGCAGAAAAAGGTTATAGACAGAAAGGTTAACATCAGTATTCAAAACACTCTTTCTTAACCACGTCTCAGTAATGACCAACACATCTGGATTAGAACTGTAAACCCACACTTTCAATTGATCCATTTAGGTTGGGGGAATGAGATTGGATGTTGGGGGAATGGGGTGGGAGGTTGGGGGAATGGAATGGCATGGGAGGATGGGGGTGGAGGCTCATTTATTTTTGTTTATTTTCCTTTACATACTACATCTTCTCTCTGTAATATGATCAGAACGATCAATATTTATACCTATGTACCTTTTTTAAATGTTTGTTATTTTCGAGTGGCAGCCCACAGATGATTACAAACTGAATATCAAATTATATGAATTTGTATTTTGTGCCTGTGAACCTCCCCCCTTCTCCCTCCTGCCCACACATGAAACAAATCCACACAACAAATAAAAATGTGGTCTCACAAAAAAAGACTCCATGATCATCATGGCCAGACAGTCAAAGGTAAAGTTAATAAGATCTGCCCTGTAGCAACAAACCAGAGGAGCAGCTAATGTCCTACTGGGCACAATTCAACTTCTATTCCACATTGGTTCAAAGTCACTTCGGCATGTCCTCCACCTCTGTCTAAGGTGGCCTATTAGTACACTTGTAAAGAGTCCATGTTCCCCCTGTTGTTTCTCTGCTATTCCAGGAAACCCTAGACCCACTCCAATTTGCATACCACTCAAGCAGATCCACAGATGATGCAATCTCTATTTCACTCCACACTGCCCTTTCCCACCTGGACAAAAGGAACACCTACGTGAGAATGTTATTCATTGACTACAGCTCAGCGTTCAACATCATAGTGCCCTCAAAGCTCATCACTAAGCTAGGGATCCTGGGACTAAACACCTCCCCCTGCAACTGGATCCTGGACTTCCTGACGGCCCGCCCCCAGGTGGTAAGGGTAGGTTACAAAACATCTGCCAAGCTGGTCCTCAACACTGGAGCCCCTCAGGGGTGCGTGCTCAGTTCCCTCCTGTACTCCCTGTTCACCCACGACCGCATGGCCAGGGACGACTCCAACACCATCATTAAGTTTGCAGATGACACAACAATGGTAGGCCTGATTACTGACAACGATGAGACAGCCTATAGGGAGGAGGTCTGAGACCTGGCCGGGTGGTGCTAGAATAACAACCTCATCGTAACCAAGACTAAGGAGATTATTGTGGACAACAGAAAAAGGAGGACCGAATACGCCCCCACTCTCATCGACGGGGCTGTAGTGGAGCAGGTTGAGAGCTTCAATTTCCTTGCTGTCCACATCACCAACAAACTAGAATGGTCCAAACCCACCAAGACAGTCGTGAAGAGGGCACGACAAAGCCTGTTCCCCCTCAGGAAACGAAAAAGATTTGGCATGGGTCCTCAGGTCATCAAAAGGTTCGACAGCTGCAACATCAAGAGCATGGTTGCACTGGTTGCACCACTGCCTGGTACAGCAACTGCTCAGCCTCCAACTGCAAGGCACTACAGAGGGCAGTTTGTACGGCCCAGTACATCACTGGGACTAAGCTGCCTGCCGTCCAGGACCTCTACACCAGGCGGTGTCAGAGGAAGGCCCTAAAAATTGTATAAGACTTCAGCCACCCCAGTCATAGACTGTTCTCTCTGCTACTGCTTGGCAAGCGGTGTACCGGACCAAAAGGCTTCTCCACAGCTTTTACCCCCAAGCCATATGACTCCTGAACAGCTAATCAAATTACTACCCGGACTATGCACTGTGTACCACCACCCCCCGCCAACCCCTCTTTTATGCTGCTGCTACTCTCTGTTTATCATCTATGCATAATCACTTTAACTGATCCTACATGACTCTGTACCGGTACCACCTGTATATAGCCTCTTTTTCTTATCTATTGTTTACCTAATACCTATGTTTTACTTAAAAGCTGTACTGTTGGTGAAGGGCTTGTACTGGTAACCTGTTGTATTCGGCGCGCGTGACAAAACAAACTTTGATTTGATTTGAACAGTCAGCGGGATTCGAACCTCTCTCTCTGTATCCCAGCCCTCTTATCCAGACTAGACTACCGGGGCAAAGTAAAACACGGGCTTTAGAGTAAAACACAGGTTTTTAGTTGATGAATTGACTTTGAAAGCATTTCAAATACTAATGCCAGCATGTAGCTGCAGAGGGAAATGGAGGACGTGTGTGATTGAAGTGTGTGCTTATCGGACTCTTAGGGAGTAAATACCTAACAATCTGTTTTACTCAAGCTCTGCAGAAAACTGTCTGAAACTGATGACAATTCACAATTGTAATAGGTCTTTCAGAGTCAAACTGTGAGCACACTCAGCACCTGAAAGTGCACATCAAAGGGTTGGGCTTTCTTAGTAGAGTATGGAAACTCCCTTCATAATTACAGATAGGCTATAATGAAAGTAGTGACTCAGTGTCAACTTGTTGAAGAATGATCTCGGTCCCATGTTCAGTGCTTCGCATGTTCACCTTGCATGCGTTTAGCTCATCTGCGGCACTATGTACAATAGAAGTGGTGCAGAGTTTATGTTGTCCATCTTAACCTGAAACTGTGATTTATTTTTGTCTAGTCATCACAACTCTGTTAAGCCTCTCGCACACAATAGAGGCCTTATGGGCTCTATTGTGTGAACTACGGGCTCTGCAGTTTCCTCTCTCTCTGGTTTCCTGGAGAGAAAAAAACTGAGCTGTCACATTACGAGAGTTGTACTCAGTGGAGAGTGAAGTCTTATTGCAACACGAGTCATTCTGAAGAAGTCTGCTATAAAAGGGCCTTGTGTGCAAATCCAAGCCGATCAGCTGTTTCCTAATATAGCTGAAGCTTATTCTGAGACCTCAGCACTCTCCTATACTAGAGAGAGAAAGAGAGAGAGAGAGAGAACTGAACATAGTGGGGAGAGAGAGAGAGAGAGAGAGAGAGAGACAGACGGAGAGAGAGGGTGACAGATTGCGTCTGGGTGAGGGTTTAGCCAAGGACTCCTGTCCTGTGTGGAACTGTGTGTACTGTACTGTACTGTATGTGGAAACATAGCCTGCTCTTACCTAATAAAGGGCCATTCAACTTTAACCTACTTCCTAGCTCTCTGTAACTCTGCATATGTTGCATGTGCTTATCGTTGCATTTATTACGTTTCCCTCATGTGAATTGATTTACTTAGAAGTGCTTTAATACGTATTTGTGCAGTGTTTTGGTTTACTTCGTATTTACTTATTTGAGTGACTTCCGTTCTTTGGAGTGCTCGTCTCTTCGTGTGAATACGGGAATGAGTGTGCTAGTTAGGGACCTGAGCCGTGCCCCCCACACCTGAGGAGTAATGGGCTCAATGAGCTCCCCTTGCACAAATGCAGCTAATGTTAGCACATTCATTAGTGTTTCGCACATTCAGATCATGTTTAGCACATTCAAGCAAGCAATGGGAGAGGACAGGTGCCATAGGCTGTGTGCAGCCACACTGCCACAACCAATGCGTCTAGGGTGAGGGGACCAGATGAGTGTGACCCTGCTCGCGAAGAACGAAACAACCCTGCTGGGGATGAAGAGCCAAACAGCATGTGAATGCGTACCAATGGTTTCCGGTATGATGATGTTATTGATTACGCTTTTTCCACCCTCTCCAGACGTGGCCTGCTACGATGAGACCGCAGAGGCTGTGACTGCCTCATCGGAACCCCGTGATGCCAGCGCCGAGGCGAAAAACGCTCCATGCTAAACAACTGTGGGATCTAGAATGTATGTGGTGTGAGTGTACCCGTGCCTGTCCTTGTTTTGTGTTCTGTTGATTTTATCCTGTAACCCCTTTTTTTTTAATACAAAGGAAGATACTAACTGTAAATACTGACTGTCTGCCTGTGTCTGTGATATTGGGCTTGAAATAACTTTCATTTTGACACATGCATGACTGCGTGGATGCAGAGTATGACCAGGAAGAGATTGCAAAAGAGAGGGCAGACAGGGTCCTCTCACCAGTCTCGTGTTCAACACCTGAAGTGTCACAGTGCAGGGTCCTGCTCAGTTTTGCAACGGATCATGAAAACAAGCCTTTCTTTTTTGACAGCCTCAGCTAGTCTGTTTACTTCCGTCTGTTGCCTAGTGAATACGACCCAGCCACAGGCAAGCTTTGACTGACAGGGCCTACAGAACCTCATACCATCGAGTCAAAGATAGAGAACTGTAAATGGCTCTGGGTTGTGTTGCTGTTCGTCATGGCATGGATCACGTTGCAACATCATTGCAATGTACTCCATCACATGATGAACAGCAACGCAATCCAGAACCATACTGAAACCAACTTTGCACACTTTGCAATGTCATCTCAAGTCATAAATCTGCTGAAAATGCAATACAGTTTGTGATTTTGATATGCATTACTGTGACTCCAGCAAGTGGTGGTGTTCTAAGAATAGAACAATAGGGCCAAAGACTCCTGTCATTGGGGATTGTGAGTTGTGATACCTCCTCCATGGCTGGATTACAGGGTAAGGAGCAGGCCAGGCAGTCAGAGGGGCTTTACGGGAGGTGACGTAAAGGGACGCGCCACGAGTCGGCAGAAAGACCAGAGCCTTCAGAAGCCCCCCCTTGACCCCGCTGTAGCACTCACAAAACCCAGCCTGATCCAGAGGCATGGAAGGCCGTTTCCATTTTATGGAAGAACTTTGATCAGACTAGTGTTCACTAGCAGTGTGTGTTTTTGGTTTAGTCCAAAACAAAGAATTAGATTTGAGAGTTTAAGAGTCACGTGTACAGTGTCGCAGATGTAATTACAGGGTACAGTGAAAATCTTGAGCTCCGAGCTCCAACAATGTAGGACAAAGTGAAATAAAACAATACAAATAGATAATAAAAATAATAATATATACAGACGAACAACTGTGACAATGATAAGTGTCCATTGGGGTGGGGGTAGAGTAAATGTCCATTAAGGGGGGGTGGGAAAGGTCCAAAGGGGGGAGCAGCAGGGGAAAACTTGATGATGGTATTGGAACTCTGTGGGTCCACATGCTGTCGTGGGTATACAGGGAGTACAGGAGGGGACTGAGGACACCCTTGTGGGGGCCCCCGTGTTGAGAATCGGTGTCGAAGAGGTAATGTTGCCTACCTTCACCACCTGGGGGCGGCCCATCAGGAAGTCCAGGACCCAGTTGCATAGGGAGGAGTTCAGTCCCAAGCTTTGTGGTGAGCTTCGAGGGCACTATGGTATTGAAGGCCGAGCTATAGTCAATGAACTGCATTTTCACATATGCATGTATTTTGTGCAATACAATGACAATTGCGTCTGTCAGGGCGGTAGGCGAATTGGAGAGGGTTGAGTGTGTCGGGGAGGAAAAAGATATTTCACTAGCCTCTCGAAGCACTTCACTGAAGTGAGTGCTACAGGTCTGTAGTCATTCAGTTCAGTTACTTTCCCTTTCCTGGGCACGGGGATGATAGTGGACATCTTGAAGCCAGGGATGCCATCTGGGCTGGCCGCCTTGCGAGTGTTAACACATTTGAATGACTTACACACATGCTCCATGGAGACTGTAAGTACGTAGCCCTCGTTCTACTCAGGGGCTCTCCTTGGCCGCTCAACGTCATCGTTGTGTAATCCGTGATCGTTAGGAGCCCCTGCCACATACGCCTCCTGTCTGACCCTCTGAATTGCTCCTCCACTATGTCCCTATACTTGTCTTCCGCCATCTTGATCAATCTGCGTAGGTCGTATTCGTACTGTTTAACAATACTATTGTCCCCGGTCACCTTGCGGTGTTTATAAGCAGCACATCTCTTCTTCAGTTTTCCTTCAGGTCCCCAAGTCCAGGACAGACTATGGGAGACGCACAGTACTACATAGAGCCATGACTACATGGAACTCTATTCCACGTCAGGTAACTGATGCAAGCAGTAAAATCTGATTTAAAAAATAGATAAACAAACACCTTATAGAACAGCGGAGACTGTGAAGCAACACAAACATAGGCACAGATACATGCACACACGCACACACATACACACACACACACACACACACACACACACACACACACACACACACACACACACACACACACACACACACACACGCACACACATACACACACACACACACACACACACACACATACAATAACATACACACACATACACATGGATTTAGTACTGTAGATATGTGGTAGTGGCGGTGTAGGGGCCTGAGGGCACACAGTGTGTTGTGAAATCTGTGAATGTATTGTAATGTTTTTAAAATGGTATAAACTGCCTTAATTTTGAGTAATAGGACCCCAGGAAGAGTAATAGGACCCCAGGAAGAGTAATAGGACCCCAGGAAGAGTCCATAATAAATACAAATACAAATCAATCCACGTTTTTTGATTCGGGTAAGTTTTGAAAGACACTATCGGTATCACATAATCTTTACATTTTTTTATGAATTTGGTGACAGAGTCAGCTTATTCACAGATGTTATCCCCAGAGGCAAACCTGGATACTTTGCTTTATGTCCCATGAATACTTTTTCTACACCTGCAAATGAACTAAAATGAGGTGCTGGGCCAGTGGAATCTGTAATAGATTTAGATGGATGTAAAGCAGGATGTAAGTCAAAAATATATACAGGTTAGGACAAGAGGATTCTAATGTCCCATAAGTATTTGCATAAATGTGGAAGAATTCTAAACTAGCAATGTGAGTGAAAATGACTGGATGGGAATGTTAGCCGTACAGAAAGTGTGCCATCAAAGTGGAAAATAAACACAATCGGGGTGAATTCAAGCTAACTACTCTGTTTATTTCCGAACTGCCGAATGGAATTATTACGTCGACCTATAGCGTAGGCCCAGGACACTCAGATGCTCCAACATACCTTTACTTTAGTCTGCATGACAACCCAAGCAGAGCAACCCTCTAAACCCCTCTCCTATTGGCTCTCCTCCTCTCTTCCACTCATCTCTGGCTCTGTCTTCCTCTCTTCCTCTCTTCCCTGCCAACAATGACAACCCCACCCTCTTTGTTTTCAGCTTATTGCTCCTACAATACTGCTCGTGACACGGCTGACCCTACATAAACATGAAGCTCTAAACACACACTAAATTAATACTCTTAAACAGCCATTCCTGAATAATCCCCTTGGATCCTGTATGTTTTTTTTTTTTTTTTTTTTTTTTTTGACCAATCCTTGATTAATAAATTGAAAGGAGCCAGCATATGAGTATTCAGCTCAAGGATGGATAGACTAGAGCATGAACACACGTGCACACACACACACACACACACAGACACACACACACAGCAGGATTAGTGTCTATACAGAAGGTGGGACCAAGCTCCATTGTGGTAGCATTAGTACTCATTAGAACATATTTTCAGGGGATTTCAGGGTGACGCCTACAGTCTGCTCAATACAGATACAGTGTGCGTGTGCTTGTTTGTGCAAGCATGCGTTTATGTGTGGATGGTGGGTGCCTATATTGTTTCCTGTTTCCTGTTTCTTGATGGACGAATGTTCAGATGTAGGATCTTAATTTGATCATTCTTTTGATGCTGAACATGTTCCTGCTCAGCAGGAAATGCAAACTTGTAGCGTATTTGAGTTTTAAAAAGGCTTTGAAGTTTGTCATTTCCACTTAGAAATATTTGACTTGATTTGCCCCAATGAAAAATGTATCGACCCCTACAAAAATGTCCATTAATTATAATCAACGTAATATTTCACATTTTCTGTTGCTGCAGGATTACTTAGCTGTTGTAGCAAACTGGCTCAAATTAAGATCCTGCATCTGTATGTGTATGGGTCCATGTACTGGGTATGCTTGAATGCATCTGTCCATGTACATAGATGATGCCGACGGAGAAGGGCGACATCTTACAAGTTCCAACCCAATAGTCCTATATAGTAACCTTTATCGTGTTTATGTTTACTTTTTTCATACAGAAAGTTCATAATAGTATCACATATGACCGTAAATCATTTCTGGACATCCTATTGATAGTTACTAACCTTGATTTAGACTTCTAAGACAACTTAAACTCTGACTCAGCTGTTCCACTGTTCATGGGCTACCAAAATGCTGCAGGCAAAATGTCATCCTCGCAGTGACTATAAAAATGTATCCTAACCAAAAACTGTGGATTACAGGCAATATCCTTGCTGGGCTAAAGGCTAGAGCTACAGGGAACGGGAACGGGACACAGACATGGACGCATGCAAGAAAGCCCGCTACGACCTCCAAAGTGACATCAAGAGCGAGTAGAGAGATGATTGCCAAATGTGGAGAGTCAAAAAGAGAACACAGAAGGCTGTTGTATAAAATGCCTCTGGATCTTCAAAGTAAGGGCAACCATGGCATCCATGACAGACAGGAAGAAGCTTTCATGTCTAGCTACGTTTTCAGATATTATGTGTTTCTAATTTTGTCAGAAATGTGTTTTCATTGTAAGTTAAATCATACTGTTAGCCTGCTAATGAACATTAGCTTGCTGGCACACTAGCTAATGTTACATGTATGATCTGTGTAGTAATGTTATTTGAATCGCAGAAAGCTATTTTCATTGCTAGTTAAAGCCTAATGTTAGCTAGCTAGCTACCTGCAGATGCATACAGTGGGGCAAAAAAGTATTTAGTCAGCCACCAATTGTGCAAGTTCTCCCACTTAAAAAGATGAGAGAGGCCTGTAATTTACATCATAGGTACACTTCAACTATGACAAACAAAATGAGAAAAAAATCCAGAAAATCACATTGTAGGATTTTTAATGAATGTATTTGAAAATTATGGTGGAAAATAAGTCTTTGGTCACCTACAAACAAGCAAGATTTCTGGCTCTCACAGACCTGTAACTTCTTCTTTAAGAGGCTTCTCTGTCCTCCACTCATTTACCTGTATTAATGGCACCTGTTTGAACTTGTTATCAGTATAAAAGACACCTGTCCACAACCTCAAACAGTCACACTCCAAACTCCACTATGGCCAAGACCAAAGAGCTGTCAAAGGACACCAGAAACAAAATTGTAGACCTGCACCAGGCTGGGAAGACTGAATCTGCAATAGGTAAGCAGCTTGGTTTGAAGAACCAATTATTAGGAAATGGAAGACATACAAGACCACTGATAATCTCCCTTGATCTGGGGCTCCACGCAAGATCACAAAAAATGATCACAAGAACGATGAGCAAAAATCCCAGAACCACACGGGGGGACCTAGTGAATGACCTGCAGAGAGCTGGGACCAAAGTAACAAAGCCTACCATCAGTAACACACTGCGCCGCCAGGGACTCAAATCCTGCAGTGCTAGACGTGTCCCCCTGCTTAAGCCAGTACACGTCCAGGCCCATCTGAAGTTTGCTAGAGAGCATTTGGATGATCCAGAAGAAGATTGGGAGAATGTCATATGGTTAGATGAAACGAAAATATAACTTTTTGGTAAAAACTCAAGTCGTCGTGTTTGGAGGACAAAGAATGCTGAGTTGCATCCAAAGAACACCATACCTACTGTGAAGTATGGGGGTGGCAACATCATGCTTTGGGGCTGTTTTTCTGCAAAGGGACCAGGACGACTGATCCGTGTAAAGGAAAGAATGAATGGGGCCATGTATTGTGAGATTTTGAGTGAAAACCTCCTTCCATCAGCAAGGGCATTGAAGATGTAACGTGGCTTTGTCTTTCAGCATGACAATGATACCAAACACACCGCCCAGGCAACAAAGGAGTGGCTTCGTAAAGAAGCAGTGCACGGTCCTGGAGTAGCCTAGCCAGTCTCCAGATCTCAACCCCATAGAAAATCTTTGGAGGGAGTTGAAAGTCCGTGTTGCCCAGCAACAGCCCCAAAACATCACTGCTCTAGAGGAGATCTGCATGGAGGAATGGGCCAAAATACCAGCAACAGTGTGTGAAAACCTTGTGAAGACTTACAGAAAACGTTTGACCTCTGTCATTGCCAACAAAGGGTATATAACAAAGTATTGAGATAAACTTTTGTTATTGACCAAATACTTATTTTCCACCATAATTTGCAAATAGATTCATAAAAAATCCTACAATGTGATTTTCTGGATTTTTTTTTCTCATTTTGTCTGTCATAGTTGAAGTGTACCTATGATGAAAATGACAGGCCTCTCTCATCTTTTTAAGTGGGAGAACTTGCACAATTGGTGGCTGACTAAATACTTTTTTGACATACTGTACATGGTGCATGGTAGTATGAGTTGGGATTATGGTTCATTGTTTAGCTAGCTAGTAACATGTCTAAAAAAAAAACATTTTACCATGCTGATACACCGTCTGTTTCCTGTGCATGTGACAAATAAACTTGATTTTATTTGATATAGTGTGTGCTTACCAGAGACGGTAATGTGAAGAACAGCATGACCTACACCAATGTCAGATTAGGATATAGGCTAAGGACTATATCAAGTGTATTTTTACTACTACTTTTTGCTACTACTTTCACCACTTTTAGTCTTAATCTTTAGGTGTTTACTACACTACCTTACTCCCTCTGTTTAGCACATGCGCTCACATATGAATTAAAGAGATGAGTGGGGCTAAGGCTTAAGAGGGTCTGAACGATGCTGAATGGGTGTAGACAAATAAGAGCTCTCCAGTAGGTGTCCCAAAACGTTCATAGGCCATTTTCTCAAAAGTGGGGTTACAAGTTTATAAACTTTCAAAGCAGAATTACTTTCCCATTGTCCATCAACTGCAGTATATGATATACCATTTTCTAGCTATGAGTCTCCACATTTATCCAATGTATAAAACGCCATTTCAAATTTTGCTACATCGGACCAAATCCCAGTGGTGGGTCACATATAAAAGGAAGGTGAACCCTATTACACCGGGTCCAACATTTTGTATGCGGCAGGGCTTGCAGACGATAACAGATTGCAAATGGAAACCCAGCTATGAGTTGCCCAGAGATGTAGAACTCCCAAACAAGCTCTCCCACCTGGACAACAGGGGAAATAACTATGTGAGAATGCTGTTCATAGAATACAGATCAGAGTTCATGTCACACCCGGGTCAAAGTATTTTATGTTTATCTTTATTTATTTGGTCAGGCCAGGGTGTGGCATGGGTTTTTGTATGTGGTGTGTATGTATGGGGATTGTAGCTAGTGGGGTGTTCTAGCTAAGTCTATGGCTGTCTGAAGTGGTTCTCAATCAGAGGCAGGTGTTTATCGTTGTCTCTGATTGGGAACCATATTTAGGCAGCCATATTCTTTGAGTTTGTCGTGGGTGATTGTCCTTAGTGTCCTGATGTCATTGTTCTGTGTTAGGTTACACAAGTATAGGCTGTTTCGGTTTTCGTTAAGTTTATTGTTTTGATAGTGTTTGTGTTTAGTGTGTTACTTCATTAAACATGGATTGCAATAGACACGCCGCATTTTGGTCCGACTCTCCTTCTCATCAAGAAAACCGTTACAGAATCACCCACCACAAAGGGACCAAGCAGCGTGTCAACAGGCAGGAACAGCCCAAAGTGGAGTACAGTATGGACTATACTTCTTGGGAGGAGATAGACAGGTGGGCGGTCGACCCAGGGAGAGTGCCGGAGCCCGCCTGGGATTCGATGGAGCAGTGCGCGGAAGGATATAGGAGAATGGAGTTTGCGAAGCAAGCAAGGCGGCGCGGACGGAGGCCCCATAGTCAGCCCCAAAAATTTCTTGGGGGGGGGGCTCAGGGAGAGTGTGGCAGAGTCAGGAGCCAGACCTGAGCCAACTCTCCCTGTTTATCGTGAGGAGCCAAGGAGGAGACCAGAACCAGAGCCGGTGTTGGAGGTGAGCGAAACAGAGACTGTGAAGGAGTTAATGGGGAAATTGGAGGAGAGAGAAATGAGGGAGTTGCTGTGTTGGTGTTTTAAACATGGAATTCGCCCGACGGAGCGTGTCGGGGATTTGATGGCACCTGGGTCAGCGCTCCATACTCGTCCTGAGGTGCGTGTTAGTCGGCTGGTGAAGATGGTGCCAGTCTCACGTACCAGGCCTCCTGTGCACCTCCCTAGCCTTGCACGTCCTGTGCCAGCACCGCTCTCAAGATCTCCAGTACGCCTTCACGGTCTAACCCATCCTGTGCCACCTCCACACCCCAGCCCTCCGGTAGCAGCTCCCCGCACCAGGCTTCCTGTGCGTGTCCTCGGCCCAGTACCACCAGTGCCAGCACCACGCATCAGGCCTACAGTGCGCCTCGCCTGTCCAGCGCTGTCGGAGCCCTCCTCCTCTCCAGCGCTGTCGGAGTCTCCCGCCTGTTTAGCGCTGTTAGAGCCTTCCTTCTCTACAGCGCTGCCGGAGTCTCCTGCCTGTTCAGAACTGCCAGTTAGCATAGAGCTGCCAGTTAGCATAGAGCTGCCAGTTAGCATAGAGCTGCCAGTTAGCATAGAGCTGCCAGTCTGCAAGGAGCTGCCAGTCTGCATAGAGCTGCCAGTCTGCAAGGAGCTGCCAGTCTGCAAGGAGCCGCCA
Source organism: Oncorhynchus mykiss (assembly GCF_013265735.2). Lineage (NCBI taxonomy): Eukaryota > Metazoa > Chordata > Actinopteri > Salmoniformes > Salmonidae > Oncorhynchus > Oncorhynchus mykiss. The sequence continues at coordinate 41,330,757 of NC_048570.1, forward strand.
GAGCTGCCTGTCTGCAGGATGCCGCCAAAGCTGCCTGTCTGCAAGGAGCTGCCAGTCTGCAAGGAGCCGCCAGAGCTGCCAGTCTGCAAGGAGCCGCCAGAGCTGCCAGTCTGCAAGGAGCCGCCAGAGCTGCCAGTTAGCATGGAGCAGCCAGGGCCTCCAGTCAGCATGGAGCAGCCAGGGCCGCCAGTCAGCATGGAGCAGCCAGTCAGCATGGAGCAGCCAGAGCTGCCAGTCAGCATGGAGCAGCCAGTCAGCATGGAGCAGCCAGAGCTGCCAGTCAGCATGGAGCAGCCAGTCAGCATGGAGCAGCCAGAGCTGCCAGTCATCATGGAGCAGCCAGTCAGCATGGAGCAGCCAGAGCTGCCAGTCGACCAGACTCTCCCAGATCTGCCAGTCGACCAGACTCTCCCAGATCTGCCAGTCGACCAGACTCTCCCAGATCTGCCAGTCGACCAGACTCTCCCAGATCTGCCAGTCGACCAGACTCTCCCAGATCTGCCAGTCGACCAGACTCTCCCAGATCTGCCAGTCGACCAGACTCTCCCAGATCTGCCAGTCGACCAGACTCTTCCAGATCTGCCAGTCGACCAGACTCTTCCAGATCTGCCAGTCGACCAGACTCTTCCAGATCTGCCAGTCGACCAGACTCTTCCAGATCTGCCAGTCGACCAGACTCTTCCAGATCTGCCAGTCGACCAGACTCTTCCAGATCTGCCAGTCGACCAGACTCTTCCAGATCTGCCAGTCGACCAGACTCTTCCAGATCTGCCAGTCGACCAGATCTGCCAGTCAGCCAGGTTCTGGTAGATTCATCAACCTGCCTGAGCTTCCTCTCACTCCTGAGCTTCCTCTCACTCCTGAGCTTCCTCTCACTCCTGAGCTTCCTCTCACTCCTGAGCTTCCCCTCAGTTCCGAGCTGCCTCAGTCCCGAGCTGCCCCTCAGTCCCGATCTGCTCCTCAGTCCAGTGGGGTTCTGGGTGAGGACTACTAGGCCATGGTCGGCGGCGAGGGTGGACTATCCAGGGACGCGAGGAGAAGGGACTAAGACATTGATTGAGTGGGGTCCACGTCCCGCGCCGGAGCCGCCACCATGGACAGACGCCCACCCGGACCCTCCCTATTGTTTTGAGGTGCGTTCGGGAGTCCGCACCTTAGGGGGGGGGGTTCTGTCACACCCTGGTCAAAGTATTTTATGTTTATCTTTATTTATTTGGTCAGGCCAGGGTGTGGCATGGGTTTTTGTATGTGGTGTGTATGTATGGGGATTGTAGCTAGTGGGGTGTTCTAGCTAAGTCTATGGCTGTCTGAAGTGGTTCTCAATCAGAGGCAGGTGTTTATCGTTGTCTCTGATTGGGAACCATATTTAGGCAGCCATATTCTTTGAGTTTGTCGTGGGTGATTGTCCTTAGTGTCCTGATGTCATTGTTCTGTGTTAGGTTACACAAGTATAGGCTGTTTCGGTTTTCGTTAAGTTTATTGTTTTGATAGTGTTTGTGTTTAGTGTGTTACTTCATTAAACATGGATTGCAATAGACACGCCGCATTTTGGTCCGACTCTCCTTCTCATCAAGAAAACCGTTACAGTTCAACACCAAGCTAGGGACCCTGGGACTGAACCCCTCTCTCTGCATCTTCCTGACAGGCTGGCTCCAGGTGGTGAGAATAGGCAACAACACCTCTGCCACGCTGACCCTCAATATGGGGGCCCCTCGGGAGTGTGTGCTTAGTCCCCTCCTGTACTCCCTGTTCACCCACAACTGCATGGCCACGCACAACTCCAACACCATCATCAAGTTTGCTAACAACACAACGGTGGTAGGCCTGATCACCGACGGCACCGAGTGGTGCAGACAGCGCAGTACATCATTGGGTACATTTCCATGACATCCAGGATGGCTCTTGGACCAATAGGCTCCGAGACAGCCATAAGACTGGTAAATAGCCAGACTGCTAAATAGTTAATTAATGGTACCCAAACTACCTACACTGACCCTATGCACCCTCACTAGACTATATATACAAACCATATACACACTCAAACACACTATATTTGTCACGTTCTGGCCCTAGTTCTTGTGTTATTTGTTTGTTTTTAGTTGGTCAGGACGTGAGTTGGGTGGGCATTCTATGTTTTGTGTTTCTAGGTCGGTTTTCTGTGTTCGGCCTAGTATGGTTCTCAATCAGAGGCAGGTGTCGTTAGTTGTCTCTGATTGAGAATCATGCTTAGGTAGCCTGGGTTTCACTGTTGTTTTGTGGGTGATTGTTTCCGTGTCTGTGTTTGTTCGCCACACGGTACTGTTTCGGTTTTGTTCACGTTTATTGTTTTTGTATTAGTGTTCATGTTGAGTTTTTTCATATTAAAAACATGGACACTTACCACGCCGCATCTTGGTCCGATCCTTGCTACACCTCCTCAGAAGAGGAGGAGGAAAACCTTTACAATATTGACACTCCCACACAAAACCCACACACTTTCACATACACTTCATATGCACATGCACACATAACACACACACGGAGACCAACACAAACACACATACACACACATTACACGCACACTCACACACACACTTTTACACTCATCATTTGCTGCTGCTGTTCTGTTCTTTAATTTACTCATTATTATTATTATCTATCCTGATGTCTGGTAACTTTATCCTGCCTTCATGTACATATCTACCTAAAATACCTCATACCCCTGCACATTCATCTGGTACTGGTACTCCCTGTATATAGTTCCATTCTTGTGTATTTTTTTTTATTTTTTATTGTGTTACTATTTCATTTTTATCTTAACTCTGCATTGTTGGGAAGGGCTTGTAAGCAAACATTTCACAGTAAAGTCTATACCAGTTGTATTCGGCGCACGTGACAAATACAATTTGAATTGATTTAGGAAGTTAGGAAATGAGGGAGGGAAAGGCTAACTTTCTTCTGCCAGTTTACTAAACCATGGGAATACATATGTAGGAACAAAAGGAAGACATATGTGGGAACAAAGGGAAAACAAGAGATAGGAAGAGAGAAAAAGACAACGCTCCTAACTCAAAGATCTAAAGACAGAGGAAGACAGAAGACACGTCTGAGTAAAGATCTGAGGATCTACTTACTTTCATGTTCTCAGGTAGGGGTGTGGGGAAAGGAGGAACAGGGAGGTGGAGGTATGGAAGGGTAGAGGGATCTGAGGCTTGGGTTCTTCCTTTCAGGAGGGGAGGAGGGAGGTTGAAGGACAAATTGAAAGCATGAGCTTCTTGGGGTGGGGGGGGTTGGAGGGTGGGGTTTGTCTACCTGTGATGGGCTGATTGGCTGACTAAGACTTTGGGTTCGTTGGGTACAGTACCATCTGAACTGAGCTGGTTAACCACATCAAACATAACAGGTGACTCTCCTCTCTATCTCTCAATCTCTCTCTCTATGTCCCCCTTTCCAACTCTTTGATACCTGCACCTTTTCTTCCTCTCTTTCTTTCTTCCCTCATTTTATGACTCTTCTCCTTGTATCTCCATATGCTGGTGAACAGCCCCAGGCTCTGGCTCCATGTGCTTACACAGCAAAGAGGAGGAGAGAGAAAAAAAAGAAAGGAAGAGAATACAAAGAAAGAGCAGGGTAAGGACAGGGATGGTTGATTCAAAGAACAAAGCGGTGTGTTAGTTGCTTTGTTGCATGCAGGCAAAGGACCACTGAAAAGTAACAAAGCTGAATCAGACCAAACCCTCAGTTAAACTCCACTGTCCTCTACTCAGCCTGCAGTGTGTGGATTATTCACTCCTCTCCCTCAGTCATAAGGGTGTGCCTTGCTGCCTATAATGGTATTCATACTTGCATACAGAAAAAACTCTAATTTAATTTAATAGTTTGCGTAGTGTAAATTTTTTCATGAAAATGCTGCAGTGGCTTCCCGAGTGGCACAGCATCGCAGTGTTGCGGTGTCACTACAGCCTGGGGTTTGATCCCATAGGGCAGCGCACAGTTGGCCCAGCATCGTCCAGGTTAGATGAGGGTTTGGCCATGGGGGCTTTACTTGGCTCATCGTGCTCTAGCGACTCCTTGTGGCGGGCCGGGCGCCTGCAGGCTGACTTCGGTCATCAGGTGAACGGTGTTTCCTCTGACATGTTGGTGCAGCTGGCTTCTGGGTTAAGCGTGCGGGTGTTATGAAGCGCGGTTTGGCGGATCATGTTTCAGAGGACGCATGACTCTTGGGGAGTTGCAGCGATGAGACAAGAGAGTCATCACGAAATTGGGGAGAAAAAGGGGAGAAAAATTACAAACAAAATAATAATAAAAATGCTGCAGTGCGAGAGTGGTATTCCACATGCACCTCATAGGCACTATACACACAGAACAGAAATATCTCAGAAACTCTTGAGAAGAGTTGTCCAATCATACACAGTGGCCTGTACAGAGTGAGCCACTGGCAGACAGTATCAGGGTGAATGTGTTTCTCTTGAGAGGTGCTGTCTGGAATCAGGTCATTATGTCAGTGCTGCGTCCGTGTGTGTGTGTGTGTGTGTGTGTGTGTGTGTGTGTGTGTGTGTGTGTGTGTGTGTGTGTGTGTGTGTGTGTGTGTGTGTGTGTGTGTGTGTGTGTGTGTGTGTGTGTGTGTGTGTGTGTATGGCCTGAGACCTCATGTCTCGTTACCTCTCACTTAACAGGTGCGAGCACAGCTGCACACAGAGTATACATCTGTCATAGGGGAGAGGAGAAGAAAGGAGGGGAGAGAGAGGTAGATAGGAAGGTTGAGAGGGTGGAGGACAGAGCACCAAACACAGCTGTCCCCTCAAACATACACCCACACTCCTTGGCCATCCCTGGTGTAGCTGGAGATAAGCAATGTGAAATCATCCCACTTCCTCCTGTGTGATTGATGGGTCGCCATCAGCTCTCTTGACTAATCACGAGAAGACACACAAGTCAAGGGTCAAACCAGGAGAGACCCATAGAGTTTACGTCATCAATTTTATCAGTCCACAGATGTGCTTTAACCTGTTAATCTAATCTAATCTAGCCACTCATTTGATTACCAGCAACATGTTGAACCCTTCAAGCTAGAGACACAAGCCAATTTTCACATGTTCAGGCTATCCTATCAATCTACCAAACAATCAATCAATCAATCAATCTTTCAATATATCTATTCTTTGCCATTTAAGCAACGACACCAACTTTCAAATGGTCAGGCTGTCCCATCCAATCAATCAGTCAAACAGACAATCAATCTTTCCATATACCTACTTTTCCAACTATAACCATGCACTACCATTACTACTGGAGTCACAACCACTACTGTAACTTATTTCAAAACCATAAATACCTTTTTAAAAGCGAGCAAGAGCACACAGTTTCTTCAAGAAATGTACTTCTCTAGTTGGCCTAGGCACAGATCTAGGATCATTGTTTACTTCCAAAATCCTTAACTTTACCATTAAGGGGGCAACATCCTCATTCCTCCTTGAGTGTGCTAATGAATATAATTAGGTTGTTATCAGATAGCTGGTTCTAGGAGTAATTGCATGGTCAGTCTTTAACTGAATTCTAAAGATTACCTCAAGTCATCGGCTAAACAACTAATCAGTAATAAAAATGGCGCCGGAGAAGAAGGCTGACGTTTTACGTGTCCCCAACCGATTGTGCTTTTGCTCGTTTATTTGCGTTGTTTCTAACTTATTTTTTAACTAATTTTGTACATAATGTTGCCGCTACCCTCTCTTATGGACATCAGGACTGCGATTACATTACCACAGACTGGCAGAATCCTTTTTTTTCCTTTAACGAGTCGGACGAGCCCGACACGATTTATAACTGCTTTCTCGGGAACAGGCCCAGATCCCAGTGATTTGCGTGTAGAGTAGGCGGAGAAAACGGGGCCAGAGGGCAGGCTGCCTTCTGAGAATTCTTAGGCAATCGAATAAACCCCCACTTCCTTCCATTCTGCTAGCAAACGTGCAATCTTTGGAGAATAAAATCGATGACCTACGCGGCAGATTAAACTACCAACGGGACATTCAAAACTGTAATATCTTATGCTTCACAGAGTCATGGCTGAATGACGACTCTATCAACATACAGATGGCTGGGTATACGATGTCCCGGCAGGATAGAACAGCGGTGTCTGGTAAGAGGTGAGGGAGCGGACTATGTATTTTTGTAAATAACAACTGGTGCACGATACCTAAGGAAGTCTCGAGCTATTGCTCGCCTGAGGTAGAGTATCTCATGATAAGCTGTAGACCACACTATGTGCCTAGAGAGTTTTCATCTGTATTTTTCGTAGCTGTTTACATACCACCACAGACTGAGGCTGGCACTAAGACAGCATTGAATGAGCTGTATTCCGACATAAGCAAACAAGAAAATGCTCACCCAGAGGCGACACTCCATGTAGCCGGGGACTTTGATGCAGGGAAACTGAAATCCGATTTACCAAATTTCTATCAGCATGTTAAATGTGCAACCAGAGGGAAAAAAACCTCTGGACCACCTTTATTCCACACACAGAGACGCATATAACGCTCTCCCTCGCCCTCCATTTGGCAAATCTGACCATAATTATGTAGTCCTTATTCCTGCTGGAAGCACCAATGACTAGATCAATAAAAAACTGGTAAGATGAAGCAGATGCTAAGCTACTGTTTTGGACTGTTTTGCTAGCACAGACTGGAATATGTTCCAGGATTCCTCTGATGGCATTGAGGAGCACACCACATCAGGCATTGGCTTCATCAATAAGTGCATCGATGACGTCATCCACACAGTGACCGTACATACATACCCCAACCAGAAGCCATGGATTTGCACTGAGCTAAAGGCTAGAGCTGCCACTTTCACAGAGCGGGACTATGACCCGGAAGCTTATAAGAAATCCAGCTTTGTCCTCCGATGAACCATCAAACAGGCAAAGCATCAATACAGGACAAAGATCGAATCGTACTACACCGGCTCTGACACTCGTCGGATGTGGCAGGGCTTGCAAACCATTGCATACTACAAAGGGAAGCACAGCCGAGAGCTGCCAAGTGACACGAGCCTACCAGAAAATCTAAACTACTTTTATGCTCGCCTCAAGGCAAATAACACTGAAACATGCATGAGAGCACCAGCTGTTCCGGAAGACTGTGTGGTCACACTCCACCTCCGCCGATGTGAGTAAGACCTTTAAACAGGTCAACATTCATAAGGCCGCAGGGCCAGATGGATTACCAGAATGTGTACTGCGAGCATGGTCTGACCAACTGGCATTCGTCTTCACTGACATTTTCAACATCTCCCTGCCTGTAATACCAACATGTTTCAAGCAGACCACCGTAGTCCCTGTGCCCAAGAACACTAAGGTAACCTGCCTAAATGACTACCGACCCGTAGCACTCACGTCTGTAGCCATGAAGTGCTCTGAAAGGCTGGTCATGGCTCACATCAACACCAGTATCCCAGAAACCCTAGACACACTCCAATTTGCATACCGCCCCAACAGATCCACAGATGATGCAATCTTTATTGCACCATCCTGCCCTTTCCCACCTGGACGAAAGGAACACCTATGTGAGAATGCTATTCATTAACTACAGTTCAGCGTTCAACACCATAGTGCCCTCAAAGCTCATAAATAAGCTACGGACCCTGGGACTAAACACCGGTAACGGTTTTCGCCCTCCTCTTCTGAGGACGAGTAGGAAGGATCAGACCAATGCGCAGCGTGGTAAGTGTCCATAATATAATTTTAATTAAATATAACTGAACACAGAAAACAAAAGAATAAGAGAATAAATGGAAACCGTCACAGTCCCGTATGGAGCAAACACTGACACGGAAAATAATCACCCACAACCAACATGGGGAAAACAGGCTACCTAAGTATGATTCTCAATCAGAGACAACGATCGGCAGCTGCCTCTGATTGAGAACCATACCAGGTCAAACACAGAAATACAACATAGAAAAAAGAACATAGACTACCCACCCCAACTCACGCCCTGACCAAACTAACACAAAGACATAAAAAAAGGAACTAAGGTCAGAACGTGACACTCCCTCTGCAACTGGATCCTGGACTTCCTGACAGGCCACCCCCAGGTGGTTAGGGTAGCTAACAACACATCTGTCACGCTAATCCTCAACACAGGGGCCCCTCAGGTATGTGTGCTCAGTCCCCTCCTGTACTCCTTGTTCACGCATGATTGCACGGCCAGGCACGACTCCAACACCATCATTAAGTTTGTCAATGACACCACAGCCTGATCACCGACAACGATGAGACAGCCTATAGGGAGGAGGGCAGAGACCTGGTCGGGTGGTGCCAGAATAACAACCTATCCCTCAACTTACCAAGACTAAGGAGATGATTGTGGACTACAGAAAAAGGAGGACCGAGCACACCCCCATTCTCATCGACGAGGCTGCAGTGGAGCAGGTTGAGAGTTTCAAGTGTACACATCACCAACATACTAGAATGGTCCAAACATACTAAGACAGTCGTGAAGAGGGCACAACAAAGCCTATTCCCCCTCAGGAAACTAAAAAGATTTGGCATGGGTCCTGAGATCCTCAAAAGGTTCTTCAGCTGCAACATCGAGAGCATCCTGGTTGCATCACTGCCTGGTACGGCAATTGCTCGGCCTCCGACCGCAAGGCACTACAGAGGGTAATGCGTACGGCCCAGTACATCACTGGGGCTAAGCTGCCTGCCATCCAGGACTCTACACCAGGCGGTGTCAGAGGAAGGCCCTAAAAATTATCAAAGACCCCAGCCACCCCAGTCATAGACTGATCTCTCTACTATCGCATGGAAAGCGGTACCAGAGTCCCAAGTCTAGGACAAAAAGGCTTCTCAACAGTTTTTACCCCCAAGCCATAAGACTCCTGAACAGGTAATCAAATGGCTCCTGCTGCTACTCTCTGTTTATCATCTATTCATAGTCACTTTAACTATACATTCATGTACATACTACCCCAATTGGCCCGACCAACCAGTGCTCCCCCACTCTGGCTAACCGGGCTATCTGAATTGTGTCCTGCCACCCACCACCCGCCAACCCCTCTTTTACGCTACTGCTACTCACTGTTCATCATATATGCATAGTCACTTTAACAATATCTACATGTACATGCTTCCTCAATCAGCCCGACTAACCGGTGTCTGTATGTAGCCTCGCTACTTTTATAGCCTCGCTACTGTATATAGCCTGTCTTTTTACTGTTGTTTTATTTCTTTACTTACCTATTGTTCACCTAATACCTCTTTTGCACTATTGGTTAGAGCCTGTAAGTAAGCATTTCACTGTAAGTTCTACACCTGTTGTATTCGGCGCACGTGACAAATAAACTTTGATTTTATTTTATTTACCCCCCAAGCCTTAAGACTCCTGAACATCTAATCAAATGGCTGCCCAGACTATTTGCATTGCCCCCCCCCTTTACACCGCTGCTACTCTCTGTTGTTATCATCTATGCATAGTCACTTCAATAACTCTACCTACATTTACATATTACCTCAACTAACCGGTGCCCCAGCACATTGACTCTGTACATAGTCTCACTATTGTTATTTTACTGCTGCTCTTTAATTACTTGTTACTTTTATTTATTATTCTTATATGTATTTTCTTGTTTTAACTGCATTGTTGGTTAGGGGCTCGTAAGTAAGCGTTTCACTGTAAGGCCTACCTACACCTGTTGTATTCGGCGCGTGTGACTCATACAATTTGATTTGATTGGCAGAGCCCGATGTTAGATGATGAAGCGTATTATCGTGGAAAGTGCTCTTACGCACATGGCACACACACAAACACACTGCTGTGTGCATTCAGTCATGTCATGCTTAGTGCTTAATAACATGCTAAGCATACTGCAATGAGTTGTCTTGAAAACAACACATTGCTATCCATTTGGTTAATTTTTAGTACTTAGATGACAGAAAGAGAGATTGTAAAAATGCTATAATTGTGAGTAAATCTGAAAGTACCTTTTGGCCTAATCGTTTACCGTCAGTAAGCTTTCACTGCTGTGACCAATAGAGAGACCAAGAGACAGATGAGACTTACTGTAAAGTCCCCCACAGCAGTGTGTTTTACAGGGGGGGGATTTCCTGTTATGACAGTCAGGCCCTCCCCTGCTGCATTATTAATAACTGGATACACACACACACACACACACACTTTCCTCTGTCCCTGTCCTTTTCCCTGTCCCTGTCCCTGTCACCGTCTCTGTCACTGTCACTGTCTCTGTCCCTGTCTTTTTCACTGTCTCTGACCCATTCTCTGTCTCTGCTGCTGCCGAGGGAGGAGAGACACGCTATCCAGTAGGGAGTTTATTACACAGCTGGCTCTATAGATAAATCCTGTGTAGGCTATGTGAGGGGGAGTGTGTGTGTGTGTGTGTGTGTGTGGGGTGGGGGGGGAGCATTACATAGACATCATGAGCATACTGTTTCTCAAGCAGCTCATTCCTTTGGACAATTGCAATTGTAAAAGTACTTTACAGTAAATGTTACTGTTCCTCTCCCACTCTCTAAGACCAACCCTCTCTGATTATGGAGGAGACTCTGAAAGAATGTGTATCTATCGCCTCGGATCAGACGTCAGCCCCAGAGATGAGGAGACATTCCAGGGATGCCATTCATTTTAACACACACAGACACACACACACACAGGCCCAAAGGAGTCCCCATGGGGCCTTCTCTTCTTGGTAGAGGCTAAATGCTTACAGGAGCAGCTGCAACACAAGTGTGTGATGTTCAGAAGAACCTGCTGCCGTCAAACAACAGAACCCCCCCCCTTTCACAAATGTGCGGTGACGAGGGTTGCACAATTACAGTAACGTTCCCCAAATTCAAAGGCTTTACTTCGTTATTCCAAACTGATTTCAGGAATCTGCCAACCAGGATGTCTGGAAAACCTTGGGATTTTTATTTTTTTTTCACCTGAATTTTTAAACCCTAGTGGTGATTTACATAATCGACTTCACCTTGGAAAGTAGATGTGAAACGTGTCCTGCCTTTCGCCCGATATTGTTACATTATATTACACAAGTTGAATTAATGCTGAATAAATCAATGGCCACAGTCACATCTCAAAGGTTGCAATCTGTTTGGAGTCGGTAGGTACGGTAATGACAGACTGCAGTTAATCTAAACACTTGTTTCTGTCTCTCAGTGCTTCAATGGAGATTACAGCCCGACTGACAATGGCAAACTTGAGGAAGCATTTAACTACAGCCTCATTTACCACCACAGTAGATCAACAAGACAAAGGAGAACAGAGAGGATAACACGAGTTAACACAAACACAAATACACACAACACAATGGTCCTCTCCAGTAATAAACAGCAGGATTCATCATTGAGATGATTTTTGATCCCATCTGGGCAGATGTTAGGTTGTTCCAGCTAGTAGTGGACCGAGAGAGAAAAAAAACGCCCGGAGATAAAGATCAATCCTATTGTTGCATCAAAGCTTGTTTACTGGAGTATTAGTTGTTATTGCCGTATGTTTATTTACCATGCTCTGCACTCAGTGGTTAAGAAGGGGGATTTGTATAAGGTTCTGGGGGGTTGGGGAGGGGGTGTCGGGTGTCGGGTGTGTGTGTGTATTTTGATTTTGATTAATTCCCCTTACCCATTAGCTGCTCCGAAGGCAGAAGCTACACTTCCTGGGGTCCAAACACAATTACATACAATCAAACAATGCGTTACACAATACTGACACAATACTTCACCTTAACATATCTACAATAGAAAGTCAACAATACAGTAAAATAACAATATTCAAATAGTAAAATGGTCAAATGTATGTGTGTTTAGAGTGCTTGTGCCAGATTATAAACTTGTGCACGTGGTTTGGTATAATCCCTCTCCGTCAGATTATGAGCTTGTGTTTGATGTGTTTACCCCCTCTGCTGTGCATTACCATCTACCTGAGCAGAGAGAGGGAAAGGCAGGAGAGAGGGGTGAGGGAGGAAGTGGGGGAAGAGAGTAAAAGAGGAAAGAATGCAGCAGGAGGGGAGGGGGAGAGGGGAGGAGATGGCGGAGGAGGAGATGGGAAAGGGGAGACGAGAAAAGTGGAGGGAGATAAATGTGGAAAGAACTGAGGAGGGCAAATGAGGAGGGCAAATGAGGAGGTGAGGGGAGAAGGGGGAGAGCAAAGAGGGCGAGACTCGTGGGAGGAAAGGAGTGGGGGAGAGCAGAGAAGAGAGAGAGAGCGTTGGGAGGATGATGGGAAGTCCCCTGAATCTGGTGTTTAATTTAAAGCAGCTTGCCATAGCAGGGTTTAGGTTTAGGAGAGAGAGTTGATGGGCTGTCACTGGGAAAGCAATGGATTATGACAGATTCTCCTCAGCAACAGCGTGAGATGTATGGGGCATTATACAGACAGCTACACACATTATTTCAAACACACGCACACGCACACGCACGCGTACTCACACACATGCACACTCTCTCTCTCTCTCTCTCCCTCCTTGTCACACGCATGCACACACAAATCCTGGGTTGGACCAGCCAACCAGTCAGCTGTTGGTTGCAGTGGGGAATAACATCCCAGGGGGATTTAATATCAGCATCACTGATCCCCTCTGAGTGTGTGCAATATGTAAACATGTGGATGGGGGAGCATTGCTCTGTTGTTGTTTGTGACTGTATCAAGGCAGCGGCACATGTGTTGTTCTTATAGGACATATGTAAACAGTATGTTTGTGTGTACAATGCATTTAGAAAAATACTGTCAACAGACGTAATAATGAATGTCAGTGATGATTGCTTATCCTTGAACGTGAAGCGCCTAGCAGGTAGCCTAGTGGTTAGAGTGTTGGGCCATTACCCGAAAGGATGCTGGATCGAATCCTTGAGCTGACAAGGTAAAAAATCTGTCGTTCTGCCCCTGAACAAGGCAGTTAACCCACTGTTCCCCAGTAGGCCTTCATTGTAAATAAGAATTTGTTCTTAACTGACTTGCCTAGTGAAATGAAGTTAAAATAAAAATCAACCCTGCCTAGTTCCCAAATGCAGAAAAACCTTTGGTATTTCTAAACCATAAAAGTGCAGGCTTTCAGTGGTGACAGTTACTTAAGGTGTCAGGGATGGGGACGTCACTGAAGCGCTGACCTCATAACTATATCTTACCTCCATAAAATAGATGTTACCGCTGACCTATACTAATGGTGCTTGTCTGGTTTAGTGGCAATGATGCCCGACCTCTGACTTGGAGTGTTGACTACGTGGCATCCAGGGTTGGTACATGCCAGATGAACTGATTGACCCCAGGTGGCGGTATGTGTATGTCTTAATCGCCCCAGATGAAGCCGGTGATCCTAGCAGGGCTCTACATATCCCCAGGCAGTGACTCTACAGCCAGACAGTGCAGTACAGTCAGCCCAGTGACAGCCGATCACCCACACAAAGAGCCTTGTAATGATGCAATAAAAGGCAACAGAACAGCAGAGTGGAGTGTGCAAGCACACGTCTGTCCCCCAGTTGATGCTTCAGACCCCGTGTGCGTGTATGTGGGTTCAGTGACTGGCTTTGCTTTTGTTCATCATTACGTATGTCCCAACTCGGCTCTGGCCACAGTCTCTGTCTCTGTCAGTACCACAGGGTCTCACTGTGTCCTAGGACTAATCAGATGGTAAAGACCTTGATGAGGAGAGGGAAATCATCAACTATGCCCACTGCAGCTGGGGAGAGTTGACCTCTCTTACGTCAATGGAGGCTTGGAGGCACGGGCAGAAAGAACTGCTCTGACTCTAGGGCTGCATAAGCAGGAAGGGGGATGGGGAGTTGGTAACGGTACTGTCTGTGTGTGATTTTCTTCGGATTGCTCATTGTTTTACTTGTAGTCTTGTCTGAGGACCAAAAAGACTTGCAGTGGAGATGTGTGGTGTTGTCCTGTGGATTTTAATGTGGTTCACTGTGAGGTTTACTACATGACAGTACTCTCTGTGGAAATACCCTATGCCACATATCATTCAAGCTGAGGCAGTATATAGCAGTGATGTCATTGAGGTTGAGTGTACGGAGTAGAGGCATGGTTGTCTGTTTTATGGTGTTGACAGTGGTTCAGCCATAGAGGTCCTGTGTGTCTGTTCACCTCAGTGGCTTTAGCTCTGAGGTAAGATGACAGAGCACAGTGGACAAGGGAAGTGGTCAGGGGGAGGTTAGGAAGAGGGCCATACTAGGTTTGTAGAAAGGGGAACTACAGTATATTAGTGGTGATGATGTTAAGTCAGTGGTTCCCATATATATAATTATGCTTGACCTACTGGGAACCATGAGCTTCTTTGACACACCAATTAAACAACACAAAAACAGTAATAGATTGTTGGGCATTGTGGTTGTGGATTGAATTTATCATACGTGATAGCAACCCTCTATAAATTATTTCTTTCGACAATCCCATTCACAAATGGAAACAGTAAAGGAGGCTGTAAAGGCCTTAAAGGGCCAATCCACCACTTTTTAACCTCATATTCATTGTCCCCGGCACAAAACCAGTGTCTATGTATGTGAAAACAGCGCATTTCTAGGATATGCGGTTAAATATATGAGACGAAAGGTCCTAAAAAAATGCATCTCTGTGACATCACAGGGTAGGATTAAAAGTAGAAAAAACAGCGATTTTCAAAACCTGCAAGTTTCATACCAGAGGGAGGATATTTTCTTGTTCCCCGATGTCACCGCAAATCATGTTTTAACTTTTGATGATGTCATTGGGTACAACTTTTTTACTTTAAATGTTTTAATACAAAACCTTATGTGCTGTTTTCACATTTGTGGACACTGGTGTTGTGCTGGAGATAATGAAAACGAGATTGAAAAGTGGTGGAATTGCGCTTTAATTAGCGTTCAATTAGGATATAATCAGATCCTACTCCCTCAACACAGAAACATCTTGTTAATTCATGATTAAAATCAAAACACCATCAAAAGCAACATCTCTTTTTTTTATTTTTTACTATTTACATTTCCCTAACGGAGTCTTGGTGTAAAAATAGATTAGATGTATTTGGAGTACACCTACAGATGAGTCAGAGGAGTATTTCACATGTACCCGTTAGAATCTCTGTTCCATCCAGCCATAACACATAGACTCTATTAACCATTCCATTCTCACAGCCTATTTCAGACCTGATAGAAAGCTGCTATTTTCAGACATAACAGATGAGCTGAGAGGTGAGAGATATGAATAGATCGTTGATGAGTCATACTCTTTTGTGACGTGTGGAATATGTTTACGTCTGTTTTCCCTGAGTCTGTGAGAGCTAGGCTTCGGCTGACTGAGACCTAGTTGGCTTGATGGCCACATTGAGATTTATTTTTTACCGATTTGTTTGTTAAAATCAATTTGCGGGCCATTAGAAGGGCAGTTATTTGAAAATATATGCCCATTATAACGTGTACATAGTTTATATCTAGTTTAGACTTTCAAAAGTGTCCTGGAGTGTTTTATAAAGTCCAAAGAATGAATAATCAACACTATTTAATTTTTTTACTCAAACCTCCTGCAGGCCGGATTCGGCCCATGGGCCATCGTTTTCCCACCCCTGATGTAGAAGCACGGAGTAGTGTTATAAAAGTCATTGTCACCAGCCTGAAAGAAATGAGGGTAACACTTTACATTAAGTTGCCCCTATTACTATGTAACTACACAGTAATAACTACAGTAACAACATAGTAGTTACATAGGTGTTATTATGTAATTACATGGTAATAAGTTTGTAGCACTATAAGGTGTTAGAATTGGAACAAGGAATGTGTAATTACACATCTACTGAAGGTTATTCCACATTTGTAATTACTAATGTTATTACACTATGTAAGTAATGTTTTGCAATTAAATGAATTAGCATGGGCAAAAGCGAAAGCATTTGCCAAGAATGTTTTGATTAATCAAGAATGAAAATCGGAGGTTTACATGAATTAGCATGTTAATCAATCAAATCAAAATCTGAGCTTGTTACAAGGTGAATCTACATGTGATACCAGGGTTGATGAATAGACTAGGACCAGATAACAACAATTGTAACAAGACACACCCTGTTAGTTCATTTCTATGTTATGGCCTGGCTCAAAGGCTATACCAAATCAAGTGTAATGTAACCACAATGTAGTTACACAGGATATACTTGTAATGATCATGTACCTGCCCAGGAGCTAGCAACTTAATGTAAAGTGAAACGCAGTAGTGTATAACCTTCATAATCACAATGTAGTGACTATGTAATAACCTTTGCAGACAATAGGCTAACCAGGATAATTAAGGATACAGGAGAACAGTTTTCAGTTGAACTTTTCTTTAATGTGTTTGAGAAATAGTTCATATTAAAACAATTCCAATTAAATTCCCCATTTCAGACTCAAAGCAATAACTATTTTAGTAAGTAAAACATATTAACACAGGGTGGTAAATCTAGTTAGCTAGCATTTCCCCAGTATTCAGTAATGTAGCAGCTAGCTAAGCACTGGCACAATGTTAACACGTTTTCCAACTCAGTCTGTAATGTCACAGAATCATCACAAAACCCATGGAACATTTAGTTAACAATGTTATTTCACTATTTTGAGAGTTACATTGTACTTTTTCACATTACAAACCTTTAAAAATACAATAAATTAAGAGAGAAATAGCATGTGGCTTCCATTTTGGATGCAGAGGAGAGTTTAAGAGGTGAGAGGTCAGTGTGACTTCCTAGTGAGCTCTAAGTTCTCCAAAATTGTAAAAAAAAAAATAATAATAATAATAATGAAACATTTAGATACTTCAGGATTTGTATCTAGTTCTCCGGAGTCAGATGAACTCTTTTTTTGTCTCTGCATGCAGTTTGAAAGAAGTTGCTAACAAGCGTTAGCGCAATTGCTAATTAGCATTATCTAACTTGCGTTAGCATAATGACTGAAAGTCTATGGTATCTACCATTACACTAACGCTAGTTAACATTGGTTCACAAAACTACCTCTAATTTCCTTCATACTGGATGCAGAGACGTAAAAATGATATCCATACACATTCAAAAGAAGAAAAACAGGAAGAAAGAAAATACAGTATGACAGTTTAGTCTGACAGTCGGGTCTGACGACATCTCGTTTTAATTAACAACTATGGAAAAAATGTCACTTCTCTCATTGACTTCTCAAACTCCAAACTCCGGCATGGTATACTTGGTCTGTTTCGCAAGCGTTCCCCGAAGTCTAGCAATGTTGCACCTTTCGGTTTAGAAACTCTGTGACAAGAAGTTAGAAGAACGCTGGGCTGTCACCATCGAAATTTGACATTTGGAGAAACTTCGAAATTTGACTTTTAAAGTCATGTGGACGTCAGAATCTGAAGTCAAATTGGTAAAACCATGAGATCTTGTAGTTTAAGCAGGGTTAGTTGAACCTATGTGGGCCCCCTGGACCAGGTGTCCCTTAGCTCTGATTTACAATGAACAGCATTCAGGGCCTTACATACTCCTACGGTAGCACAGTGATACAGAGTAGTCTATGAGGTTGTTGTCAAAATAATACCTTTGTGTATTATTTGCACTTAGTCATACAGAACAATGATGTCATCCTTAATGAACGCTTGCTTTAGATAGACCTTTATGTGACCGATGACTTTAGTTCTGTTCTGTGATGTCAGTGTTTGATGAGAAGTCAGTGGCGGTGCTCCAAATGGCACACTATTCCATATGTAGTGCCCTACTTTGACCAGGGCCCATAGGGATGTTTGAGATGTTTTTCTACATGGCCAAAAGTATATGGATACCCCTTCAAATTACCCCTGGATACCCCTTCAAATTCGGCTATTTCAGGCACACCTGTTGCTGACAGGTGTATAAAATCGAGCACACAGCCATGAAATCTACATAGACAAACTTGGCAGTAGAGAGGCCGTACTGAAGAGCTCAATGACTTTCAACGTGGCACGGTCATAGGATGCTACCTTTTCAACAAGTCAAATTTCTACCATGCTAGAGCTGCCTCGGTCAACTGTAAGTGCTGTTATTGTGAAGCCTAAGATCACCATGCACAATGCCAAGCGTTAGTGGTGTAAAGCTTGCGGCCATTGGACTCTTGAGCAGTGGAAACGCATTCTCTGGAGTGAAGAATCACGCTTCACAATCTGGCAGTCCGACGGACGAACTTGGGTTTGGCAGATGCCAGGAGAATGCTACCTGCCCAATGCATAGTGCCAACTGTAAAATTTGTTGGAGGAGGAATTATGGTATGGGGTTGTTTTTCATGGTTTTGGGCTAGGCCCCTTAGTTCCAGTAAAGGGAAATCTTAACGTACAGCATAAAATTACATTCTAGACGATTCTATGCTTCCAACTTTTTGGCAACAGTTTGGAGAAGGCCCTTTCCTGTTTCAGCATGACAATGCCCCTGTGAACAAAGTGAAGTCCATACAGAAATGGTTTGTCGAGATCGGTGTGGAAGAACTTGACTGGCCTGTACAGAGCCCTGACCTCAACCCCATCAAACACCTTTGGGATGAATTGGAAAGCCGACTGCGAGCCAGGCCTTATCGCCCAACATCAGTGCCCGACCTCAATAATGCAGTTGTGGCTGAATGGAAGCAAGTCCCTGCAGCAATGTTCCAACATCAAGTGGAAAGCCTTCCCAGAAGAGGGGAGGCTGTTATAGCAGAAAAGGGAGAACAACTCCATATTAATGCCCATGATATTGGAATGAGATGTTCGACAAGCATTTGTCCACATACTTGATTTGATATGTTTCTGATCCGCATTCTATTTCTGAACCACATTCCGAGATTCTGCTGCTCCACCCCTTGTAAATTCCATAAATATTGGTAATTTCAAAGGAGCATTAGCTATGCATGGAATTCTATTGGTAATGAACTTGACATGCTTCAAATGCATGATATACAGTATGTTGTCTGCCAAGGTGTTGAAACCTAAGATACAGTGCCTTCAGAAAGTATTCATACCACTAGACATTTACATTTACATTTTAGTAATATTGCAGACGCCGTTATCAAGAGCAACTTATCTTAATAAGGTACAGTAGCTAGGTAGGACAACCACATACAGTGGGGCAAAAAAGTATTTAGTCAGCCACCAATTGTGCAAGTTCTCCCACTTACAAAGATGAGAGAGGCCTGTAATTTTCATCTTAGGTACACTTCAACTATGACAGACAAAATGAGAAAATAAAATCCAGAAAATCACATTGTAGGATTTTTAATGAATTTATTTTCAAATTATGGTGGAAAATAAGTATTTGGTCACCTACAAACAAGCAAGATTTCTGGCTCTCACAGACCTGTAACTTGTACCTGCTAGGCTATCTGCCGGGGGACTTTCTTCATGTGCCACTTTATGCTTTTCCCCAACACTCCATGAAGGCAGTCATGACTTGTAGACCCAGGTCAGTAATGGAACCGTGTTTAGACAAGGCTGTATAAAACAACAATCTTTCCCTCAGCCGACATGTGGTCATATAAATGCACCTTTCAACCCTAGCGTCGCATTCACATTTTGAGTTGCATTGTCTTTCAAGAACTAAGAACTCATTGGGGAAAAAAGCTTTCCCAAGATTAAGATCAACTGGAAGATATTGAAGTGCTGGAACACTAACTGTGTGCATAATTTAACCATGTGAATCGCCAGTTTCATGTGAGGAACTTTTGACTAGTCCAACAAGCTCGCCGGACCGTGATTCTTGTCATCAACATCTCAGACCGAAAGGCAGCTTTGCAGCACATGGAGGTCAATGTCAACTGAGCAGCATAGAACATCAAAGGTTCATTCTGCCGTCTTTTACAAGTCTGCACAAGAGCATGTTTGTCCAGCACAGTGAATTGTACAACAACACAATAGCCTCCAGAGCAAAGACTCTTAATGCATCAGTGCAGAAGAGAAGTCTGGGCTTCAAGCGCAATAGGCATCAGTCGTCTCTGCGTATAGTAGTAAAGACAGACAAATACCAAGGAGAAAGGGAAGAAATAAATGCCTATTGGTTAGATTCTCTTTTAAACCTTTCTTCTTTAAATGCTGAAGCTTAGCATGTAATTACCTAATGTCCAGTTGGTGGAGCTTTGATGTGCTTGTGTAAAAGACCATGAACTTGTGTGCTTAAACGGGTTGTTTCCAAAAAAAATTCTTTGGTGCAGTGGAGGCTGGTGGGAGGAGCTATAGGAGGACAGCCTTTTTGTAATGGCTGGAATGGAATGAATGTAACAGAGTAAAACATGTGGTTTCCATGTGTTGGATGTGTTTTATACCACTCCATATATTCCATTCCAGCCATTACAAGGAGTACATCAAAGCTCCACCAACTGGACACTTCCTCCTATAGCTTCTCCCACCAGCTTTGGTGATAATGGTTACCAGCACTATTGTACTCATTGCTGACCAGGTTGGATGCTGTCCAGCTTGATGTTGCCTGAGGACAGAGAGCTTGTATCTGGAAGGGATGTTTTCAACCCCCCAGTGCAGAACATGAAAAACAAGAAAAACCATTGGAGGGAAATGTTTACTACCAATGTTATTCACAATTCTGCCCAAGTAAGTCAAAGGAAAGTATGGTTAAAAAAACCAGGGACTGCTTCATAGAGTGATTCCTTAAGCGTGACATGGATCAAAAAGACTGTGGGGACTTATTGCAATACCTAATTTAGCTTGACAACTAGAATTCCTCATGTGTCACAACGACAAAAGACGAAAATTCTCCCAAAGCACTTCAGATTCAACAGAACAAACACACACACAAATAGTACAACTATCAGATCAGGCCTGAGCGAACAAAAAAGTCCCGCACAACAACAGCACACATCAGCAGGGAGTCAGCAGCAGTGTTTTGTCCTGCTAACTTGTGTAACGTATGTTATTAATCCTGTCTACTTCGCCGGATTGTTTACGTAGAGCAGGAAGTTGACCTGTGCTGGTGCAGTGTTAATAAATATTATCTGACACATCCCTTCACGTAAGTCATCTCAATATGAAGCTTGGACACAGTCCATACAATATGTTCAACATACAAAAGCACACACGAACACACACACACACACACACACACACACACACACACACACACACACACACACACACACACACAGTAAAGAGGCAGTGCAGTGACCAGTCTGCTCCAGTGGCAGTAACATGTGAGAGTTCAGGTTACCCACCTACACCTGTGGAAGAGAACATGTTCAGGCACACATACACACTTACACAAGCCAGACAGTGTCGTCGTAAGCAGCTTGTATCCCGATGCTCTTATAACACCACTTACACAATACCGTATCTCACACACACAGACACACACACCAGGTAGCTGAGACCACTGGGCTTTGATGCGTGTCCTGAATGGAGGGGCCAATAAGAGTTAAACTCACAGGACGTCTGCTTTTACACTGAGAACAACCACCGAATGTATATACAGTATACTTCTATAAGGGCTCATGTTACATGAATGATAAACAGCTGAAGAACAGATGTTGTGTCAACCCTTGCATGCTAAATAGGCATTAGGGTCTCTTGGTGCAGTGTTCTGAAAGCACACACACATACACACAAACATGGGCACAAATAGACACATTTCGGGTTTTTTAATACATGGAGGGTCACCATTGAGACCAGGATCTCATTTGCAAGGGAGCCTTGTGAACATGAAAATACAATAAATATGCTGTTTTCACTTTTAATCACAGGTCATTGACAGTAACACAGTGTCAGGCGGGTTCTGAATGTCCCTGTCTATTTCAGAATGTTCAAGATCCCACTATCACAGTTCATATCCAGACGACATTCCAGCGTTTCTGATATGATAGGATCTCAGACAGAAAGATCAGCAGGGAGAGGGAAGGAGGACTGAATAAACACGCACGTTGCCGTCTTTGTGTGCATTGCAATAGCAGCAAGACCCAGTGATGTCATCGTCCACAATGTGGACGTGAACAGTGATTTAAAGAAGAGAGAGAGGCGTGTGATTTTGATTTGATTGGATGTTAAATGGGTCATCATAAAGGTCAACCTACCTTAACACTACGAAGTCGGAATTTCTGCCAAAACATTGACCAAGCAGTCTGTCCATGCCACCAGAACCAAGAAGCTCAATCCTATTCATCTCCTTTATTCATCACTACGTGGCTAGAGAGAACCGTCCCACCTTACATTTCAACCTTCCGTCATCTGAAGAAGAACCCAGATGACACAGGTGAGTGTGTAACTAACATGTCTGTCTGTTTTACAGGTGACCTCACCTGGGGAATGTTTCCCTCCAACGGTGATATGATGTCTGTGGTGGATGTGGAGATAACATTCCCAGCAGCTGCAATACGTGTCTGAAATGATCTGCAGTGTTGCACACTGATACGACGATTGTAGCAGAGGTGGTTTGGTGAGCTATGCTCGCATGATGAATCAACTTGCCGGTAGACCTGAAGATTCTTGTTAGCTCCCATTGCTGATGCCTAGCTTTGTGTTAAAGCAATCTGGGGTCATGCAGATAACCCAAGTTGCATAACCAGTCAATCATACAAAAATATATTTAAATATATATGCAAATATATGCAGGTAAATGTAAAATAGACAGAAACCCACTGGGCACAGGCGCCAATTCAACGTCTATTCCATATTGGTTCCACGCAATTGCATTGAAATGACGTGGAAAGAAACGTTGATTCAACCAGTGTGTGCCCAGTGGGAAGTAAACACGACGACAACATGTTTGGCTCAGGCTTTAATTGTTCCTGTTCGCAATAAAAAAATATTTAAAAAAGATCAACCCAGACAGGAGATGCAATGAGCAAATGTCACTGATAAGTCAATTCCCTTTACATAAACCAACTGTCTGTGGCATCAGCCAGAGTCCTCCATGTCCTCATGTCAATCCTTGTCCTTATCTCCTTAGCAACAGTCTTGTCGGACAATGGTCCTATTCTCTATGCATCTTAAAGCCTCCTTGTCAGGCAGGGCCAGACACACAAAGACACTACAGGAAGTTGCAGAGGGGAGGAGATAAGGAGGTTAGGAGGACGATATTGTTACAGACACAGACATAAACACACAAACACACACACACAAACACACAGTGTATTGGGCCCCTATCAGATGAGGCTCAGTGGAGGGCTAGTATGCTGGGTGTGTTTGCACCACTGCCGTCCTCCACAGGGTAACGAGGGCATCCTGTCTGATGAAGCATCCTGTCTTTTCCTCTTTATCTGACTGTCCCAGGGAAAGATACGGAGATGTTTACAGGAGGTAGATGTTGTGTGAACTGAATTGAATCATGTCATGGAGCATGATACACTACATTTTCTATTTTCAAGTTGCAGTCTATTTGTTTTAGAGCAGTCTTGCCATTTGAAAAGATTATACCCTGTGTGTTTTTCCTCCAGAAGTGGAGTGGAAGAGCTGTTTTAGTCAGAGAGGAGGCTTTTCTTTCTGTGAACGTGGTGTACTGGATTAGTCAGTGAGTGCATCGCTTGGTGTCGGTTAGATGAGTGGACTCTCCTTCTGTCTCTGACAGTCAAACTGTCCTTGACTCATAAGTCGGGTCGGGTGTAAAAGGGGGGGGGCAACAATTCTTTCTTTTTACTACTTGTCCATCACCAACAGTATAAAAACCACATGAAACCAAATCTTTTTCTGGGCAGCTGTCGCGTGCAGCTGGTAACCGGAGACGCAGAGCTCTGAGAGTCCCTTAATGTCCCACATGTGGCGTTACCTGTCCTGCAGGGATTGAAGGATTTCACGCAAGTGGGGCAGCTGCTGCAGCCCTTAAGACTGAAAAGGAGAAAAGAGCGAGGGAGCGAGGGAGGGAGGGGAAAACTGTAAAAATGCCCCTCTGAGACCCATATCATGCAACATCCATCCATCCACTGCTGGTGATTAGCACCATCCCATTGGGCAAAAACTGGTTGAATCAATGTAGGTCTTTTCGACCCCAAAATGCAATGTGATGATGTTGAATCATCGTGGAAAACTGATTGGATTTGAAAAAAATCATCAACGTAAGGGAAGTTTGTATTTTCTTCACCAAACCTTTAACCTAAATCCAATGACACGTTAGTTAACAACTCAGCCAAATGTAAATCAAAACTACACGTTGAACTGACGTTTCTGCCCAGTGGGATGTGTCTAGCCATGTCAAGGCCAGGCCAGAAGAGTAAGGGGAAGCTGTCACCTCCAGAGTTTTTGTGTTTATGAAACATAACGACTCGCTACGCACTCAAGGGCTTTGGAGACAGACAACACGGGACAAAAGCCTATGGGGCAGAGGGGTGGGGTAGAGTCATTTTGGAACAATTTCCTGGTGGTGAAAATGTTCCTGCAACGGCCCCTGCAAATTGATTGTGTGTAACATTGTAATACCAAATCAAATCAAATTTTATTGGTCACATGCACATGGTTAGCA
The DNA here is from genome assembly GCF_013265735.2 of Oncorhynchus mykiss. Lineage (NCBI taxonomy): Eukaryota > Metazoa > Chordata > Actinopteri > Salmoniformes > Salmonidae > Oncorhynchus > Oncorhynchus mykiss. The sequence continues at coordinate 41,355,102 of NC_048570.1, forward strand.
GATGTTATTAATGTGAATGTAGCAAAGTGCTTGCGCTTCTAGTTCCGACAGTGCAGTAATATCTAACAAGTAATCTAACAATTCCCCAACAACTACCCAATGCACACAAACCTAAAGGGATGGAATAAGAATATGTACATATAAATATATGGATAAGCGATGGCCAAGCGGCATAGGCAATATGCAATAGATGGTATAAGATATAGTATATACATAGGAGATGAGTAATGTAAGATATGTAAACATTATTAAAGTGGCATTGTGTAAAGTGACTAGTGAGTCTCTATGTAGGCAGCAGTCTCTCTGAGTTAGTGATTGCTGATTAGCAGTCTGATGGCCTTGAGATAGAAGCTGTTCTTCAGTCTCTCGGTCCCAGCTTTGATGCAGCAGTGGCTCGGGTGGTTGTTGTCCTTGATAATCCTTTTGGCCTTCCTGTGACATCGGGTGCCGTAGGTGTCCTGGGGGCGTCCCGTCAGAAAGTCCAGGACCCAATTGCACAGGGTGGGGTTGAGACCCAGGGCATCCAGCTTAATGATGAGCATGGAGGGTACTATGGTGTTGAATGCTGAGCTGTAGTCAATGAACAACATTCTTACATAGGTATTCCTCTTGTCCAGAAGGGATAGGGCAGTGTGCAGTGTGATGGCGATTGCATCGTTTGTGGACCTGTTGGGGTGGTATGCAAACTGAAGTGGGTCTGGGTTGGCAGGTAAGGTGGAGGTGATATGATCCTTGACTAGTCTCTCAGTGAGTCCTTGACTAGTCTCTCAGTGCTACAGGGTGATAGTCATTTAGTTCAGTTATCTTGGGTACAGGGGACAGCAGACTGGGATAGGGAGCGATTGAATATGTCCGTAAACACACCAGCCAGCTGGTCTACGCTTGCTCTGAGGACATGGCTAGGGATGGTAGGTTTTAATAGTCAGAGTGGGTACAACATCTCCAGTGCACTTCCTTATAAACTCACTCACCGAGTCAGCGTATAGATCGATGTTATTCTCTGAAGCTGTCCGGAACATTTCCCAATCCGCGTGATCAAAACCATCTTGAAGCGTGATTCCGATTGGTTAGACCAGCGTTGAATGGTTCCAGTCAAGGGCACATCCTGTTTGAGTTTCTTCATGTAGGATGGTAGGAGCAAGATGGAGTCGTGGTTGGATTTGCCAAAGGGAGGGCGAGGGAGGGCCTTGTATGCATTGCGGAAGTTAGAGTAACAGTGGTCCAGTGTTTTGCCTGTGCGAGTGCTGCAATCAATATGCTGATAGAATTTAGGTAACCTTGTTCTCAAATTGGCTTACTTAAAATCCACAGCTACAATAAATGCAGCCTCAGGATATATGGTTTCAGTTTACATAGAGTCCAGTGAAGTTCCTTGAGGGCCGTCATGGTATCTGGTTGTGGGGATATATAAACAGCTGTGAGGATAACTGACAAGAATTTGCTTGGGAGATAATATGGTCAGCATTTGATTGTAAGGAATCATAGGTCAGGTGACCAGAAGTACTTGAGTTCCTGTGTGTTGTTATGGTTACCCCATGAGTCGTTAATCATGAAGCATACACCCCTGTCCTTCTTCTTCCCAGTGAGACTTTTATTTCTGTTGGCACGACGCATGAAGAAACCCGGTGGCTGTACCGACTCCAACAACATATCCCGAGAGAGCCATGTTTCTGTGAAACAGAGAATGTTACAATTCTGAAGTCTCTCTGGAATTCTCTCCCTAATTTGGTCCACCTTGTTGTATGGACATTGGCGAGTAGTATACTCGGAAGTGGTGGGCGGTGTGCACACCTTCGAAGCCTGACCAGGAGGCCACACCGTCTACCTCTTCTGCAGCGACACTGTTTTGGGTTGGCCTATATCCACTGTCCTGGGTGGTGGTCCGAAGAAAGGATCCGCTTCGGGAAAGTCATATTCCTGGTCGTAATGTTGGTAAGTTAACATCGCTCTTATATCCAATAGTTCTTCCCGGCTGAATGTAATAAGACTTAAGATTTTCTGGACTAACAATGTAAGAAATAATACATAAAAAATAAAAAATACTGCATCGTTTCCTAAGGACTCGAAGCGAGGCGACCATCTCTGTTGGCGCCATCTACATCTACCACGTATATGTAGACTACGTGTTTGTGTTTGTGTGTGTTTGACTATGTGGTTGTTGTTTGCGTGTGTACATAAGTGTATTCGTACGCGTACTTGTTCGTATGCTTGTGTCTTTGTGTGTGGGGTGCGTGTTGGCATGCATTTGTTTTACTAAATGCTTGAGTATTAGAGAGAGGGTGTGTATGTGTAACTGTGTTTGGCCTCAGTAGTGTGCAGCTGGTATAGTATGTATTCAGCTGGGCTGAGAAAGGCACTCTGCTCTCACCCACACCTCCAGTACTCTCCTCTCTTCTCTTTTTGCTTCGCTGGCTCTGGTCTTGCAGCTAGGGAGAGACCAAGTCTATCCGTTCTTCTCACAGCCCAGGAGAGAGGGGGGAGAAGACATAGAGGGAGAAAGAAAGATCGAGAGAGCGAGAGAGGTTGGGAGAAAGAGAGAACAAGTGAGACAGAGAGAGAGTCACCTGTTGTTTTTGATGTGGTTATTCAACTCAGTATACAGACGGTAGTGGACCCTGTGAACCCCAGTCTATCCTAGTCAGCAACAGGCAGGTTTCCAGGCCTTCTCCAGTCCCGGACAGCCGGATGTACATGCTCTTTCTTGAGAGAGTTGGCAAGCTGAATATAACAGGAACTGACCTAACCCTTCTCTGCTGATGCAGGCTTTACATCAAGGGTCTCTGGGTTAAACACACACACACATTGAAATGTTCAAGTGGTTATGATATCAAAGAGTTGATTCCTTGAAGTAATTAAGTGGTCTCATTTCTTTAAACCTTGTCCTTTTGATGTGTTTTAAAATGTCTCCATTCAGTGGCACAGCAGACAGCAAAATCTGAATATGAAGTGTAATGAAGTGTAATGACACCGATCTAAGGCCGGTTTTGCATCCCCCCACCCCAATGGTTAAATCAAATCAAATACAACATTGAAATCCTTACTTACGAGCCCCTGACCAACAATGCAGTTTAAAAATATATGGATAAGAATAAGAAATATCAGTAACAAGTAATTCAAGAGCAGCAGTAAAATAACAGTAGCGAGACTATATACAAGGGGGTACCGGTACAGAGCCAATGAGTGGGGGCACCGGTTAGTTGTGGTAATATGCCCAAGTAAGTAGAGTTATTATTAAAGTGACTATGCATAGATGAAAACAACAGAGAGTAGCAGCGGTGTAAAAGAGGGGAGGTGGGGGGGAGGGCAAGGCAAATAGACTGGGTAGCCATTTTAGATGTTCAGGAGTCTTATAGCTTGGGCGTAGAAGCTGTTTAGAAACCTTTTGGACCAAGACTCTGCTACTGCTTGCCGTGCGGTAGAGGAGAGAACTGGGGTGGCTGGAGTCTTTGACAATCTTTTGGGACTTCCTCTGACACCGCCTGGTATAGAGGTGCTGGATGGCAGGAAGCTTGGCCCAAGTGATGTACTGGGCCGTTGGCACTACCCTCTGTGCCTTGCGGTCGGAGGCCATGCAGTTGCAATACCAGGCAGTTATGTAACCAGTCAGGATGCTCTCGATGGTGCAGCTGAAGAACCTTTTGAGGTCTGAGGACCCATGTCAAATCTTTTCAGTCTTCTGAGGGGGAATAGGTTTTGTTGTGCCCTCTTCACGACTGTCTTGGTGTGCTTGGACCATATTAGTTTGTTGGTGATGTGGACACCAAGGAACTTGGTCCACTGCAGCTCTGTAGATGAGAATAGGGGCGCACTCGTCCTATCCTTCCTGTAGTGCACAATCATCTCCTTTGTCTTGATCACATTGAGGGAGGGATTGTTGTCCTCGCACCACACGGCTAGGTCTCTGACCTCCTCCCTAAAGGCTGTCTCATCGTTGTCGGTGATCAGGCCTACCACTGTGTCATCGGCAAACTTAATTAATGTGTTGGAGTTGTACCTGGCCGTGCAGTCATGAGTGATCAGGGAGTACAGGAGGGGACTGAGCACGCACCCCTGAAGGGGCCCTGTGTTGAGGATCAGCGTGGCGGATGAGATTGAATCATCTGTGGATCTGTTGGGGCGGTATGCAAATTGGAGTGGGTCTAGGGTTTCTGAGATAACAGTGGTAAAACATGTTGGTATTACAGACTCGAATAGAAAGAGGTTTAAATGTTAATGAATGTTGACCTGTTTAAAGGTCTTACTCACATCAGCTGTGGAGAGTGTGATCAAACAGTCTTCCGGAACAGCTGGTGCTCTCATGCATGTTTCAGTGTTATTTGCCTTGAAGCGAGCATAGAAGTAGTTTAGTTCGTCTGGTAGTCTAGTGTCACTGGGCAGCTCTTGGCTGTGCTTCCCTTTCTAGTCTGTAATGGTTTGTAAGCCCTACTCACATCCGACGAGCGTCAGAGCCGGTGTAGTACGAATCGATCTTAGTCCTGTATTGACACTTTGCCTGTTTCTTATAAGCTTCAGGGTTAGAGTCCCACTCCTTGAATGTGGCACCTCTAGCCTTTAGCTCAGTGAGGATGTTGCCTGTAGTCCATGGCTTCTGGTTGGGGTATGTTTGTACAGTCACTGTGGGACGACGTCATCGATACACTTATTGATGAAGCCAATAACTGATGTGGTGTACTCCTCAATTACATTGGAGGAATCCCGGAACATATTCCAGTCTGTGAAAACAAAACAGTCCTGTAGTTTAGCATCTGCTTCATCTGATCACTTTTTTATTGATCTAGTCACTGGTGCTTCCTGCTTTAATTGTTGCTTGTAGGCAGGAATTAGGAGGATATAATTATGGTCAGATTTGACAAATGGAGGGCTCGGGAGAACTTTGTATGCATCTCTGTGTGTGGAATAAAGGTAAAGGAATAAAGTTTTTTTCCCTCTGGTTGCACATGCTGATAGAAATTTTGTAAAACAGATTTTGGAGGAATGAGCGACTTCTGGATCCCAGCAACATTATAAACTTAGATTAGAACAGTATTCCTCTCAGCCATAACATTATCTTGAATTCTTTCTGTCAGGAAATCTGATGTTCAAATGTGACTCACTAAAAATATCACACTAACTACTGTATGTGCAGTGTAGACTTAAATGACATCAGACCACTTAAGTGAGTCTCAATCATCTCTCCGTCTCACAAAGGGAAAGGCTCCCCTGAAACAAACATGAAAGGGTCTGTTGTGGATCTTAAGATAATGTTTTCTGACTCAAAGACTCTTCAAAGACATCTACTGTGTTTCTAAAAAAAGACAACGACAGAGAGGTGAAAGCTTACATGAACATGACTGATAATATCTCTCTCTCTTCCCCGCTCTCTCTTTTTTCTTTCTTCTTTTTCTTTAACTAGGCAAGTCTTTTCAGAACAAATTCTTATTGACAGTGACGGCCTACCACGGATGACGCTGGGCCAATTGTGCGCTGCCGTATGGGACTCCCAATCACGGCCACATGTGACACAGCCTGATACCTCTTGCAGTGCCTTAGACCACTGCACCACACAAGGAGTCTCTCTCTGTTTCGCTCTCTCTCTCTGTTTCTCTCTGTTTCTCTCTCTCTCTCTCTCTCTCTCTCTCTCTCGCTTTCTCTCAGATTCTGTTCAATTGATGCCTTGCTCTGCAGTTGAAACTGAGTTTGAGTATGACAGCATGGTGAGTCATCCTGGACTTTCCAGAATCTTCTCTGATCTCTCTGGAACTCACCTTCAAACAAGACCCTTTTCATCTGCTGCACACACATATACACACACACAAAGCCACACACTTCAGATCGCACCTAAGGCAGAATCACTTGGGTTAAAATAATTGAACACAGGGGTACTTAGTCTACCTCTCACGTTTGAAGCTATGTTGAAAACATGGAGCTGTGTTTTCGACGTGGTGTGAGAGTGTGCCACGGTAGAGGCAGGTTTCACACTCATTGTAACATCGACCTGAGACATGGTGAGTCGCTCTCAAATATGACCCCTCCTCGGTGCACTGGTGAAAGGACTGTGAAACACCTATGCCCCTTACTTTAAACCTCTCTTACCCAATTCCCTCAGGTAAGGGGAAATCTAAGCAGTTTGATGCAACTGGTATCAGGATCCAATAGGTGGATGTTTTTCTCCGTGTTGGATCCCAGAGGCGTGTCTTACCGGAGTGATGTGATAAAGCCTTCATACACATGAGTGTTTGCTCAAGACGCCGGCACACATACACAGAGCTGACACACTCCCTCACTCCATAGACTCAGTGGTCAGATGTGGAGATACAGTGCCTTGCGAAAGTATTCGGCCCCCTTGAACTTTGCGACCTTTTGCCACATTTCAGGCTTCAAACATAAAGATATAAAACTGTATTTTGTTGTGAAGAATCAACAACAAGTGGGACACAATCATGAAGTGGAACGACATTTATTGGATATTTCAAACTTTTTTAACAAATCAAAAACTGAAAATTTGGGCGTGCAAAATTATTCAGCCCCTTTACTTTCAGTGCAGCAAACTCTCTCCAGAAGTTCAGTGAGGATCTCTGAATGATCCAATGTTGACCTAAATGACTTATGATGATAAATACAATCCACCTGTGTGTAATCAAGTCTCCGTATAAATGCACCTGCACTGTGATAGTCTCAGAGGTCCGTTAAAAGCGCAGAGAGCATCATGAAGAACAAGGAACACACCAGGCAGGTCCGAGATACTGTTGTGAAGAAGTTTAAAGCCGGATTTGGATACAAAAAGATTTCCCAAGCTTTAAACATCCCAAGGAGCACTGTGCAAGCGATAATATTGAAATGGAAGGAGTATCAGACCACTGCAAATCTACCAAGACCTGGCCGTCCCTCTAAACTTTCAGCTCATACAAGGAGAAGACTGATCAGAGATGCAGCCAAGAGGCCCATGATCACTCTGGATGAACTGCAGAGATCTACAGCTGAGGTGGGAGACTCTGTCCATAGGACAACAATCTATATTGCACAAATCTGGCCTTTATGGAAGAGTGGCAAGAAGAAAGCCATTTCTTAAAGATATCCATAAAAAGTGTTGTTTAAAGTTTGCCACAAGCCACCTGGGAGACACACCAAACATGTGGAAGAAGGTGCTCTGGTCAGATGAAACCAAAATTGAACTTTTTGGCAACAATGCAAAACGTTATGTTTGGCGTAAAAGCAACACAGCTGAACACACCATCCCCACTGTCAAACATGGTGGTGGTAGCATCATGGTTTGGGCCTGCTTTTCTTCAGCAGGGACAGGGAAGATGGTTCAAATTGATGGGAAGATGGATGGAGCCAAATACAGGACCATTCTGGAAGAAAACCTGATGGAGTCTGCAAAAGACCTGAGACTGGGACGGAGATTTGTCTTCCAACAAGACAATGATCCAAAACATAAAGCAAAATCTACAATGGAATGGTTCAAAAAAAAACATATCCAGGTGTTAGAATGGCCAAGTCAAAGTCCAGACCTGAATCCAATCGAGAATCTGTGGAAAGAACTGAAAACTCTTGTTCACAAATGCTCTCCATCCAACCTCACTGAGCTTGAGCTGTTTTGCAAGGAGGAATGGGAAAAAATGTCAGTCTCTCGATGTGCAAAACTGATAGAGACATACCCCAAGCAACTTACAGCTGTAATCGCAGCAAAAGGTGGCGCTACAAAGTATTAACTTAAGGGGGCTGAATAATTTTGCATGCCCAATTTTTCAGTTTTTGATTTGTTCAAAAAGTTTGAAATATCCAATAAATGTCGTTCCACTTCATGATTGTGTCCCACTTGTTGTTGATTCTTCACAAAAACATACAGTTTTATATCTTTATGTTTGAAGCCTGAAATGTGGCAAAAGGTCGCAAAGTTCAAGGGGGCCGAACACTTTCGCAAGGCACTGTATAATTCCGCCCTCTCAAAGAAAGCATATGGGCATATGGTCCTGTCATGCAACTCCCTGATATTCATTCATTATTCAAGTCATTAAAACTAATGTACATTGTGTATGAACACACACACACTGAACTGCTATGATAAGAGAAACCATTAGCTACGTAAACCTGGGCATATGGTGCTGTTTACACTGTATGAACACGCACGCACTCGCACTCGCACACACACACACGCGCACGCACGCACGCACACACACGCACACACACACTCGCGCACACACACACACACACAGACAGACAGACAATCTCTCTGTCTCCTCAGCCCAATGTGTACAAGCAAAATGTGACTGTTTCAGAGAGCCACTGTTAACAATCAGTTCTCCTGTCTCCTCTCAAAGTTTTTCATTGTTCAATAAGAAAGTAATGAGTGACATCCCCGCCCAGATGGTTATCTTTTTAAAGTTGTAAATATTTAACTGTTTGGTGTTTTATGGACTTTCTGACACTAAATTCTATTATGTATTCTGAACTGCAACGATTAAAGTTACTTGTTGTAGTGAACACAAATGTAGGGTCCCTTAAATTATTAACCTTAAAAGAAAATGCCAGTGGTTGTGTCTTAATGTTTAACATTGTTTTATGCATTTAAAGGTTTGTCAATTTAACCCACCTTAACAGTCATTGTTGAGCACAGTACTCATACCTCTAGCAGTAACTGGGGGTAGAGCTGTAACCAGTCATTGTTGAGCACAGTGCTCATTCCTCTAGCAGTAACTGGGGGTAGAGCTATAACCAGTCATTGTTGAGCACAGTGCTCATTCTTCTAGCAGTAACCGGGGGTAGAGCTGTAACCAGTCATTGTTGAGCACAGTACTCATACCTCTAGCAGTAACTGGGGGTAGAGCTGTAACAAGTCATTGTTGAGCACAGTGCTCATTCCTCTAGCAGTAACTGGGGGTAGAGCTGTAACCAGTCATTGTTGAGCACAGTGCTCATTCCACTAGCAGTAACTGGGGGTAAAGCTGTAACCAGTCATTGTTGAGCACAGTGCTAATTGCTCTAGCAGTAACTGGGGATAGAGCTGTAACCAGTCATTGTTGAGCACAGTGCTCATTCCTCTAGCAGTAACTGGGGTAGAGCTGTAACCAGTCATTGTTGAGCACAGTGCTCATTCCTCTAGCAATAACTGGGGGTAGAGCTGTAAACAGTCATTGTTGAGCACAGTGCTCATTCATCTAGCAGTAACTGGGGGTAGAGCTGTAACAAGTCATTGTTGAGCACAGTAATCATTCCTCTAGCAGTAACTTGGGTTAGAGCTGTAACAAGTCATTGTTGAGCACAGTGCTCATTCTTCTAGCAGTAACTGGGGATAGAGCTGTAACCAGTCATTGTTGAGCACAGTGCTCATACCTCTAGCAGTAACTGGGGGTAGAGCTATAACCAGTAATTGTTGAGCACAGTGCTCATTCCTCTAGCAGTAACTGGGGGTAGAGCTGTAACAAGTCATTGTTGAGCACAGTGCTCATTCCTCTAGCAGTAACCGGGGGTAGAGCTGTAACCAGTCATTGTTGAGCACAGTGCTCATACCTCTAGCAGTAATTGGGGGTAGAGTTGTAACAAGTCATTATTGAGCACAATGCTCATTCCTCTAGCAGTAACTGGGGGTAGAGCTATAACCAGTAATTGTTGAGCACAGTGCTCATTCCTCTAGCAGTAACTGGGGGTAGAGCTGTAACAAGTCATTGTTGAGCACAGTGCTCATTCCTCTAGCAGTAACCGGGGGTAGAGCTGTAACCAGTCATTGTTGAGCACAGTGCTCATACCTCTAGCAGTAATTGGGGGTAGAGTTGTAACAAGTCATTATTGAGCACAATGCTCATTCCTCTAGCAGTAACTGGGGGTAGAGCTGTAACCAGTCATTGTTGAGCACAGTGCTCATTCCTCTAGCAGTAACTGGGTGTAAAGCTGTAACCAGTCATTGTTGAGCACAGTGCTAATTGCTCTAGCAGTAACTGGGGATAGAGCTGTAACCAGTCATTGTTGAGCACAGTGCTCATTCTTCTAGCAGTAACTGGAGGTAGAGCTGTAAGCATTACAGACAGCTGCATTAATCTCTGTCATTAAGGGTCGTGCACATTACCTTGTTGACGGTGGGAATGGCTTGTCTCATTATTGTACGTCAATTTGCCCAACGGATTTGATATTCGTTCACCATGATCAATTAGGGACAGATCAAAATGTACTGGGGGACGGTCCAAAATAAGTGAAGGTTGTGAAACTTTTCTTTTTGCCTCGGGGAGGGTTGTGTTGTTGTTTTTGGGGGCAGAGGGGAGGGTATTGCGTTTTTCCCTGGTTTACGTTTGCTCTTCTGCTCGTATTTTCCCTATAAACAATGGCTTGACTTTACTTTTGACGTTACCCTGGTAAAGTTTAGAAACGCTTGTGAAGGTTTGGTGTGGTGTGGCTATTATTAAGCTCTAGCTACTGCAGGCCTAAAATACGAAGGCAGTGCGCCCTGGAGCTTCAACGGACGCCGACAGTTGAACTTGAGGTATGGAAGAATGTTTCAGCTGTATCAGTTACTCCTATAATCTAACACTATAATGCTAATCTTTATACAAAATATTCTGATCGAAAATGAACGAATTACCCTCCTTCTGTACGTCTATATCTATACAGCAGACTCAGTAGCCATCGGACATAAAGAAATGCATGTCTCTAGCTCCCTCTATCTCGCTGGGATTAGGCCTAAGCTTCTCTTCCTTTATATAGACTATATGTATCTATAAATTAAAATGTCAATATCATTCAGTGGACACCTAAGCCTACAGGCCTATAGGCATGCAATGCCCTGATACATGTACTGTAGTGCTCAAATCTCTGACAGCTGAACCGTGAGGTGGACAATTATTGTTTTAGGAAAGTAGCCTAAAAAACTCAACAACAAAAAATAGGCAAAAAATATGTTTTTATGAACAAAAGAGTGAGGTCTACACTCTTAGAAAAAAAGGTGATATCTAGAACCTAAATGGGTTCTTCGGCTGTCCCCATCGGAGAGCCCTTTGAAGAATCCCTTATTGGTTCCATGTAGAACCCTCTGTGTAAAGGGTTCTACATGGAACCCAAAATGGTTCTACCTGAAACAAAAAAAAAGGTTCAACCTGGAACCAAAAACATGTTCCCTTATGGGGACAGCCAAATAACCCTTTTTGGAAGCCTTTTTTCAAAGAGTGTAGGGAAGCTAGGAAGGGATGCTAAGATTCAACCTCCATATTGTGACACATTAGTAGAGGAGGGGAGATACCCCCTTACAAAAGTGCAAAAGTGCCATAAATGAAACTCATTCAAAATGATGACTAAATCAAAACCACTTTGATCTGTTTCAGCAAAGTAAATAGTGTTTAAGCACACAAAATGTGTTGAAAGCGCAAAGAGAGCGAAGAACCAACGGATGTAGCACTCCGACCTCATACTCCTACTGCCAAGGTTTTAAACATTCACACAAATCTACAGATGTGTTAAAAGGTGCAATGAAGTTTGGCATCTCACGCTCTGGTCCGGTGCAGGAAACCTCAAACATTTACTGGACTGCCAGGCAGAAAAATCCAGCCACGAACACGCAGACATCAGAGACACACACATGAGCACACACACTCGCCCAAGCACGCGCGCCCAAACACACACACACCTTCTACAGGGTTTTTTCAGGTGACTGAGGCCACCGCAACCCAAACCTTATTTATTTAGCTGTAATGCTTTGAGATACAAGTTCTGTTATTTAGGTGAACACATTAACATATATTATGTCCTGTTTACTTGGTCATTTCCTGCTTAATAGTCTAGTTTCTGGTTAGGTATACTGTATGTGCCAAAGGAGCAGAAGAAAGGTCCATGTCATTTTGGATGGATTAGAGTACAGAGGAAAGTTTCAGATGAGAGATTAGCAGTTAATGAAACATTGCTGATACTAGAATACAACTCAACAGCTTGAGACTTGACACGGCCAGAAAATGAATGAACAGTCTATCCCACTCGCATATAACAGTGTGTGCGGTTATTGTTCTGTGACATGTTAAATACCTTGCACCTTTAGGGGAAAACATATAGAATACCTTACACCTTTAGGGGAAAACATATAGAATACCTTACACCTTTAGGGGAAAACATATAGAATACCTTACACCTTTAGGGGAAAACATATAGAATACAGTAAGTCCTTGTCAACACATAACAATCACAAGCAGTTACTGTAACTGGGCTCACATGACTCCTAAAACCATCCTGGACTTAACTTCATTTATTTTTTCGATGCTCAGACTATCAACAAACAAGACATTTGATGTACAATGTCAGCTGTACTTTAAGCCACCCTAATAGTACAAATAGTTGTTAAATAGAGCCAAAACATAAATCTTAAGTTGGCTTGTCATACATGTCAGACACTGTGTAATTACAGTAGTTTAACCCTTCAGATAATTTAGATGTTGCCAGGCTGTTGTGTTTTATAAACAGGTAAGTAGACTGGTGCTTTCTAGAACCACACAGCCTGACCACATTAAACAGACGTACAGTATGCTTTGGAACGTAAATGTGTTCTCCTCCATTTAGTATGATATGTTACATTATGCTGCAAATGCAATAACAGTCTGGTTACTTGAGGCCTACAAACCTGACTCAGAGTCTAAAATAGGGAGGTTGGTCGGGGAGGATGGCTGGGCGTATACTGGGACCATCTAGCAATCCAAAGATTGGATGTTCGAGTCGCGCCTGGGACAGCTGGACCATTTTAGCTAACTCTTCCCCTAAACTAACCATTTCCTAACCTTAATCTAATTCTCCAAACCTGCTCCGTAAATTCTCCTAACCTGTGTCGTTAGTTCTCCTAACTAATGTAAATTATCCTAACCTTTGCTGTTAGGACGGAACAAGCAGCCTGGTCTCAGAACGAGACCTACAATACTATATGTCCTTCAAGATGTATGGTATGTAATGTATTCCAATTAGTATGATATTGTCTGACCGGGTAAGACGTATGAAACTATACAGTTGAAGTCGGAAGTTTACATACACTTAGGTTGGAGTTATTAAAACTTATTTTTCAACCACTCCACAAATTTTCTGTTAACAAACTATGGTTATGGCAAGTCGGTTAGGACATCTACTTTGTGCATGACACAAGTCATTTTTCCAACAATTATTTCACTGTATCACAATTCCAGTGGGTAAGAAGTTTACATACACTAAGTTGACTGTGCCTTTAAACAGCTTGGAAAATTCCAGAAAATTATGTCATAGCTTTACAAGCTTCTGGTAGGCTAATTGACATCATTTGAGTCAATTGGAGGTATACCTGTGGATGTATTTCAAGGCCTACCTTCAAACTCAGTGCCTCTTTGCTTGACATCATGGGAAAATCAAAAGAAATCAGCCAAGACCTCAGAAAGAAAATTGTAGAACTCCACAAGTCTGATCATCCTTGGGAGCAATTTCCAAATGCCTGAAGGTACCACGTTCATCTGTACAAACAATAGTGCGCAAGTATAAACACCTTGGGACCACGCAGCCGTCACACTGCTCAGGAAGGAGACGCGTTCTGTCTCCTAGAGATGAACGTACTTTGGTGCAATCAATCTCAGAACAACAGCAAAGGACCTTGTGAAGGAAACAGGTACAAAAGTATGTACATCCACAGTAAAACTAGTCCTATATTGACATAACCTGAAAGGCTGCTCAGCAAGGACGAAGCCACTGCTCCAAAACCGACATAAAAAAAGCCGGTCTACGGTTTGCAACTGCACATGGGGACAAAGATCGTACTTTTTGGAGAAATATCCTATGGTGTAATGAAACAAAAATAGAACTGTTTGGCACTAATGACCATCGCTATGTTTGGAGGAAAGGGGGAGGCTTGCAAGCCGAAGAACACCACCATAACCGCGAAGCACGGGGGGGGGGGGGGGGCAGAATCATGTTGTGGGGGTACATTGCTGTAAGAGGGACTGGTGTACTTCACAAAATAGATGGCATCATGAGAGGGGAAAATTATGTGGATATATTGAAGCAACATCTCAAGACATCAGTTGGGAAGTTAAAGCTTGGCCGCAAGCATACTTGGCCACAAGCATACTTCCAAAGTTGTGGCAAAATGGCTTAAGGACATCAAAGTCAAGGTATTGGAGTGGCCATCACAAAGCCCTGACCTCAATCCTATCGAACATTTGTGGGCAGAACTGAAAAAGCGTGTGCGATCGGAGGCCTACATACCTGACTCAGTTACACCAGCTCTGTCAGGAGGAATGGGCCAAAATTCACTCAATTTATTGTGGGAAGCTTGTGGAAGGCTACCCGAAACATTTGCCCAAGTCAAACAATTTAAAGGCAATGCTACCAAATACTAATTGAGTGTATGTAAACTTCTCACCCACTGCGAATGTGATGAAATAAATAAAAGCTTAAATAAATCCTTCTCTCTTACTATTATTCTGACATTTCACATTCTTAAAATAAAGTGGTGATCCTAAACTGACCTAAAACAGGGAATCTTTACTAGTGTTAAATGTCAGGAATTGTGAAAAACTGAGTTTAAATGTATTTGGCTAAGATGTATGTAAACTTCCGACTTCAACTGTAGGTCCTTTAAACTTAAAGGTCGCTCCACCATTTCCTACTTGCGAAAATTCTTATTGTTCGCCTAATTTCAGTTTACGTGACTAAACCGCTGTGAAATATATTTTCCATATCCCAAAATATTTGATTTTCAGCTGTTAAAGCTGGTGTAGAAAATCGAAAGTATAACGAAACTTAAGAACAGAGAGCATAGAAATAGCGAAAAATAGAACAGATCTACCACATCTTAGAATTTCTTCCAATGAGAATTACATATCTATAACTCATATTTATATGTGAATTTGATCGGGGTGCCCAAAAAGTTACATATAGTAGAATATTGTGCCTTCAGACAGTATTCACAGCCCTTGGTATTTTCCAAATGTAGCTGTTTTACAGTGTGAATTTAAAATTGATTAAATGAAGATTTTTAAAAAATCTACACATTCATATAGAATGAAAAGCTTAAATGTCTTGAGTCACTGAGTATTCAACCCCTTTGTTATGACAAGCCAAATAAGTTCAGGAGTGCACATTACCTTAACAAGTCACATAATGTGTTCCATGGACTCAATCTGTGTGCAATAATAGTGTTTAACATGATTTTTGAATGACTACCTCATCTCTGTACCCCACACATACAATTATCCGTTTGGTCCTTTAGTCGAGCAGTGAATTTCAAACACAGATTCAACCACAAAGACCAGGGAGGTTTTCCAATGCCTCGTAAAGAATTGCACCTATTAGTAATATGGGTAAGAATAAAAAAGCAGACATTGAATATCTCTTTGAGCATGGTGAACATATTAATTACACTTTGGAGGATATATTAATACACCCAGTCACTACAAAGTTACAGGCGTCCTTCCTTACTCAGTTACCGGAGAGGAAGGAAACCGCTCAGGGATTTCACAATGAGGCCAATGGTGACAGTTACAGAGTTTAATGGCTGTGATCAGAGAAAACTGAGGATGGATCAACAACATTGTAGTTATGCAACAATACTAGCCTAAATGATAGAGTGAAAAGTAGGAAGCCTGTACAGAATAAAGATATTCCAAAACATGCATCCTGTTTGCAACAAGGCACTAAAGTAATCGTTGAAAAATGTGGCAAAGACATAATATTTTTGTCCTGAATACAAAGTGTTATGTTTGGGGCAAATCCAATACAACACATTACTCAGTATCACTCTCCATATTTTCAAGCATAGTGGTGGCTGCATCATGTTATGGGTATGCTTGTAATCATTAAGGACTGGGGAGTTTTTCAGGATAAAAATAAATGGAATGGAGCTAAGCTGGGAGCTGGGAGCTAACACTGGGAGATTGATTCACCTTTCACCATGACAATAACCTAGAACACAATGCCATATCTACACTGGAGTTGCTTACCAGTGAATGTTCCTGAGTGGCCGAGTTACAGTTTTGCCTTAAATCTGCTCGAAAATCTATGGCAAGTTGTGGAAATAGTTGTCTAGCAATGATCAACAACCAATTTCATAGACCCTGAAGAGTTTTGAAATTGAATAATGGGCAAATGTTGCACAATCCAGGTGTGTACAGCTCTTGGAGACTTACCCAGAAAGACTCACAGCAGTAATCGCATCCAAAGGTGCTTCTACAATGTATTGACTCAGGGGTGTGAATACTTACGTAAATGAGATATTTCTGTACTTACCTTTTAGTAAATTAGCAACATTTTCTAATAACATATTTTACCCTGTCATTATGGAATACTGTGTGTAGATGGGTGAGATTTATATTTGATTTAATCCATTTTGAATTTGAGGCTGTAACACAACAAAATGTGGAATAAGTCAAGGGGTGTGAATACATTCTGACGGCACTGTTTCATTCTAAAGGGAGACAAATATATCTCCATAATCTTACGAATTTCCCTGAGGCCATGTTGGATCACAACACTCCATCACCCTGCTGTATGTTTTTGTATTGCTAATTTACCCATGGCTTGGAGGGCGGACCATATCTGACCATTGTTTACTGTTGTTATAAATGTTGTTAAACTGCTGTTAGTGTAGGGTCAAACACTGTCAATAGTGACTGACTACATGGATAAAAACGCTTTAAAAATGTTGACTGCATTTCAAATCAGATGCATTGTACGTGTCCCTCTCTGACTGTGCAAAAGAGAACAGTCAGTCACAGAATTAGCATCACTAAAGTGTAGAAAAGAATCATCAACAAATACCAGTTCTCATTCTACTGCATAACTCTGCTGATTCAGAGATTAAGAGAGAGACAAAGAGACAGAGTTAGACAAAAGGTCTGAAAGAATCAACCGCCATTTGAGTTATTGGAGCATCTTTTACACTAATTAGACGGTTGCTGTCACGAGAGACAATGTCAACCTCAATGGAACTGTCAGTGTGCATCAGACTGAAGCATTGCCGTGAAAACAAGGCTGGGAATAGAGAGCGGGATTTTTGGAGAAACGTTGGGAATGAGGAAAGAAGAAGAGGAGCAGGAGGGAGAGATTAGGCGGAAAAGGAAGATGAGATAAAGTGAGAGAAGGAGAACAAGTAAGAGATGGAGTTGGAGGAACATGTAGCTGAGGGCAACATGCATCCAACCACATACACCATACACAAACACTCAAGGCCAAATCAGTGACAATGGGTCTAACTTGAGAAACACACATAAATGTTTTGCATCAATCAACATTTCCCTGGAAATTACGATTCCAATTACTCTATCATAGATAGATAAATTCGTCGCCAAACCCACTGGCTCCAGGTCATCTATAAGTCTTTGCTAGGTAAAGCCCAGCCTTATCTCAGCTCACTGGTCACCATAGCAACACCCATCCGTAGCACGCGCCCCAGCAGGTATATTTCACTGGTCATCCCCAAAGCCAAAACCTCCTTTGGCCGCCTTTCCTTCCAGTTTCCTGCTGCCAATGACTGGTACGAATTGCAAAAATCACTGAAGCTGGAGACTTATATCTCACTCTCTAACTTTAAGCATCAGCTGTCAGAGCAGCTTACCGATCACTGTACCTGTACACAGCCCATCTGTAAATAGCACACTCAACCACCTACCTACCTCATTCCCATATTGTTATTTTTATTTTTTTGCTCTTTTGCACCCCAATATCTCTACTTGCACATCATCATCTGCACATCTATCACTCCAGTTTTTAATTGCTAAATTGTAATTATTTCACCACTACGGCCTATTTATTGCCTTGCCTCCCTAATCTTACTACATTTGCACACACTGTATATAGATTTTTCTATTGTGTTATTGACTGTTTGTTTATTCCATGTGTAACTCTGTGTTGTTGTTTTTGTTGCACTGCTTTGCTTTATCTTGGCCAGGTTGCAGTTGTAAATGAGAACTTGTTCTCAACTGACCTACCTGGTTAAAGGTGAAATGCATTTTTTTTTTAAATAGCAAATAATGTTATGGCTCTAAAGCATTTACAATTTCTCTTAGCGTTTTCCATGCTCCATTGGCATCATAAACTAGAGTTTTCAAGCATGACATAGTGCTCTTTGAGCCTTTTAACCATCATCTCTGTATCCTTTATGAGATGTGTAGGAAAGTCAAACTGATTGTGTTTGACTGTGTTTGTGTTTGACGGCCAGATTACCATACGGCCCATTACCCTGTATTGCAGGGTAAATATCAGTAGCTGTTTTAAAGAACTCAATAACTCCTTTATGTCAACATCGACTCTGTTCAGGCATCCTTTTTTGTTTTAGCAGATTGACATGGACAAAAACAGCAACAGTGAACCATTGTTTATTTCTCAAGAAACGCAATGTGTTAAGTTTTTAAAGTTTTAGTAAATGTTCAAATGTAAAGCTGCTTTTTAAGTGTTTACATGGACTTGCTCCACAACCCTTAGGTAGTCAACTACTTTACTATCTACTGTATACTGTCTACTTTACTATCTCAAAGTCAACAGTGAAGAGGCGACTCCGGGATGCTGGCCTTCTAGGCAGAGTTGCAAAGAAAAAGCCCTATCTCAGACTGGCCAATAAAAATTAAAGATTAAGATGGGCAAAAGAACACAGACACTAGGACAGAGGAACTCTGTCTAGAAGGCCAGCATCCCAGAGTCGCCTCTTCACTGTTGACGTTGAGACTGGTGTTTTGTGGGTACTATCTAATGAAGCTGCCAGTTGAGGACTTGTGAGGCATCGATCTCAAACTAGACACTCAAATGTATTTGCCCTCTTGCTCAGTTCTGCACCGGGGCCTCCCACTCCTCTTTCTATTCTGGTTAGAGCCAGTTTGCACTGTTCTGTGAAGGGAGTACAGCATTGTACAGGACAGGTCTTCTGGCCATTTTGAGCCTGCAATCGAACCCACAAATGCTGATGCTCCTGATACCCAACTAGTCTAAAGAAGTCCAGTTTTATTGCTTCTTTAATCAGGACAGTTTTCAGCTGTGCTAACATAATTTCAAAAAGGGTTTTCTAATGATCAATTAGCCTTTTAAAATTATAAACTTGGATTAGCTAACATAACGTGCCATTGGAACACAGGAGCGATGGTTTCAGATAATGGACCTCTGTACGCCTATGTAGATATTCCATTAAAAATCTACCGTTTCCAGCTACAATAGTCATTTACAACATTAACAATGTCTACACTGTATTTCTGATCAATTTGATGTTATTTTAACGGACAATAACGTGCTTTTCTTTCAAAACCAAGGACATTTCTAAGTGACCCCAAACTTTTGAACGGTAGTGTATGTTTTGTTGTACATTGTCCCTTTTCGAATAAACTTAGGGATCTATTCAATCCGTATTACAGAAGTTCAGCGTTACAGCGGGATTTAAATTTAACGGCAATGTTAGCGGAAACTGCATTCACGGTAAACGCTGCATATGTCGGCTCAATCTGAGATTAGCTTTAAATTTCTATTGTGCAATCTGTAACACTTCAGCAATACAGATTGAATAGAGCCCTTAATAATAATGATAACACTAATAATAATAATAGTAACTCTTCTTTAGGTGGTGAAAGTCTTCCTCCCCCCTTCCCTTTCTCCATCCCTCCATCCCACCCTCGTCCAGAACACTCTTTTCATTAGTAAAAGAGACATTTGGGTGAAATGTGCCTCTCTTTATGTCTGTCCAGACCCACCCAAAACCCATTGTACCCAACCAAAACCCATCGCCTCATAACACACACACACACACACACATACGCACACCTCGCCCCTCTCTATCCCTCAGACCCTTGTATTTGTGAAAGGAACCGTCTCAAATATCTCTCTGCAGGAGTAACAGCTGCCACAAAGCCACCATGGCCCTCTCAGCACCCTACAGAGGCCCAACTCTCCTCTGTCTCCATCCCTCTATCCTCTAAGCCGCCTCTGTCCTGTCTATCTCCCTATCAACATCTATCTTCCTTCTATGCCTAATTCTCTTCATCTGTAAGGAGGAGAGAGAGAGAGAGAGAGAGAGAGAGAGAGAGAGAGAGAGAGAGAGAGAGAGAGAGAGAGAGAGAGAGAGAGAGAGAGAGAGAGAGAGAGAGAGAGAGAGAGATATTATGTTAATTGGGTTAATATTTTAAATCTCCAAGTAAGCTTTGGCAATATGTACATTCTTACATCACGCCAATAAAGCAAATTTAATTGAATTGAGAGAGAAAGAAAAAAAGAAAGAAAGAAAGAAAGAATGAAAGAAAGAAAGAGTGAAGAGAGTGAAAGAGAGAAAAATAGAGAGGGATAAGGACTCCTCTTCCATTCATCCATTGTTTGTCTCCAGAACAGGCAGCACGTGCCCTCAGCCCTCTAATCTGCACTGTTCAGCCCTGAGGCCTGGGGCAGTGGCAGCTGCTATTAACACTGCCAGACACCCAGCTCTCCTTACACACAAGCAGAACCTCCTATACACACACATACGTACACAAACACTGAATCTCATCAAGCAGACACACACCTACCTATACACCCACTCCTCAATATCGTGCGTGCACACTCACACACACACACCCCTCCACCCCCTCATCCTATTCATGAGGGACAATGGAGCCAGGATAGGGGGGGGGGGTTGCTGTCAGAGTGTGCCGTGGCCAGGGGGGTCATTTCACAGTCAGTAAAATGGTTTTATGTTAGCTGAGTTTCAGCAACTGTTGGCAGCACGTGTCTCAATGATACGCCTCCCTCTCATATTGTTTACCAAGACAGTGGTTGAAACACACAAAGAAACACAAACACACACACACACAGACATAGCCACTCATGCATACACACACATGCACATGCATACATAGACATTATAAAACATTTTTACACTCATGATCATTTGGAAGCTGTATTTTGGTCTTTAGCACTCAAACAATCGACTCTTAATAAGGTACACAATACCACTCAATCTTTCTCTCCTCCCTCTCTCTCTCTCTCTCTCTCTCTCTCTCTCTCTCTCTCTCTCTCTCTCTCTCTCTCTGGTCAGATACTCATGCTGCAACTGCAAAGAAATCCTCACTGATTGGCTCTTTCCTTTGTTGGTTATCGCAGTTTGGTTCACAGAATGCTCTGCCTCAATCTCTAGCTGCCTAGGGCTGCTGCTGGCTCCGTCATTGGTTAGCTCTACCCCTCTCTTATTGGCTCAACTTCCAATAGGCTGTGTCTGTGATTGGTTATTTGATTGTGTCTCTGGTAGCGTGTGTGTATCCTGAATGGTAGAGGAGCTGAACACTGTATACTGAACTCAACAGCAGCTATGGAGACTGGAAGAGTGGCTGATGAAAGTGTGAGTGGGTGAGCAAGCGCGTGGTTGTGTGCTGTGGGCTCGTGGGTGTGTGTGATAGAGGGTGAGGTGTGTGAGGGGGTCAGGACAAGTGGGCCATATGGCTGATGACTAAAGTACACACACACACACACACACACACACACATCTTACTGCAGCTTCGCACCTGCCACGCTGTCTATGGATGACTAAGTTACAGATTAAAGCCAACAAGCCCTGAGGGATCTTGTGTGCGCGCCTGTGTTATGTGAAGTCTGTCTGCGGCCTGCGTGCCTAAACAGTGCACAGTTCATTATTGTATATTTCAATTGTCATATTAGTGCTGCATAACACAGGGTATGGCTATATATCCATGTTTCTGTGTGTTTCTGTTGGATGCTCTGAATCCCAGCCAGTTGTGTGTGTCTATGTCTCTTTGAAGATGGCACATGTCTGATTGAGGCCTCTTCAAGATGAGTAGCCTGTTAAGCTGAATGGAGACATTGGGGATGGCTGCCCCAAGCTGCAGACAGACTACACACTCACACACACACACACACACACACACACACACACACACACACACACACACACACACACACACACACACACACACACACACACACACACACACACACACACACACACACACACACACACACACATACACACACACACACACACATTCCAGTCAGAGACAGAAACCCAGATCTGGCACACTTACATAGACAGTCAGTCATGGACAGGGTGTTCAGGAGGTGTGGTACACAAGATGGAGGGAGATGGAGGGAGAGGGGTTTCATTGGGTCGGGGTGAGGGTGTTGCAGAGTGGATATGCAATGAGTGTGTCAGGGGGTTGGTGGGGATTCAAGTGTCTGTTAGAGTGAGCCATGTGGTAGGTACCCTCCATGACTGAAGGGTACAAGTTATCACCTATAGAGAAAGATGAACCTGGAGAAGAGTCCCCTAAGCAAGATGGTGCTGGGGCTCTGTTCACAAACACAAACAGACCTCCCCAGAGCCCATGGATAGCAACATAATTAGACCCAACCAAATGAGAAAACAAAAAGATAATTACTTGACATATTGGAAATAATTAACAAAAAAACAGAGCAAACTAGAATACTATTTGGCCCTAAACAGAGTGTACACAGTGGAAGAATACCTGACCACTGTGATTGACCCAAAATTAAGGAAAGCTTTGACCATGTACAGACTCAGTGAGCATAGCCTTGCAATTGAGAGAGGCCGTCGTAGACAGACCTGGCTCTCAAGTGAAGACAGGCTATGTGCACACTGCCTACAAAATGAGGTGGAAACTGAGCTACACTTCCTTACCTCCTGCCAAATGTATGACTATATTAGAGACACATATTTCCCTCAGATTACACAGACCCACAAAAAAATTTAAAACAAATCCAATTTTGATAAACTTTCATATCTATTGGGTGAAATACCACAGTGTGTAATCACAGCAGCTAGATTTGTGACCTGTTGCTACAAGAAAAGGGCAACCAGTGAAAAACAAACACCATGGTAAATACAATCCATATTTATGTTAAATCATTTTCCATTTGGTACTTTAACTATTTGTACATCGTTACAACACAGTGTATAGCCATAATATGACATTTGAAATGCCTCTATATTCCTTTGGAACTTTTGTGTAATGTTTTATATAGTGTATTTCACTTTTGTTTATTATCTATTTCATTTGCTTTGGCAATGTAAACATATGTTCCCCATGTGAATAAAGTCCATTGAAGAGAGAGAGAAAGAGAGAGAGAGAGAGAGAGAGAAAGAGAGAGAGAGAGAGAGAGAGAGAGAGAGAGAGAGAGAGAGAGAGAGAGAGAGAGAGAGAGAGAGGGAGTAAGATGGAGCACTGTTGCTAGGGACCCCTTGGTGTGTTAGTAGGGCAAATGAAAGAAAGATAGACAGAGAAACAGAGAGAGAGAGAGCGAGAGAAAGAGAGCGAGAGAGAAGGCAAGAGAGAAGGCGAGAGAGACCCTGGTCAATTAGGTCGCCCACTGAGGACCTTGGGGCAACAAGCAGACTCCTTGTGCTTCCCTGTTGGACCTCAATGAAAGTTGCCTTGTGCTGCGATTATCCATTCAGCTCACCCACAAGAGCGCGCACGCACACAAGAACACCCACCATATACGCTATCCCCGTATACCCACACACAACCCCCATCAAACACACATACGGCTCATCATAAACACACAAGAACATCACACCGCCCATCTATACACACACACACGCACAGACACACAGACACACATACACACGCACCCACACACGCAGTCCTTTTCTCTGTTCCTTTGTGTTGTGCAGCAGATGGAGAGGAGTGGAGTGTGGTTGCTGGGTAGACTAAGTGGCCCAGGAGTCACCCAGCCAGTGGTTGGCTTTCATGAACTGTCAGAGGACAAAGAGCCAAGCCAGGCTGTAAACTTCGATTACTTATTCGATTACTACTGCCCTCCTTTTCCTCTCCTGCCTCTGCTGTTTGTTTCTATCTGTCAGGCACACTTTGAGTAAAAGTTTTAGGTGGATGACAAGATAGCATAGAGTGGGGCTTAGAGAGAGAACACAAACAACACAAACAAGCAAGCAATTTACATTTGAAGAAACACAAAAGGCCCCATGGAGACACATACAAACACACCCTCTCCAACTGCATCTGCAGCTGCATCCTACATGGCTGAATGCACAGGGCTCTCTTGTCATAGACACACACAAAGGTCTTTGTACGCACACACTGCATGTTTAAACCTGTTACCCCTCAAAAGGGAAAGAAATGTAAAAAAAAATTAAACAGCCAAGACAACTGCCAAGAAGCAGCAGACACAAACCACAGACACAAACCACAGACACAAAGGCATCATGATGAAAGTTATGAAACTTCATTTGATTGATAGGTAATCATGAATTAGCTCGGACGTCAAAGAAAATCTCCACACATGAAAGCCTCAGTTGTAGATGATCCTTTGTCTGGCTGATCCCAAGTCTTTTTAATCTTCGTGTAATCTGAGCAGATGATAACATCCTGTTTGATTACCATGTGTCAGATTAATAATCCACTCTGCCCGTCAGGAAGTGTTGCTGCCTGTTTGAATAACGGGGTTTTACACTGCAGAGTATCCTCTAATTTTATGCAGAATAAATACGAAGGCTTTTACACGTGATAAACAGACAATATGCAGGCAGTTAGCGAGGGCAGTTAGCGAGGACAGTTAGCGAGGGCAGTTAGCGAGGACAGTTACTGTAAAGTAACTGAGGGACAGGTGTACAGTTGAAGTCGGAAGTTTACATACACTTAGGTTGGAGTCATTAAAACTCGTTTTTCAACCACTCCACAAATTTCTTGTTAACAAACTATCGTTTTGGCAAGACGGTTAGGACATCTACTTTGTGCATGACACAAGTCATTTTTCCAACAATTTATAGACAGATTTACAGACAGATTATTTCACTTATCACTGTATCACAATTCCAGTGGGTCAGAAGTTTATATACACTAAGTTGACTGTGCCTTTAAACAGCTTGGAAAATTCCAGAAAATTATGTCATGGCTTTACAAGCTTTTGATAGGCTAATTGACATCATTTGAGTCAATTGGAGGTGTACCTGTGGATGCATTTCAAGACCTACCTTCAAACTCAGTGCCTCTTTGCTTGACATCATGGGAAAATCAAAAGAAATCAGCCAAGACCTCAGAAAGAAAATTGTAGAACTCCACAAGTTCATCCCTGTGAGCAATTTCCAAATGCCTGAAGGTACCACGTTCATCTGTACAAACAATAGTACGCAAGTATAAACACCATGGGACCACGCAACCGTCATATCGCTCAGGAAGGAGACGCGTTCTGTCTCCTAGAGATGAACGTACTTTGGTGTGAAAAGTGCAAATCAATCCCAGAACAATAGCAAAGGACTTTGTGAAGATGCTGGAGGAAACAGGTACAAAAGTATCTATATCCACAGTAAAACGAGTCCTATATCGACATAACCTGAAAGGCCACTCAGCAAGGAAAAAGCCACTGCTCCAAAACCACCATAAAAAAAAATGACTACGGATTGCACATGGGGACAAAGATTGTACTTTTTGGAGAAATGTCCACTGGTCTGATGAAACAAAAAATAAACTGTTTAGCCATAATGACCATCGTTTGGAGGAATAAGAGGGAGGCTTGCAAGCCGAAGAACCCCATCCCAACTGTGAAGCACAGGGGTGGCACCATCATGTTGTGGGGGTGTTTTGCTGCAGGAGAGACTGGTGAACTTCACAAAATAGATGGCATCATGAGGCAGGAAAATGATGTGTATTGAAGCAACATCTCAAGACATCAGTCATGAATTTAAAGCTTGGTCGCAAATGGGTCTTCCAAATGGACCATGACCCTAAGCATATTTCCAAAGTTGTAGCAAAATGGCATTAGGACAACAAAGTCAAGGTATTGGAGTGGCCATCACAAAGCCCTGACCTCACTCCTCATAATGTTTGGGCAGAACTGATAAAGCGTGTGCAAGCAAGGAGGCCTACAAACCTTCCTCAATTACACCAGCCTTGTCAGGAGGAATGAGCCAAATTCACCCAACTTATTGTGGGAAGCTTGTGGAAGGCTACCCAAGGTAAACAATGTAAAGGCAATTCTACCAAATACTAATGTGTATGTAAACTTCTGACCCACTGGGAATGTGATGAAAGAAAGAAAAGCTGAAATAAATCATTCTCTCTACTATTATTCTGACATTTCACATTCTTAAAATAAAGTGGGGATCCTAACTGACCTAAGACAGTTTTACTAGGATTTAGGAATTGTGAAATACTGAGTTTAAATGTATTTGGCTAAAGTGTATGTAAACTTCTGACTTCAACTGTAAGTAAGATACCAGATACTGAGACGATACTAACAACAACATTGATATACTACAACTTTGTAAGGAGAGTGACAAACGTTTGTGAGACACAAACACACACACAGCCACACACACACACATAACCACACACACATAACCACACACACTTCTAGCTGACCCTTGATGCCAAGATTAAATCAGAACCAAAGACAACTGAGTTGCCACATTCAGTAACAATAACAATTGTATTAAAACACACACTCACTCACTACCTAACCCCTGATGTCCAGATTATGACTACGGTATTTAATTGGCTTAGCAGCGTTTGTTTATTTGATTCTCGTTCTTATTCCCCGCTGTGCATTCTTCCTTGAGTGAGCAGATTTTAAAAAATCACCTTCTGTCAACATGCTGTTTGATAGCGCTGTTTGATTCACACACACTCATTATAATCCTCTCTGCCCATTGGCCGCTGCCAGAGCCCTGTCTCCAAAGCAACATCGGAATGCCGGGTGAAGCTCCGCCCCTTTGAGGAAGGAACGGTACGTAAACATGTCAACAAACAGTGCATGTGTCAATCCCAGCGTGTGTCAGCGCTGTCTTTGAGGGGTCAACAGAGTGTTGCTCACACCTGGGTTGACCTCTAGGATTGATCTACTGCTCTAGGATCAGTGAGATTATGATGGTTTCACGCTGGACATCTCATGCTTGGAAAACAGAGCTCTCCAGAGGCTCCAATAGTCCAATAACATGTTGATCCGATATGAATCCGTCCCATCCATGCAGAACAGAGATGGGGAAATGGAGATATGAATAATAGAGTTTAGAGGGAGGCCCCATGCCACATGACCTTGTGCTGCAGAGGGACGAAAAGTACATCGTGGTCATAAGTCAGTAGTGGTATACGGGAGATGCACACAAACACCCACACACTCTTTCCCACATGAACACTCACACACATGCGGACAAAGCTTTAGAAATCAAATTATCTTCACTGTACCGTCACATCCTCCTCTGTGAGAGATAAAAACACAGAGAGAGAGAGAGAGAGAGAGAGAGAGAACATGTAAGAGAAAAAATAATTACAAGGTTATTAAACACCAGTGGACTAGGTTAACACAATCATAACAGTGCTCAAAATACCACCATGCTCTGGGACACCTATCCAATTGTGCAAGACCAGCGTCAGCCAATCACATCTCTGTTACCAACAGCAACAATCCCTGTTTGAGCTTGTGATCTGATTGGCCACTGCCACCCCAGCCCCTAAGCAGAGGGCCCCACCCCCTCTCTATATTTCACTGTGCTCTTCCCTCCATCCCTACAGATTAAGTTACACCACCAAAACAAAAAGAGATTATTTTTGTTTTTCATTAATGGCAGAGCACCCATAAACACCGGGCTTGTTTTGCTTGAACTTGCTGATATCTGAAGGCATGAGAGAGAGAGAGAGAGAGAGAGAGAGAGAGAGAGAGAGAGGGAATAAGATGGAGCACTGTTGCTAGGGACCCCTTGGTGTGTTAGTAGGGCAAATGTGACGTGTTGCTATGGAAAAAGCCCATGTGCAACCAAGAGGGGACAATTGCATCAGTTCCTTCAAAAACCTTACTGCACCCTATGAGCAAAATGCAACTGTTATCCTCAGTTCTTCCTTTGAGTGATAATGGATGGAATTCTAAACGTTTCACATGCGTCTCCATGCAGACTCAAAACACTTTGTTACTCAGTCAGGCGTGGGAGAAAATGCTAAGTTTATTGTTATTGTTGACCGCCACTGTGCACATGTTAGTGATGATAACGGTAGTGCATTGTTCTCCCTAGGGATGGAGAATGTGCGAGTATGAACACAGCTGCTGTTTGCTTGTCCTCTCACAGTACTGAGTTAGTCCGCAGACTGTTCTGAAAGTTCATGGACCTGTAGATAAGATGACGGTGCAGGTGGCCAGTGGGACTTTACAACAATAAGTAATGTAGACATGGTTCAGGAGGCATGGCTTCAGCGTATTCTGAAGATCATACCCTTCCACCCGACATTCCCTACCCTACGCAACAACATGTTATGGCCCAGTATTACATCAGTCTATCTTGCATGTTTTTACATTCTCATCACACTTTCGAGGGGAAATAAGCTGTGTTTGTGTAAGGAGCCAGTGCATCATCATTCCCCTAATAACCCTGACCTTGGACACACAGCGACCTGAACACAAACAAGGCCTCTCTCTTTCTCTCTCTCTCTCCCCCTCTCTATCTCATCTCTCTCTCTCTCTCTCTCTCTCTCTCTCTCTCTCTCTCTCTCTCTCTCTCTCTCTCTCTCTCTCTCTCTCTCTCTCTGTTCACTCAACGTCCTTCTGGGTTTCTCATTAACATGGTTGGAGGGGCTACTGAAGAAGAGAGAGCGAGAGAGAGAGAGAGAGAGAGAAAGAGAGAGGGAGAGAGAGAGAGAGAGAGGGAGGGAGGGAGAGAGAGAGAGATTGAGAAAGAGAGAGTACTCTAGTCATGCTGTTTACTCTTTTAAGTGTGCTGGCCATTCTGTTTTTGTGTTACTCACCAGCCAAAACAACATGCCTGCCTTGACCACCTTACCCTCACAGAACTCTCACCCCAGATCTAGCCTGGTCCCAGATATTGTGTTAGCATCAATAGATGCAGAATGAGAACCACATGGGGAATCTGGAAAACAGTGAGGCTCTTTACAGATAATAGCATTACCGGCTTCCTTTGATACTTTCTAAAGGATAATCTCATTGTATCTAAGGAGCAACTTATTACAACAGTGTGTGTGTGTGTGTGTGTGTGTGTGTGTGTGTGTGTGTGTGTGTGTGTGTGTGTGTGTGTGTGTGTGTGTGTGTGTGTGTGTGTGTGTGTGTGTGTGTGTGCGTGTGCGTGTGTGTGTGTGTGTGCATGTGCGTGGTATGTGTGTTTGTTTGGAGGGGTGGGGGGGGAGGGGGGGGGGGGTTATAAGAGTCCGCATTGCCTTTTCGGATAGTCTCCAAATAGATCCTTTAGCCTGACGCAGCCTTTCCCATCAGATTTACACCTTCTAAACAGGCATGCTCTCATTTCTCTCTCTCTCCTTTCCCTCGCACCTCTCTCTCCTTCTACCTATCCTTTCTTCCATCCATCCATCCATCCCACCAAATTGTACACCAGCCAATATGCCTGTAAGTCTGAATACCCAGGCACCAGAGCCTGTCATCAAATGAATATGCAAATGAAGCAACAGACTGCAACGGCAGGGCAGCTGTCTCCTACAGCATGTGGATGAGCCCATTGATGGGTCAACCGTTGCAATAGCATTTTCACTTCCGTGTGTCGTACTGGCATTCAGTAGCATCCATGAATCAAATGATCATGAAGGCATAACTGCATGAAAGTCATGTGTTCTTATTGTAAATGTATGTAATTCTGTGATGTACTTGTCTATTAATGTTATGTCTCATGTCATGTTTTATGTTTTGTGTGGACCCCAGGAAGAGTAGCTGCTACTTTAGCAGTAGCTAATGGGGATCCTAATAAATAACTAAAAAAATATATATATGTATATACGTATATGACATCGCTCCCCAGAACCTACATCTAAAGGCTATGAGTGGCTGGGGCCTGGGGATTCCTGGCATGGCCTAGAGACTTGTTCCTGATGGGCTAGGCTGAACTATGTCAGTAATGTGTGAGGCTTCATTCTGAGTGTTGAGGCTGCACTGCACCCCATATCTGGGCAAACACTTAGCATTTCCTCGCCAGTGCAAGACTGGCATCCACGATAAACTGGCAAAAATGGATGGCATGTGGGGAGAGTTGGAGGGTGGAGGGAAAAGAAAGCACTTTCTCCTTTAAAACCAGAACTGCTTGCTCCCACTACATGTTGGCACCATACCACTCCGTGTTCAAACATTTCACGCGTCATTCATCTCAAACTATATGCATGTCTTTGCTCAGTTTTCCCTCCCCTCTCCATACTTCCGCTGCCAAGCTGTCTGTCTATACCAGGAGGTGCAGGCCAGGCATGGCTGTGTGGCCTCCCTAGGCTATTTAAGGAGCCCTTTCTCATTTACACTGATCTCATGTCGGCTTACGTAAGGGGACAGGCCTGAACCCTCAGCCTAATTTGATCAACAGGAGGGGAATGTGTTTGGCTTGACAGCATCTTACTGTATGTACTAAGACCCTGCATAAACTAGATTGGGTTCAGTTAATGAAATGTCACTTTTCAACGTTTCACATTTTATTGTGTTACAAATCATTCTGTTTTTTGTTTTATGTGCTTAAGATTTTTACAATTGCGTGAGTAAAATGCACTAACCTGAAATGTGATACGCCTGGTCTTAGTAGTTGGCTTGCGAGGTTGTTTGAGGTTGTTATGCCTTGTGCATTCTTGGTGCGTCTCACCGTTTGCCTGTCCCACATCAGTTTGCCTGTTTGATATTTTCCTCATTTGCATTTGATAAACCCACAAACGTTATTGTTTGACATAAACTTTGGTTGGTGTTCTTAAAGTAAGGGGTGTACAACGACAACACGTACAGTACGTCTACAAAACAGTGTATTTTCATGGAAATAGGGACTAGGCGTTTATTCACCAAGAATATCACACGTTTCATCCATTTCAAAACGTGATTACCATATGAAGAAGCCCCTGATGCAATGACTATGCAATGTTAAATAAATCCCCGTTGATGATTTTCATCAAGTTGAGAATGAACATCAGTTCTTGCATGATTAAACAACGTCAAATGTGGGATTTTGCATTTAAACCAAATTAGCATGACAATAGACCTACAGTCTCATGTGGATTTTCAGGTCTTGCTTAGCAAATCAGGTACGTTATTGCAGGGCTGGGAGACAATACTGCAGAACCACCGTTTTGTGACCACTAATGAACACTAGACCAAAAGACCTAGAGTATGTGTCCTCCTACCCAGGGGCCACAGTGAGGCTGTTAACTAATGGTCAAGTGAATGAGTGACTGTTGATCTTGGTCATCCTCCCTTCAGGTCAGAGACAGCTGTCTTACTGTGGCTGATCACAGGGCACTGAGCAAGCTACAGTCAGTCACTCTACAAAGAGTTTCAGTGGAGGTGAACTCATCGCTGCCTGTTACTGACCTCCCCCAACCCAGGTGTGCTGGGTCCATCCACCTCTACCTCTACTTATCCCCAGAGCCAGAGAGTGACACTGAAGCAAACTCTCCACCATGTTAACAGTGACACCAGGAAATCATTATTCCTTATCCAAAACAGGTAGCAGTGTGGCGGGCCAGAGCCCATATAAGTGATCTGTCAGTAAGCAGAAGCACCAGAGTAAAGCAGCTTCAGTCCAGTTTGAGACACATGCTTAGATTAGCAGCACATAACCAGCCCCAGCCAGCATGGAGCATGAGCTCATGGCATTAAACTAGGGGACAGGGGACAGTTGGAGGCACGTTGGCTGGCTTGGTGTCATCTGTCTGTTTGTGGTTAGTGTCAGGAAGGAGGAGCAGGGAGTGGGAAACTCTCTGTTCCTCTAGCCTGCCTGTCTGCCTGCCTGCCTGCCTGTCTGTATCTCTGTCTGTCTGTCTGTCTGTCTGTCTGTCTGTCTGTCTGTCTGTCTGTCTGTCTGTCTGTCTGTCTGTCTGTCTGTCTGTCTGTCTGTCTGTCTGTCTGTCTGCCTGCCTGCCTGCCTGCTCCCAGATCTCTGTGTACTTTAGCCTAACTGATCTCACATGAATAGCATGACAACAGCAGTCAGTGAAGTTGGCTGAAGCACACATGGGAAAAACTGGTGCTGATCCTCTACCTTAACCAGGCTTACATATCGGTATTACAGTTGGCCCAAGTTGTGTGGAATGGTTTGGGATTGTTCTGAATACTAAACTCGAGCATGTTACATGTCCAAAGCATGCAGAATGAACTTTTTTGAATTGGGACCGGTGAAATTGAGGATAAGCTTCCACACGGGGAGGGAGAACAGTGTCTGGGCTAGCCGTCTAACTGATAAACTCTCCATCTCCGGTTTACTCTCTCTCTCTCTCTCTCTGGATCACACTTTCATTTTCCCTCTTTGTCTATCTGAGCACAGATCTCAGCATAGACAGTCAGTATGTCTCTCTTAAGCCTTGTTTATACCTGTTGCTAACATGTGTCCTTTATCTTGATCTTATCCACATTCTAATCGTGCCCACATTGTAGCCATTGCATTTACACATGGTAGTAAAATGTGTCTCTTATCCGTACACTGTGTCCACATTGTCACCAGATATCCTGGTCCCTCCCTGCAAATGATTTAACAAATATTCTTTCAAAATAATATTTATTTATATTAAGACATGTTGACGCCACACGTCTCCTGTCAATGACTTTAGACCTTTAGATAATGATGATTTAAATGGTTTCACTGTCCAGATCTGTCTACACTTGTAAGATATCCAGACACAATGCGTTTCTGACTACCTCCAGAGGTGGTCAGGAACATCTGATCACAATCAGATCACAATGTGTCTTTTAATCGTCTACACATGCCTAGAAATGTGGGCACAGTCAGAATGTGGACAAGTTCAGGACAAAGGACTTTAGGAGCAGGTATAAACAGGCTTCTGATGAGGTCTGTTGCTGCAGGGAGCTTCGAGTGGAAGAGAACATCAGGCAACACGAGGAGGTGAACCTGTTAGTAAACCACGAACACAGCATGTCTTTCTGTTTTCCAGCTGGAGCTCTATATTCAAACCAGAATAAACTTCTTCCCTCTCCACACTGGCCCCATGGTGCACCTGTAAAGAGAGGGTAAACAGACACGTTGTTTTTGTTCTGGGTACAAAGTTAAACTGGGTCGACTCGTGTAGAGAGACTCCATGCAGTTTCTCCACACATCCAGTAGCAGTGATCCTTTGTCTTCATTTCACATTGGTTTAGGTCAGTCTTGTTGAGATACAATCTCATTTCCGAGGAAGGTAGCTTATTGACCTAGGATCTGACATTTCATATTCTTTAGAGTCTAAAAAGTTAGGGGAGGGGGGGCCATAGACAAACATGGAATTGTTTTAAGATGGTCATGCTATGGATTGTTTAGCTATTTGATTTAGAATTTTAGGACCCCTTTAGGAATCCCAAAAATATATTGTAAAAATGATTTGATAGAATGTTGATTTTGGCCATTACTACTAAAGCCCAAATAAACATGTCCCGTGACACTTGTGGGAGCAAAATAGAGCAAAATGGAGAACACCATGGTGTTCGTGAGAATCTCCCCTTTCCACAGTGGGGTCCCATTAGTTTGTAGCCAAGTTGATTCGGATGCTCCAAACAGAAGTTGGCACATCGATGGTACCGACTTCAGACAAGTCTCCTTTGTGGGTGTCGTAGAGCAAAACAGGACTCTCCCCTTTCCATAGAGGAGTCATTAATAGCTTGTAAGCCAAACCGTTCGGACGCTACAGACGTTTACGTGAGAAGACCGATTTTCGGGATGTCTTAAGGTCTGACAAACACCGCTCTAGCTCTGCCACCTTTCACCGCAGATGCAGAAGTGCGACACTGGCAGATGTGATGGATTGAGATGCATCCAATGCACAAAACAAAAAGCTGATATCTCTAGCTGACAGATTTTAATAGGTTTTTTGTTGTTGTTGTTATGGTGCGTCACCGGTGCGTCAATCGACTCAATTGTATAGGGCCCCATGTAAACTAGGGCAAGGAGCTATCCAACAATTACCAATGAAATGCTACTGACCGAGGCAATGTTTAACTAACATACATTCAACATTTATATTTCTCCAAGATATGAGATTTATTTTATCTGGGGCATGACTTGAAATAGTGATTTTCATTTTGTTTGAAAGAAATGGGTCAAGTGTGAGCAGTCAAGGAGCTGCTATGTCTGCTTATTTCTATATGGTGTTAAAAGTTCAGACAAGTTGACTAAAGTCAAGGACTGGTGTGCTAGACTTTTGGCTTTAGTAATTATTGGCTTCAGGGCAAGTGCAAAAGAAAGAAGGAAAAACCCTACATTCACTGGAAATAGTCTTGATAGAACACATTATGGGGAGCAATTTGTTGCCAAGACTATTTCAAGGGAGAGTGTTTTTTTAATCAGATAGGGACCTGCACAGCAAGACACAACCAGCATCAGCAATATAGTCTGATTCTGCTTACATGAACACATGAAGACACTTCTTTGTTTTATGGACTCACTGAGTTATTTTGGGGAGAATGTCTTTCAGTCATTGGTTTACACAGCATGATTATTTAGATGAACATAAATCATTTTTGACCTCAAAACATATTGTATTTTCAGTCTAGCAAAGAAATGTTGTGCTATAGTTGTTTCACCCCCTTTACCTGAATGCACTTTCTGTAAATTGCTCTAGACAATGCAGTGCAAATGTACAAGTAATAATCCTACACATTGGAGGGATTGCAGTGGCTGCCCAGTGCCTTCTAGTCCAGTGACTAGGGGGAATTCCTATTGACTAGACTTCTATTAATCTCAACTCAGTTTAGCGGTCTTCTTCTCATAGAATAGCACGATGAGTGTTTACAGGAAGAGTGTGTGCGTGTGTGTGTTCCCCTTAACTCAGACTCTTTGATGTGGACGTGTTGACTGTCAGCTTAGGGCTACACCACATCCACCTTTCCTCTGACCGCGTGAGCCCCTTTCCAACTCACAGCCCCCAGCCCGGACTTTCAAGACCATGTCAAGGCGTGTGGTTGTGCATGTGTTACTGGAAAGACCACATGCATACACATGGTAATTACTCATAGCTGTGCTCACTTTCCCTTTTGAATAAGTTTGAATCTGTCCTTGGTTTGTGTAATGCTTTACGATAGTGTTTGTGCGCAAGAGCTATAGCATCTCGGAAACCTGTCACTCAGGATGTGCAAGTGTGCATTGCTGTTTCCTAACAGCGTGTAATCCCCTCCAGTGAAACAAAATGTGTGCAACTGTACTTCATGATTTATTAAGAAAATCCAGTTAGCACACTTCCCCGGTTACACACACACCACCAGCCCCCCCCCCCCCCCCCCCCCCCCCTTGCTGACAGTGCAGAAGCCATGCTCTGGAGACAAAGAGAGCCCTCTAAAGCACAGGCTCCTAGCCTCTCTTCTCCAGCCCGCCCCCGTCTCTGGCCCCCCCAGCCCTGGTTGCGGTTGTGCAAGCTGTTGCAGTAAGCAGCTGGTGTATGGGTGAGGAAAGGTCACTGCTTGCCTGCCTGAAAAAGCTTGTGTCTGAACCGCTAGTGTTGCAACTACCTCCTCCTACCTGTCACCCAGTTATTCTTACTCTCTCCATCAACCCCCCGCAACCCCCCCCCCCCCCCCCCCCCCCCCTTTGGGGTTCTTTGTGCCACACTTCCTGCCTCACCTATCTCTGTCCAATCAGATGCCACTCTGCAGCAGGTTCATCCTATCAGATTCCACTCCATCAGAGACAGGGTCAAGTGAGTGCAAACTGCACATCACTGGAGATTGCTGCACAGAACAATATATATTTTTTCAAATCACAGCATAGAACTTGGGTAAAGTTTAAAGCATTTATTAAGAAATTGTGTAAAATGTGTTTACAGTTTCATAACAAACAGAATGGCAGTAAAATAATCAATACAATTCATAGTCCAACAAATTGATGTTTGCCAAGTTCATTCAGTGGTAGGCCATAAGAACAGCTTGCATCATTTTAAGAAAGTTATTGTCTCTGAGTTTCAATCCGAGCACTCCCCAGTGTCTTTGTAAAACTTAAAAAATTAAGTCCAATATTTTCCTTTCTCTTCTGAGAACCTTCTGAAGTCCGTCTTCTTCCACAACTCTTTCTGCTACAACAAAACCACCTCACATCCAGCCATGTTTCATATTTTCACAAGTCCACCTCCTCCTCCTCCTCTCTCTTTCTCTGACCATCCCCTCAGTTCACCCCTAACTCTTGACCTTAGCCAGGGCAGCTATAGGGTCATGACCTGTCTCTGTGTACTGCAGAGTCCATTCCAGTTCAAGTCCCTATCCTGATCTGGGATTTCATGACATGACATGGGCCCAGTCCACATACACCTGGGCCAGTCCACATGAGTAATCCAGAACCACACTGCCTTCCCACACTGCACTCTGGGTCCTTGGTTACAGCCACAGCCTTATATTCCAATAGACAGGCAGGCTTCAAACCCTGAGGTTTCCGATTTATTTGATGCTTTCTTCGTCATCTTCATCATCGTCAAATGAAGCATGCAGAGGGTGTAGTTGTTCAGCGTTCAGGGAGGGTGATGGTGGGAACCCAGTCATACACACTGCGGCTCTCCTCACAGAACAGATGCAGTTTGTCCAAAGCAGGGTCTTTCCACGACTCAGCACCAGGGCTCTGTGAGGACGAGAGAGGGAGCAGGAATTAGAATCATGAAAAACACATCAGATAGACAGCTACTCTATATCATATAGAATGAGATTGAATGAGTGACATGCTTATTGCTTTGTCAGCGCTCAGGGCGACCACTATCAGCAAGAACTATGGGTAAAACATGCTGACTGGATGACTCGTGATCAAGCATATAGACCAGGACGTACCGTGACAAGAATGCAATGTGCGTCCTTGGGTTCCCCAGTTTCGTCCGTGCCCACGAGGTCAGCCAGGCGCTCGATATCGTTTACGCGCACCACGTTGATGTCGTTGTCGAAGCAGAAAGCCTGGATGAGGGTGAAGTGGATCTGGAGCGCGATGTCGCATTCGTACTCCTCGTCTGTCGCCAGAACGCAGAATGCCACATTGTCTGCGTCACTGTTGAAATAAACATGAGAGGCAGTTTAGAAGCGGGTCCTATTCTGTAATTGTACACTACGCCATACATCGGAGCATGAATACTTAGTGCATGACAAAAACCATTAGGAGTGTACTTACACATTCATAACTTTGGCAGACTCGTAGACTCCCACCGTAAGATAGTCCTGCTTCTTTGCAGACACCAACAGCTCCTCCAGGGCTGTGCCTGCAATTTGCACTCTGAAGAGAAAAATATATATTATTCATCTCTGCACACTGTCATTACATAGTAACACAGTATCAAAAGGTTCCAACTGCAGTAGGTTTGCATTCGTTTGTAAAATGTGTAGGCTATTTACCTATCGGTGGTATCGAGTGCGCTCTCCTGTCCACGGATCTCTTCCAGTTCCAGAGTCATGATTATAATCCAAGTGTATATCGGGCTTGCTTAATAATTGATAGATACAGGCTTACAATTCACCGGCAGCTCTTGCGTTATTCTGGGCTCTCGCAGCGTTACAGTCGTTATATAGCAGGTCAGCGGAGTTTCTCGGCAAGAGGCGTGGTTTTCCCCTGCTGACGGTCGTGATTGGCTTTGGGTATGTGCGGAGCCAAATGTCCCTGTGTGTTACAGTTGCGCTTGTTGACAACCCCACGTGGGACAGGATTACAATATTACAAGAAATCCCCCCACCTTCATTGACTTTTGCCTTGGCTCGCTGCCAACATCCAACATCAGCACTGTGCAAAACTGAAATTTCCCCTTTTATATCAATTTGAAAACACCTCACAGAAAAGAGGCTATGGGGCACAGACTTGAAACGAATGAAACTTGCAGAACTGAATAAAGCTCCCAACCTGTACTCTTTGTTCAATTACGGTATTAAAATTGACATGCACTCACAGGGCATGTGAAGCCTACATTTTATTGTCTCTTATAAGACAAAATGGAGGTCATGCATAATTCGTTTCTTTAGGGCTGTTTAGTATTGATAGGTAATAATGCCTTATTGGTTTGCAATTGAACCAATACCAAAAGTTGTAAAGGCTTTTGGTATCTGGGCTACTTGCAGCAACGTTAAACATAAAATGTGTGCCTTATCTATTTTCCCAAAGTTGTTATTGGTTCCAATACGTATCTGAGCAGCCAAGTGAAATACGTTTTTTTTTTTTTTACGGAGAAATGACAAGCGGAAGAGAACAGCTTGCACGCGGCACACGCCAGTGTTTTGCATCTGAGGCGCAAGAACATAATTGCCCGTCTTGGCGCGTGGCGATTTATCGCCAAGACAACAGCCGCTGTCAGAATAATGGCGCGTGCCCCACCTGCCTCCTGTTCTTTCAGGATGAGATTGAGGCCGGGGGGGAGTCAGGGTGTGTGTGCAACTGCAACAGCTACTGCAACAGCTGCGGACAGATGCACGTGCTCACTAAAGCCTCGTTCTTACCTGGTTCTAAACATGCTTCCTTTGTTCTTAACTTGTCCACATTCTGATTGTGCCCACATTTTCAGAAAAATGTGCACATGGTACTAAAATGTGTCTCTTATCCGTACATTGTGCCCACATTGTGACCACATTGTGACCCACATCCTGGTCCCTCCCTGTATGGAAATGATTTGACAGCTTTTCTTACAAAATAATATGTATTTATTTATTTTAAGACACCTATTGATGCCATAAGTCAATGGTGCCACCCGTCAATGATTGTAGAAGGTGGATAATGATTATTTAAATGGTTTCACTGTCCATATCCGTCTTCACTTGTAAGGTATCCAGACACAATGCATGCCGAACTACCTCCGAAGGTGGTCAGGCAAGATCTAATCACAATCAGACCACAGTGTGTTTTTTTAATTGCACAATGTGTCTTTTAATTGTCTAAACCTGTCTGGACATGTGGGCAAAATCAGAATGCAAACAAGATCAGGACAAAGGATGCATGTTAGAACCAGGTATAAACAGGGATTTAGAGTGGCACGGGCTGGCCCTCTCACTCTTTTATCATTCTGATGAATGGGTTTGATTGATACGTCTGATAGCTCGTTGAAAGATTTGACATACTAGCTCTTTAACAGTTATCAACTATTTGTCTGCTATCCACACTCCCTTTTTACTCATCTGTCAGAGTCGCCTATGAATAACGACTTGATAGGCCATCTCATGAACTATTAGCTCTGGCCTAGGCTACTCAGCACTGAAATTGGAATACAATTCATGGCCAATCTTATAGGTACTTCACTCTACTAGGACTAACAATAGAAAGTTAGATAATACATATGATTGTGAAACTTGTTATAATACAATGACTATTACTAGATCTGATATAGGCCTACAATAGGCCTACATAGGCAGGCATCATTTAAAACAGTGTTGCCCCTTAGTCAAAGGATGGCTAAAACAGTTGAGCCCTACACGGGCATGAATTTTAAGCCCTACCCATGCCCGTGACGTTAAGGCCCTACCCTACCAAGGCCGGATTGCTTCTGCCAAATTTAAGGCCTGGCCCTGCCCTGCCAGACGCTCTAAATCAGAAATAACTTCCTCCATGAGTATATCCATAAGCTGCTCCGATCTGTCTGTCACTCGCTCCCTTCGCACAACTCACTCTGCATGCACTCTGCTCATGGCTGCTCTGAGTCTGTGAGTTTCCATAGCAACAGGATCTGCTTGGGCTGCTCTGCTCAATGAAGAGAGATGAGATGGCAGTTAGCTGTCAGCTACTTTTCGTCACCCTAAACTCTGACAAAGCTCAAGGAACATTATTATTTTCTGTGAAATAATCTCTCCTGTTGTGTATTTGACGAGGTTAAAGTACGTCTGACACCATGTTATGATCTTAGTCAGATATCACTGTACTACACAGCAAAGCACAAGCAAATGGCTCAACTACAAAATGTTAGCGATCAATTTAGTGATACCCGAGCCCTGCATGTAGCCTAGTTATTGATGAAATTAACTGGCCCTACCAGGCCCTAAACCTCATATGTCAGGGCTGTCAGGCTCCAACCGGGTAGCAGAGCTCTACAAAACTGTGCAGACGTCGCCACCCGGTGGTAGTAAATGAGAATGACCTTTACCCTACATTGCCAGACATAGTTGTTGAATAACAAAGACTCATGATGACTCTATTATGAGTCATTTATTCCTTATAGAAGAAGGTGGTGATCATGTGCTGTTATTCACTCTTCTGTTGTAAGTGATGAATCAATGATGCTATCACACACTATCCTATACTTCCATCCACCCCTCCAACCTCCTCTCATCCTTCCATCCACTCAAACATTCCAGCATCTATCATCATACCTTCTTCACTCCATCCCTTTCTACATGCATCCCATCTTTAAAACATGTGTCTAGGGAAGTACAATTGTTTAAAATGAGGGGCCCAGATCTGCTAGCCTGGCCCCAGATCTGTTTGTGCTCTTGCACTCTACAGTCAAAGTGCACTAAAACTTGCTCAATTTTGGTATGACAATGAGTGACAGGGATTTTTTGGCATGATAGCACAGACTGGCACTCAAGCTAACAATTTGCAGATGTCTGAACACATTTATACTATGCAAAAATAAGTAATTGTAGTATGCAGAGAGGACTATTGGAGGTGGAATTGAATGTCTAACTATTAGGCCCAATGGCTGTCAATTCCCTATTTACTAAAACAAAAACTTAACCAACTTATAAGAGGAAGTCGTCAATGTTAGTTAAAAACCCTCATTTATTTAGAAGACATTTGACATTGAGCTTTGCAGCCCGGGTGTCTCCTTACTGCCTCCACACAGGCTTGTGCTGCTGCGGACTGGGTGGGCTGAGAAGCCTCTACCTCTACCATTTTGATAGATGATACCAAATGAGCATCTTGCTCAGCTTCTATAGCTTCCAGTGGCCATGACTTTCATAACATTTCCATGATGACCTAATAATGTAGCCTATATTTTAACAAACCTATCTCATGAGACGGAAATAACCTCATACCTCAAGTAATTGTCTTCCAACAAGAAACCATTTCTATGAGCATTTTGTATTGAAGATTGCCAACTAAACTTGAGCAAAACATGGTTTACACAACTAGACCATTTCATTATTTTTGATTTAACCGATTTGGAAGACCAGGTGTGATGAATTTAGTCCATCACTGGCCTAAGTGCGACACTTCAGGAACAGGGTTGCCAACCTATGAACTAGACCTTGGGAAAATCCCCAGAAAAACGTATAGCTAGATCTAACAAACTGTGGTAACACCAATTTCTGCACAAAGAAACAGCACACGTGTAAGCAATATTTGAGCACCATGGACAGTAGCACCAAACTCATGACAATCCTTAATAAAAAACATTTAAAAAAAGGGACTTTTAATAGTGAAGTTTAATGTCATACATTAATTGTTAAAAATGAACATTACAATCATTCCAGCCTATTTACATTCCAATTTCGGACTATGGCATATCAGTGCTTCTTTTCAACATGATTAAGCTACATCTAAATCTCTTCTTTGACATATCAAAAATAACAAAGAGTTCCAATACCATTTAGATTTCATAATTCACTGAACTGAAGAAAAAGAAGAAAAGACAACAAAAATGCCTCACTGAATGAACTGACAGGTCATTACACTTGAGTATAGTTATACTGCAACACTGAATTAACATAGCTAATAGATTAAAACAAATTGTTCACCTCTCCATATGACATACACTTAAAAATATGTCCAGAGGTTTACAGGGGTAAACATACTGTAGGTCCAGAGAGAGAACCACTGGATAAAGGACTCACAGCTCCTCCCTAAAAAGGTCAAAACTAGTCACAGTTCCGCCACTGGCACTGGAAAATGGGGACTAATTCCAGAGCACTCCCATTTTCAGTCGTTTAAATTTGTCAACAAGCTAAAAGCAAAACAAAGAAAACACAAAAGAAAGCATGAAAACCCTTGTTACAAGGAAAATACCAAGAGATGTCCACAAAATCCAAATGGCCAAATGTCCTGCAATGTCTAAAGCAGAGTATACAGACAGATCAACCACTAAGCTAGCATCATGAGTACACATTTACACTATGGATGCTGAATGTGCAAAGTAAACTAGCAGAGGACTAGACATGCGCTATGGAAGGAATTGGTCATTCGCTAGCAAAGTGCTTAGCAACAAGACCTGTTGGAGACACGAAAACACAGATGGCAAGAACTAATCATTTTGTTTTTCAAGAGAGAATTTGTGTTTTAAAGTCTTCAGCAGTCAAGTGATTTCAACAGATGACTATTCCCTTTCATAGTGTACTTCACCCCCCCCCCCCCTGATGAGAGGCTAACGCATAACAATGGAAATCTCAGTAGTCCATTCTACCACTGGAACGGAACATCAGA
Organism: Oncorhynchus mykiss; assembly: GCF_013265735.2. Lineage (NCBI taxonomy): Eukaryota > Metazoa > Chordata > Actinopteri > Salmoniformes > Salmonidae > Oncorhynchus > Oncorhynchus mykiss. The sequence goes on from NC_048570.1 coordinate 41,397,253, forward strand.
ACAAAGTGCTCAAAGAGGAACAGTAGTATCACCAGGAGAAGGAGGAACAGATAGAGGAATACTGTCATAACAGAACATCTACTACCCTTTTCCCACCGGGTTTCAATCAACATTATCAATAACAACTGAAACCTTTGATTCGCCCCCTTCATCCTAGCCCGCTTCCTCCCTCTGTTAGTTGATTCAAATCTGGCTCTTATCTGTCTACATCTCATCCGAGCGGTGTTGCTGTATAATGATGGACGTTGGCTTCCTGTCGATCCAGTTTTCCTTGGTCCTTGGAACCTCGTAGGCCACAGGCGTTCCCACTGGATCTCTGGATCCCTCCTGCAGGCCCCCGGGCCCAGCCCCCGGCTTCAGCTCGTTTTGACCTGGTTTGGGGAAGTCTGCAGACGAGTTGCTGTTGACTCCGCTTTCTGTTTCCGACTGCTCCACCTTCTGGTAGTCCGGTGTGTGGTTCTGGCCTCCAGTGAACATTGCCTTGGGGTTCTCTACCTTGGCCACTAGGAGGAGGCTGAGAGGGGGCGGCTCAGCGCTGTCAGTTTCCTCCACAGGCTCAGAGTAAGCCAGGGGCAAGGGGTCTGGGGTGTCATCAACAGCCACGGAACGCAAGGTCCTGGACACAACTACAGTTCAAAGGGAAAAGGCTTGTTAACGTATTCTGCATTCTTACACAATGTTTCATACAGCACCTTAACTGGAAGAGACAGGAAATATTTGTGAACAATTTTAGATGTGGTTTATTGTTGTATACATAGCTATTCTTTGAATGTTGTTTTCAACAGAAGAACATGCTATTCATAGTTTAGACATAGCCTTAGCATTTCAGACGACACTTCTCTCCTGACTTACCGGAAGAGGGGGTGTATATCTCCTTCTGTCCAGGGCTGCGGCCAAACGGGTTGACAGAGGGGAAGATGATGAGGCAGAAAGACAGCAGGAACACCTGAGCAGAGAAGGAAAAAAAACATAAGAAAGTTGTTAAAAATGTGGTGTGTGCGACCCAGATTTACAAACCCAGTAGATGAGGTACATCGGTCAACAAAGATGAACGCAAAAAGTATTTTACTGTGTAATAAAAAAAAAAAAAATCTTCCATTTGTTTTTCTATGCTAAAGTAACCTTGTTTTGTATAAGAAATATAATTCTCATCATTACGGACCCAAGCAGCACTCGTCTTCTGTTAACCGAAGCGGAAGTACTTGTTGGTTTATGTTTCCAACATACCATTGTTTGGCAGTGGGACAAAATAATGGGTAGTCAAAGTTGCGTTGGCCTCAATAGAACACTTACATAAAATACACTAGTACAGTACAGGCAGGCACTCCTTGAGCACCATATGAAACCACAAGCAAGCCTCAATCAGGGTTGGGCTATCATGTCCCAAAACAGTTGAAGCTATACAAACAGTTGAAGCTATACTCTTTCAGGCTGAGCTGGCAACCTGAAAGAGCAGGATGTAGCACCCACCATGTTAAAGTTAACTTCAATTTGAAAAAGGTTGACAAACAAAATGTCAACAAGATACATCTGCAGACGTAAACTTGTATGTGAGAGTCCTTCAGTACTAGTTTTGCTACTAGATCTACTCTGTGTTAGTCCTCTTACCATGACACAGGTGCTGGTGGTGGTTGTCTTCATGGTTGACATCTTCATCATGGACTGCAATTTCCTCAGCTGCTCTATCAGAGACCTAGACAGGGGGAGAATAATAACACCCATTGGACATTTTCTCAATGTTAGTCTACAAACGTTCATTCTCTGATACTCATCATAACAACATTCACTCCATAATCATGATAACAGCAGTGGTGTCTTACATGTTTTGTTTCTGCAGTTGTTGGACCTTCTTCTGCAGCTCCTGGTTGTGAGCGGTGCAGATGGAAACCCTAGGCACCAATCAGCAATAACTCAAGTCAATCAACCAATCAAACTCTACTTAACACAGACACACAAACACCTTTTGACCCAACGAAGACATAACAAACAGGCTAAACATTGGTGAAGTGAAATGGTGAAAATCAATCATACGATGACTAATACTTTATTAGTAGTGTGTGCTGGCTTTCAATTCATTTTCAGAGATCCCGCCATTCTTTCTCTCACCTGTTCTCCAGGCCGTCCACGTACACCTTCTTCTTCTTCCTACTCTCCTGGGCCGACTGCTTGTTGCGGATCTTCCTCCTCACCCTCTTCAGGGTCCTCTCCTCCGCCTGCGACAAAGACAGAGGAGGAATGGTTACCCATCACATGCTTGACATGATTGAGCGGATAGTACACAGTGCTGAGGAGCAGTCTGCCGTCACACTGCTGGAGCCAAACAAGCTATCTGGGACGGTTTCTCATTTGGTTTGATTGGAAGTGATTCTGCAGGGTTTTATTTATTTTTTCTCATTTTGAAAAAAAGGGTCAACAAATAATTACGCTGTAGTCAAACGTGCGTGCAGGAGAGATGTCTATTATTTAATAGACATTTTCTGTCCGCTGGCCAAATATGAAACATAGATTAGAGGAGGCTGGTGAGAATGGGCTCATTGTAATGGAATAGAGTCAAACGTGTTTCCATATGTTTGATACCATTCCATTTATTCCATTTCAGCCATTACAATGAGCCCATCCTCCTATGGCTCCTCCCACCAGCCTCATATGATAGATTTTGCCTTCATAATAGCAAGCTCAACACTCTAAAGTAGCAACAAATTGGGTAGATTGTGTCACACCCTCCCTGGCTGTCATTTTTAAGGGGTGCTCCCTGAATGCCAATTAGATCAATGTTTACAATGGTTTCTAGGTTGGTCTCCAGCGCGTCAACAAGTATTTGGAATAAATCAATGGAGAAAATGATGACCTTAGTAAGAGGCATGCAGGACGGTATGGTTGCTCCTTCCTTAGCGAGAAGTCTCCTTTCCTCATCAGTCAGAACAATCTCCTTGAACTGGAACTAAAAGGGAAGAAAAACATGTTTATTTGTTTTATGAGATGTGCTGAAGATCTGCTCAAGGCCACACGTACACCACTTTGCCACAAAGATTAGGTCTTGTGAGATTACATTTTGTTCATGTACTCCAGGGATCATAACTAGTAGCCGCGGGCCGATTATGTTCTTGAGCGGCTGGTCAGGGGGCCAGAACATAATTACAAATAATTTGCTGAATCTACTAGTTAATGATGCCTGGAGTACATTAACAAAATGTTCGCACACATTATCTTATTATTTGACCCTGCTGGTCATCTATGAACATTTGAACACTTTGGGCTTAATGGTCATGTACTCTTATAAAATCGGAATCCGGCACAGCCAGAAGAGGACTGTCCACCCCTCAGTGCCTGGTTCCTCTAGATTTCTTCCTAGGTTCCTGCCTTTCTAGGGAGTTTTTCTTAGCCACCGTTCTCTCTACATCTGCATTGCTTGCTTGATGTTTGGGGTTTTAGGCTGGGTTTCTGGCTAAGCACAAATAAAACCACCCGGAGGCCAAATTCATCCAGCCAGTTGGGGAACCCTGGTGTACTCAAATAATGTACAATGCCATTCTTACTAAAACAATGAGTTTGGAAGTAAGTTTAATGGAGAAACTGCCACTTCCATTTGCGATACTACATCAAAGAAGTTACTGCAAACAACAGACATGCGATACAACAGGATATGTACTGCCATTGTTTTTTGTACCACATTGGGCGACGCTCCTCACCTCCTCTTCGTCAACAAAACAAAAACAGCCTTTCCGGATGACATCTTCCGAGACTTGATCATCTTGTTTCCTCGTCTATAATATATTCATTTGATTATGTGAAACTCACCAGATCAGCTTTGTTGTTCTGTGAAGAGTCCTCTATGGCGAGAGAACAGGGAAGTTCTTCACTGGAATAGATCTGTTCCACTTCCATCCCCTCACTGTCCAGGTCGTCTGATGAACAGGAGAGCACAAACATATTCATTTTTTTATGTTCACATGAACAGTAAAGTTCTCAAACCTTACTAGGTTATTCTTTTGAAATCTTCTAGCCCAAGGACACAAGTCTAGTGACTGGACTCAAATCTGCTAGACTTAATACCCAAAACATAGAAGAGATAGCTGGAATTAGGTGGTGCGAGTCTAACTGATCTTTATAGTTTTAATGGGAATATTTAAGATGAATAAAGTTCATATTCAGTAAAGAGTGATTAACACAATACTTAACATATTTAAGTTTTCGCTTGCTGTAATACACATGATTTCCAGTGTTCTGTTCAAGTAAGGTTCTGTTGATAGGGATAGACACCAGACTGGAGGTACAAGGACCAAGGACACGGATTATTATTGTATTCTTGTGAAACTGTGATTCTGTAGCAGCTGACAACATTACTGCATTCGATTTTGACTTCCAAAAAAGGCTCTCAGCTGGCGCTTACAGATCACTTGGTACTGTCTGATTACAATTAAAAATGGCATGTCTCCAAGAGGCCAGCTAGACATTTTCTCTGCTTCTGTTCTGGAGGTGTCTCCCTGCCTGTTGCAACTTGTAATAAACCAGATTGATTTCGGATAGATTTGATCAACGACTGCTCTGTTTCACCTGGAAATTCCCCATTACAATAGTTGATTGGGTGGTGTGCTACATTATTCATGATTCATGACCAGCTGGGCTAGTGTGTGTGTGTTGTGTACGGTCACACCTGGGAACCTCTTCATTTGCAAAGCCCCCTAAAGTTAGTCTGTAGACGCTCAAACTACCAACAAACTATCCAATTAGTTGAATTGTCAAGAGCCAATTTGATGTCATGCAACTATTCATACCACCCAAAGCTATGAACCTGCTAGACAAGTATAAAGGTCTAGATCAACATTTACCCAGATCAATAAAGACATCCATGTCAGGCTTCTCAGCCCTCACACTCTGTAGAGCATTCATGTCTCCTCCCTGAAGTAGAGAGTAGCTGTGGTCCGTTTGCACAGCCAGGGCTTCAGGGCTCTCAGCCTCGAGCTCCAGGGCCATCAGGGGACTGTCGGAGTAGCCCGGGCTGGGCTGGGAGTACCCTGGGCTGGGTGCGGTATCACTGTCACTCCCCTGGGGGCTGGGGCAGGCCAGGAAGTTCTGTCCAACTACGCCCCCAGTGCTGCTGTCATCAGAGATGCCGCTGTCGCTGCCCAGTGGAGAGTGTGAAGCACACGAGGCAGCCATGTTGTCTTCTCCCTCCAGCAGGCTGGACAGGAAGTCCTCAGTGTCCATGCCTGTCAGCATCTACAACAAACACAGCAGGATGTTGGTGTCCATTCAATGACTGTTTATTCTACAAAGACAAAATGTGAAAAATTGTTATTCTGCTTTAAAGTAAGGAAGTAGTGCTGAGCAATTAGTGCTTTTCGAAGTCGTTTCGGTCGATTATAAAAAGATAATCAGGGTTTTCGATTTTGATATTTTTTTTAGATATTAAATGCACTTTGCATTATGTGGGTTGAATGTTTATTAATTTATAAAATAATGAATAAAAGTCCCATGATGGTAGTGGTTGCCCATTACTGCTTATCACATATGAATCCATCATTTAGTCAAATGACTTTACATTAATAAAATATTTTTTAAATTACTATTATTTCATTCCAAGTCATCATCTCATCTCTATAGCGCTGCTGCCTATGCTGTCTGACAAAATCACTATTTTAGTAGATCAAAGAAAATATGACTTCTGAATACCAACTGTCAATTACTAAGATAATGTATTTTCAGGCTCATGAAGCAACTGCTTTCTATCCCTGTTGATCGCACGTTCTCTCAGTCTCCGTGTCTGCTCCGTTCAGACCGGACAAGTTTAAGCAGGCGCGCAATGGATTATGGTTATTGTAGTTAATTACCACGCTTTCTGCACTAAACTATGTAGAATATTGGCCTGCTGGAAACGACAACTGCCTACTACATCGCACAGTTCAGGCTTCATCTGATTTATCTCTAGAGGAAAATATTGAACCAACGTCAGTAGTTAGTTTAAAAAAAAATCTAAAAAATAACTGATATTTCAGTTAATCGCTCAGCACTATAAGGAAGTTTATCACATTATTGATGTAAAACAATAAAATAAATTATTCTGCTTTACTAGATACCATTAAATTAATGGTTCGTTCCCTGACAATTACTAAATTCTATTAGCCTATTGGTTAGCAAACATAAAACAGTGTTATTCCTAAGTGGGAGACATACATCTTGCTCGGCGAGCCAGTTTTCTAGCCCATTTCCATCTGTGAAGAAGGGATCGTCGGCTCCAGTCTCTCCATACTGGCACAGGATCCCCAGAAGATCGACTCCATCCATATCAGGAAGATCCTCAGTGACTGACATCTGGGAAAACAGAATCAGCAATGTCACCATTACAATCAGGAAATATAAGACTTTGGTTTGGGGGCAGGTTCAGTTCAATGATGTGTGATAAGAGAATTTTGACTGAACTCATTCTTGTTCAAATAAAAAGGCAAATATATAGGAATATCCTACCCAATAACTGTATCTTTAATTTTAAATTCTCTAACATGTAAATTCTGGACATGAGAAATTCTGGAGAGAGACTAAAGTGAGAATTGACACAAGTCACTAGTGTTCGGCAGCCCCCACACAGTATACAGCTGCGCGCTCCCATCAATGACCTCATTCTTATACATCGCCCCGCCCACTTCCCCCTTTGTCACATGAGAAGCAACAAAACAAGCCAGTCTACCTGCCGCGTTCATATGCAAGTCGGAACTAAGAAACTCGGAAAGGTCGACTTGCTGATTCGTTGAACGCGGAAGGCGAATATATACAACCAGTTAGCAAGTCGGGGGTTTCCGAGTTTCCTAATTCAGACTAGTACATGAACGCGGCATAAAATGTTCGTGATAATATTGCACTTCAAATCTGTATGAAGTACTCACATTTGATATGAACTGCTGCTGCGAAAAATCTAGCTCACAAATAAATGTAAACCAGTTTGTGCTCAGTAGGCCGATGGTTAGTTAGCAAGCTAGCTAGGTAACGTTAGCCAGATACATTGTTGCCGGCCTAGTTCATCTAGCTTTCGTTAACTACAATAAATAGCATTGTTAGCATAGAAATATAATGTACTGACAGTGCAGACACAAGGGTTAGTAGGTAACGTTAGGCTAGTTAGTTAGCTAATCAAGAGTTTGCTTGCCATACTCAACACAACTGCATAGTTGACCAGCCAATGCATGTTCCATGACCTACTAAATTTGACAAATAACTGAACATAGCATTTCCATAAAATATAAAGAATCGATGGTCATAAACTGCACACCACGGCTTTACACATGTTTAAACTGACAGCAGCTAACGTTATAACGTTAATAATGTGCCAGCACGACAGATTCATCTGTGGAAATATTGCTGAGGGCGTGGTCGTTGTTGTATGTGTTCGTTTATTAATAAAATAAATAGCATTCATTTATCATGTCTCAAATATACTTACCTTTCTCAGTATACTGCCTGACAAGTTACAATAGCATTCGAGTGAATCAGTGAAGCTATTTTCGTTTTCTATTCCCCGTTACTGTATGTAGAGTACACTCTCAAGTATGACTACTCTCTTCCTGATGAAATCACCTTGCAGTTCCAACAAGACAGAAATTGCGTCATCACGTATCGACGAGTCAGCATGCGCAATATTAGTCCGTTATGGGAAATGTAGTATAGTGTGTGCAATACAGTATGATCACAGTACACAGACTCAAACTATACTAAACCATGAATCAAAGGCATCACAAATGGATGAGGTTTACTGCTTGTGAAAATGTACTCTTAATAGGATATAATGGCATTTTCTCTCATACATTTCTCGTACATCTTTGATATTTTTGTTTCTTCAGAAAATATTGAGCTGCACGAAGAGAGACATACTGAGACGAGGGCACGACAAAGCCTATTTCGCCTCAGGAGACTGAAAAGATTTGGCATGGGTCCCCAGATCCTCAAAAGGTTCTACAGGTGCATCATCGAGAGCATCACTGGTTGCATCACTGCCTGGTATGGCAACTGCTCGGCCTCCGTCCGCAAGGCACTACAAAGGGTAGTGCGTACAGCCCAGTACATCACTGGGGCCAAGCTTCCTGCCATCCAGGACCTCTATATCATGCGGTGTCAGAGGAAGGCCCTAAAAATTGTCAAATACTCCGGCCACCATAGTTATCGACTGTTCTCTCTGCTACCACACGGCAAGCGGTACCGGAGCGCCAAGTCTAGGTCCAAAAGCCTTAACAGCTTCTACCCCCAAGCCATAAGATTCCTGAACAGCTAATCAAAGGTCTACCCAGACCCCTCTTTTATGCTGCTGCTACTCTCTGTTTATAATCTATGCATAGTCACTTTAACTCTACCTACATGTACATATTACCTCGACTAACCAGCACCCCTTGTATATAGCCTTGCTTGTTTTTTACTGCTGCTGTTGAATTATTTGTTACTTTATATAAATATATATATACTTTTTCAAATGTATTTTTATTAACTTCTTAAAGCATTGTTGGTTAAGGGCTTGTAAGTAAGCGTTTCACTGTAATTAATACCTGTTGTATTCGGTGCATGTGACAAATAGAATTTGATTTGATACTGTACATTAGGCAAATGCATCATGCCCCCCTTCAGTTTCATCCACAGCTTAGAGTCTACATATGCCGATAAGCCTGATGTGTAGGCTAGTTACTGTTTCTGTACTGCAAGTAAGACATTAGGGTTGTTTCTTGTCAGATACGGTCACCATTTATTGTCCATAATATAAACCCATTAACCCTAGATGAGAAAAAATATGTTTTGTAATGAACATTGACATGTGACGTTTATCAAAACATTACAGGACAACAAAGTATTTCAGCATTTTATTTAATATTTTGAAAATATATATTGGGCAGTAATATGGCATCATAACAATTGAAAATCAAATTATTGGCGTTGACAGGTAAGGTGTACAAATAACCGTCAACCCAACCAGGCCAATAAGGCCAATGTGTTCCTTTCAACCAGTTACCTGCTGATATCTAGCCTGGTCCCAGATCTGTTTGTGCTCTTGCCAACTCCATTGCTTATTGTCAAGCCAAACATGTTTTGCATGACAAGGAGTGAGAAGGAGTTAGCATGATAGCACAAAAAGCAAAAACAGACTGGCTCTCGGGCTAAGAGATATAGACATCCCAAACCTCTCCTCGAGTACCCCCAGCCACCCCAGTTATTTTATGTATACCAGAACTAGCACTGCTGATTCAACAAATGAAGGGCTTGATGATTAGGTAATTATTTGAATCAGCTATGCTAGTTCTGAAATACATCAAAGAAGAAGTGGACTGGCTGGGGGTACTCAAGGAGAAGTTTGGGAAGCACTGTGATAGGATATCATATGGAAAATGAATAAAAAATAACATGCATTTATGAAATAGGAGATGAAAATGTCTAGAATCATGATGGCATGTAACTGGACAAAAAAAATGTCTCTCAAAAACAGTGCAATAAAACATTCGAGAGATAATCATCTCCTGATTTCTAATTCAAATCATCACATTCTTCATTCTCATTAGCCTGGATGCTTGACTCTTTCTGCATTCCACAATGCTACATCTGGTTTTACCAAGCCTCAGTCGCTATACACCAGAGTTGTATAGGATTTATTGCTGCTTGAGGTCATATGAATATACGTATGCGTTAACAGTATATCACTTTGGAGAAAAGCGTCTGCTGGATGACCGTATGAACAATTTTTGCCTTGTCTGGTAAGATAAAGTCGAAGAAGACAGGCACCCAGGCTAAAGTATATTCTCACAGAGACTGATTTAAAAAATAAAACAAATCCTAACATCAATCCCAACTTTAGGATTTAAATAAAAACATTTATCAGCGGTTAACATTTTGTCGATAAACATTCAAGACAGACGTTGTACTGATTTAAAATTCACCACCTCATTCCTCATTCACAGTCACATAAATGTTTACTTTATTGACAAAAAAAACTACAACAAAAGTTCAACTATAGGAGCGAAGGCTTTTCGTCACAGAATCACACAGAGCTTGGAGGTGTGCCGTAAGCTGTGGTACGCCTTTAGCCGGTCCTTTTTACTCACGCTGGACCCGACCACATGTGTAACCACAGGCATGCTCTCCACCGCCCGCCTCTTGTGCGCACGGTGCAACAGAATCCTATAAACGCCCGTAACAGAACTCCTACAGTCCTTCCCCTGATTATTTAAGATATGCTCCGGGGTGATCCCTAGTATCTCCAGCGCCTCCCTCACCTCCGCCTCATCCTCCTCCAACTCTGAAGGCGTGCTCTCGGCCAGATAGGACGGGTCCAGTTTAAAGGGCTCCATGGCCCGAGGGAAGTCTATAGGCAGCAGCCACTCACAGCCCATCATCTGCTCCACACTGCAGCGGTCTGAGGGCTGGGGCTGGAGGATGCCTCTGATCAGCCTCTGGCAGGGCTCCTGTACCCAGGAGGGCAGCACATAGGCCCCCTCTAGAATGCAGCGCTTCAGTTTGGCCACCGTGTCCGCCCTGAAGGGCATGGTTCCTGTCACCATGAAGAACAGCATGACGCCCAGGGCCCAGATGTCTACGAAGACGCCTAGGTAGTGTTCGTCCCTGAAGAGTTCAGGCGCGGCGTAGGGCGGGGAGCCGCAGAACGTGTTGAGGGTCTCATCGCGGCGGCTCAGCGTGCTGAAACCGAAGTCTCCCACCTTGACGCAGGTGCTGCAGGTGTAGAACACGTTCTCTGCCTTCAGGTCACGGTGGATGATGCTGTTGTCATGCTTTGGAGTGGGTCAAATATTTATCTGGTTAACATACCGATATGTACCTTAAATACATCTCATACTCTTTAAATTACATTCAATGTTGCACAACGGAAAAGAAAAGAGACTGCATAATATTTATTTGGGTGGGCTCTGATGATTACACTGAAAAGTGTATGTAAGCAGGACTTCAGCCCTGGGCCATACCATGTGTTTGACAGCCGAGAGGATCTGAGAGAAGACGATCTTGCTGTCGATGTCCGACAGTTTCCCCTCCATGCTAATCTTGGTGTAGAGCTCTCCTCCACCAGCATACTCCATCACCAGGTGTAACCGTGACAATGTCTCCACCACCTGTCACCCGGCAGGAAGGCAGAGAGAGGATGGTCAAGTTGTCTTCTGATAAACTCTGTTTAAGTGCATTGCACTGATGATCTTAGCTTCTGACCAGGCTTTGTGTAACTCATTCCTTATCAACAGTGTGTGTGTGTGTGTGTGTGTGTGTGTGTGTGTGTGCGTGCGTGCGTCTGACCTCGTAGAGACGTATGATGTTGGGGTGGTGTAGTCTCTCCATGCTGGAGATCTCTCTGGACAGTAGCCTCTGGGTCTTCTGGTCCAGCTTGGTCTTATCCAGGATCTTAATGGCCACCTTGTCTGAAGGAGAACAGACAGAGGGACATGTTCATTAAACATAGAAGTTAGTATCAAAAAGAAGAGGCTGAGAGAAGGAGTAAGGCTATTTTAGCTTTTGGTGTTTTATTCTCTATTGAAAAGACTGTGCAATACTTTGTCGATGTCAACACACACTTCATTAGCATATCTGTATTCATAAGCAAGTTATGTGGCCGATGAAATGAGTGCATTCTACATTCTATTCCAAGCTAGGTGGCTTTCCCAAGTATGATGTCATGATAAGGACTGACATTTTTCATACTTTTCGGTTTCATTCTGTCACTATGATAATGGGATATTTATATTCAATATCAGTTGTGGAATGTGGTTCAATATTCCGGGAAATGCCCAAGTCCTGACTTAACACCTGTGGCAAAAGGATGTGTTTTACAGCGATCTAACCAAAGCGATTCAAAACGCATAGCTAGCTAGCCTATCCAAAGGCGACTATCTGCAGATTTTTCTCGAAGTAGCTTGCTTGTTCTGCTGCATTGGCCATCAGTGTGTGCTTGGTGCTAGCTTCCTTCCTGCATGAATCAGGAGAACCTGCAGGAGTTGACCTCAAGGAGAGCTATCTGATGTCTGGGGTTCAGTTCATTCCGTTGTCCCCCAGCATTCTCCTTTACCTCCATGGCTATAATTGAATGAGCTGGAAACACAGAAAACTAATCGCAAACTTCCTAACTAAATGTAACACTGCTAGGCATCTCCACCCATTATCTGGGGGTGCACCAGAGCAAGCAGCTAAAGCCTATGACTGTCTCCGGGACCAAATCCCAGTACGTAGTTTTAAAAGAGCTGTAGAAGCCTAGACAAATCTGCAAACAGTTAGATATAGGCTTATGATATTGCTTTCTTGTATGCTATTCATGGAAACCCATTTTCTTGATTATGGCCTATTCTAAAACAATCAAATATAAGTATTACTCGTTTCAACAAGTACTTTCTTGAAAAGTCGTATTCGACTATTGATGAGACGACAGGAAGGAGCAGAAATAACCAAACGGAAATTATGATCACACATACTGTGTAGGTTGTAGAGAACAAAAAGAACATGAAAACATCCAATTGAACCTATTTAGGAGAAGGGTGAAGCTGGTTCAGATTTGGCTTTGGGGAGGATAAGCTCCTCAGAGGAGGAAAGGGAGGACCATCCTCCTCAGTGAATTTAATACAATTAAAAATAGTGAAACAATAAAAAAAAGTTATCCTTTTTAGAAAAATGTTATACTAAATATACAAAAGTATGTGGACATCCCTTCAAATGAGTGGATTTGGATATTTCAGCCACACCCGTTGCTGCCTGGTGTATAAAATTGAGCACACAGCCATGCAATCTCCATAGACAAACATTGGCAGTAGAATGGCCTTACTGAAGTGGTCAGTGACTTTCAACGTGGCACCGTCATAGGATGCCACCTTTCCAACAAATTCCAACAAGTTCATCAAATTTCTGCCCTACTAGAGCTGCCTCAGTCAACTGTAAGTGCTGCTATTGTGAAGTGAAAACGATTTTTATATTTATTTTTATTTCACCTTTATTTAACCAGGTAGACTAGTTGAGAACAAGTTCTCAATTACAACTGCGACCTGGCCAAGATAAAGCAAAGCAGTGCAACACAAACAACAACAGAGTTACACAAGGAATAAACAAACATACAGTCAATAATACAATAGAAAAAGTCTATATACAGTGTGTACAAATGAGGTAGGATAAGGAAGGTAAGGCAATAAATAGTCCACAGTGGCAAAATAATTACAATATAGCAATTAAACACTGAAGTGATAGATGTGCAGAAGATGAGTGTGCAAGTAGAGATACTGGGGTGCAAAGGAGCAAAATAAATAAAATAAATAACAATATGGGAATGAGGTAGTAGGATGGGCGATTTACATACGGGCTATGTACAGGTGCAGTGATCTGTGAGCTGCTCTGACAGCTGGTGCTTAAAGTTAGTGAGGGAGATAGGAGTGTCCAGCTTCAGTGAATTTTGCAGTTCATTCTAGTCATTGGCAGCAGAGAACTGGAAAGAAAGGCGGCCAAATGAGTAATTGGCTATGGGGGTGACCAGTGAAATATACCTGCTGGAGCGCGTGCTGCTATGGTGACCAGTGAGCTGAGATAAGGCGGGGCTTTACCTAGCAAAGACTTATAGATGACCTGGAGCCAGTGGGTTTGGCGACAAATATGAAGCGAGGGCTAGCCAACGAGAGCATACAGGTTGCAGTGGTGGGTAGTATATGGGGCTTTGGTGACAAAACGGATGGCACTGTGACTGCATCCAATTTGCTGAGTAGAGTGTTGGAGGCTATTTTGTAAATTACATTGCCGAAGTCAAGGATCAGTAGGATAGTATGTTTGGCAGCATGATCGAAGGATGCTTTGTTGCGAAATAGGAAGCCGATTCTAGATTTAATTTTGGATTGGAGATGCTTAATGTGAGTCTGGAAGGAGAGTTTACAGTCTAACCAGATACCTAGGTATTTGTAGTTGTCCACATAAGTCAGAAGCCTCCAGAGTAGGGACGCTGGACAGGCGGGCAGGTGTGGCCAGCGATCGGTTGAAGAGCATGCATTTAGTTTTACTTTTAAGAGCAGTTGGAGGCCACGGAAGGAGAGTTGTAAGGCATTGAGGCTCGTCTGGAGGTTAGTTAACACAGTGTCCAAAGAGGGGCCAGAAGTATACAGAATGGTGTCATCTGCGTAGAGGTGGATCAGAGAATCAACAGCAGCAAGAGCGACATCATTGACGTATACAGAGAAAAGAGTCAGCCTGAAGATTGAACCCTGTGGTACCAACATAGAGACTGCCAGAGGTCCGGACAATAGGCCCTCCGATTTGACACGCTGAACTCTGTCTGAGAAGTAGTTGGTGAAACAGGCAAGGCAGTCCTTTGAGAAACCAAGGCTGTTGAGTCTGCCGATAAGAATGTGGTGATTGCCAGAGTCGAAAGCCTTGGACAGGTCGATGAAGACAGCTGCACAGTATTGTCTTTTATCGATAGCGGTTATGATATCGTTTAGAATCTTGAGCATGGCTGAGGTGCACCCATGACCAGCTCGGAAACCAGATTGCATAGTGGAGAAGGTACGGTGGGATTCGAAATGGTCAGTGATCTGTTTGTTAACTTGGCTTTCGAAAACCTTAGAAAGGCAGGGTAGGATAGATATAGGTCTGTAGCAGTTTGGGTCTAGAGTGTCTCCCCCTTTGAAGAGGGGGATGACCGTGGCAGCTTTCCAAACTTTTGGGATCTCAGACGATACGAAAGAGAGGTTCAACAGGCTGGTAATAGGGGTTGCAACAATTGCGGTGGATAATTTTAGAAAGAGAGGGTCCAGATTGTCTAGCCCGGTTGATTTGTAGGAATTTTGCAGATATTTCAGAACATCAGCTATCTGGATTTGGGTGAAGGAGAAATGGGGGAGGCTTGGGAAAGTTGCTGTGGGGGGTGCAGGGCTGTTGACTGGGGTAGGGATAGCAAGGTGGAAAGCATGGCCAGCCATAGAGAAATGTATTGAAATCATCAATTATCGTGGATTTATCGGTGGTGACAGTGTTTCCTAGCCTCAGTGCAGTGGGCAGCTGGGAGGAGGTGCTCTTATTCTCCATGGACTTTAGAGTGTCCCAGAACTTTTTGGAGTTTGTGCTACAGGATGCAAATTTCTGTTTGAAAAAGGTAGACTATGCTTTCCTAACTGCCTGTGTATATTGGTTCCTAACTTCCCTGAAAAGTTGCATATCGCGGGGGCTATTTGATGCTAATCCAGTACGCCACAGGATGTTTTTGTGTTGGTCAAGGGCAGTCAGGTCTGGAGTGAAACCAGGTCTATATCTGTTCCTAGTTCTAA
Organism: Oncorhynchus mykiss; assembly: GCF_013265735.2. NCBI lineage: Eukaryota > Metazoa > Chordata > Actinopteri > Salmoniformes > Salmonidae > Oncorhynchus > Oncorhynchus mykiss. The sequence goes on from NC_048570.1 coordinate 41,412,510, forward strand.
ATATTTTGAATGGGGCATGCTTATTTAAGATGGTGAGGAAAGCAATTTTAAAGAATAACCAGGTATCCTCTACTGACAGAATGAGGTCAATATCCTTCCAGGATACCCGGGCCAGGTCGATTAGACCCATTATGGACGCAGGCAATGAGACAGTGATCGCTGAGATCCTGGTTGGCCGGGGTGTTAAGCATGTCCCAGCATGTCCCAGTTTAGGTCACCTAACAGCATGAGCTCTGAAGATAGCTGGGGGGCAATCAATTCACATATGGGTCCAGGGCACAGCTGGGAGCAGAAGGTGGTCTATAGCAATTGGCAACGGTGAGAGACTTGTTTCTGGAAAGGTGGATTTTTAAAAGTAGAAGCTCAAATTGTTTGGGCACAGACGTCAAGGAGCAACTACGGCTCAGCCGCTAAGTTGTAGGCCACACAACCTCATAGAACGGGACCGCTGAGTGCTGAAGTGCGTAGCGTGTACAAATCGTCTGTCCTCGGTAGCAACACTAACTTCAGCACAAGAGCTGTTCGTCGGGAGCTTCATGAAATGTGTTTCCATAGCCGAACAGCCGCACACAAGCCTAAGATCACCATGCGCAATACCAAGTGTCGGCTGGAGTGGCGTAAAGCTCGCCACCATTGGACTCTGGAGCAGTGGAAATGCGTTCTCTGGAGGGATTAATCACGCTTCACCATCTGGAATCTGGGTCTGGCGGATGCCAGGAGAACTCTACATTCCCCAATGCATAGTGCCAACTGTAAAGTTTGTTGGAGGAGGAATAATGGTCTGAGGATTTTTTCATGGTTCGGGCTAGGCCCCTTATTTCCAGTGAAGGGAAATCTTAATGCAAACAGCATAAAATAATATTCAAGACGATTCTGTGCTTACAAATTTGTGGCAACAGTTTGAGGAAGGCCCTTTCCTGTTTCAGCATGACAATGTATCCACGCACAAAGCGAGGTAAATACAGAAATGGTTTGTCGAGATTGGTGTGGAAGAACTTGACTGGCCTGCACAGAGCCCTGACCTCAACTCCATTGAGTTGGTGGTCAGATGGAACGCCATCTGTGAGCCAGGCCTAATCGCCCAACATACGTGCCCAACCTTACTAATGTGCTCTCTCTCTCTCTCGATTTTATTTAATTTGAGAGCTAGCTTTATTTTGATTTTATTTTCTTCTCACTTTCACTTACTTGGCTAGCGAATGCAGCTAGCTAGTTTAGCCGATTCAAACACCTGACTCTAACAGAGAGGGATGCTATGTTAGCTAGCTGGCTATGGCTATCCAACACTGGAACTCTTCAGGGTAAGGTCAAGGTAAGGTTTTGATTTTATTATTTTATTGCCACCGGGGCTCGCCGGTGTAACTGTTTTATCTGCCGGCACTGTACAGCATGATTGTAGTTGGTTTATTAACATGTTAGTTCTAGTAGCTAGCTATGTTGACTATGACGTTAGCTAATATGTCGACAATGATGTAGGCTGTGTGTGTAGTGGTTAGCGATTATGGTGTGAAGGTTTGGCTTGGAAAGGTTTTGTCACCTGGTCACAGGCACTGAAGTCCACAAGCGAAGGAAAAAGTTGAGAGCGAGTAAATGCAAGAAGAAATTACACAACGAGCAACCATACTATTTGTATGTGGCTTCTATGAAAGTGAACTGTGTTTGCGGTGATCAAATCGGTTGATTAACTTTTCTTAAACAGAAGCAAACAGAACAAAACGGGGATAACATACCTGCATTTGTCCAACAGAAACTCTTGTTTGCAACTGCTGGACTGATAATTACACCCTAGGTCAGCTAGATACACGCAAGAGTGTTCAAGGCGGTATTGAATGTGTCACTGTCTGCCTTTGATTACTCTAATTTGTATCTACGTCTACGTTGCACACGTTATCTAATCTACGTTGTAAACTTTCATTCATAGGCTAGAATGTATCAACCTCATGATGGGTTCAAGGAACATTTGAATATCATGTAGTAGCCTAAACCTATCAATGTTACATTGAGCCGGGTGAATGGATTATGAATGACAGTCATCCAATATGCTGTAATAGAAATAAGGCCATGCTCATCTTAAACAGCTCTGACCACCCTGACCTCACCTGCAGCACCCATACTTGATATCAATAGCATAAATGAATTAATAATATAAAGGTCCCTAAGCGGTGTGATGGTGCTGAGATATCTAATTGTGCTTTGACATGCATAATTAATTAAGACTGGTATTAGTCTCTCTTTCTGCTCTGCCACAGCTTTCAGTGACAGCCTTTAAAAAAGCCCCGGAGCTCATTTTGCTTTGTCGGACTAAGCAAGCGATACCACACACGCACACTCACTCACACTACATACAGTCTTTGATGAAGCATGCAGCAATTCCAGCCGTCGCTAGGGAAACACGAGATCTCTAATCAATCCATCTTTTCAAGGGCAGCAGACAAGCTGTCTCGCTGTGGCTGATTCCGACCACAGGCCCAAACCACTGGCTCATTAGCAAACAGCTATCTAAGGATACGGTATTATTAGCTCATTGATGAAAACAGCAAGTCAGTCATCACTGTGGTTTGAGACTTTGCTGGAGCAGAGGATCTGGGATTTTCCGAGAACTATTCAACTCAAGCCAGCATATTTAGTGAAGATTGGCCAGGCCTAAATATATATTCTCACTTTTACTGGTCAATGAATTGAATAATTTAAAAGATTCAAAGGTTTGGTGAGCATCTACAGTACAGCAGGGCTGTGTCTGTTATGTTAAACATCAGCTAATGTGTTTGCTGCTTGGCAGGGGTCTTCCTTACCGTTGGTGAGGGCGTGGATCCCCAGTTTGACATGGGAGAAGTTTCCACAGCCGATCTCCCCGCGGACCTTGTAGAAGCCGATACGTCGGCCCACTGTGAGCTCACGGACCACCCTGTCAGTAGGGTTACCAGAGGGGTTGCCAAATAATCATCATTAACAAAGGATTCAGAAAAACAATACATGATAATTAATTTTCTTTCTTGTTGTGTTCTAAGAGAGTGTTGGGCGTCCTGGTTCTACCTGTCGTCCTGGCACATGTCGAGGTTGAGCCTCTCCAGGGGGGTGAGTTGGCGGGCAGGAACCCCCTCATCATCTGTAGCGATGTCTGAGCTGTCCTGACGGCTCCAGCGGGCATATCTCCTGTCCTGACCGCCTGTACTCCCAGAGCCCCTGGAGCTCCCCACCGTAGCCCCAGCAGGGACTACCCCAGAGGGGCACACGGCCGTCATCCTACCCAGGATGCCTAGGATGGGGGTAGCTCATGGCTGGAGGGGGTTCTGATGCAAGGCACCACCTGTGGGAGAACACACAGAACAGAACGTTATCATGAGGGAAATACCCAGAGCCCTGTTCAATCCAGTCTATAAAACCCATTTTCTGGGCTGCAAAAACACAGACTTCTTTTATTTTATTCATGATCTCACCAAAACCAAACTAAAAGCGAAGAGCAAAGTGTGAATCTCACCTTTATACATAGGGTCCATGTAGAGAACTTTTCTGTTGACCGAATGTCCAGACGACCGCAGATCTAAGCCAGCGAGACAAAACAGAGGCTACTATTCTATTCCTCAAGTGCGTCTCTCCAGACCTTCGATGGACTGCAGTTTGAACACTCCCTTAACCAAGATGGTTGATGACAGTTTCTGACCCATAGCTCAAGGAAGTTAACCCCAGACCGTTTGTAAGCCCAACTTGTTGCTCTAGATCATTCTTTGAAACAGAGGATGGCTTAGAGTGAACAACAGTTCACCTCAGTCTGCTGGCTCTCTCATTAGTGCAGCTGCGTTTTAATTGGCTCTTTGATTCCCTGAGATATAAATAGCCCACAGGTGGTGGAGGAGGGGGGAGGGAGGAAAGGAATATGGCTGAACGTTAAGGTGCTGCCATGGGGTACTTCCTTAAACGCCCCACAAAGTTGTCCATCTCTTGGGGGGGCAGGTAGCCTAGTGGTCAATAACCGAAAGGTTGTTGAATTGAATCCCTCAGCTGACAAGGTAAAAATCTGTTGTTCTGCCCCTGAACAAGGCAGTTAACCCACTGTTCCCAGGTAGGCTGTCATTGTAAATAAGAATGTTGTTAATTAACTGACTTGCCTAGCTAAATAAAGATAAACAAATGTAAATTGGAACAATTAACTCAGTTGAAACATTAACTCTTCTCCCATTCTCTCGTCTCTTCTCTCTAAAACACTGGTGCAGGGATTAATGAAGACAGTTGCTACATCTTTTAATCCCGGCTTTATTCATTGTGTGTGTGAGCATGTGTGTGTGTGTGTGTGTGTGTGTGTGTGTGTGTGAGGGTAGTATACAGAATATGTGTACATACTTGTGGACAAGTGTTAATAAATGTCTGCTTACCTGTGTGAACACTCAAACACACTCACAAACTGATTAGAACATATTTTGTTTTCAGGAGATGATTAGGTGACAAGTGTGTGTGTGTGTGTGTGTGTGTGCAGGCGAATTTGTACACGTGTGTCTGTGCTAGTTCATTCACACGTGTGCATCTGTACGTGTGTGTGATTAGGTGATAACTCCTTGTTCTGAAAGCTCTAACAATGTCCCTGGAGTAGATGCGGAGGTAGCTTTACACTCATTAATGTGTTTATTATGGATGGTAAAGGGAAACAAGGTTTTCTAACCTAGCACTAACTCACTTAGCACCACTGTCATGTGTCATGTCCAAGGGTCTAACCTATGCTCATAGGGCCAGTTTGCCGGACACAGATTAGCCTTCCCAATTAAGAACTTTTAATTGAGATTCTCCATTGATAATGCTTTTTTAGTCCAAGACTAGGCCTAATATGTGTCTGGGAAATGCCAAACAGATTATAGGGCCTACTTTGTGATTATTAAGAATGAATCACAACGCACTCTTCAGCTGACGTATCAGAGGGATGCACTAAACAGACAGAGAGAGAGCGAGAGGAGTAAAGAGGGTTTGAATCTTTGAAGGTGAGCACACTTGAGTTCATCGGTCTGAGAACCCACCCACACTATAATAACCTGTAATGCAGCATGATCCTCTCCATCATAGCAAAGGGTTAGGTCCTTTATCCTCAGCCCAAACACCAGACCCACTACTGTTCTCACACAACCACACTGCTCTCTAATCCTACACCGATGTATCTCAGACATGACCGGCCAATAGCCATACACCATCACCGACAGACAAACGTCAACAGAGGAGGGACGCCTGTGTATGCAGGTTTTCAGTCCAATTCCAGGCATTTGCTATCTACATTTGCTTTTCCAGAATATACAACTATAGTACATTTCTACAAATACCGATTGATCGATTCCGCAGCAAGTACCAATCTAAATGTGCATAATCATGATCTTATATAAACACCTCATTAAGACACATGATCTCTCAAAACAGAATATCCCTCGTCTTGCCAGGAGCTCCCCTATTCAATGTCTATTAAGGGGAAGCAGTGGAGGTGGAGCGTAGCAAATCAAAGAGATTCCCCTTTGTGACCTCTCCCATCTGTCCAGCCTTCAAACACCTTTCTGCCTTTCTGTGTCTCTCTAGCATGAATATCTAACGATTGATCTGAGGCCGACTAAAAAGGACTCGCCAAGAGAGAAGAGGGCTCCGCTTTTACAGCACAAAGCGAACACTGCTCCGCAAAGTATAATTATGCTATAACAAGCACTGCACCTGCTATAACATCTGCTAAACTGAGCAATAAACTTTGATTTGATATTAGCCATTTATGTGAGCGTGCAGACACACACACACGAAAGGTGTTGTTTGTGAATTGTAATTGGCAGCTGATACACCTGAGTGTATAGAGTACCTAAAAGGTGACATCAGTAAATCGATGGATTCCCGAGTGGCACAGTGGTCTAAGGCACTGCAACTCAGCGCAAGAGGCGTCACTACAGTGCCTGGTTCGAATTCAGGCTGTATCACATCCGGCCGTGATTGGGTGTCCCATAGGGCGGCGCACAATTGGCCCAGTGTTGTCCAGGTTCGGCCGGGGTAAGCCGTCATTGTAAATAAGAATAATTTGTTCTTAACTGACTTGCCTAGTTAAATAAAGGTTAAATAAAATGGGAAATGTTTGTGTTTAGGGTCAGGTTGACAACTCCACTTGGTTGCTTGGCAATGGACAGTGAGCATATTTGTGTGCATCTCTATTCTGGATTAGGTATTAACTGGTGAATGTGAAGAGAGAGCAGAGCACTGTGTTCACAATTACACATTGCTTCATTGAGTTTAAATCACACACACCACAGGAGGTTGGTGGCACCTTAATTGGGGAGGATGGGCTTGTGGTTATGGCTGGAGCGGAACAGGTGGAATGGTATCAAATACATCAAACACATGGTTAGATGCCATTCCATTTGCTCCGTTCCAGCCATTATTATGAGCCGTCCTCCCCTCAGCAGCCTACACTGACACACACATACATACATTCATACACACACACTAGCTAAATGACGCTACCTTTCTGTATGGTGTAGGCAATATCAAATTAGAACTACATGGTAAAAATACTTATTCACGAGCCTGTAAAAGAGATTCAACTCACCAGTCAAATAGCAGCAGACAGGGGCTAAGGATCCATTAGGATGGTTGGTGGTGGAGGGCTGGTCCAAGCTCTGGTGATCCTCTTCGTTTACTCTGCAATAACAATGGCGAAAACAATAATGGAAGAATCCATCCACAACACGTAACGCAGGTCTGAAGTGCACTCCACTCTCCCTACATGTAGGCTACCAGTTGTATGAAAGGATGTATTTTCCTTGAGAGAAGCACTGGTACTGCAGCTCACAACACCAGGTAGCTTTGGGGAAATGCTTTCTATGAAAGGGATCCTCCTCTTCCTTTGACTAAAACTCTCTCTCACTCCCACTGTCTTTTTCTCTCTCCCTCTCTGAATTCTCTCTCTTAGTCTTGGTCTGCTTGTGTGTGTGTGTGTCTGTAATTTTCTCTCTTTTACACACACACACACACACACACACACACACACACACACGGAGGGAGGGCTCTGGCCACACAAAGCTCCCCTGTGTGATAATTGAGATGTGCGGTTGTGGAGAATAAAGAGCTGAGCGGTGAAAGGACAGGGACAATAGCGGCTGTGGGCCTTAGTAACAGAGAGACAGGCCTCTCTAGAATCTGTGGGACAAACATTTCACATTTCCAAAAAGGACTGACCCAAATCTCCCCACTGCTATAACCCCTCTTGTGCACGCACACGCACACCAGAAATTGTCTCTAGCATTTTCCACACACTGGCCTATTACATTATTTGAGATAATAATAATTTTGCAAGAGAAAAACAAGTGAGACAGGCACTCTGGGCTAAAAATGGACCAGCCCATCTGGCATTTGCCCGAAACACCAGATCACCAGTCCGCCTCTGCGCACACACACACAAATGTTCCCTTGCTCTGAGTCATGGAGCCCCAGCCAAAGAAACATAATCTGGGCATTTCTACAGGCCTGGTTAGGTACATGAGTGGGTCTGCTTTAAAAGCACACATGGGATGTGACCAGTGCTGTTTTTACAGCTTGGCAAAAAAAAGATTACAAAAAGAAAACCAGCCCTGTCGCGGACCAGGATGTCCTGCTCCCAGGCAGACTAAAAAACTTCTTTGCTCTCTTTGAGGACAATACAGTGCCACTGACATGGCCCGCTACCAGAACCTGCAGACTCTCCTTCACTGCAGCCGACGTGAGTAAAACATTTAAACGTGTTAACCCTCGCAGGGCTGCAGGCCCAGACGGCATCCCCAGCCGCGTCCTCAGAGCATGCGCAGACCAGCTGGCTGGTGTGTTTACGGACATATTCAATCAATCCTTATCTATGTCTGCTGTTCCCACATGCTTCAAGAGGGCCACCATTGTTCCTGTTCCCAAGAAAGCTAAGGTAACCGAGCTAAATGACTACCGCCCCGTAGCACTCACTTCTGTCATCATGAAGTGCTTTGAGAGACTAGTCAAGGATCATATCACCTCCACCCTACCTGACACCCACTCTAATTTGCTTACCGCCCCAATCGGTCCACAGACGACGCAATCGCAACCACACTGCCCTAACCCATCTGGACAAGAGAAATACCTATGTGAGAATGCTGTTCATCGACTACAGCTCAGCATTTAGCACCATAGTACCCTCCAAACTCGTCATCAAGCTCGAGACCCTGGGTCTCGACCCCGCCCTGTGCAACTGGGTACTGGACTTCCTGACGGGCCGTCCCCAGGTGGTGAGGGTAGGTAAACAACATCTCCGCCCTGCTGATCCTCAACACTGGGGCCCCACAAGGGAGCGTTCTGAGCCCTCTCCTGTACTCCCTGTTCACCCACGACTGCGTGGCCATGCACGCCTCCAACTCAATCATCAAGTTTTCAGACGACACTACAGTGGTAGGCTTGATTACCAACAACAACAAGACGGCCTACAGGGAGGAGGTGAGGACCCTCGGAGTGTGGTGTCAGGAAAATAACCTCACACTCAACAAAACAAAGGAGATGATCGTGGACTTCAGGAAACAGCAGAGAGAGCACCCCCCCATCCACATCGACGGGACAGTAGTGGAGAGGGTAGTAAGTTAAGTTCCTCGGCTTACACATCACGGACAAACTTAATTGGTCCACCCACACAGACAGCGTTGTGAAGAAGGCGCAGCAGCGCCTTTTCAACCTCAGGAGTCTGGAGAAATTTGGCTTGTCACCAAAAGCACTCAAACTTCTACAGATGCACAATCGAGAGCATCCTGTCGGGCTGTATCACCGCCTGGTACGGCAACTGCTCCGCCCATAACCGTAAGGCTCTCCAGAAGGTAGTGAGGTCTGCACAATGCATCAACGGGGGCAAACTACCTGCCCTCCAGGACACCTACACCACCCGATATCACAGGAAGAACATAAAGATCATCAAGGACAACAACCACCCAAGCCACTGCCTGTTCACCCCGATATCATCCAGAAGGCGAGGTCAGTATAGGTGCATCAAAGCAGGGACCGAGAGAATGAAAAACAGCTTCTATCTCAAGGCCATCAGACTGTTAAACAGCCACCACTAACATTGAGTGGCTGCTGCCAACATACTGACTCAATCTCTAGCCACTTTAATAATGGAAAAATGGATGTAAAAAATGTATCACTAGCCACTTTAAACAATGCCAATTAATATAATGTTTACATACCCTACATTACTCATCTCATACAGTGGGGCAAAAAAGTATTTAGTCAGCCACCAATTGTGCAAGTTCTCCCACTTAAAAAGATGAGAGAGGCCTGTAATTTTCATCATAGGTACACTTCAACTATGACAGACAAAATGAGGAAAAAAAATCCAGAAAATCACATTGTATGATTTCTAATGAATTTATTTGCAAATTATGGTGGAAAATAAGTATTTAGTCACCTACAAACAAGCAAGATTTCTGGCTCTCACAGACCTGCAACTTCATCTTTATGAGGCTCCTCTGTCCTCCACTCGTTACCTGTATTAATGGCACCTGTTTGAACTTGTTATCAGTATAAAAGACACCTGTCCACAACCTCAAACAGTCACACTCCAAACTCCACTATGGCCAAGACCAAAGAGCTGTCAAAGGACACCAGAAACAAAATTGTAGACCTGCACCAGGCTGGGAAGACTGAATCTTATTAGTAAATGGAAGACATACAAGACAACTGATAATCTCCCTCGAACTGGGGCTCCACGCAAGATCTCACCCCATGTGGTCAAAATGATCACAAGAACGGTGAGCAAAAATCCCAGAACCACACAGGGGAACCTAGTGAATGACCTGCAGAGAGCTGGGACCAAAGTAACAAAGCCTACCATCAGCAAGGGCATTGAAGATGAAACGTGGCTGGGTCTTTGAGCATGACAATGATCCCAAACACACCGCCCGGGCAACGAAAGAGTGGCTTCGTAAGAAGCATTTCAAGGTCCTGGAGTGGCCTAGCCAATCTCTAGATCTCAACCCCATAGAAAATCTTTGGAGGGAGCTGAAAGTCCGTGTTGCCCAGCAACAGCCCCAAAACATCACTGCTCTAGAGGAGATCTGCATGGAGGAATGGGCCAAAATACCAGCAACAGTGTGTGAAAACCTTGTGAAGACTTACAGAAAACGTTTGACCTCTGTCATTGCCAACAAAGGGTATATAACAAAGTATTGAGATAAACTTTTGTTATTGACCAAATACTTATTTTCCACCATAATTTGCAAATAAATTCATTAAAAATCCTACAAATGTGATTTTCTGGATTTTTTTTGTCATTATGTCTGTTGAAGTGTACCTATGATGAAAATTACAGGCCTCTCATCTTTTAAGTGGGAGAACTTGCACAATTGGTGGCTGACTAAATACTTTCTTGCCCCACTGTATGTATATACTGTACTCAATACCATCTATTGCATCTTGTCTATGCCGTTCTGTACCATCACTCATTCATATATCTCTATGTACATATTCTTTATACCTTTACACTTGTGTGTATAAGGTAGTAGTTCTGGAACTGTTAGGTTAGATTACTTGTTGGTTATTACTGCATTGTCGGAACTATAAGCACAAGCATTTTGCTACACTCGCATTAACATCTGCTAACCATGTGTATGTGACAAATAAAATTTGATTTGATTTGAGAGTACAGTCGTCCCCTGGGCGGTGTGGTGCCTGGGAAAAGGTTGATCCGGCAGTCATAGGGTCGGTGTGGAGGAAGTGAAGTGGCCCGGGCCTTACTGAAAACCTCCGGAGGTCCTGGTACAGCGCGGGAATGGCGGAGAGGTCCGGAGCAACTTCCGAGCCCACCGGACGATGTCCCGGGGCAGGCTGCGCTGACTTCAGGCAATGGGAGTGGTAAAAACAGGCTCCGACCCATGATGGCACCAACAGTACAATCAATAATGGGATAGTGTCACTGGAACCAAGGGAATCCCAAAACCACGGCACCTGAGGAAACTTATTGTGGGTGACCCGGCCTATAGAGCGTCCGTCCAGTGCTCTAATGTCCATGGGAATGGAGAGGGGCTGAGTGGGGAAGCCCAGCTTGGACACCAGGGTAGCGTCCATAAAACTCTTATTGGAGAGTCAATGAGTACCCTGAGAGATTACGACAGGTTCCCCCACAGCAGGATGGCGTGGAAAGCGGTGCGAGTAAGGGGAGAGGAAAAGTTATCCGTATTGCCCACCAGAGTACTCACCCCTACTGGTGAGCCTGGTCTTTTAGTGGACAGGAGGACATGAAATGACCAGTGGTCCCTCAATATAGGCAACTCTTCGTGTGAAGCCTGTGTAGACGTTCAGGTAGGGACAGCCTTGCTCTGCCTAGTTGCATCCGCTGAGGAAGAGGTGATTCAGCAGACTTCAGAGACTTTCGGGGAACTCAAGAGTCCTCTCGGCAACGGAGACGTCGGGGACTTCTGGGATGCCTCGGAGGCGAGGTGGAATCCTTGGGTGGGTAAGTGGAATCGGATCCCCTCTCCTTCCTGCGTTCCTGTAGCCATCCATTGATCCGGATGGTAAAGATCCGTCGGTAGTTCACAGGCTGCTAGTTCATCCTTAACCTCCACCGATACTCCATGCAGGAACGTGTCCAACAGCGATTCCGGGTTCCAGGCACTCTCAGTTGCCAACGTGTTGAAATCCACTGCATAGGTTGCCACACTGCGGGAGTCTTGCTGAATCTGGAGTAACTTCCAGGTAGTCTCTCTCCTGGACCATGGAGAATCGAAAACCTTCTTCACCTCTGCCACAAACTCCTCTAACAGTCAGCATACGGCTGACTGTTGTTCCCACACGGCCGTAGCCCAGGCGAGAGCCCTCCAAGACATCGGCGTGATGAGATACTCTATCTTCGAGCAATCTTCGAGCAGTCTGAGGGGAAAGAGGAGGGCTGCAGCTCGATGATGAGAGAACACAAATTCCCAACTCTCCAGGAAACGGTTCCAGGGGTGGTAAGCGGAGCTCCCGGGAATCCAGGGTGGCCGGTGAGGCCACGCTGCTAACAACTGGGTCACTGAGGGGCTGGGAGGTTACCGTCGCGGTAGGCTGTCTGACAGACAACCCGCGGATTTGCTCCAGCAAACAATGCAAATAGTTTGGATAGCCATTTGATTACCTTTTCATAAGTCTTATGGCTTGGGGGCTTGGGGGAAAAACTGTTGAGAAGCCTTTTGGTCCTAGACTTGGTGCTCCAGTACCGCTTGCCATGCAGTGGTAGAGAGAACAGTTTATGACTGGGGTGGCTGGGGTCGTGCCTTCCAATAGTGGCTCCTTGGGAGTAGATGGTGTTGGAAAGCTGGTCTGCTGGGTCCGTCAAGGCCAGTTTGTACTGTCAAGGCTCAGGAAAAGACCCAGATGCAGATTGTTACTTCGAAACTAAAGTTTATTACAAAAACAGGGGGGCAGGCAAATGACAGGTCAAGGGCACGCAGAGGTTAGTAGTCCAGAGCAGAGTCTGAAAGGTACAGAATGGCAGGAAGGTTCAGGGTCAGGGCAGGTAGAGGTCAGTGATTCAGGGTGGTGTGACAAGGTACAGAATGACAGGCAGGCTCAGGGTAGGCAGAATGGTCAAAAAATGGGAAAGCTAAAAAAAACAGGAACTAGAGACAGAAAGTAGCATGGGAAAAAACGCTGGTAGGCTTGACGAAACAAAACGAACTGGCAACAGACAAACAGAGAACACAGGTATAAATACACTGGGGATAATGAGGAAGATGGGCGACACCTGGAGGGGGGTGGAGACATGCACAAAGACAGGTGAACCAGATCAGGGTGTGACAATACTGGTACTACCAGGCTTGAAGTTAGTCTCAGAAATTGTCCATCAAACACTAAGGTAAATGCCAGACTGTAAAATTAAGCATTACTGACAAATGAACATGGAGATATAATGCATTCGGAAAGTATTCGGACCCCTTTGACTTTTTCCACATTTTGTTACACTACAGCCTTATTCTGAAATTGATTAAATAGATTTTTCCCCTCATCAATCTATACACAATTCTCCATAATGACAAAGCAAAAACAGTTTTTTAGAAAGTTTTGCTCATTTATTCAAATAAAAAACTGAAATATCAAATTTACATAAGTATTCTGAACCTTTACTCAGTACTTTGTTGAATCACCTTTGGTAGCGATTACAGCCTTGAGTCTTCTTGGGAATGACACTACAATCTTGGCACATCTGTATTTGGGGAGTTTCTCCCATTCTTCTATGCAGATCCTCTCAAGCCCTGTCAGGATGGATGGAGAGCGTTGCTGCACAGCTATTTTCAGGTCTCTCCAGAGATGTTCGATTGGGTTCAAGTCCGGGCTCTGGCTGTGCCACTCAAGGACATTCAGAGACTTGTCCCAAAGCCACTTCTGCATTGTCTTGGCTGTGTGCAAAGGGTTGTCGTCTGTTGGAGGGGTACCTTCGCCCCCAGTCTGAGGTCCTGAGCGCTCTGGAGCAAGTTTTCATCAAGGATCTCTCTGTACGTTGCTCTGTTCATCTCTTCCTCGATCCTGACTAGTCTCTCAGTCCCTGCCGCTGAAAAACATCTCCACAGCATGATGCTGCCACCACCATTCTTCACCATAGGGATGGTGCCAGGTTTCCTCCAGAAATGTTACTTGGCATTCAGGCCAAAGAGTTCAAATCGGTTTCATCAGACCCGAGAATCTTGTTTCTCATGGTCTGGGAGTCCTTTATGTGCCTTTTAGCAAACTGCAAGCGGGCTGTCATGTGCCTGTTACTGAGGAGTGGCTTCGGTCTGGCCACTCTACCATAAAGGCCTGATTGGTTGTCCTTCTGAAAGGTACTCCCATCTCCACAGAGGAACTCTGGAGCTCTGTCAGAGTGACCATCAGGTTCTTGGTTCCCTCCTTCCCTCCAAGGCCCTTCTCACCCGATTGCTCAGTTTGGTTGGGCGGCAGCTCTAGGAAGTGTCTTGGTGGTTACAAACATATTTAATTTAAGAATGATGGCCACTGTGTTGTTGGGGACCTTCAATGCTGCAGACAGTTTTTGGTACCCTTCCAGATCTGTGCCTCGACACAATCCTGTCTCAGAGCTCGAAATCAAATCAAATTTGTCACGTGCGCCGAATATAACAGGTGTAGAGACCTTACAGTGATATGCTTACTTGCAGGCTATAACAATAATGCAAAAAAGGTATTAGGTGAACAATAGGTAAGTAAAGAAATGAAACAACAGTAAAAAGACAGGCTATATACAGTAGCGAGGCTATAAAAGTAGCGAGGCTACATACAGACACCGGTTAGTCAGGCTGATTGAGGTAGTATGTACATGTAGATATGGTTAAAGTGACTATGCATATATGATGAACAGAGAGTAGCAGTAGCGTAAAAGAGGGGTTGGTGGGTGGCGGGACACAATGCAGATAGCCCAGTTAGCCAATGTGCGGGAGCACTGGTTGGTCGGCCCAATTGAGGTGAAAAAAAAAGTAAAGGGAGTGTGAATACTTTCCGAATGCACTGTATAGCCTTGGCCTAGTAATCACTCATGGGCCTCCCCACCCTAAGAATGACATTCTGTGAACACTAGGTAAAGAACATACGATTCAAACAAGAAACCCAGCAGACTTGATTAGACCAATCATATAAAACGCCTTCAGAAGGGAGAGGAGTTTGATTACGTAGACAGCATCAGCAATTTGTCGGTGTAGGCAGAACAACAATCAGGAGAGAGAGCGAGAGAGAGAGAGAGAGAGAGAGAGAGAGAGAGAGAGAGAGCGAGAGAGAGAGAGAGGTTCATCTGATCAGAATAACTCAACTTCAATCAGTGAACACATTGAGTGACCACCGCTTACCAAGATCAAGTAGAGCTGGAAACAGATCAAAGAGAATCTTCCTTTGAGACTAGTTCTAAATAGATCTATCTTATATAGTACAAGGTATGTGTTTTGTGCCCTGTTTGTGACGGGAGATAAAGGAAGCTGTATGAGGAGTGACTTCCAGGTCACACACACACACACATCCCCAGCGGTCTGATGAAGTTACCATGACACTGTACAGAGGGAGAGAGGTGTTTTCACACTGCTGTAAGCACTCGGGGGAACACATGCACACCAGCTAAAATGATGGCTTGGACGAGGTATCACCAGTGACTCATTGATTGTACCAACTCACTGAGCAAGTGCTATCCTATCCATGCCACATCAACAGAAACACATAAGGTGTTAGGTAGAGAACAGTCCCAGGTCAGTGAGAACAGAGTGAATTGTATGATATTCTACATTATATTTAGCCTACACCTGTTCTATTCAACTCTATGGTCTCTACATCCTAATGAATCTCTTTGGGACATATCTTTAATTTGTGAGCAATTTGGCAATGATCTACAAAATAGAAAAGAGAAAAAGTGTTAAGAAGTTATGAGGTGCCTTGACCAGTGACAAGAGCCATTTCCGCTGCATTGTATCTCAATAACCTATTCACTTTCTTGTATTCTCTAATCAGAACACTTTAAAGCAGCTTTTATCTTATAAAATCCGATTCATGTGTAATGTGCTCCGTGTGATGGAGCATCGGAGGCAAAGGAAACAGACAGTCTGTCTAACAGCCACACAACAGTAGCCTATAGGCTCCCCACATTTGAGTGTTTCTAGAATTGTAATGGAAGTGGTCAGAATAATATGTTTAGCCCTCAGACCTAATCACTAAGCATTAGCTCAATGGGATAAGGCATTCCTGAATTTCTCAGACAACCCAGGTTTGATAGCAGGTTAGTTGCGAATTCTGGTTCACATTACAGGGAGCATGGTATAAAGACCTCACAACTAATTTACCCTATCCATCCTACGAAACTAGGCAGCTTTGACTCAGGTATTCCATGCATCATTCTTGACACATCACACACAGAGAGAGAGAGAGAGAGAGAGAGAGAGAGAGAGAGAGAGAGAGATACACAGACACACCTGTGTGTGGTCTCCCTCCACATTGGTGCTTCAGTCTCTAAACATCTAAACTTTAATGCTCAGTTAATCCCCTTTATCTATAGCAGTGTATCTCAAGTCAATGCTATTACATGATTTCCGACTATAGTGGCCTATAACCAACCTCTGCCCATTTCATCTGTCCACGAGAGAGTACTGCCCACTATGCTACCCCTAGACGCTGCTCATATGATCGATCTGTTGAATTAATAATAGGCCAACACTGTTCTTATAAGTTTCAGTGATGTTCACAACATGTCATGTACCTGGTCTGTTTCAACCACAGCCACAAGGTAGCCTAAACGTGACAATAAAACGACATCGAGAACAGCAAGAACAGAACAGAACAGATTGACACAGGGTAGGCTACAATAACATTCAGGACGTCAGAAGCGGCGTCACCTACACATAAACATCATGAGAACGCAGCCATCCAGCAGAACATTGCTATTCATTTTACTTGGCCAGCCTGTCAGCTATGCACAACACATGAAACACCCATGTCGCCTTACCTTTCTGTATTACACGCAGACGCCGATTCAAAAGGCAAAATTACCGACAGAATTTATTCGGGGGACAACTATTTTACCCTGTAGTGTTGTCACTGATGGCAATTGCCACTTTGCTTCGCAACCAGCCAGCTTGCGACAGAGGGAATCCCTTTGAGTGACAGTTTCTTTGGCCAATTAGGTACGGCAGGGAGTGTTATCTGCCTCTCTTTAGCCAATGCATAAACGCGTTTGATGGCCTTGGCTGGAGTCCATGGGCATAGACAGAGGATTCGTTCAGCACCACTGAGCTCTCCGTACACTGAGCTAGTCCTGTCTAAATTCTTTCTGCTTGCGGTTCAATTGTCAGTTCAAACAGGAGGGGGAGCGGGGAAATCCCTGTCTTGTGCCCCATTCTAAAGCAATTTCATCAGATAATGTATTATT
Source organism: Oncorhynchus mykiss (assembly GCF_013265735.2). NCBI lineage: Eukaryota > Metazoa > Chordata > Actinopteri > Salmoniformes > Salmonidae > Oncorhynchus > Oncorhynchus mykiss. Next base: position 41,429,368 of record NC_048570.1, read on the forward strand.
TGTGTACATTTTTTGCTATATTTTTATTAAACATATTATTTCAGCTGGAAAGTTGAAAGCTTCCAAAGTTTTGAAAATAAAAAGGCCATTCAAGATGTTAAAAGTCTTTGCAGCATCAACAGCCATTATTGAAACATCTCTATCTTTTTGTTGTTGTATTGTACTAAACTGAAACATGTTCTTGTATTTGTTTTGTATTTCATTTGAATAAACCCTGTTTGATATGTAGAAAGAAGAGGAAGGGAAGCGCTACAAAGGTACAAGGGGTGAATTGGTCATCAAATAGAAAGGAGGACCAAGGCCCTCTTCTTATGATTAATTAAAATGCCTTTATTTGTAAGGCATGCTCAATAGAAACAAAAGTTTTAAAACCTGACGCGTTTCGGCTGCATGGCCTTCCTCAGGGAGTACAAAGAAATAATACAGTGTCCTCTTTTGAACAGCTTTGGAACAATTGGAAAAGCTGTTGGAAAAGCTGTTCAAAAGAGGACATTTTATTATTTCTTTGTACTCCCTGACAAAGGCCATGCTGCCAAAACGCGTCGGGTTTAAAAAAAAATTGTTTCTATTGAACATGCCATACAAATAAAAGCATTTTAATAAATTGTATGAAGAGGGCCTTGGTCCTCCTTTCTTCCTGTTTGATATGTATCAAGTCTGGTAAGACCTTTTCCATTCTATTGCTTATAAGCTTTGTTATTATTTTATTGTCACAATTTATTAAACTTGTTGGTCCAATCAGCAGGGGACTCTTCAGATTTTCCTGGTTTTAATACAATTGAAATAACAGTTTGGTACATGGAACTAGGAAGTACTGATTTTGATTTGGGTGACATGTGTGTTGTCATTTGCGTAAATAGGGGTGGCTACTTTGTCACCAAAATGTTGAAAGGAATTCTATGGGAAAGCCATCCATTCCTGATTTCATTCATTTGGACTTAACATAATTCAACAAAAAAATATTCCATTCTATTGTTTTGAAAATACATTTTTATTTTGTTTCTTAGGACCTGCCTAAACAAATGAGTAATGGATTTATTTTTGAGGGTGTCTATTCAAGAATGTATTAAAATAGACACCCACCCACATCTGCACACCACTCCTACCACTCTTCCCTGCACGGGAGGTATTCAAAGCCATATGAAGGGAAGAATGTGGTAAAAATGGGCCAAATAAAATTTCAAGCAAAATACCTACGTATTCTACGTGAAATACCTACGAATTCTACGTGAAAGCAGTATTGTAGTGTATTTGAGGTTTAAAAGGCTTCGGGAAGTTTGTAATTTCCACTTATAGTAGACATTTCAGACTGTATTTTCCCTTATAAAAAAATCTTTCAACCTCTTAAAAAATGTCCATTAATTATAACCCACTTAATAATTCACATTTCCTGTTGCTGCAGGATTATCTTCCAGCTGTAGCAAAGTGGCTCAAATTAAGATCCTACATCTGTACCTACTGTAAAATATTGTGGTGGATCTTTGATGTTATGGGCCTATTTCACTGCTTTCACTGGTCCTGGGGCCAAAAAACCTGGTTGGCGCTGGCAGGAGGCTGAAACTTGGCTGTAAGTGTATCTTCCAGCACGACCATAACCCCAAGCACACGTCAAAATTCACACAAAAAAATATGTTAATAGGCCACAAAATCAACTTTTTGCAATGGCCATCTGTCTCCGGACTCAGTCCCGTGTAACTGGTTTGAAATGGCTAGCTAGCCAGCGGTGCGCTCTACTAACGTTTCAATCGGTGACATCCCTTACTCAGACCTCGAAGTAGTTGTTTCCCCTTGGCTCTGCAAAGGCTGTGGCTATCGTGGAGCGATGGCTAACGATGCTTCGAGGGTGACTGTTGCCGGTGTGTGCTAGAGGATTCCAGGTTCAAGCCCTGGTTGGGATGAGAAGAGGGACAGGAGCAGTACTGTTACGTAGTTCAGCATTTTTACAATTGATTTGATAGTCTCGTTTGTTTATCAAGGGTGACAATATTTTTGGACCCGACTTTCACGAAACAAATGTGCAGGTTTCCTTAAATGTGACAAAAAGTCTGCAGCCTTTATCACTGTGAATAGTGGACTGGACAACCATCCTCATCTGTTGCATACGGTGGCTTTACAGGACTTCTTGTTAATGAACATTTGAGATGCTCCTGCAGTCAGAGCAGCCCAGGAAACCCTCATTGGGTATGTTGCCCTCTCAAGGGCCTTCTGCTGTGGTGGCAAGAAGAGCACCAAAGCAGTAAATGGCAGCAACAGTGGTTGACAGTCAGAACCAATGTGGTTTAAGTCAACCTTTTATTCACAAGCATATATAAAACATTTTTAAATTGCATTTAGTCCCAGCAGGTTGTTCGTCCATTCTTGATGACTAGTAACCTAAACTTCCACGTCTCCGTCTGACACATTTGAAAGCGGCACATTCGAAAGCATTGTAAGAAATGTAATTGCAAAGTGTGAACACATTTTGAGGATTCAATGTGTATTGATTACGCCACTCCCTCTTAATTGATCTGGACAAAGAAAACAATGCAATTATGAACATTTGTTAAAAATAAAAAAAACGTGTTAGCTTTTAATACTTTCTCACTTCTGTTTCTTAACAGCGTAACTCATAACAGTGTCGTGCATAAACCCCAATGTCTTGTGGGTACAGGGCTGTGCTGGAGGCAGAACAGGAAAGAGGTAGACGAGCAGGGGAATTGGTGGGCAGAAACCAGAAAACATACGTACACTAATTGCCATTATCTTTTTATTCAAATATTAAAGCATCCCCCCCCCCATCAGTTAGGACATGCGCACCATCAAAAACATGCTCTTTAGTCAAGTGCTGAACAATTTATCAACAGATCTGTGCTTCAGATGGATTCCAACTGGGCAACAGCAGTGAGGCACATCCTTAATATGTCTGCAGCTGTATGACAGTGAAACAGACTGTGCATTCCAATCAATAACTGGCGTCTGCTAGTGAAACCATTCAACGGAGTAGGGACCTTCACGGATCGCATACCGTCTTGGCAAATTCATTTTGATCATCTCAAATGGACATGCTAAAATGTTTTTTAAAAAACAAAGAAAGCAAAAAAGAAAGAAAGCTTTTGATCGGTCTGTGACAAAACCTTGAACAGGGTCAGTGTAAGTGCATTCAGCAGGTATATCTCTGCCACAGACACACAGAGAGAAGACAGAAACATGCTGACAGCAGGTTCTAAAAAATATATAAATCTAAAAATGTGAGCAACTTCAAATACTTGTCTCTGTCCGTTACCCTATTAGTCAACAGGGTGAGGAGGTGGAGCTTTTCCAGTTTGACCATAACCAGCAGGCACATCTCAAATAAAACCCTTTTCCTCATACAGTGCACTACTTCTGGTCAAAGTCAAGGTACTGTATTTATGGGTAACAGGGTACGATTTTAGATGGAGCTCCGCTCCTGCTTCATACATCCACAGTGTGTTGTGATTCCTCCTCCACCTGGATGTCAGAGTTCACCTGCCCCTCCGCTGACACCTGCACCACCCGGATCTCCACTCCTGCCTCCTTCAGTCTCTGCACGTCCTCCTCACACATCTCCGTCACCTCTTCCACCACCATGTCCGTTTCCTCCATGACTACCACGTCTACGGGCTCCACGGTAACATGCTCCACCCTCATCCCGTCCTCCAGTAAGAGGGTCTCTCTCTCGCCTCCCTCCTCGTCCTCCTCCCCGGCCACTTCCTCTTGCGTTGCCATGGCACCGATGTCCAGTTCCTGGGTCATTAGCGTGTCGTCTGTGACGCTGTGCAGTTCGCGGAGGTGTCGTCGCAGGTCGTGGGGCTGGGTGAACCAGATGTCACACATGGTGCAGTGGTTGGGCTTCTCTCCTGTGTGGGTCGTCAGGTGGTCTTTAAAAAGGTCCCAGCTGTTGAACACACTGCTGCACACCTAGAGAAAGCGAGATCATTTTAGAACCTCAGCAAGTGCACTAGTCAAGGGGTGTGATCGGCACCTCATCAGCACAAAAACAGTACATTTTGACTCCTGATTAAATCAGGCAAAAAAAAAAGGACTGTTCTCCGTACCTGACATTCGTAGACTTTTTTGCGTCCCTTCTTGGCCCCGACGCCGTTTTGACAGGCAGCCATGTGACATTTCAACGTGCTGTTCCTGGCAAAGCGCTCATGGCAGTCTGGACACTCAAACGGCTTCTCACCTACACACAAGGACCAAAAAAACTCATTTCATCCAATGCATAACTCAGGAGATCCTATTGAGGTGGTCGCATTCACATGAACCGGTCACACGGTCATCAACGCACATGATCAGTCATAGAGGAGAGACAAAAAGATGTTGAAGTGAAGTCTTGCAAATAATTGCAATGGAATGCTGTGGATGCCGTTATAGCCTGCCCAGGAACTGCACTTTGACACAGATGAACTCGAACCCCTAAATCACATGTCAAACTTGGAGGGCTGAGTGTCTGCGGGTTTTTACTCCACCCTTGTACATGATTGAAGAATCGAGGTCGCTAATTAGTAAGGAACTCCCCTCACCTGTTTGTCTAGGTCTTAATTGAAAGGAAAAAAACTAAAAATCTGCAGGACACTTGGCCCTCCATGGAATGAGTTTGACGCCCCTACCCTAAATGAACCCCTCTGGGTATTATCATTCTCACCGGTGTGTTTACGTAAGTGCTCCTTGAAGTGTCCAAAGTGGTCAAACTGCTTGTCACAGTAATCACACAGGTGCATCTTCTTCTTCTGGGACTGGCTGCGCGACAGCTCCTCTGCCTCGTAATGTAACGTGTTCAGGTGCTGCTTCAGCGCCGCCTCCCGCATGTACGCCTTACCGCAGTGGCAACACACATGCGGCTTGTCCAGGGCGGCCACGTGCGCGCGCATGTGCTGTTTGAGGTGGTAGTAGAGGCGGAAGCTGCGGTCACATTTGTTGCAGCGGAACATCTTGTCCAGCTGAGAGATCTGGACCTCGACCACCTCCAGGCCCTCAAGAGTCTTGGGAGCTGTCACTGTCTCCTCCTGAGACACCACCTCCTGGATCTCCTACACACACACACGCACGCACACACAACTTGTTTTAAGAAAGATTGGAAATGTCACCAAAAAGAATAGTCTCCTTATAATATTAAAATGAATGCTTTGAATCAAGGTTGGTCACTGTCCAAGTCTGTGGTTTTTTACATGCACATTAGAGAGGGCGAGTGCTTTGTTCACCTCCTCCAGTCCTTCCTTCTTCAGCACGTGCAGCATTGGCCCCCTCTGCTGGTACTTGCTGGTGATGTCAGCGAGCAGTGCCAGGGCCGAGTCGTCCGAGGCAGCCTGGGCGTTCCGAGCAGCATCCACCACCTCCTCCTCCATAGCAGTCTCTTCCACCTCGATGGCCCCCTCCCCGATCTCCACCTCAATCTCCACCTGCAAAGGACAGACTGGGGTCAGCACAGCAACACATATTAGGAGGAAAGGACCGAGGATTAGGATGATGATGAGGAGGATTTGGGACACCTTTTTTTTTAGAACTTTATGCAGGTCATAATTCCATGCCATAATAACTCAACCATAATGTGCCATTGTAGACCTCTAACCTGCTCCCCCACCACTGACGGAAGAGTCTCCGCGATCCCGCTAAAAGTCTCCGCTGGCTTCCTCTTTTTGCTCTCGCTCTTCCCCGCCGCCAGGGCCTGGTCCTGGGCCGGACTGACGGGAGTGCCATCACTCATCCTATGGAGAGAGAGAGAGAGAGAGAGAGAGAAAGTTTTTAATTCCATCAAAGTGCTCTACGTTCAAATACACAGGGATAAAATATCAGCTAAACAAAAAAAGATGACAACCAAACAAGACAACACCAAAAAGGGACTAGCCTATATTGGTGGTAAGGGACTATAAGGAGTACGGGGCTATATTAGTAGTAAGGGGGTCCAGATGTTCTAATGGCAGGCTAACCTGATGGTGAGGGCCTTGATGGCCTCCTGCATCTGGAGGTACTCTGCTGCCTTCCACACGTCATTGACCTCCTCTATCCCATTGACGGCAAGTGTAGCCGTGTACGTAAACTCCATCAGCTGGCGGAAGGCTGAGTTACTCACTCCTGGAGAACAAACAGAGGATTGATGGGTGCACCTTTTCTCGGGGGCTATAGAGCTCTTTCTGCAATTGTTTATTTTCTTGATATGACAGTAAGACAGAGGATGTGTCATTGGTTCAGCAGTACCAGGGTTTCTGCGCCGGACAACATGACCAGGAAGATTTTAATTTACTGGCCAATAGAACATGACATAGCGGTGGGAATACACTACACTAGAAATACACTTGCCAAAATTATAGAATTACTTCTGTCTATATAGAAATAAATAAAATAGTCTTGCAGAAATCATGACTTAGTCAAAGAGGAATCGAGGATCATTATACTTTTTTACAGCAGTGGATTGTTTCAAATCACAAGCTTGTAGGTTTCAAATCACAAGCCCGTAGGTCTATGCCTATTTGGGAAGCCGGCAATTTGGGCAGCGTGCGTGGCAATAGGCCTAGCTGATTATTGAGTAGTGGCGGTCAGTGAAAAGCTCTAAAATATGTTTGAAGATAATGCATCTTGAGTATAATTTTAAAATGTTGAGTGAAGAAGAGGGGTGTGTGGCAAAGATACTGTATAGGCGAGACTCTCTCCAGAACGGCTTAGCTGTCTCCCGTCGATTCTTGCGCATTCATTGTTTCATTGTGTGAATTGTTTTCCATTAGATCATTTTTTGGATCAATTCCCCATTACATATGTCACCAGTAGTAAATGTACTGTTAATCCCCGCCATTTGGTTACATTAATTTCTGTTAATGAATGTATTAATTTGTCATTTATCGTTCTCATTCTCAGAGTGAAAACGTTGTTTGCAGAGTTCACAAACTGCTACACTTGTGAGAAACAAGTTTTGGTTTATTTCATAACCATCATTTACAAGATTTATACATTTTTCATTGTCTTTTGTTTGGAGTGCTCCATGAGAACAATGAAATATAGGAAAATTTTATTTCATTTTTTAAAATCCATTGCGAATGATAATATATTAAAACTATGGTCCCTCACAGTAAGCTATTTGAAAAATATTTACAACAATCTCCCCCTTGATAATCACCAATCTTCAGTGTGAAAGAGCAATGGAAGTTATAGGCCTACTGCGGCATTGGCCTATAGGCTATGAGTTCCATGCGCTAATTTCTTTAGCCGCCAATGGACCAAGGTGTATCAATGTGTCCATATGGCAGAGGCTGGTGATTAGTCACATTAGTTCATTTATTTTTTATATATAAATCATTTTAATTCAGATTTTTATGATAATGAGCATTTGAAAATCATAACTGGCATGCAGAACAGTAGAAATGGTAGGATAAATTAGCGCCGGCTATGAAGTCTTTATAAAATAATTGCCTCCACGTTTCCATGGTCGGATTTTGCTAATAGGCTACTCTGAAACAATGCAAGACATACCTCATAATAGGAAATAATTTTTTAAAACCTGAATGTTTTAAGTATGTTTTCAAAATGTATACTGCCTCCAGTTCACAATGTACAGTGGTGGGTGACTCGCTGATAGCTTGCACTTGAATTGTGAATGGGAGGCACGCTTTAATTACCAGCTGAGAAATAAAAATAGTAGCTCTTTTTAATCCTGTACCAAAACTGTTTTTTTAACACACAATTGCATTTTGAAATGTTGCGCAATGAATGGCTTATAAAAGCACGTTTACTCCAGCAGCAACCAACTGTGGGGCTGCAGGAAAAATAATGCTCAAAATAGGCTCTATATGCTGTCCGTGTGTGATAGTTGTTTTGGATAAGATGCACGATGACTAATGAAAATACATAATTTAGTGGAATTAAATTGGCCTGTGTGTAAATGAACCTATAGACATGGTGGTCAAATGTATTTCCATCGACTGATATTTCCATAAATGAATAAAAAGCATTATTTTGCACAACTTTTTGGCCGGCAACAGTTTATTTTATAAAAAATTCATTCATATTTTTTTTAAAATCACTTTTGCCGGCTAACGGAAACCCTGAGCAATACACACCTTCAATCTCCACTAGTGGCTCTTGTGTGAAGTCCTGGAAGAACTTGTGGAAAAACTGACTGCATGCTGCCAACACTGCCTTATGAGCCCTGAACTGGTGCCCTACGGACCAGAGTAAGATGAGCCCATAAATGGTACAGCACAGAACATAATTAAATTGAATACTTCACACAAAGTGGACACTTGTCTTGAACACAGTGATATTGAAACAGAAATGGTTTATTCTGAAGAAAATATACAACCTTAAACTGCACCTCCACTTTCTGCAATACAACAAGTGTCATTGAGGATGAGCTTACCATCCACTATGAGAGTGATGTCTGTGAACTGGTCCAACTGTCTCTGTTCGTTCAGTTTGTCCAGCATGACTTTATAGAGGGCTGGGAACTCATTGCCACAATCCACCTCGTCTGCCATGGCTCAGCCCCTCACCTAGGCACAAGGAAGAAATCCATGCAAAGATGGCACACTGTACAGATGATTACATCACCAGTAATGGTCTGTGTCTGTACAGTTACATGTGGGAAAACACGTTTGTTAAATATGACCAACATGCTCACAGCATGATGGACAGTACTGTGATTTTAACATTTTGATTTCAATAACATTTTATCATTGGGCATTTTGTAGCCTACTGAATATATGTTCATCATTATCTGCCAATGTGGGTTTATGTGAAGGAAAAAAAACGCTGTGTCGGACTGATTTCTCAACATTACATTATCAATTATATCTGGGGTCTATGGGACGTCCATACCCTAACCACTTAGCTACCTAACCACTTAGCTACCTAACCACTTAGCTACCTAACCACTTAGCTACCTAACCACTTAGCTACCTAACCACTTAGCTACCTAACCACGTCCCAAGGATTCCCGAAACTTCATGGTGGTCCGTGCTATCATAAGGATGTTCGAGGAGGGGAAAACGCGTCAATCTCATGTATTATCCAATATAATAGTATCAATGCAAAGGAAAGAGGTCGAATTCAGCCAATCATGCGTTTGACAGCAAAGATAATCGTATTAAATTGGCCAATGGCAATGGAAGACGGTGACGCGATCGACATTGCAGTAGAATTTAAAAGGCGAGGCAGATCTACAAATCACCTTGGTTCGTAAATAACTACTCAATATTATTTGTAGGTTAGTTCGTCAGTTAATTTACCCATGATACATCACGGTTTTGATACTCTCAAACGCTAGCTAAATAGCTTAGTTACAGCGGAAGGCCTCTAGCTCTACTCTGGCTATAATTCAGAACGCAAAATCAAACTAACGATCAACATGTAATCATAATGTGTATCTAATCATACCAACGCTTTATGATGCAGAATCCCATTAACGTTAGCTAGGTAATCACTTCAAATAGGCCCGTGAAGGCTCGCCATGTCGAGTTTGACCATCGCCATTACGTCATCAAATCGCGCATTAAAATACACTTTTTCCAGAGACATTTCCCAATTTAGACCTCATTTGGCCGAAATATTTCAACTCATGCATCAGAAAACATACCTCAAGTTAGGTTCCGCAGCTTTAATGAGTTGTTTTCGCGTATATATCTCTCCCGACTCTAGCAGCGTTGCTCTACTTTCGTTTGTCTAAAAAGGGCGGTCACTCAATCGGGCCTCAGATTCCCGCAAGCCACTGCAAACACCAGAGGACGCCGAGGCGTGTTGCTAGGCAACATACGGCCCTCCCCTTTCGATTCTCTGCATTTAGGTTGTCACTAGTTAACACCAAAGATTGCCTATTATATTGACAAGATAATCGATAAACCGCGCTAATATGAAAAATACGTCCTCAAAGATGGAAGGCAGGCAGGAGGAAGCCATTTCAAGTGGGACCCTATCTAGCCAATGAGAGGGCAGATACACGTGTGAAAAACAGGTAACAGAGATTTTTATTTAACTAGGCAAGTCAGATAAAATAACAAATTCTTATTTACAATGACGCCCTACCAAAAGGTCTCCTGCGGGGTCGGGGCCTGGGATATAAAATAAAAATACAATGTCAATATAGGACAATACACACATCACAACAAGAGAGACAACACAACACTACATAAAGAGAGACCTAAGACAACAACATAGCAAGGCAACAACACATGACAACACAGCATGGTAGCAACACAACATAACAACAACATGGTAGCAACACAACATGGTACAAACATTGGGCACAGTCAACAACACAAAGGCCAAGAAGGTAGAGACAACAATACATCACACAAAGCAGCCACAACTGTCAGCAAGAGTGTCCATGTTCGAGTCTTTGAAGGAAGAGATTGAGATGAAACTGTCCATTTTGAGTGTTTGTTGCAGCTCTTTCCAGTCGGGACCCAGGGATGTGTGTGCTTTGGGGACTTTTAACAGAATGTGACTTGCAGAACGGGTGTTGTATGTGGAGGATGAGGGCTGCAGTAGATATCTTAAATAGGGGGGAGTGAGGCCTAAGAGGGTTTTATAAATAATCATCAACCAGTGGGTCTTGCGACGGGTATACAGAGTTTACAGGGGAGTATAAAGTGCAGTGATGTGTCCTATAAGGAGCATTGGTGGCAAATCTGATGGCCGAATGGTAAAGAACATCTAGCCGCTCGAGAGCACCCTTACCTGCCGATCTATAATTTATGTCTCCGTAATCTAGCATGGGTTGGATGGTCATCTGAATCAGGGTTCGTTTACGATAGAGGAAACCAAGTCTAGATTTAACTTTAGCCTGCAGCTTTGATATGTGCTGAGAGAAGAACAGTGCACTGTCTAGCCATTCTCCCAAGTACTTGTATGAGGTGACTACCTCAACCTCTAAACCCTCAGAGGGAGGGGCCAGCTGCGTATAAGACTGTATCATCTGCATATAAATGGATGAGAGAGCTTCCTACTGCCTGAGCTATGTTGTTGATGTATTTTGAGAAGAGCGTGGGGCCTAGGATCAAGCCTTGGATGGGGTACTGTCTTGGTGACAGGCATTGGCTTAGACAGCTGATTTTCTGACTTTATAGACTGCACTCTTTGAGAGAGGTAGTTAGCAAACCAGGCCAAAGACCCCTCAGAGACACCAATACTCATTAGCCGGACCACAAGAATGGAATGGTCTACTGTATCAAAAGCTTTGGCCAAGTCAATAAAAATAGCAGCACAATATTGCTTACAATCAAGGGCAATGGTGACATCTTTGAGGACCTTTAAGGTTGCAGTGACACATCCATAACCTGAGCAGAAACCAGATTGCATACCAGAGAGAATACTATAGACATCAAGAAAGCCAATCAGTTGATTATTGACAAGTTTTCCAACACTTGTGATAAACAGGGAAAATAGAAATAGGCCTATAACAGTTAGGATCAGCTTGATCTCCCCCTTTAAATAAAATATGAACTGTGGCTGCCTTCCAAGCAATGGGAACCTCCCCAGAAAGAGAGAGAGGCTTGGCAATGATGGGGGCAGCAACCTTGAAGAAGAAAGGGTCTAAACCATCTGACCCAGATGTTTTTTTGGGGTCAAGTTTAAGGAGCTCCTTAAGTACCTCAGACTCAGTGACTGCCTGCAGGGAGAAACTTTGTAGTGGGACAGGGGAAAAAGAGGGAGAAGTATTGGGGATAGTCACATAAGAAGGGATGGGAGATGAGGAAATGTTGGACAGGCAACGAGGCATGGCTGAGTCAAATAGGAATCCTGACTTAATGAAGTGGTGATTAAAGAGCTCAGCCATGTGCTTGTTGTCAGTAACAACCACATCATCAGCATTAAGGGACATGGGCAGCTGTGAGAAGGAGGGTTTATTCTCCAGGTCTTTGACCTTTTTTTGTTGTTGTTGTGATTTTTACCCCTTTTTCTCCCCAATTTCATGGTATCCAATTGTTTTAGTAGTTACTATCTTATCTCATCGCTACAACTCCCGTACGGGCTCGGGAGAGACGAAGGTTGAAAGTCAGGCGTCCTCCGATACACAACCCAACCAAGCCGCACTGCTTCTTAACACAGTGCGCATCCAACCCAGAAGCCAGCCGCACCAATGTGTCGGAGGAAACACCGTGCACCTGGCAACCTTGGTTAGCGCGCACTGCGCCTGGCCCGCCACAGGAGTCGCTGGTGTGCGATGAGACACGCTCTAAAGAACAACATATACTTAGTTTTACCTGCATTCAATACTAATTTCAGGTTAATAAAGTTTTTTCTGTAACAAAATGAAGGCAGACCGTAGTTCAGATAGAGCCTGTTCAACCATGTGGGCAATAGCATACGCAACAGTATCATCGGCATACAAGTGCAGGTTACATATTTTGACAGAGAAGTCGATATTGTCAATGTAAACAGTACAAAGTTCAGTACCCAAAATTGACCGCTGCAGGACACCTTTCGTAATATCCAGGAAACCTGATTTAACACCATCAGTAGATATACAGTACATTGAGTTCTATCTGTCAAGTAATTTTAAAACCAGTTACATGCAGCGTGTTCTAGGCCAATTAAATAAAACCTCTGAATTAGTAGTAACAGTATCGAAATCCTTTGACAGGTCAATGAAGAGGGTAGCACAATGTTGCCTTTTATCCATACATTTATAACTAGGAATGCAGCAGAGACAGTGCTATTGTAACAGTATAACTTTAGACCGTCCCCTCGCCCATACCCGGGCGCGAACCAGGGACCCTCTGCACACATCAACAACAGTCACCCACGAAGCATCGTTACCCATCGCTCCACAAAAGCCGCAGCCCTTGCAGAGCAAGGGGAAATACTACTTCAAGGTAGTATTACTTCAAGGTCTCAGAGCAAGTGACGTCACCGATTGACACGCTATTTAGCGCGCACCGCTAACTAAGCTAGCCGTTTCACATCCGTTACACTATGACCTGGTCTAAAACCCGACTGGTGTACATTTAGAATGCATTTAAAAAATACAAAATATCTTTGCTGAGAATTCATCAAGGATTCTAATATTTTAGCAATCTAAATACACTATCAGACGTCAATGTCTTTATCAGAGACAGAACCATTTAACCATGTTTCCAAGAGAACCAGAATGTCAGGACATGAGTCCTGCACCCGCATGTAAATCGTATAATTAAAAATATATATACTTAGGACATTTCGGTGCATTAGACCAAGCCTCTACGAGATTTAAAGTCAGAGCAGGTATTAAGCTCATTCCCATAAGATCTAACAGGCATAGGGTCATCTGCAGCGATTTGTAGAGTGAGTGGAGACATTTCCAAGGTCCCGTGAGAACTATGTGAGAGCGGAGCAGACTGAACATTTGTTAGACCTCCCTCAAGTTTCTGGATGCAGGGGCTGGAGCGAGATCTAGGAGAGTAGTGTTGGCAGAGCTCAGTACACCCGGATGAAGTTCCCGCCAAACGAGGGGAGCTGCTGCAGGGGACCAGGGTTGTTGCCAATGCTCCATTCTGGGTGTGCACAGGAGGTCTTGGTGTCTCTCCTGTTGCAGGGTTGGGGATACCATTGGGGGGCAGGAGTGTCCCAGACCTGTCCTGGGGATGGGAGTAGGGGGGGGGTATCTAAAACTAGCCTGGGAGGGAGGTTGTGGGGGAGTTGAGGAGGGTGGTGTGGCTGACAAAGCCAAGGGGGGGGGGGGGGGGGGGGTGTTGGATAACACCAAAGGTCTGTGGTTGACACAGACTAATATTGTAGTTCAATTTCTCTGACAGTTAGCAAATGACTTATTTTGAGGAATTAAAGGCTTCATAATTCATAAAGGTCATGATAACCATCCCCCCTAAGAACGGTGTTCAATTACTGACACAAAAATAGCTAAGTTTGGTAACTTGACCCTGAAGATTTGTGTGTTAAAATCTATTTTATACATTTTGTTTGGACATTTTTGAGTAATTCACTTTTAAAAGCTAAATTAAAAAGCTTATTTTAATTAAATCAATCAAAAATTGAAACACAATGGCATTGCACATCTCACTATTAATACCCTCACAATGATGATGTTTTGATCTAAGGTCCCTCTTTTAATTTTCCCACCAAATCATGTCCAAATCATCCTAAATTATCTAAATGCTATATAACTTGTAGACGATTTGAACATGATTTGGAAAATACAAATTCAGGGGGGGGGGGGGGGGGGGGGGGTAGTTACTCCATTGGAGGGGGGGCATTTGCCCCCAACACACTGAGCTTCAATTTGACTGCTTAATTAAAAACATATTACATTTTGTTTTCTAAACAAGTGGATTATTTATCTTTAGGCTCAGCTAATGGTATATGTATAAAACATTTATAGATCTAACTTAATGGGATTATATATAACACTTTTAATAAATGCCTAAATATTAGATCAACTTACCTCAGAGTAACTTAACATGTTTAGATAATCAAGAGTAGTGGAAGGCACAAATAGTGTTTGACATTTTTTTGTGTGACATACAGTAAGTGTCACAGGTCAGAGGTCACCTTTGAGTGTACTCCCTGAGGGTGCCACCGGAGGGCATCCTTATGTTTTCTAGTGTCCAGGTGAGCCTCCCCTGGCTTATTGGGTTCATCTGGTGTATGACTATTTAGGTCCTCTGTGAAAACAGGTCTCTTGTTTTGTTTAGTGATTCATGTGGCAGTGTGTTGTTGTTTTTGCTGTTTAAGCGCCAGTAAATGTTCTGGATTTGTGCTCACCTCTGCCTGCTGTGTTTCTCTGCTCCTGGGTCCAAGTTTATATGAGGCTTACTGTCACAGTAAGTGGTTTCTGTGAGAATTACAGTTACAGAAAGTTAACCTGGGGGGCTAGTTACCCCACATTAACCTATTATATCATAGAATAAAACGTAGATCTCCTAAACCTGTGTTAACCTCCGACCTTGTTTTCTGTGTATATCCCATAACTCAAATTATTTTCCCCATTGAACCAGAAGTGGAAAATGTTAACTAATTTCTGCTTTTAGGGCTACAAGCTGATGAGCTCTGTAGCGAGGAATAGTAATGCTGTCTTTTTGTAGGCACTAACAGAGGCTAACTCCGCCATGGCTCCTTGGCCAAAGCTTATGGGGAAATTCATGTTTTTTTGGGTATGGTTTTTGGTATAAATGCTGAAAATAACATATGTTGTAAACACAGGCGTAGGATATCTTATCTTATGTGTGATCTACTGTATGAGAATCTTCATCGGCTAACATCACTTTTTGTGAATTTGTCTATGTCATCAAAATAAGCACATACAGGTTTCATAATCATGTTAACAGACTGATATTCTCATAGAACAAAACGTATATCTCCTAAGCCTGTGTTAACCTCACGTTATTTTTGGTGTGCAGTATATCCCAAAACACCGTTCTTTACCCATGAATTTCCTGCTTAAAGCAGGTTGATGTTTATTGTCATGAATCTTGCCCTGGAGCCAGAACTAAGCGATTTCTGCTAGATGGGCCAGCTGTCAAAATGTGTTATCTTAAAAATTCATAAAAACAAAAATGAGCTTTTTGGTCTTAATTTAAGGTTACGTTTATGCATTAGGGTTAGCAGTGTGGTTAAGGTTAGGTTTAAAATAATATTTTATGACTTTGTGGCTGTGCCCGCTAGAGACACTCGACAGAGCTGCCTCCAGGGCAAGATTTGTGACAATAAATGCCAACCTGCCCATAGCAATGGCCAATGAACCAGATGAACTACAAGCTGGTATGGGGCCTCAGCATTTTCTTGAGTTTATTTTTACAGGGACAGTGCATATTAATCAACGTTTTAGTAAAAGTTCTGGTTTCAGCCAGCTGGAACATTTTTAAACTGCAGTCCCTGGGCAGGTTGTGGATAGAAGCATTACATTTGGTACAAACATTCCGTAGGTTTGTAACAAATTGGTTGTGACTAGATGGAGTACATCTGACTGAAAGTGACTTTTCATAGCCGGTTAGGAGAACATTTTAGCTAACCCTTTCCTTAATCTTAACATTAACCTAACTCTCCTAACCGGCTATGTTAATTCTCCTAACCTGCTGGGTAAGTTCTCCTAACCTGCGACAACAAAAGTCACATCTGGTCATAGCTGTAAACCACCAGGTCAAAACCATTCAAACTTAACCTGGAAGCGAGTTTTTTTTTAAATGGCTGCCATAAAAGCTGTTATCTGACAGATAAAAGAGGAACTAATTAATTATTTTCACCAGGAAGCTGAATTCAAAATGGCCACCAATGTAGATGAATGAATGAATCCACAGTAATGAATCCACAGTAATTTTTAAAACACCTTTTAAAGTGACATTTTCATTTAAAAATAATGAAATAAACTACTAATACATCAAATGTCTTAAGTTCTGATTAGTGTAGAAAATAAAGTACGTAGGGCTCTGATTCGCTTGTGCCACAATGGCACAATGTAGTGCATGATAATCCAGGATCCTAGCATCGACACTTCTGAGAACATACATGATCACTTTTTCAGCCACACCTCCGGTGTTCTCTGCAAGCTTTGGCAGCGTCTTGGAAGAGTGTCCAAAAAGGAGTCCAGTAATCAATTGTTTTAGCGCATCCATATATTTCTGGTGAAGGGCACCAGAAAGATTTCAGAATTGTCTTGTCATAAAGAACACAGCTGGTGTATCTCTCAAGCAATGTTAAGCAGCAGATTGCTTACAGCTGGACTAGGGTCGGACAGGTTTCCTGTGTAGATTAAGACACAGCGGAGGCGGCAAGAGAAAAAGGTACCCAATAGAGGGATGAGAAATGCGTTGTACTCCCAATTGTTCCATTATCCCAACCGTTAAACGAGAAGATTGAATGACTGCTAGCTTTTCTGAAAAACTGCAGTTTTCATCCTCATGCTAGCAAGCAGTAGCCACAACAGCCATTATGGAATGGCACATACCATTGAACAAAAAAGGGGCTGATTGGCTGACTCTGCCATTCCAAAATGATCAGGGACCCACGGTGTAATTCCGTTTCCGTAATTCTGTTACCGTATGTAAATCCACTTCACCAAAATCTTTTTTTTTTTAAACTCAAGGTGTCATGTCAAAGCTGACACCCCATTTTCTCTACAGACATCTTTGATTCTTAATTCGGAGCAGATATTTAAGTCTTTGGAAAACATGGTTGCATGAGAAACTGAGATTTTACCGTAATTCTGTTTTCAAACTTTGCATCTGCACAGTTCTTCCAGTAAATGCATTTGATTTAATTATGTATTTACTGACTAAATAATAACACAGAATTTACATACACACTTACATGAGACAAAAGTCCCTAGTGGACTGATAAGATACGACGGCTATTTACACAATGGAGAGCCGGTGGGGAAAGAGATAAAGGGACATTTATCGTGTATAGATTCTATAACTATGCTCACATTAATCATATACCTTGCACATGAACCACCACCTGTCTGTGTAAGAAATGTAATGTATTTACAGTGCCTTGCGTAAGTATTCGGCCCCCTTGAACTTTGCGACCTTTTGCCACATTTCAGGCTTCAAACATAAAGATATAAAACTGTATTTTTTGTGAAGAATCAACAACAAGTGGGACACAATCATGAAGTGGAACGACATTTATTGGATATTTCAAACTTTTTTAACAAATCAAAAACTGAAAAATTGGGCGTGCAAAATTATTCAGCCCCTTTACTTTCAGTGCAGCAAACTCTCTCCAGAAGTTCAGTGAGGATCTCTGAATGATCCAATGTTGACCTAAATGACTAATGATGATAAATACAATCCACCTGTGTGTAATCAAGTCTCCGTATAAATGCACCTGCATTGTGATAGTCTCAGAGGTCCGTTAAAAGCGCAGAGAGCATCATGAAGAACAAGGAACACACCAGGCAGGTCCGAGATACTGTTGTGAAGAAGTTTAAAGCCGGATTTGGATACAAAAAGATTTCCCAAGCTTTAAACATCCCAAGGAGCACTGTGCAAGCGATAATATTGAAATGGAAGGAGTATCAGACCACTGCAAATCTACCAAGACCTGGCCGTCCCTCTAAACTTTCAGCTCATACAAGGAGAAGACTGATCAGAGATGCAGCCAAGAGGCCCATGATCACTCTGGATGAACTGCAGAAATCTACAGCTGAGGTGGGAGACTCTGTCCATAGGACAACAATCAGTTGTATATTGCACAAATCTGGTCTTTATGGAAGAGTTGCAAGAAGAAAGCCATTTCTTAAAGATATCCATAAAAAGTGTTGTTTAAAGTTTGCCACAAGCCACCTGGAAGACACACCAAACATGTGGAAGAAGGTGCTCTGGTCAGATGAAACCAAAATTGAACTTTTTGGCAACAATGCAAAACGTTATGTTTGGTGTAAAAGCAACACAGCTCATCACCCTGAACACACCATCCCCACTGTCAAACATGGTGGTGGCAGCATCATGGTTTGGGCCTGCTTTTCTTCAGCAGGGACAAGGAAGATGGTTAAAATTGATGGGAAGATGGATGGAGCCAAATACAGGACCATTCTGGAAGAAAACCCGATGGAGTCTGCAAAAGACCTGAGACTGGGACAGAGATTTGTCTTCCAACAAGACAATGATCCAAAACATAAAGCAAAATCTACAATGGAATGGTTCAAAAATAAACATATCCAGGTGTTAGAATGGCCAAGTCAAAGTCCAGACCTGAATCCAATCGAGAATCTGTGGAAAGAACTGAAAACTGCTGTTCACAAATGCTCTCCATCCAACCTCACTGAGCTCGAGCTGTTTTGCAAGGAGGAATGGGAAAAAAATTCAGTCTCTCGATGTGCAAAACTGATAGAGACATACCCCAAGCGACTTACAGCTGTAATCGCAGCAAAAGGTGGCGCTACAAAGTATTAACTTAAGGGGGCTGAATAATTTTGCACGCCCAATTTTTCAGTTTTTGATTTGTTAAAAAATTTAGAAATATCCAATAAATGTCGTTCCACTTCATGATTGTGTCCCACTTGTTGTTGATTCTTCACAAAAAAAAACAGTTTTATATCTTTATGTTTGAAGCCTGAAATGTGGCAAAAGGTCGCAAAGTTCAAGGGGGCCGAATACTTTCGCAAGGCACTGTATGTGTAGATGTCTTTGTTCGTCTCTCTGTTGCAACCAATCAAGCCTTCTATGGGAAGGGCTTGATGGGTGTAAGGCTCTAGTTGTCCACCAGAGGTCACAATGTCCTTAGTTGTCCGTGCCTTCAATGATGTACCAGTGATAGTCTGAGGTGAGCTTCTCGCCTCTTTTCTTCCTTGGGTAGGTAGTCAAAGTTCTACCCCTTTACATGCACAACTGCAGACTGTCAATGTTTTGGTTTAGAGAGGTTATCATCTTCACCTAATGTTGAGCGTTTAAGAGTTTCTAACCATTTCAACGAGTAGCCACAGCTGCACGCTTTCTGGTCTGGGAGTTTCAACCATTTGTAATGTTTAGCTAACACTGCTGGTCTGAAGATGTTAATTCTTAGCAAGTCCTTTTAAGCACTCTGGTCAGAAAGGGTGGTTGCGTCACACTGACACGTTCTTCTGGCCTCATTCGGGGCGTGGCTTAGTTGATGTCTAACGGACATGAAAAAACATTCATTAGAAAACCAAAATCACATTCCTATCATAACAGAAATAGTTTAATCTTTCTTCACATTGCATTAACATCATATTGGATAGAAACTTGAAAGCCGAAGGGGGTTTTCTTCCTAAGTTACAGTATTTGGTTCATACAGTTTTTAATAACCTCACAAAATGAAAAGCAATATGACATGATTATTTCCACTGACCATTCTTAACATTCCTATCTTAGAAATATTGTTCCAATATTAACTGTTTGGGTGTTATAGTTTTGGCTGCAAAGGCATTCCTTTGGTTGTTACTGAAGAGCAGAGAGAGAGAGAGAGAGGGAGTTTCCCTCCGCCATCAGCCATACTACTCGTTCTGTGTGCGATTTCCTGCAAGACCGGAATGTCAGTGTTCTGCAAAGGCCAGCGACGAGCCCGGATCTCAATCCCAATGAGCACGTCTGGGACCTGTTGGATCAGAGGGTGAAGGCTAGGGCAATTCCCCCCCAGAAATGTCCGGGAACTTGCAGATGCCTTGGTGGAAGAGTGGGGTAACCTCTCACAGCAAGAACTGGCAAATCTGGTGCAGTCCATAAGGAGGAGATGCACTGCAGTACTTTGCTGGTGGCAACGCCAGATACTGACTGTTACTTTTGATTTTGACCCCCCCCCTCCTTTGTTCAGGGACACATTATTCCATTTCTGTTTTGTGGAAATTGTTCAGTTTGTCTCAGTTGTTGAATCTTGTTATGTTCATACAAATATTTACACGTTAAGTTTGCTGAAAATAAACGCAGTTGACAGTGAGAGGACGTTTCTTTTTTGCTGAGTATATATTATTCGTAGCCGTCTATTTACCACCACAGACCGATGCTGGCACTAAGACCACACTCAACCCACTCTATACAGCCATAAGCAAACAAGAAAATGCTCATCCAGAAGACCTACCAGTGAAGCATCACAGGCTAGTATGAGCGGAAGCTCCAGGTTGCAGTGAACTAACACCTGGCTAGTAAGTAGATGTCTCTTAGCTTCCTCGAAAGCACTTTGGCTTTTCTGTGACCATTTCCATTTGACATCTTTCTGCAGTAGAGCAGTCATAGGCTTAACTATGATAGACAGATTTTGAATGAATTTGCCATAATAGTTAAGTAACGAAAGAAAAGACCTGAGCTCAGTGGTGTTTGTAGGAATGGGAGCCTTCTCAATAGCTTCAGTTTTCTGTTTCATGGGGTGTATTCCCTCTGCTTCTATCACATGACCTAGATAGGCTATGCTGTTCTGGAAGAAATACAATTTCTCTCTTTTAACCTTGATTGCACTTTCAGCCTTTTTAGCACATCAAGATTTATCATGTGCTCAACTGTGTCACACACTGTGATAAGTATATCATCAATATAGCAGATTACCCCATCTATACCTTGTAGTATCTGATCCACAGGCGACACCATGAGGACGCCTCTTGACCTTAAACAACCCCTTATGCATATTAATGGTGAGATAGTGCTTGGAGCTAACTGTACTTGCTGGTATGCCTGATGAAAAATCCAGCTTTGCGAACTTCTCACCCCGTGCCAGCTTTGTGAACAAGTCCTGAGTACTTCCAGCCACGGAATGATAGTTACCTTGTAATCTGCTAATATTCTTACAGTATTTTCTGTTTTTGGTATACACACAATTTGGAGCAGCCCACTCACAGGAGTAAGAAACCCTTCTGACTCCAACGTGACTAGCTGTTTTTCAACAGCTTCTGTTAGTGCATACGGCACTGGGCGAGGCTTGCAGAACGTAGGTGCCGCCCCCTTAGTTACATGTATCTTGGCTGTGATGCCTTTTAGCATTCCCAACTCTGGCTGAAACACAGAGGAATGTTTTTCACACAAGCCCTCTAATGTCTCTACAGCTGTTACTCTGTGTACATGTGACCAGTCTAGCTTCAACTGACTGATCCAGTCTCTACTCAGCAGGGCAGGACCATTTCCAGCAAGTCTATCATTTTTTGTGCTCCCATTACACTTGACGTTGACTGAGATTTTCCCTCTTAGAACTAGTGACTGTTTACTATATGTTTTTTTTAAACAGTTTGCAGGGCTTTTGCCTTTTTGAATGTGCGGTTGTACAACCTCTCTGATATCACAGAAACTGCTGCACCTGTATCAACTTCCATTTTGAGTCTCACATCATCTACCCTTACGTACACACAGTATGGTTTAGTCATGTCTTTACCTGTATCTAATGTAAACAGTTCAGTTCCATTTACGTTACCCGACTCATATTCAGTGAAGAAAACGGCTGATCTCCCTTTTATCAGACGTCTGGCTCTCATTTGAGATGTAATGCTCATCACTCTGGCGCTTGAGTGCGACGCAATGCTCGTCTCTGTTGCGATGACATTCTTGTCCGCTCTCTCGCTGGTGTGCGTTGGCCTGGTGCTAATCAATCAATCAATCAAATTTATGAAGCCCTTCTTACATCAGCTGATGTCACAGCCTAAAACCCCAAACAGCAAGAGTAAATGTCAGTTGGCTTTTCATAGCCTATCATTCAGAGTATCTACCGCTCCTGCTGTCTCTAGAGAGTTGAAAACAGCATGTCTGGGACAAGGTAGCACGTCCGGTGAACAGGTCAGGGTTCCATAGCCGCAGGCAGAACAGTTGAAACTGGAGCAGCAGCCAGGTGGACTGGGGACAGCAAGGAGTCATCGGGCCAGGTAGTCCTGAGACATGGTCCTAGGGCTCAGGTCCTCCTCCTCCTCCGAGAGAGCATACTTAAATTCACACAGGACACCGGATAAGACAGGAGAAATACTCCAGATATAGCCGACTGACCCTAGCCCCCCGACACAAACTATTGCAGCATAAATAGTGGAGGCTGAGACAGGAGGGATCAGGAGACACTGTGGCCCCGTCTGACGATACCCCCGGACAGGGCCAAACAGGAAGGATATAACCCCACCCACTTTGCCAAAGCACAGCCCCCACACCACTAGAGGAATATCTTCAACCACCAACTTATTATCCGGAGACAAGGCCGAGTATAGCTCATGAAGATCTCCCCCATGGCACGAACCCAAGGGGGGCGCCAACCCGAACAGGAAGATCACGTCAGTGACTCAACCCACTCAAGTGGCGCACCCCTCCTAGGGATGGCATGGAAGATCACCAGTAAGCCAGTGACTCAGCCCCTGTAATAGGGCCAGACTACACTCAATCATAGGACCTACTGAAGAGATGAGTCTTCAATAAAGACTTAAAGGTCGAGACCGAGTCTGCATCTCTCACATGGATAGGCAGACCATTCCATAAAAATGTTGCTCTAACTGTTTGCTTAGACATTCTAGGGACAGTAAGAAGGCCTGTGTCTTGTGACCATAGCGTACATGTAGGTATGTACGGCAGGACCAAATCGGAAAGATAGGTAGGAGCAAGCCCATGTAATGCTTTGTAGGTTAGCAGTAAAACTTTGAAATCAGCCCTAGCCTTAACAGGAAGCCAGTGTAGTGAGGCTAGCACTGGAGTAATATGATCACATTTTTTGGTTGTAGTCAAGATTCTAGCAGCCGTGTTTAGCACTAACTGAAGTTTATTTAGTGCTTTATCCGGGTAGCCGGAAAGTAAAGCATTGCAGTAGTCTAACCTAGAAGTGACAAAATAATGGATTAATTTTGGGGGGGAAAGAAAGTTTCGGATTTTTGCAATGTTACGTAGATGGAAAAAAGCTGTCCTTGAAACAGTCTTGATATATTCGTCAAAAGAGAGCTCAGGGTCCAGAGTAACGCCGAGGTCCTTCCCAGTTTTATTTGAGACAACTGTACAACCATCAAGATTAATTGTCAGATTCAACAGAAGATCTCTTTGTTTCTTGGAACCTTGAACTAGCATCTGTATTTTGTCTGAGTTTAAAAGTAGAACATTTGTCGCCATCCAATTCCTTATGTCTGCAACACAGGCTTCCAGGGAGGGCAATCAAAATGTACAGCTGTGTGTCATCTGCATAGCAGTGAAAGTTAACATTATGTTTCTGAATGACATCACCAAGAGGTAAAAATATATAGTGAAAACAATAGTGGTCCTAAAACGGAGCCTCGAGGAACACCGAAATTTACAGTTGATTTGTTAGAGGACAAACCATCTACAGACACAAACTGATATCTTTCCGACAGATAAGATCTAAACCAGGCCAGAACTTGTCCGTCTTGACTAATTTGGGTTTCCAATCTCTCCAAAAGAATGTGGTGAGCGATGGTATCAAAAGCAGCACTAAAGTCTAGGAGCACGAGGACAGATGCAGAGCCTCAGTCTGACGCCATTAAAATGTAATTTACCACCTTCACAAGTGCAGTCTCAGTGCTATGATGGGGTCTAAAACCAGACTGAAAAGTTTCGTATAAAAATGTTTGTCTACAGGAAGGCAGTGAGTTGCAGCGCAACAGCTTTTTCAAAAATGTTTGCGAGGAATGGGAGATTCGATATAGGCCGATAGTTTTTTAAATATTTTCTGGGTCAAGGTTTGGCTTTTTCAGGAGTGGCTATTACTGCCACTTTTCGTGAGTTTGGTACACATCCGGTGGATAGAGAGCCATTTATTATGTTCAAAATAGGAGGGCCAAGCACAGGAAGCAGCTCTTTCAGTAGTTTAGTTGGAATAGGGTTTAGTATGCACCTTGAAGGTTTAGAGGCCATGATTATTTTCATCAATGTGTCAAGAGATATAGTATTAAAAAACTTGAGTGTCTCCCTTGATCCTAGGTCCTGGCAGTGTTGTGCAGACTCAGGACAACTGAGCTTTGGAGGAATACGCAGATTTAAAGAGGAGTCCGTAATTTGCTTTCTAATGATTATGGTCTTTTCGTCAAAGAAGTTCATGAATTTATCACTGCTGAAGTGAAAGCCATCCTCTCTTGGGGAATGCTGCTTTCTAGTTAACTTTGCAACAGTATCAAAAATAAATTTAGGATTGTTCTTATTTTCCTCAATTAAGTTGGAAAAATAGGATGATCGCGCAGCAGTGAGGGCTCTTCGATACTGCATGGTATTGTCTTTCCAAGCTAGTCGGAAGACTTCCAGTTTGGTGTGGCGCCATTTCTGCTCTGACTTTCTGGAAGCTTGCTTCAGAGCTCGGGTATTTTCTGTATACCAGGGAGCTAGTATCTCATGACAAATGTTTTTTGTTTTTAGGGGTGCGACTGCATCTAGGGTATTACGCAAGGTTAAATTGAGTTCCTCAGTTAAGTGGTTAACTGATTTTTGTACTCTGACGTCCTCGGGTAGGTGGAGGGAGTCGGTAGGGCATCTAGGAATCTTTGGGTTGTCCGAGAATTTATAACACGGCTTTTGATGATCCTTGGTTGGGGTCTGAGCAGATTATTTGTTGCGATTGCAAATGTAATAAAATGGTGGTCCGATAGTCCAGGATTATGAGAAAAAACATTAAGATCCACAACATTTATTCCACAGGAAAAACTAGGTCCAGAGTATGACTGTGGCAGTGACTATGTCCAGAGACATGTTGGAAAAAACCCACTGAGTTGATGATGGCTCCGAAAGCCTTTTGGAGTGGTCTGTGGACTTTTCCATGTGAATATTAAAGTCACCAAAAATTAGAATATTATCTGCCATGACTACAAGGTCTGATAGGAATTCAGGGAACTCAGTGAGGAACGCTGTATATGGCCCAGGAGGCCTGTAAACAGTAACTATAAAAAGTGATTAGGTAGGCAGTATAGATTTCATGACTAGAAACTCAAAAGACAAAAACTCAGTCGCTTTTTTTTGTGTAAATTGAAATTTGCTATTGTGAATTTTAGCATCACCTCCGCCTTTGCGGGATGCGCGGGGGATATGGTCACTAATCTAACCAGGAGATGAGGCCTCATTTAACACAGTAAATTCGTCAGGCTTAAGCCATGTTTCAGTCAGGCCAATCACATCAAGATTATGATCAGTGATTAGTTCATTGTCTATAACTGCCTTGGAAGTGAGGGATCTAATATTAAGTAGCCCTATTTTGAGATGTGAGATATCACAATCTCTTTCAATAATGACAGGAATGGAGGAGGCCTTTGTTCCAGTGAGATTGCTAAGGCAAACACCACCATGTTAAGTTTTGCCCAACTTAGATCGAGGCACAGACACTGTCTCAATGGGGATAGCTGAGCTGGCCACACTGACTGTGCTAGTGGCAGACTCCACTAAACTGTCAGGCTGGCTAACAGCCTGCTGCCTGGCCTGCACCATATCTCATTGTGGAGCTAAGGGAGTTAGAGCCCTGTCTATGTTTGTAGATAAGATGAGAGCACCCCTCCAGCTAGGATGGAGTCCGTCACTCCTCAGCAGGCCAGGATTGGTCCCAGAAAGAGGGCCAATTATCTACAAATTCTATCTTTTGGGAGGGGCAGAAAACAGTTTTCAACCAGCGATTGAGTTGTGCGACTCTGCTGTGGAGCTCAACACTCCCCCTAACTGGGAGGGGGCCAGAGACAATTACTTGATGCTGACATCTTTCCAGCTGATTTACACACTGAAGCTATGTTGTGCTTGGTGACCTCTGACTGTTTCATCCTAACATCGCTGGTGCCGACGTGGATAACAATATCCCTATACTCTCTACACTCGCCAGTTTTAGCCTTAGCCAGCACCATCTCCAGATTAGCCTTAACATCGGAAGCCCTGCCCCTTTGTAAACAGTGTATGATCGCTGGATGATTCGTTTTAAGTCTAATACTGTGGGTAATGGAGTTGCCAATGACTAGGGTTTTCAATTTGTCAGAGCTAATGGTGGGAGGCTTCGGCGTCTCAGACCCCGTAACGGGAGGAGGAGAGACCAGGGAAGGCTCGGCCTCTGACTCCGACCCGTTGCATAGTGGGGAGAAACGGTTGAA
This sequence comes from Oncorhynchus mykiss, assembly GCF_013265735.2. Classification (NCBI taxonomy): domain Eukaryota; kingdom Metazoa; phylum Chordata; class Actinopteri; order Salmoniformes; family Salmonidae; genus Oncorhynchus; species Oncorhynchus mykiss. The sequence continues at coordinate 41,455,757 of NC_048570.1, forward strand.
AGTTTCTGTCGGCTGAATTAGAGACACCGGTTAAGCAATTCCTACAGCATTTTCCTCCAGAAGTCATGAGAAAATTGTCCGGTTGTGGTGACTGTGCGAGGGGATTTATACTACTATCTGTACTTATTGGTGGCACAGACGCTGTTTCATCCTTTCCTACACTTAAATTACCCTTGGCGAGTGATTGCGTCTGAAGCTGGGCTTGCAGCACAGCTATCCTTGCCATAAGGCAATCGTTCTCCTGAATATTATGAGTACAGTGACTGCAATTAGAAGGCATAATGTTAATGTTACTACTTAGCTTCGGTTGGTGGAGGTCCTGACCAATCACGTCCGGTGTGAAAAAGTTTCATGAAAAAAGTTGAGTGAGAGGGGGGGGGGGGGGGGGAGACACACGTGTGTATATATAAAACGGTCATTAAAAAGTTAAAACCATAAGGTTAGCAACAAACCGCACAGCAGCACCTAAACAAGTCTACAAGTTGTGACCGGAAATGACATTGTTGCTCTCATCTTCCTACAGTTGCAGTAAGTAGGCTTCTCTTTCAGTAGCATCCAGATGCTTGTTCCAATTCGCTTGCTTCGTGTCATTGTTTCCCACTTGACGCGAGCGGCATGCCCTGGCTATGTGTCATTTCTTCTTGCAATCCCGACGCTCAAAATCTTTGTAGTGGCACTATTCTGGGTTGTGCCCTTTTCCAGCGCAATGGTAACATGGTTTACCTGTTGCTTCCATTTTCTTGGCAATGGTTTTCTTCTCAACTGCATTTGCTTTAAAAGTATTTTGTGAAAACTGCTGTGCACTTTTCTTCGTTATTTCAAAAGAAAAATTGCATATCCACAGCAAGTGCTAATGTTACTTTTTTTTGTGTGAGCTACGTTCAGTAAACGGTCTCTCAGCTATGCACTTTTAAACACTGCACACAAATCTATCAAGTAATGACTCTTCAAGAAAGTGACCGAATGTGGCTGATAGCTAGTTTAAGAAAACTAAGTACTCACTTATCGACTCCCTCTCAGTTAACTCCTTGCATGAAACTTGCATCTTTCAGCAATAAAATGAATATTTTCAACAGCATTTTTTCACTTGGTTCTGTGGCGCACATAAGTCCATTAACAAATTGTGAGTCTTTCTGCCAACAATCGTCAGAAAAATGGCTTTAGACTTGAGCCCATTAGCTTCAAAATACTGTTCCAACCATTCCAAATAGGCTTCTAAACTTTCCTCACTTTCCTCAAAATGAAAATCCTCGGCCTTGCCGAACGCCATCTTCGGTGCTAGCTTTTCTACACAGACTGTGTCGATGGAGCTAAAGTTCTTGCTCGCTCTGTTCCCCTTCGGACAAAAACTCCATTACCTCTGTTGCCAATCTGTTGCATCCCTTGTTAAAGGAAGCAGGGTTATTTTTAGTTATTGCAAAGAGAAACTCAATAGTATAAAGCATTAACATCCCAAAGAGGTTTATTTCCAACATGACAGCAGATACAACATAGCCGGTTTCAAGTCCATCCTAACCTGCTCAAAGGAAGCACACTAGAATACCTTGGCAAACAACCAATGAGGGCCTGCCAATAAAACTATGCGCATCCAATCAGATACATATTTCCAATATCATGCACTGAACATGTGCATACCATTTTAACCAGGTGTGCTGCTTATCTCTCAAACACTATAGAAATGATTACTTTTAGGTCACTGTGCTCGAAGATAAGCCTTTTGGTTGCTAAAACCTCTTCATCATTGCCTTTCTCTGTGCATGCTGCCAGACAGTTCATAGGACAACTTTGGGGTTTGTCTTGCATTTATTTACAACACAGTGTAGCTTTCACGGGCAGCAAGTCCATACATGTTTTTTTTCCATTTTACCTGTGTACTCTCCTCACTTTAATACAAACACACACACTTTCTCCTCTGTGTTAGAGTTCTCTGTTTTGTGTCTGTGTCCAGTTAGGCAATCAGCCAATGCATTTGTGTTGGCCTGCATAACGTGCTGGACACTGGCCAACCCCCACTCTCTCCCCTCACTCCCTTTTTTCACTTTTCCCCTCCAGAGAAAAACAGTCAGAATGTTTTGTTGTTTAACCATTCTGTTTCAGGCCAATGAATGAGACAGAGGTGATCATGCAGTAGTGAAAAAATCGAATTAAGGGGAAAATATTGGGCAATTACGTTTTAGTCATGTCTTTATTTTCCTAATGCAATGGCAGACAACAGACAACTATAAAGCTGTCACGAGAGAGTTGACTTTCTTTCCATGTAACCCTTTCACACGCTCGAGTTGCTCGCGCTTTGACTTGACTTTCAATCAAGTCCGGTTCGGAGGCGCTGTGAAACCAGAAAGTTCGACAGACAGAGAGCTGGCTGGTGGCCGAGATTACTTTCCATGTGTTCTGTGTACTCCCTTCATAAACACTTTTCAATTCAAATGTGATGACCATAAACTATTAACTACAGTATGATGGTATTACAAAAAAGTTACTTATTAAACTGCTGTAGTGCAGGAATCTGCACAGACCCCTTGTTGAACTTTGTCCTCCTTTCGGGCAGGCAGGAAAACAACACTGCTAGCATAAAAGGGAGAGCAGAGCGAGTTGAGGGTTGTTGTTCTTCCAGAAGCTACTGCTAGACCGAGCTGAGCCGACCGAGGGACTTTTTACTAGACAGTAAGTGACTGCAAAATCATTTCCTAACTTTTTGTGCATGTTGATAAGACCGAGCTTAATTAACTCGCTCTCTTTTTGACGTATATAACCCTGTGATACCCGATCACTTGAACAAATTGAGACAAAGTGTTTTTCTACTTCTTTAGCTTTGCTGTTTTGCTTGTGTTGTCTCCATATGGCATATAGGCTGTATTTGATCATTTCCAGTTGATTGGCAATTGTGTGTTTCTAAAATATGAATACGCGGAGAGCGAAAGAGAACTTTCTGCACTTACCCAGCCTCACCGAACTTTGATTTTCTGCCGTTCATCAGTATGCCTTTGGTTGTGCAATATACTTTCTAAAATAACAAAAAACAACAATATCTATCCCTATAATAAGTCTAGAAATGTAAAACATTTCATACTAATCCCTCATTACCTTTTCATGTCAGCAAATAAATACCCTTCTGTCTTTTTTTTTTAATGCCATTGATACAACTGATTTCCAGGCAGCATTGCTTTTAATTAATACGTCTGATAAGGGAAAGAGACGAAATTTAGGAAGATTGGGACGCAAGCCAAAATTGAGTTGATCTTTAACTATCTTGTGTCCTACTACCAGGCACAGTATTGGGACACAGAAAATTGTGACATGGCATTGAACTACTCTACAAACCCTGTCCTCATTACCTGAGCAGACTCGTACCTGACTTGCTTTATATATATATATGCACCCCCTCAGCAGATCAAGCCTGCGGTGCAGCACCGTGATGTGGGTGGGACTAAGCCTGCTCCTGGCTCTCTGCCTGCTCCCTGGGGGCGGAACAGAGAGTGAGGGGGAAGGGACCCGCTGTAAGCAGCCACCTGGTTGGAGTATTGGGGAGGTGGAGCCTATGAAGGAGGTCATGGGCCAGGTCACGGTGGTGGCCCTACTCCAGGCCAGTTGATTGTTCTGCTTGGTGCAGGCATCCTTGTAAGTGAACCAGATAGGGCTCGGTTCCATTTTGGACCCTTAGCCACTTTCCTACCTATAGTGGAGTGTGGTTGTTATGCCTGTTCTTTTTGTTATTTGGTGATTACTTTTGACCATCTCTCCGTATCCTCACGTTTCACTTCCCTGTCGTGTTCCTCTGAGCAGATTGGATGGGCTGCGCCTGAAGCTGGAGGGTCAGGGTCTGGAGAATGTGACCTATATGGTGGTGAACCACCAGGGGGAGCAGGCCCAGCGCCTACACACCCTGCTGAGGCAGAAACTGTCTGAGAACATCACGCTATACAAACAACAGCCCAAACAGGAAGATGTGTGGCAGACCCTGGCCGGAGAGAAGGATGACTTCCTCATCTATGACAGGTCAGCTCCAGACTGTGGTCTCTCTGTCTGTCTGCGGTCAGTCTTCTCAGAAATACAAACCGTGCTCATCATGCTGTCTGTTCCCCTAACAATTATCCTTCTCTCGCTCTCTTCTCTCTCTGTCTCTCACCCAGATGTGGTCGTCTGACCTACCATATCTCCCTGCCCTACTCCATCCTGGGTACTCCCTATGTAGAGAACGCCATCAAGGAGACCTACTGCACACGCGTCTGTGGGGACTGCACGTATGAGGTACACACACACACTGGGCGTGTCTGTGTTTGTATGTGAGAATTAGCTCTGAGTTATGGAAAACAAACCGAGACCCCTCTTTTCCCCACACAGAGCAAGGAGATCCCAGCAGAGTGCAACAGGACAGTAGAGGCAAAGCCTGAGGGAGAGGAGAAGCCAGTCACCGGAAGGGAGACAACTCATGGTGGACACGGCCATCATCACCATGGTCACGGTCACAATGGCAACCGCCATGGTCACAATGGCAACCGCCATGGTCACGATCACCATGGTGAGAGGGGGATGGGGCGCGGTCACGGTCGTGATCATGGGGCCGAGCAGCAGCACCAACATGACACTGAGGGGCTCCAACACGGCCAGGCCCATGGCCAGTTGCACGTTGGTCAGGAGCATATGGGTCAGCAGGCAGTGCAACTGGGCCAGATGCCCCAGGAAGGGCAGCGAGGCCATATTATGCAGAATCCCTGAGTGAAGGGGAAGTCCAGGTGAAAGGCGGAGCACAGCTGACAGTGGAAGGAGGGGTCTGATCTAAGTCCCTCTTCCAAGGCCAGCTGATGCTGACACTGACGGAGGCTGTTTGGCGATGGGGTGAGCAACGAGCCAATCGGGCTCTGACACTGTGATGAGGCGCTGCCCGCCTCCTGACAGTGACAGGGACTGATAGGCCTCAGGGAGACCTGACAGTGACGCTCGTCCCTCGCTGACTGACAGCAGCCTCAGCCAGTCATGTGAGCCTGACCCCTGGGTGTTGAGAGCTGAGGGTGAGGGCTGCTGTAAGCAGGGCCATGGCTCTGTGACAGTTACCTTGCTATACCTTATAGGCCTCAGATTAACATCTGTGAGACAAACACCCGGGGCGAACCGCTCTTATAACATCTTACCAACTAGTATTACCCTGGGACCGTGAAGCCACCCCTGACAGGGAGAGATGGGAGGACACACATTGGGTGTGGTAGGTGAATGCCAAGCCTAAACCCATTACGATATGGGGGAAAGGATTGCATTTGAGATGTGACCATAGTGATGGCAAGGTGGGTGTCCTCCACCATCTCTGTCAGTGCGTTGGTGTCACCCTCCCAGGAGTGTATGGGGTGATTATGTTAACGTTTCTCCTGCTCTGTTTTGCTCCCTCCATCCACAGTGAAGGCAGGCGCAGAAACTACGCTCTAGTGGCGTCTGTCTGATGTCCGGCTGGGGAGAGGGGAACGGGAGGGACTTATAATATGACCACCCCCTAAAGTTCAAAATATCGAGAGCTTTGGAAGGAGTATGTAGTAGTAGTTGCCTATGCTGAACAAACTGGCATGATGGCTGGGAGAGATAGACCTGAACCAAAGTTGTTATACTCAGTGTTAGCAAAACCAATTTGGTCCAAATACATTATTGATAGTTCAGATTTTTTTTATTAGGCCTCCAAAAAAATTGGGATCTCACTAACATTTTACTTTTGCAATTTAATTAACTCTCAGGTGTTTTGGAGCAGTAGTGTGTTATGTAGATAAAGCTTTCAAACGTCAGTATCCATTGCTTACAGCTGTGAGGATGTGTGTTTAGTTAGTCACTGAGTTATTTTAGTTTGGCAATATTGCACATATGTATAATGCACTCTTTGTGAACTAGCAAAACAGAGAACTGTTTTCAACTAACAAAATAGTGAACACTTTTTTTCGACTAACAAATGATCGGGAACACTTTTTAACTAGCAAAAGAAACCGTCTAGAATGAGAGGTGGGTAAACAGAAAAGATTGAACGATTGTTTGAATCCATTCTGTACTTAATGAAGGGCTCTAGGGGAAGACAACTGTCACCTAGAACACCTGATGCTTTGTACAGAACACGTTCATTCTGACTGTGGACTGTTAGGTGGTGTAGCATGTAAGAAATGCCGAATAAAGATGGTTGATGCACTCATATTGCAATGTTGTCTTGTTTATCTACTGTGTGTGTGTGTGTGTGTGTGTGTACAGAGGGAGACAAGGGAATATTTCGCCTTTTATAAGCCATGTTAATCTCTGGCCTGTCACCTGACAGACAGACTGATCTTTAGATTGATTTGTTGAAATGCAAACAAAACAAGTAGTGATTGACTGAAAATGTTACGCAATCATTTGAGAAGCTTTTTGGAGTGTTTTCACTGTCAAAGAATTTGGCACGTTGCCAACACGTGTCTGGCACTTCAACACGTGACTCACATGTTAGTCAAGTAGTGGGAGTGATATGACCACAAAAATGGGTAACACTTTAATTTTGATAGTCCAGTTGTACATCCTCAACAGACTATCAGTAACATTTCAACTAACCCTAGCTCTAACCCTAAACTTAACCCTGATCCTAACCCTCAACATTAACCCTTACCCTAGCCCTAACCCTTATTCAAAACCTAACCTTCACCTTAGCAAGCAGTTGCTTATCAACATATAGTATGACCATCTACAGATGGACGATCCAAATAAAGTGAGACCCCAAAAATGTATCGTAATAATCACGGGCAACTTTTAAGTAGTTTGTGTGTAAAGTTTGATGCATGGTTTTAACAGTACATTAAAGCACACAAGCGCTTTTATTATTCTACATTTAAAAAAACTTTGCCTGCAATTCAGAACAACCACCACCAGATAGAAGAGGAGATCTGTAAAAGGTTCTAGAGCTCTCCTGCCAGGGTGAATCATTTTGTAGGTGCAGCCTGTAGACTAGTTCTTCTTATCGGGAAATACAGGTTAAGAGTCAGTGTTGCTTTTCCTTTGCGCAGAATACTGGTATCACAAAATAAATTCCAGGGAGGAAAATTGCTTCAAAATGTCAGTTGGGTCATTCCACCAATTCAGTGCCTGGTTGAAAATACTTAATTTGAACATTCTGTCAGAAAGAGCACATGTTCAACTTCATAAGAGGTTAACTGATTTAAAAAAAAATACTATAGTAAGTGCCAAATAAAGTAACAGGGTTGACGATTTCTTCTTAAATCAGCCATAAATCTACTTGTGACCGGGGGAATGGGAGCTTGCTGTGTACGACCGGGAGTGGCAATTGAATCAAGATTCACAAAAAAATTGAAATTATAAAAACAATTCTAGCCTGTCTATGGGTAACAGGGTTGACATTTTCTAATCTACCCACTCAGTTTTCCACCACAAAACACCAAAAAATTTCCAAAAAGAGTAGAACCAGCTGACCTGCTTTTTTACTATTAAATGTTAAAATATTTTAAAAGGAATAGTTTCACCATAACAGGGTTGACCATAACAGGGTTGAATAGTTTCACGTAACAGGGTTGACCTTAATGAGGGACAGACGTAAATTAATCATTAATCACATTCAATAAATAATTTTCTTCAGAAATGACTGTCAAAGCAACAAAATAACTAGGACTTCACGATGAGGGTGAACTTGGATACATTTTGGGATTAAGTGGGTTAAAATCTTCCTAAAGTGATACAGGGTTGACGGAGGGACATGACAAAATGTTTAAAGGCTTGCTAAAGTGCCAAAATTCCTCATATAAAACATTCTCAGTATGATCTGTATTATAGGGAACTTCATTTATTATAACAAGCCTTTAAAATTCAATATTGGTGGACAACTTCTAATTAAAATATCAAAGGGACGCAAAAGGAACTTTTTGTGGAACAACCCAGTTATGACAATAGTCAACTCCCTCTCTGTCTGTCAGTGTAGGCTGCTGAGGGGAGGTTGGCTCATAATAATGGCTGGAATGGAGTGATATGTATGATACATTTCCAGCCACTATACTCCATTCAAGCCATTCAACACCATTCCAGGGGCTCCCGAGTGGTGCAGCGGTCTAAGGCACTGTATCTCAGTGCTAGAGGCGTCACTACAGACCGTGGTTCGATTCCAGGCTGTATCACAACTGGCTGTGATTGGGAGTCCCATAGGGCAGTGCACAATTGGCCCAGCATCGTTAGGGTTGGGCTGCGGTAGGCCGCTATTGTAAATAATAATTTGTTCTTAACTTGTCTAGTTAAATAAAGGTAAAAAATGAACATTTCCAGCTAGTCCAGCCATTACTATGAGCCGTCCTCCCCTGAGCGGCCTCCATTGGTGTCTATATAGTAGGCATAATATTGCTGCAGAACGCTAATAATAGTTGTGTTAATAAGATTGATGATACACTGAAATCCTTAGTTTAGCTACGTAAGTGTATGTAAACTTCCGACTTCAACTGTATATTTAAAAAACATTTTTTTTAAATCTTTTAGCTGATCCAAGATTTTCTCAGGTAAGGCCCTTGAGAGTCACATAGCTAGTCAACAAATCAAACAATCAAAACAGACCTTTTTACTGTGACCAGTAGGTTACCTTTGTGTGACCAAATGTGACAGACTCAGACCGATAGTGGTCAAGTTCCTAAGGTTCGAGGACAAAATGGCTGTTCTGGAGATTGCCAAAAACTTGAGAGGAACCAACATCTTCCTCAAAGAGGACTTCTCTGAAGATGTGTGCAAGAGGCAGAAGTAACCTATCCCAGCTATGCAAGCTGCCATAGATGTCCACGCTCCCTCCCAAAAGCTTGGGAGGAGTGAGAGAGCCAAGCTTCTGAGTCAGTAGCTTCAGCACAACGTCACACAAATGCAGCAAAAAGAAAGGAGGACCAAGGCACTCTTCGTATAATTAATTAAAATGCCTTTATTTGTATGGCATGTTCAATGGAAAGAAAGTTTCAAACACACACACACGCAGATATACCAACTGACACTCACAAGTGCCTGCCTGACTGATTGATCATATCTTCACTAACGCTGGAGAGCTTTGCTCCAAAGCAATATCAGTTCCCATTGGCTGTAGTGACCATTGTGAACATTGTGGCAATAACAAGGAAAGCCAAAGTGCTCAAGGTTGGGCCTAAAGTAATTTATAAGAGATCTTATATCTTCTTGTCGAAGATGTAAAAAATGTATGTTGGTCTGATGTGTACGAGGAATTGAATCCAGATACAGCACTGGACGTTTGAATAAAAATGAGTAATGCCAATTGTTGACAAGCATGTACCTGTTAATTAAGATAACTGTTTGACGCCCCCTGGATTGACAATTAATTGAAAAATTGTATGGTTTAAAGAAATTAGGTAAAAGAGTTGGCAAACAATCAATTGAGACATTTTGACATTTTACTGTCCCGTTGGGATTTTGTGACTAAACTTAACAAAAAATATTAAATTATATTACCAAACCAAGATAAACGACAAAACACAATGGGAAAAGACTTTGCAGTACCTTCAATTATATTATGGGCAGAAAAGTTGATGGGATCACTTATAACAAAACCTTCAGATAGTGCCAATCATTCCAATTACTATTTCACTAGTAGAACTCAGAAGTGAAATGCCAACATTGAATCATCATATTTGTGTATACAAGATCTACAGTAACAATGCTATTTTGAATTTGGTCAAGTTAGTGTTGCAGAGCTGGAAAATCGATTCTAACCCATCAACAGGGTTGGGGAGTAATGGATTACATGTAATTAATTACGTGTAAGGGATTACAAAAAACGGTAACGGTAAAATCGTTACGTTACCAGCAAAAATATTGTAATCAGATTACAGATACTTTTGAAAACTAGATTTTGCAACAGCTGCATAGTGCGGATCCAAGCCTATGGAATAAATTAGGGATTTTATTGCTCAATCTAATTGATGCTAATGAAAAAAAAATCCATATGTCTAATGGACACCAAATGGAAGCTTGCACACTTTTGATATACTTAAAAGGGGCAATCTGTAGTTGCTACATCCATACACACACACACACACACACACACACACACACTTGAAGTTGGACGTTTACATACACTTTTGTTAGAGTCATTAAAACTCGTTTTTCAACCACTCCATGACCCCAAGCATACTTCACAGTTGTGGCAAAATGGCTTAAGGACAACAAGGTCAAGGTATTGGAGTGGCCATCACAAAGCCATGACCTCAATCCTATAGAACATTTGTGGGTAGAACTGAAAAAGCGTGTGCGAGCAAAGAGGCCTACAATCCTTATTCAGTTACACCAGCTCTGTCAGGAGGAATGGGACAAAATTCACCCAACTTATTGTAGGATGCTTGGGGAAGGCTACCTGAAACATTTGACCCAAGTCAAACAATTTAAGGCAATGCTACCAAATACTAATTGAGTGTATGTAAACTTTTGAACTACTGGGGAATGTGATGAAAGAAATAAAAGTTGAAATAAATAATTCTCTCTACTATTATTCTGACATTTCACATTCTAAAAATAAAGTGGTGATCCTAACTGACCTAAAACAGGGATTTCTTTTACGAGAATGTAATGTCAGGAATTGTGAAAAACAGTTTAAATGTATTTGGCTAAGGTGTATGTAAACCTCCGACTTCAACTGTAGACATTTCCAGTTACAATAGTAATTTACAACATTAACAATGGCAACACTGTATTTCTGATCAATTTTCTGTTATTTTAATGGGACAAATGTGATTTCCTTTCTAAAACCAGGACATTTCTAAGTGCCCCTAAACTTATGAACGTTAGTGTATATATCCATTGATTCTTGAAGAATATAAATGCCTCATGAGTTCAACTGTCACACTCCATGAGAACCAAAAATATAAGCTTGTTTTCCCCCAATGTTTGTAAACATTGTAAATGTAGCCTCATAACATGGTCAAAACAATCATTTTTAAATCATGGATGGTCAGTAATTGCATTCATAGCTCTGTCTTAATCTGAGAGTGGTTACATTTCTCCAGGCCCATTCCTCAGCTTTTTACCAAAACAGAGGTAGGACGACCGTTTTGTTATTGTTTCATCTTTGGATTTTCCCTTTAAACAGCTGCATATTATCAAGATATCAAAGTGTCACCAACAAAAAGGTAAACAATAGGCCTATAGCAAATGCAGCTTATGAAATTCATTTTTCACATGTAAATAGCACTTTTCAGTAGTGCTCAAAGCATGTCATTCCATGAGTGCAGCATTTATTTGTCAACTTGAATCACTGAGCCCAATCAGTCCTCCATGACAACAAAATCATAAACAACAGAATAGTGCTGGCTAATAAGTGCTTCGTTTTGGGTTAAACAATTTGGCTAATCTATACTTCCAAGTCCTATTCTTGAAGATCAAGGGGTATAACATTTATTGGAATGGCTGGAATTCTAATACAGTTTAAGTAGTTTTTAAGGTATATAATTTAATCACATGTAGTAGAAAGTGATGGTTTAGAAGACTGACTTAACCAACCCATAAAGTACATTTTAACATCCATATATGGCCAGCTATATAAACTTTGAACATTGATTTACCTTGCAATAGATGTCGTTCAATTGGTAACCATGTAAAAGTTTAAAAAAAAAATTGTGATCAATTCGTAGAGAGGTTAGAGAGGTTAGAAAAATGATCTAGATCCTCTGAGGCTGTGGAGGGATCCAAGTTGTGGATTTAAAAAAAACTATAATCAGCGTACAATGACACCTTTGTTTTTAGGGCCTGGATTTCTAATCCCTTGATATTATTGTTGGATCTAATTGTAATAGCTAAAATGTTGATGGCCATAGTAAATAGATGTGCTGATAGTGGACAACCTTGTTTTACTGCTCTTGACAGTTTAAAACTTTCTGAGAAGTATCCATTATTTATTATTTTACACCTAGGGTTACAATACATGATTTTAACCCATTTTATAATAGATTCTCCAAAATTGAAATGTTCCAGGCATTTATATATAAACTCCAGGCGTACTTTATCAAAAGCCTTTTCTAAGTCAGTTATCAATAGCAGACCTTGTTTCCCAGTTTTGTCATAGTGTTATATTGTTTCCAGTACTTGCCTTACATTATCTCCAATGTATCTGTCTGATTAGAATGAATAATGTCCGACAAAACCTTTTTAATTCTACACCCTATACATTTTGCTCGAATTTTTTGCATCACAATACTGAAGTGTAACAACACCTGTTTCAGTAATAATGAAAATCAGACCTTCTTGTTGAGTGTCTGATAATCTACCATGTACATAGGAGTGGTTAAAACATGCTAATAACGTCCCTCTGAGTATTTCAAAAAAAGGTTTGCTATATCTCAACTCGTACGCCATCCAGCCTTGGAGTTTTCCCGGATTTAAAGGCTTTAATTGCGTCAAGAAGTACCTCCTCTGTAATTTCGCCTTCACATGAGTCTTTCTGTACGGCTGTTAATTTGACATTATTAATAGAAAAAAAAATCCAGACAATTAGCTTCGGTTAGACGAGATGGAGATGACTGAAACTAAACATATGCTTAAAGTACTTTGCTTCCCCTTTCAAAATATAATTTGGTGAATCATGGGTGACTCATTTGCAACAAGTTTTCAGAAACAAACAGCAAAATTACATTTTTTTTACAAAACAACATGGCACAATAGAGACTGTGAAATAACACACACACAAACAAACACACACAGACACTAACACACATTATTCTTTAGTTGTATTGTTTGTATATCGTATTTAAAATGTGCGTGACTGTACTTGTCTATCAGTGTATCAGTGTTTTGTTACTTATAGTGTTTTGTGTTTTTGTGTGGACCCCAGAAAGAATAGTTTGGAGAAAGCTCATGGGGAACGAATAAACCAATAAATGTGACCAGTGTTTATTCTCTTTCTTTCCTCATGTTAACACTGTAGCATGTATCACAAACAACCAGTGCCTTACCTCTGAGGCCTAAGTTTGGCCTGTTCACAGCACATATACTTAATGAGTTACGTAATGGGGTCAAGGCATCCTCTTCCACCTATAAAAAGCACCTTCCATCTTCCAGCCTCCAGAACCATCGCTACAGCAACTCATCCCTGTAATGGAGCTGAATGACCATTGAGAATGCTCCTCTGAAAAAGTGGAACAAGCAAGCAGAAGCAATAAACGAGGGCAGGGTGGGCAGCTAGCGTGGGCGTAATTGGCCTGAAGATCCAATACAGGGGGGAGTAGTGACTTATGGGTAATTACCTGCAATGTCCAAAGACGCAGAGCTGTGAGAGGCTGGCTCTCTGATCGAATCAGCCCCACACTGTGCAGCAGAGTACACAGGCTTTGTCTAATTGGCCGATCTGCTTTCCCCACGACACAGGGCTGCTTCCAGGACGCTTCCTGGTCCACTTAGTCACGGAGAGAGACACACACAGATGCATGGACAAATGCACACACTCTCATAAGTACACACACACACTCTCTCTCTCTCTTTCTTTACTCCTTGCACCGTCACAGTACATTGAGAACTCAACCTAAAGTGTGAAATATATTATTTCATTCTGCATCAGAAGGTTTATTAGTCAATACATTCAGGCCTTAGCGAAGTTAAATTATGCTCCTACTTCATTCTGCATCAGAAGGTTTATTGGTCCATACATTCAGGCCATACATACTTTGTATCTAAACAGGCACTTGTCCATGTTGTTCACATATTGTAGGTATTGTGAGAAATGACAATGTACAAATACGTAACTGACAAAGATAATATATATTTATTGTGTACCTTTTTGAAAGATATTGAACATTAAACAAAAGAGGAAAACAATTCAGAACACGCCAACTTAAGCATGAGAAACCCGTCGAACATCAAGCCCCTTGAACCAGATCCTGTCAAATGATGTCAAGCATGCTGTATAGCCAATATCATCACTAGCCAATCAACGTCAAGCAAACAAACAAAACCTGAGCCAGTGGAACATTTTGCAACTAAAACTAGAGTTTATAATGGACAAACTGAGGTAAATCCCTCCCCGTTTGCTACCATTTTAAGAAACCGTTTAAGAAACTTTTCGCAACAGAAACAGCGTAATGATTTAAAAGTCACTATAGCCCCCTTCCTCGTCTCTCTTTTAATGTCAACATATGAAAATGTTAAGATGTCTTTGACACAAATGACATGGGATTGTAGAAAAGCAAAAGACAATATAGGGTTTAGTTACAGCAAGATATTGGCTTATGTCTTGAAATAATACTTGTACTACTGTATCTATACTGTATGACCATATACAAAATACTCTGTAGGAATGTTTCTTATAGGCTGATCAACACACACATTATCTTATCTTTCTGGTGAATATCAAGGCAATATTGTAAAGAATGTCATTGAAGCTTATTGATAGGTTTCTCCCTGTCCAATTCTTATAAACTCAGCAAAAAAAGAAACATCCCTTTTTCAGGATCCTGTCTTTTAAAGATAATTCGTAAAAATCCAAATAACTTCACAGATCTTCATTGTAAAGGGTTTAAACACTGTTTCCCATGCTTGTTCAATGAACCATAAACAATTAATAAACATGAACCTGTGGAACGGTCGTTAAGACACTAACACTTGGACGGTAGGCAATTAAAGTCCCAGTTATGAAAATCTTAGGACACTAAAAGAGGCCTTTCTACTGACTCTGAAAAACACCAAAAGAAATATGGCCAGGGTCCCTGCTCATCTGTGTGAACGTGCCTTAGGCATGCTGCAAGGAGGCATGAAGACTGCAGATGTGGCCAGGACAATAAATTGCAATGTTCGTACTGTGAGAAGACAGCGCTACAGGGAGACAGGACGGACAGCTGATCGTTCTCGCAGTGGCAGACCACGTGTAACAACACCTGCACAGGATCGGTACATCCAAACATCACACCTGCGGGACAGGTACAGGATGGCAACAACAACTGCCCGAGTTACACCAGAAATGCACAATCCCTCCATCAGTGCTTAGATTGTCTACAATATGCTGAGAGAGGCTGGACTGAGGGCTTGTAGGCCTGTTGTAAGGCAGGTCCTCACCAGACATCACCGGCAACAACGTCACCTATGGGCACAAACCCACCGTCGCTGGACCAGACAGGACTGGCAAAAAGTGCTCTTCACTGACGAGTCGTGGTTTTGTCTCACCAGAGGTGATGGTCGGATTCGCATTTATCGTCCAAGGAATGAGCGTTACACCGAGGCCTGTACTCTGGAGCGGGATCGATTTGGAGGTGGAGGGTGTGTCATGGTCTGGGGCGGTGTGTCACAGCATCATCGGACTAAGCTTGTTGTCATTGCAGGCAATCTCAATGCTGTGCATTACAGGGAAGACATCCTCCTCCCTCATGTGGTAGCCTTCCTGACATGACCCTCCAGCATGACAATGCCAC
Organism: Oncorhynchus mykiss; assembly: GCF_013265735.2. NCBI lineage: Eukaryota > Metazoa > Chordata > Actinopteri > Salmoniformes > Salmonidae > Oncorhynchus > Oncorhynchus mykiss. The sequence goes on from NC_048570.1 coordinate 41,471,128, forward strand.
CAGCCATACTGCTCGTCCTGTGTGTGATTTCCTGCAAGACAGGAATGTTACGTGTTCTGCCATGGCCAGCGAAGAGCCTGGTTCTCAATCCCATTGCGCACTTCTGGGACCTGTTGGATCGGAGGGTGAAGGATAGGGCCATTTCCCCCAATGTCTGGGAACTTGCAGGTGCCTTGGTTGAAGAGTGGGGTAATATCTCACAGTAAGAACTGCCACAGATGGTGCAGTCAAAGAGAAGGAGATGCATTGCAGTACTTAACGCAGCTGGTGGCCACACCAGATACAGACTGTTACTTTTGATTTTGACGCCCCCCCCCCCCCCCCCCCCCCCTGTTCAGGAACACATTATTCCAAATCTGTTAGTCACATGTCTGTGGAACTTGTTCAGTTTATGTCTCAGTTGTTGAATCTTGTTATGTTCATACAAATATTACACATGTTAAAGTTTGCTGAAAATAAACGCAGTTGACAGTGAGAAGGCGTTTCTTTTTTTGCTGAGTTTACAATGTAAAAACAGATTCTGCTATGCATTCATGATAGATAATTCACAGATACTTGATTTAGTCTGAAATTCAAAATATGGACAGGGAAAAACTAAATATGGATATATAACGGGTGTCCACCTACCTTTGGTCATATAGTCTATTTACTTTTTACTCCCACACATTTTCCCTGATATGCAAAAGTACTCGTTTCATGTCGAATGCTTAGCAGGAGAGCAATATGGTCCAATTTACGCACCTATCAATATAACACGTTGTCATCCCTACTGCCTCTGATCTGGTAGAATAATTAGACACCAATACTGCATTTGTAAATTATGTGAGTGTTGGAGTGTGCCCCTGGCTGTCCGTAAATACATTTTAAAAATAAGAAAATTGTGCCATCTGGTTTGATTAATATAAGGAATTTCATGTATAGCATTTACTTTTACTTTGTACTTTTACTCAAGTATGACAATTGAGAACTTTTTCCACCACTGTACATAAGTACATTTAAACTAGATACCTTTAGACTTCTACTCAAGTAATATTTTAGTGGGTGACTTTCACTTTAGTCATTTTCTTTTAAGGTATCTTTACTTTTACTCAAGTATGATCATGTACTTTTTCCACCACTGCACAAATGGTAAACAGATGTCTCGTAAGCTTGAATAGAGTTGTTCTCCGTTCTCTCTTCCTATATCTGTAACTTTTCAAACATCCATAAATGTGACTTGTTTCAAATACAAATACAAATAAATTGTTAAATTACGAGCCTAGTTGGTTTAGCCACAGAAAACGTGAGCAACCTTCTCGCTGGCCATGATTGGCTGAGATAATGAGTGGACATGACGAGAGATGAGTTTGGATTGGTCTGCCATATAGCACGCTTCTGTCTATTTGAGCTGGTCAGTATGTCTAGGTAATCCTGTCTAACACGGCTTTTGTTTTAATGTATCAAGTAGTATAACTGCATAACTGTTGCGCTCCACTTTCTGGAGGACCGAGTTTTGAAATTAGTGGAATTCGAGTATGATAGCTAAGGAGCTGGAGAAACCACCTGTCTCCGGATTACATCTTCAAACTAAGGGCAACCGTGGCATCCGACAGGAGATGGGTCCATCCATGAATCATGATGTATACGGTCTAGCTAGCTACATTATAAGATAGTCTAGCTAGCTTCCTTTATCAGATATTACACGTTTCTATTTTGACAGAAAGTGGTTTTATTTCAAGTTAAAGTGTGCTGTTATCTAGCTAACGTTAGCTGGCTGGCTCGCTAGCTCACGTTATGTGGATGATCTTAATATTTCGTATCTCAGAGCCATTTTCTTGGCTAGTTATAGCCGAATGTTAGCTAAGACAATTTCAAATTTTGCTAAATAAGACTGGTTTGAGCCGGCCTGTCACAAATGTTATACGAGTACTTAAATATTTAAATAATCTGATATCTCTTTCCTTATACTGTATATACACAAAGGCACCTCTGGCTTATTCAGTTTTGTTGCAAAGTTTTAGAATGCTGCAGATAGAAATGCAATGTATAGATAGAGCTGACACTTTTTCATATTCTACTACACAACATAGAATGATGTCTGTTGAAGACAACGCATTTCGATCTCAACCTTCTGTGAAGTTGCACCCTAATGTATAAGCCCGCGGTAAGGCTGCATGCAGGCGGGGAAATGTACCTAACAGCAACATTTCTGATTAGTAACAAAACAAAATACAACACACATAGTTGTTACGGCACTTGTAGATTTCTGTTTCAATGTTTGCATGCTGGTCTCATCAGCAATGGCGGCAGCAGCAGTTCACTTAATCATTTCTCAACGAAGCAGAGAGAGCGAGAGAGAATAGCCTTGCCAGAGAATGGCACACTTGAACAGGTTGTGTTGTGATATTATCTGTTTAAAAACACTTATCATGAATTGTTGAATAGACAACTGAAAAGTGATATTGTCCACGTTGAACTCTGAACTGAACATTCTTAACGTGCCGGCATAATATATGTTTCATATTTACGAATCGTAACGGTCAAGAGCTCCTGTAGGGAACACCACAAAATAGTCACAGATATTCTGCACTTACAGATAGGCTTTCAGTCCTTGTGATGCAGTTTGTACAGTCTTAGAAAAAAAGGTGTTATCTAGAACCTACAAGGGTTCTTCTGCTGTCCCCATAGAAGAACCCTTTGGAGAACCATTTTTGGTTCTAGGTAGAAACCTTTCGGTTTCAAGGTGGCGCAGCGGCTCCCGGGTGGCGCAGCGGTCTAAGGCATTGCATCTCAGTGCAAGAGGCGTCACTGCAGTCCCTGAATCCGGCCGAGATTGGGAGTCCCGTAGGGCGGTGCACAATTGGCCCAGCGTAGTCCAGCTGGAGTAGGCCGTCATTGTAAAAAATAAATTTGTTCTTAACTGACTTGCCTAGTTAAATAAAAGTAAAAAAAAAAACAAGTAGAACCCTTTCCACAGAGGGTTCTACATTGAACCCAAAAGGGTTCTACCTGGAACCAAAGGGTTTTCCTATGGGGACAGCCGAAGAACCCTTTTTTTCCCCCTAAGAGTGTATACGCTGAATGGATCTGACAGAATGTCACAGTCATACACAGAGACAAGACTCTCCAATAATGATGGCCCTGAAAGGTTCACATTCACCTTTAAAGCGCTCCATTGCCTATGAACAAGTATGACTACACTGTACAATGTCCAACACCAAACACATACTCATACATACAGCTGCTCACCCAACCACTGGATCTGATGGTTTCCTTTCGGGATGAAGATGATCTTTCTCCTGATGATACATGTATAATCTGCTGTGTCTACGGAGCGTCTTGTCAATTACTAATGCAGATCAGATACACAAACTAGTACCTTTCCAATTCACCACCAGTTTTTTTTTTTTTTACAACAATGTGTGTGCGTGTGTATATGTCAGCTCAAAAGAAAAGTGGATACGGTCTTTTCCACGTTTTGAAATGGTGTGCATGTATGTGCTTGCGTGTGTGTGTGTGTGTGTGTGTGTGTGTGCGTGTGTGTGTGTGCTTGCTTGCTTGGGCATGTTTGCAAAGTTGGGTGCATATAGAAAACCCTGAGTGTCTAAGTACGTTTCACTACATCAAAAGAGGCTCATTCCACTATCATAAAGCTCAAGCGACAGCACATTAACATTGGCATTGCAGCTGCATTGAGAACCGTAGAAACACAGAGAGAAAGACATATCCTAAGTACCCCTTTACACATTTTCAGTTATTGTCCCTGCAATTAAAATGAAGGCAAAGTAAGTAGAACATACAAAAGCAGTCTTTCCTGTATTGTGAGACTCCAGTCTGTGCTTGTTAATGTCTCATTACACAAGTGAAACATGTTCGCTGTTATGAGCTGCCTATTTATTATGGTAATCAGAGTGAGTTTTCACATTGAGTACAGACAGGTTGTCTAATGGCTGTGTTCAATACTGTGACCTCAGTCTGGTAACGATTCGATGATTCTGCTGCAAGAATTCAAAGCTAAATATAAGCATGAGAATGTGCTACTAAGCAAAATAACGAGGGCTAAATGAACGACAATAGTCACCAATAGTCACTTTGCGCTCATTGTAGTGGTAAGTTTGACAAAACAGCACACTTAAGTGTTCTGTCAATTAATGAGGCGATAACGATGATGTAACTGTGTGTGCGTGTGTGTGATTGTATAAATGTGCTTGTTACTCTCCATTATATTCTGTTACTTGATCCATCTACAGTATAGTTAAGACTTAAGCCAATATGCTACAGTATTAAATATCTATATGTTATATGACATATGTGAGCTTGTTTCTTTACTCACTTCTCTCTGACATTTCTATAATAGATCATAGTAGGAAACATTAAGGTGGGACTGGGTGTGTCTGCAAGGAACATGTTTACATAGCACTTAATCAGTCAAATGATAGATACCTTTAAGTATCAGATAACATACAACTAGAATCATGTCTGAGCTTGTCTGTCTATGTATTTGTGGTGCATAAGTGTATCTGTGTGTAACCTTATATTAGAAATCTGTGCATTTAAAGGTTTCAGACTGTGGGTTTTTGGGTGTCTCGGTCTTAGTCAGACAGAGCACTGTAAGATTTGTTCAACACAAGTCTTCCTTTAAGCTCTGTCAAACCAGAAAGGCCAATTTACTCTTTCCTCAAGTTCCAGTATCACTTATATAAAACCCAAACACAACATCTAAACGTTTCTCTTTCCCAGCTTCCCTTCCATCACCCTCTCAAACAAACACCGTGCCTGTCTGTCCCGTAACATATTTGGTTTCAGGTAGAACAAGACCGTCTTTCTGGGATGATTACTGACTTCCTGGCCTGTGAACTCTGACCTCTATGCCCCAAGGCCTCCTGGGATGTGTTTTTTTCTTTAAGGCAAGAGGTTGCCTAACAGGTCCGGGGTGAGGTACCCTATGGGCATTGTGGGCAGGGGCTTGGAGGATGGTTGTGGGGGGCAGGAGGGGGACCCCTGGGGGGAAGGAGGGTTGAGGAGAAGGCTATGCTGGGAGTCAACATCTTGAACCACAGTGTAGTCCAAAACAGGGGGCAGGAACTGAGCAGGGGAGTTGGGAAGGATGTACAGGGACTGGTAGTCCCCTAGGGGGGTGGTATGCAGGAGATAGGGGGGAGGTGGGGGGAAGGCGTGGTAAACCTCCCCAGGTGAGGAGGGGTCAGGGGTACTGATTTGCCGGCCACTACTCTCTGTCGTGTAGCCCCCAGCCTCAGGATCCACCACCAGCAGCTGAGACTGCAATTTCTTATTTATTCTCTCCTCCTCCTCCTCCTCCTCCTCCCCTTCACTCTCCTCCTCTCCTCCTTCCATCTTCCCAATCTTCTTCTTATCCTCCTCTGTTGTTATAGCATTCTCTGGGGCTCTGACCTGCTGGCCTGGTGAGAGCACCACCCCTCCAGCGGGCATTACATCGCTGACCTGGGCATAGAAGTTTATGTTGACCCAGCTATAAGGGCCTCCCAGCTGGGTCTGGACCAGGGGCCTCTCCCCTCCCTCTGGAGCTTGGAGCCCTGGGCATGGGACATCCAGCACCTCTAGAGCCGGGGGGTTGGAGTGGCTTCGCAGGTTCCCCAGGCAGGGTTCAACTTTTTCAGGTTGGCTGGACAGGAGGGCAGTCATCAACATTAGGGTCTCCTGGTCAGGCAGCTCTGGATCATAGTCATTATCAGGGATGCTGAGAGAGAGAGAGAGCGAGAGAGAGAGAGAGAGAGAGAGAGAGAGAGAGAGAGAGAGAGAAAGGAGAAAAGAGAGTTACCATTCCAGTTGTCATCGCTACTGTAAGAGCTGCTTCATGCCTCCATAAGAGGCTCCAGTCTACACTTTCCTAATGTACAGCAGCCTACAGCTAGACACGAATGAGCATCCAATCCATCCAACAAGTATACGTTAATGACAGTAGGCCTACAGTTGACTCTTTCGGTTAGAAGCATACATTATTTTGGATTTGTGTGCACATGTTTTAACGGCAAAACATAATTCAATGTTACGTAGGCATAGTTACACTTAGTGCATTTTCCGAGATCTCCAAGATCCAGGATTCGTACAGGGTTTAATGTTCAATGTTCGAAGTCAATTGTTAAATGCTTAATAATGACAAATAACACCAATAAATGTCATTCATGTCAGGAAAGAAAGACGTGTTTTGTGTCACACGATCGGTGAAGACTCCAAGCAATCAACTCATGAATTATGAACAACTCATGAAATAGTGTGTAAACATGTTTTCATTCAATTATTATATTGAATGTCGGCTACCTGTTCTGTATGTGTTCATGTGTGTCAAATTGCCTCGGCTAAGAGGGTGGGCTACCAGCAGTGGTGTAGGCCTAGTGATGAGTAAACGCAAGTAAATGCAATTTGCTCACTTTTTTTCCAGAAAAATGCAGTGAAAGTATAGGGAGTGTTACTTTTTTCACCTCCACCGGCAATCAGAGATTACCCACCAATTTCTTTTTACCACTACATCACTGGCTGCCGGTAGGCCTGTTTGAAATTCATGGTAATACACATTGAAGCCTAGTCATGTAAATTGACCATCCAGTTTTTCCTGGTACAGTTTCAGCCACATTTCAGCTGTCCCGGCTTTTCAGGCTACAAAATAGGTCAATTTGTAAGCAAGATGCATCAATTAAAGATGCACTATGCAGAACTTTCCTGGTTGCAAAAATTCTAATAGTTCGCCTAAATTTCAGTTTTTCTGACAAAACAAGCAAGAATAGTGTAAAGAAACATTGCACCATGTAAACCGCTGTGAAATATATTTTCCATAACCAACAATATTATATTTTCAGATGTTTGAAGCTGATGTACAAAACTGAAAGTAAAAAATGCAAAAATGAAACTTAAGAATGGGAAGCATAGAATAGCGCACATAGAATACCATCTACAGCTTCTTAGACTGGCTTTCAATGAGAAAGACAGACCTATAACACACATTTCTATGTGAATTCGGAGGGTCATCCCCAAAAGTTACATATTGGAGCTTTAATGTAAGCCTAAAAATGAATGACCTTTCAATGTTGAATGAACACAACCAGTCATGATGTTGTCATCTGATTGTCTACCAAATCACTACAGAAAATAGACTACCTGTGCATGTTTGTCCAGTCCAAAATAATTCCAGCATCCAAACTGTATGTACACTCGCCCCATTTGATGATCAAAAATAGACATCGGTTTACAAAACACCAAAAAGTGTACCTAATGACATTCGGCAATTGCCATTGATTATGAACTGATGAATTATGGACAACTCATGAATAGGGTCTAAACTTGTTTTGATTCAACTTATGTAGGCCTATTATATGCATTGTATGGATACGGTAATTATTTTGGAATGGACAAACATGCACAGATAGCCTACTTTTTGAAGTGATTTGTTTGACAATCAGATGAAAACATTATGACTGGTTTATGCCACATTAAAAGGTAATACATTTTTACCTTTAAAATACGTCTTTAGTATTAGATCCCCAAAAAATAAATCTATGCACGCGCACTCAAAAGAGACGCCCCCCCCCCCCCCCCCCCCCCCCGAATGTCACAGTTTAATTCGCAATCTGGTTTCAGCATTAAATATAATTTTTTATTTTGACACACTTTCATTTATTTTACTATGTCAATATGTCATATTTTTTGAAAATGTTTTGGCGCCAGACTGTTGGCAGTTGTCAAAAGAGTTAATGGTTGATAGAGTTGCAGAGTTAATTGAAAACAATGCCATTGTTGATTAGATCATTAATTAGGCTATTTTCTCTTGAACCATATGGTCTATATACTGGAAACTCATGGACAATATGACACAGACATACAAAATGAATACTACTGTATATACTGTATGAATACCAAAAAAAAGTATAAAATTACCAAAATTACCATTGATTATTCCGGTAACTTTGGTAAATGACCAGTAGCTTTGCAAACCTATCCATACCTGAGGGTGTGAGAGCAGCCATGGTTTGTGCAGTGGTTGTTGTGACCCAGGCTCAGCAGTCTCTGTGTGTCCGAGCTCTGGTTGTCCTCCTTCTCCCCAGGCTCAGATTCGTCTGCGTCCAGCTCGGTGAACTCCATCCAGGGCTCGTCCTGGTACAGGTCAGGGGGGTAGGGGTGGAGACCCCCCATGCCACCAACACTCAGGAGGAAGTTCAGCTCATTCAGCTTTCGCTTCTGGATAGGGCGTGGATGAGACAGAGGGAGAGATAGAGGCAGAGAGTGTTTGTGAGGAGGGTATGGGATTGAGACAGAGGTACTTACATGTCTAAGCTCTGAATTCAAGTACTGCAAGCGCTTCAATCATCTTGTACCATATTTCACTGCCAAGCCCTAATTTTTTTTGTTCAAACAAAGCCTATTGTATCAGTATAGCTTGCCCATAGAAATATAATCTAGATTCTATTTCTTTGACTAGATTCTATTTCTTTGAGCGTGCCCTGATCATGTCAATTCCCAGCATATTACAATGTGTTATTTACTGTTCATAGGGACACTTAGACAAGAGCCTGAGATTTAAATTAATAATCATCTGTATTGCGCTCTGTCTGAGCCATAACAAACTTGTTTTCACATACTAAATACACTACATGACCAAAAGTGTGTGGACATCTGCTTGTTGAACACCTCATTCCAAAATCATGGGCATTAATATGAGGTTGGTCTCCACCTTTGATGCTATAACAGCCTCCACTCTTCTGGGAAGGCTTTCCACTAGATGTTGGAACTTGCTTCCATTCAGCATCAAGAGCATTAGTGAGGTCGGGCACTGATGTTGGGTGATTAGGCCTGGCTTGCAGTCGGCGTTCCAATTCATCCTAAAGGTATTCGATGGGGTTGAGGTCAGGGTTCTATGCAGGCCAATCAAGTTCTTCCACACCAATCGACAAACCATTTCAGTATGGACCTGGCTTTGTGCCCGGGGGCATTGTCATGCTGAAACAGGAAAGGGCCTTCCCAAACTGTTGCCACAAAGTTGAAAACACAGAATCGTCTACAATGTAATTGTATGCTGTAGCGTTAAGATTTCCTTTAACTGGAACTAAGGGGCGTAGCCCGGACCATGAAAAACAGCCCCAGACCATTATTCCTCCTCCACCAAACTTTACAGTTGGCACTGTGCATTGGGGCAGGTAGCGTTCTCCTGGCATCCGCCAAACCCAGATTCGTCCTTCGAATTCATATATGACATATGACGGTGCCACGTTGAAAGTCACTGAGCTCTTCAGTAAGGCCATTCTACTGCCAATGTTTGTCTATGGAGATTGTGTGCTCAATTTTATACACCTGTCAGCAACAGGTGTGGCTGAAATAGCTGAATCCACTCATTTGAAGGGGTGTCCACATGCTTTGTATATATAGTGTACTTGATCAAACCTACTCACAAGACAAAATGCACGCGCACACACACATGCATGCACACAGTGTTTTTAGTCTTACCTTAAGCAGTTCTGTGTCAATCCCTTTGATTTTGGGTGCAGGAACAGGAGGCAGAAGAATCACCATAAGTCTGAGAAGAAGAGGGAGAGAGGAGATGAAGATGACAGAAGTGTGTGTGCATTTGTGTTTGTTTGTTTGTCCTCACCTCTGCTGCTGAGAGAAGATGATGAGCATGAGGAAAATGGCCACTCCCACAGCCCCGAAGATCAGGACCAGAGTCACAGTGAACGTGGACTCTAGAACAGGATCATCATCATCATCACCAAATCAATAAATAACAATGATTTAACTATTAGCATTATGTGGTAATCCTACCCTATCCCGGATAAGTGTCTTCCTTGCGCAAGATGGCAGCCATATTTGTTCTTTGTGTAAACAACACTGTCCCTCCTCTCTACCCCAACCCGTGCTGCCCTGACCTCTCACCTTTACTGGGAATCTCTGACACATGGACAAAGATGGCATCACTGAACTCCCCAAAGTTATTGAAGGCCCTCATTGAGCAGTGCACGCGCACCTCATACTCCTCTCCTGTACTAAGGCCGTAGATTGACTTCTGAGTGCCAAACTCATGCTCCAACTGAGAGAGAGCGGGAGACAGAGGAAAACACTTTTGTAAGAGAGGAATACGATCGAAAGCTACAAAATGTTAAAATAAAAGGTTTATGTCTCCCTCTTATACATTAAATGACGTTTTATTTCATAAACACTCTTCTATGCCACAAACACAAACTTGGCTCTGTCGTTGATTGAGGCAGTCAACAACAGGATCTCTCTTCTTGTTATGGTGTCGACAGAGTTTCAGTGTGGTCTAGCACTCAAAACTGCAGAGGCCGCTGGGTAATAGCCCGGAAGTGCAGTCAGGGTATGGGTGTGAGTGTGCCTATGTGTGACTCACCACTTTCCAGTGTGAGCTGTTCCTCCTCCTGAACTGGAGTTCGTACACCAGTGTCAACCATCCAACGGATACGTCTGCCGAGGGCGGAGGTTCCCAGCTCGCCATGATGTCATAGTTCAGGCCCGACCGGCTGACGTTCAACAGCGTCCAGTTCAGGGCCACCGGGGGATCAGGGTGCACTGTCAGAAGCCAAAGGTCAGTAAGGGAGTGCTTAAAATGATTAAAACGCAAAAAAACTATTGTGATTGTGATGTATTGTCTTTGGGAAATAAAAATAGACATGGTTGTAAAAAAGGTAGCATTAATATTTAATTAAATACAGAAATCTGTAAGCGGCTTAACTTAGCCTGTCCCGCGGCTCAACTAACCCATACTCCAAGCTATGTTTTCAAAACTGTAATGTTGACATGAATTCGGATTATTTCCAGGGATACACAAAATCCTGAAATAAATGTAGATATCTTTGTTAGAAAGAATACTATATTTCCCTAAACAACAAGATGCTGAAGGCAATAAATGTCTTTGTTTACCCTACTCTCCCCTATATGAATGACTAGTTACTAGTGACAGGACTTTGGGTGTATCTTAGTCCAAAATGGCTTCTTGCTCCTTATGCATTATCCACTGACTAGAACGAAGTGGACCAGTGAACCAATATATCATGGTTTTCACTATAGACCTCAATTAGTTTCATCATGTGTTTTCGAGTTGGGCTGGAGTAAAAGTGTGTACTCCCTGGGACTCCCAGGACCAGAGTTTCAGTCGATAGACTAGAGGTTCCAAACTGCATTCAGCCATTGGTCATTTTTTTTCTTGAGAGGATGGTCAAGATAATAACAAATCATTTTGGAAAGAAGCCCAAACAGATATAGTAGTTCACAAAACATAATCATTTATTACATTGGCATACGATAACATACCGTGCCTTTTGAAGGTATTCGCACCCCTTGACCTTTTTGTTGTTGTTGTGTTACAGCCTGAATTTAAAATGGATTCAATTTAGATTTTTTTGTCACTGCATGGCCTACGCCAGCGCTTAATTTGTGCCAGATCCTGCCGGAACAGGATCCGGCACCTCTCAATATTGGGCTGTTTCATCCCGGGACCCATTTGCTAGGATCCTATACCTCTTATGGCATGAAACATTATTTTCACTGTTTGCAATGTAAACATTTTAATAAAATCAGAGTTAATTCAATTTGTCTCCTCTGTATCTTCCTGCCCCGTAAAAAATGTAAAGTGAAAACGTGCCTGATATTGATTGTTGGGCCGGCCCGGGTTTACGGTTTGCACACAATGTTGACTATAGACCAACACATGGCCATTGCTGTGGTGAGAGAGAGAGAAGATCCTGTATCTCTCACAGAACTAGAATGACATTTACTTTCTCCTTCTTTCTGCTCTGATAGACATGAGCCAACTCTCATTTCTCCAGCGTTGCACTTAATTTATTTCCTTATAGAATCACAGCCACGAGAAGGGTGCTGGAGGTGCCTTGATAAATTTAAATACATTTGCCAAAGATACAGAACTCCTGTTGTCTGTTCAGAAAGAAAGACCAGGAGTCGGCCTATAATTTAGTTACAGAGGATCAATAGCTTTTTAAAAATATATATAGCCTACAGTAGCTGTGGATTGTGTGTAGCCCAATCACAAGGCATGACTACAGTCTGGAACACGTGGCAAATCTGTCAGTGAACAGCATGTGGCCAAAACAGGCCTTTCGCAAATATTTCAAATACAATTGTGGGAAAACAAATTGTTGGGACGCAAAATAGATTATGCTGAAAAGAGAAGACTAATCTGTCTGTAGACTACCAAATATGTTCTCAACTTCAAAATAGGCCTATTGAGCGAACAGTAAAACGAGAGAGATAGGCTTTTGGCACGAGCGCATCAGCAATCGCTGGTGAGTGAGCTGCACATCATTGGGTGAGAAAGCTTTCTCAGGACTATAATTTCCTCCTCATATTATACTACATGTGTGTCTCCACACACTTAAGCATAGGCTATTGATTTATTCATGACACAGTCGTTTCTATTGATCTCAGATTCTCAGTTTGTCAGTGTTATCATTGTCAGTGTTATCATTTTGATCTTTTGTGAGTAATAAAAGAGATTCTTCTAAAGTCTCCATACATCTAAAAAGATGTAGAATTGCATGAAATGCATTTATAAAAAAGGCAAAAAATGTGTGCAAGTGCCTCTGCTCTACCTCTCTATGCCAGCATGCAGAAGCGATGATGATGCCTGCAATGCATTATTATTATTATTTTTTTTTAAAGCCCCGAGGTCGCCCCCCTCTCGGCTCACTGTGTGCAATAATAGTGTTTAACATGACACAATTATAATTTAAAACATAGATCCAACCACAACAACCAAGGAAGTTTTCCAATGTCTCGCAAAGAAGGTAAATGTGTATAACTTTACAAAAGCAGTCCTTGAATATCCCTTTGAGCATGGTGAAGTTATTAATTTCACTTTGGATGGTGTATCAATGCACCCAGTCACTACAGAGATACAGGCGTCCTCCCTAACTCGGTTGCTGGAGAGGGAGGAAACCACTCAGGGATTTCAACATGAGGCCAATGGTTGTGATAGGAGAAAACTGAGGATGGATCAACAACATTGTAGTTACTCCACAATACTAACCTAATTGATAAGAGTGAAATGATGGAAGCCTGTACAGAATAAAATATTCCAAAACATGCATCCTGTTTGCAACAAGGCACTAAAGTAATACATTCAAATTCATTCTATTTTCCTGAATACAAAGTTTTATGTTTGTTGCAAATCCAATAGAACACATTACTGAATACCACTCTTCACATTTTCAAGCATTGTGGTGGCTGCATCATGATCGACGAATTTGGCCCGCAGGCCGACAGTTGGGGAACCCTGCTATAGACCATGTCTATCACACCGTCCACCTTACATCAGAAGAGCATGTCTGAAACTTGTGTCCCTGCCAGTGTACCAGTGTCCACTAGTCACTTGGCGTAAAACCTCCCTTAATAACAACACCTGCTGTGGTCAAACATTTTCAGAATTTCTGTTCTGACGGATCATTATCCCCCCTTCTCCTTCTGTCCATCCCTGCTTTTATTCTTCTTGGAACAACTGGTGTCTGGTAAAAATGTCCTACATCCCCCGGCTATTGTCGGTCTCGCATGCTGATAGTCGTCTTCTGCCCTTGGAGGGGGAAGGGATGGAGGCAGATGTTGCCGTGCATTTGTAACATTGAATTATTTTTCCTACTGTGTCTCTAATATGGATACATATTCCCATTGTTAGGGATAGCACAGACCCACAGAGGTCCAAATTACAGTGCATTCGGAAAGTATTCAGACCACTTGCCTTTTCCACATGTCGTTAAGTTACAGCCTTGTTCTAAATTTTTTTTTTTTAAACTAAAATACCTTATTTACAAAAGTATTCAGACCCAAGGGGCTTGAATACTTTTCCAAACTGTGGGACCGTCTAACAGTGTGTTGGTATGGTCTGATATATTACCAACATGTAACAGGACATTGCTGTTCTTCTGCTGTTTCTGGCTGAAATTGATGATTGGCCAGATAGGCCTTCCTAGAAACCTGCCCCTTGTACTCCCATCATCAGTAATTAACCCCTCGCCCCATGACAAATATTTTAACAGTTTTCACATTTAAATGACATAATTAGCCAAAATCTCCAAAGCTTTTACATAAAGTCTAAGCTTTTTTGCATGGAGTCAGTTTTCATTGTTTTTAAACAAGTAAGCTACTAAGCCAGCAAACCGCAAGCGAAGTCCTAGCTCTCGAAAACCCTTATTATCCGTAGGGTTTTCAGCGCTTAGCGTCGCCCACGGCTGGCTGCATGTGAACTACAATTCCGACGCTGGGTTTTAACGTTTAGAAACGTCAGTAATCATCGCTTACGAAACAGTTTTCTAAAACATATGCTGATATGCCCCTTACCTTTCATATCAGCGAGAAAGAATCTTTAAAAAAAAAAAAAAAAATCACTTACAGGTAACTGTAACAGTTTTGCACAGATCCATAAGCTGTGTGTGCCTCAAGTTGACAAACTACACTTCCACCCCAGTTACACTTACAGGTGTTTCGGAGCACGCATGATAGCTAATTAGCCTATGTCTTCTGTAAACAAGCAGTGTAATATGGAGATAAGGTGTGTAGTAATTTAACCTTTTTTGAAATTATTATTTATCACTGATACGAAAGGGATCTTAAAACTCCCCCAGGCCAGAAGGCAATATCATCAATAGACACTGTTAACTACTATTAATGGGTTAGCAAAGTCCCTCTGTTCGAATGCAAACAAGCTGTGCGATGACTCAACAACCACAAATGACAAGAAATTGAGAATGATGAATGTAGACTCTCCACAAGCATTCAAAGTTCGGAGGATACCATCACTGACAAAAGTGGCCGCTGACATCAGAGAGAAAATGGAGTTTATTCGAGAGGAGCTTAAAAAAACACTTTGAGGAGTTGCTCGACCAAGTCACTAACCTAGAAGCGGACTTGAAAAAACAACCCTCTTCCCTCAGTGTTTCTATCAGACTCCGAGGTTAGTGATCTAGGTACCCGACTGAAAGTTCTAGAATGTACTCCCCATGCGTGCGCTGACACATACAAAGAAAACAAAGTCAACCTGAACACCGAAATGTATTATTAAAACATGAGCTGAAAATGAAGGTCATAATGTGTGTGACTTCAGAAAGAAAACAATCACACAACGACAGACCAGGAGTTATTATTGACAAATTAATCTATCCTAAACACAAGGAAGCTATTATAAATGTCTTAAAACAAAAATATGCACAAATCATCTTAATTAGCATAATAAAACAACTCCCATAAAAATCTGTCCGTTTAAGCTAGAGATACAAAAGTATGTGGACACCCCTTCAAATTAGTGGATTCGGGCTATTTTAGCCACACCCATTGGTGACAGGTGTATCAAATCGAGCACACAGCCATGAAATCACCAAAGACAAACATTGGCAGTAGAATGGCCCGTACTGGAAATTTCAGTGACTTTCAACGTAGTACTGTCATAAGATGCCACCTTTCCAACACGCCACTTAGTCAAATTTCTGCCCTGCTAGAGCTGTCCCGGTGAACTGTAAGTGCTGTTATTGTGAAGTGGAAACGTCTAGGAGCAAAAACGGTTCAGCTGTGAAGTGGTAGGCCACACAAGCTCACAGAACAGGACGGCCGAGTGCTGAAGGGTATAGCGTGTAAAAATTGTCTGTCCTCGGGTTGCAACACTCACTAATGAGTTCCAAACTGCCCCGAAGCAACGTCAGCAAAATAACTGTTTGTCGGGAGCTTAATGAAAAGGGTTTCCATGGCCGAGCAGCCGCACACAAGCCTAAGATCACCATGCACAATGCCAAGCATCGACTGGAGCGGTGTAAAGCTCGCCGCCATTGGACTATGGAGCAGTGGAAACGCGTTCTCTGGAGTGATGAATCACGCTTCACCATCTGGCATTCCGATGGACGAATCTGCGTTTGGCGGCGGATGCCAGGGGAATGCTACCTGCCGAATGCACAGTGACAGTTTTTCCCTGCCAAGAACTTTACTTTAACTTGAGAGTTTGTCTCTATCCTTTGTTCTTGTTGTATTGCATACTTTACAGTCATGTTTTTCCCATCATATTTTAAATAACTTGTAGAAAATACACTTTATGTCATTGTCAAGAAGCATTATGACCATCCTGTGTCACTTTACTTGGACTAACAAAACACTTTATGACATTGTCAAGAAGCATTATGACCATCCTGTGTCACTTTACTTGGACTAACAAAACACTTTATGACATTGTCAAGAAGCATTATGACCATCCTGTGTCACTTTACTTGGACTAACAAAACACTTTATGACATTGTCAAGAAGCATTATGACCATCCTGTGTCACTTTACTTGGACTAACAAAACACTTTATGACATTGTCAAGAAGCATTATGACCATCCTATGTCACTTTACTTGGACTAACAAAACACTTTATGACACTGTCAAGAAGCATTATGATCAACACCGGCTGGAATGCGCTTTTAACAAAATCAGCATTCAGGATTAGACCCACCCATTGTATAAATGCCCTTATATCAGTCATGAGTCAAAAAGAGACGGTCTTGTCCCGCTCCTGAAATCTGCTCCTGCATTCATCCCAGTCATCAGCAATAGAGCATTGTGGTAGGTGCATGTTATACATCACTGTGTGCACAATTACAATGATCATTTAACACAGTCAATTAAAACATTTTTTTTTTATATAACATAAACATACTGTTGACACCTAGGCTATGGTGTGATGGAATGTTTTGCCATGTGTGGTAGGTAGTGGGTTTTGGCACTCTTGTGTAGGTGCCATAACCAGCCATAAAATAAAACAATGCATGTCACACCAGGTCTAAATATACGTTACGACAGTGTTATGATCATATAACAACAGATTATGAAAAGTTATGTTTCCTGTTATGACATATTCTGACATGGTTTTGACCGTGTCGTTACGTGTTATGACGCTGGGTGTCAAGTAAAGTGTAATACCATTCAAATAAAATCGACCAACACAAAAAAAAATGAACACAAGAAAGCTGTAACGGACAAAAACGCTACGCTCCCAAAAACAAAGATGTACAAGAGGGTGTACATTAATCATGCCACCAGCAGCGAGCTATTGAGTCGAGTTTCCAAGACATCATAAAGGAAATGGGCACAGAGAAGCTCGCTGCCAGGGGAGGGCAGGTTGTGAAGTCTACACGCCGCTCCCCGATGTTAGGTCACATGTGGGTTCTAGAATGTACAGCGCTGGAATATTGACATGTCACAAGGCCCGTTCTCATTGTTTACAGCACCTTGGGCTGGATGTAGTTGGAGTGGCAGAAGCTCATTTATAGTACATTGGAAAAGTATTCAGACCCCTTGACGTTATCCACATTTTGTTACGTTACAGCCTTATTATAAAATTAATTAAATAGTCCCCCCCCCCTTAATCTACACACTTTACCCCACAATGACGAAGCAAAACAGCTTTTAGGAATTTTTGGTCATTTATAAAAAAATATATATGTATATCACATTTACTTAAGTATTCATGTCAACTTAGAACTAAGAACAGATATAGCCCCTGGTACACTCCAGACTTCATTGCCCTTGACCAGCACAAAAACATCCTGTGGCGTACTGGATTAGCATCGAATAGCCCCTGCGATATGCTACTTTTCAGAGGAGTTAGGAACCAATATACACAGGCAGTTAGGAAAGCAAAGGCTAGCTTTTTCAAACAGAAATTTGCATCCTGTAGCACAAACTCGTTCTGGGACAATGTAAAGTCCATGGAGAATAAGAGCACCTCCTCCCAGCTGCCACCTGCACTAATGCTGGGACACACTGTCACCACTGATAAATCTACGATAATTGAGAATTTCAATATGCATTTTTCTACTGCTGGCCATGTTTTCCACCTGAATACCCCTATGCCGGTCAACAGCTATGCACCCCCCACAGCAACTTGCCCAAGCCTCTCCATTTCTCCTTCACTCGAATCCAGATAGCTGATGTTCTGAAAGGGCTGCAAAATCTGGACCCCTACAAATCAGCTGGGCTAGACAATCTGGACCCTCTCTTTCTAAAATGATCCGCCAAAATTGTTGCAACCCCTATTACTAGCCTGTTCAACCTCTCTTTCGTATCATCTGAGATCCCTAAAGATTGGAAAGCTGCCGCGGTCATCCCCCTCTTCAAAGGGGGAGACACTCCAGACCCAAATTGCTACAGAGCTATATCTATCCTACCCTGCCTTTCTAAAGTCTTCGAATGCCGAGTTAACAAACAGATCACCGACCATTTCAAAACCCACTGTACTCTCTCCGCTATGCAATCTGGTTTCTGAGCTGGTCATGGGTGCACCTCAGCCACGCTCAAGGACGGTTCTGACTTAGAATATGTGGACTAGAGGTTGACCGATTAATCGGCATGGCCGATTAATTAGTGCAGATTTCAAGTTTTCATAACAGTCGGAAATCGGTATTTTTGGGCGCCAATTTAATTATTTATTTATTTACACCTTTATTGAATCTTTATTTAACTAGGCAAGTCAGTTAAGAACACAATCTTATTTTCAATGACGGCCTAGGAACGGTGGGTTAACTGCCTCGTTCAGGGTCAGAAAGACAGATTTTCACCTTGTCAGCTCGGGGGATCCAATCTTGCACCCTTACAGTGAACTAGTCCAACGCAATAACGACCTGCCTCTCTCTCGTTGCACTCCACAAGGAGACTACCTTGGCTTACGCAAATGCAGTAAGCCAAGGTAAGTTGCTAGCTAGCATTAAACATATCTTATAAAACACAATCAATCATAATCACTAGTTAACTACACATGGTTGATTATATTACTAGATATTATCTAGCGTGTCCTGTGTTGCATATAATCTGACTGAGCATACAAGCATACAAGTATCTAAGTATCTGACTGAGCGGTGGAAGGCAAAAGCAGGCGCGTAAACATTAATTCAAACTGCACTTTTGTGCGTTTTGCCAGCAGCTCTTCGTTGTGAGTCAAGCATTGCGCTGTTTATGACTTCAAACCTATCAACTCCTGAGATGAGGCTGGTGTGACCGAAGTGAAATGACTGGCCAGTTAGCGCACGCTAATAGCGTTTCAAACTTCACTCGCTTTGAGGTGGCTGTTGTCGTAGTGTTGCTGGTTCGAGTCCAGGGAGGAGCAAGGAGAGGGATGGAAGCTATACTGTTACACTGGCAATACTAAAGTGCCTATAAGAACATCCAATAGTCAAAGGTTAATGAAATGCAAATGGTATAGAGGGAAATGGTCCTATAATAACTACAACCTAAAACTTCTTACCTGGGAATATTGAAGACTCATGTTAAAAGGAACCACAAGCTTTTATATGTTCTCATGTTCTGAGCAAGGAACTTGAACGTTAGCTTTCTTACATGGCACATATTGCACTTTTACGTTCTTCTCCAACACTTTGTTTTTGCATTATTTAAACCAAATTGAACATGTTTCATTATCTACTTGAGGCTAAATTGATTTTATTGATGATATTAAGTTAAAATTGTGTTAAAAAGTGTTAATTCAGTAGTTGTAATTTTATTTATGACAAATACATGTTTTAAAAAAATATATATATATACAGTGCCTTGCGAAAGTATTCGGCCCCCTTGAACTTTGCGACCTTTTGCCACATTTCAGGCTTCAAACATAAAGATATAAAACTGTATTTTTTTGTGAAGAATCAACAACAAGTGGGACACAATCATGAAGTGGAACGACATTTATTGGATATTTCAAACTTTTTTAACAAATCAAAAACTGAAAAATTGGGCGTGCAAAATTATTCAGCCCCTTTACTTTCAGTGCAGCAAACTCTCTCCAGAAGTTCAGTGAGGATCTCTGAATGATCCAATGTTGGCCTAAATGACTAATGATGATAAATACAATCCACCTGTGTGTAATCAAGTCTCCGTATAAATGCACCTGCACTGTGATAGTCTCAGAGGTCCGTTAAAAGCGCAGAGAGCATCATGAAGAACAAGGAACACACCAGGCAGGTCCGAGATACTGTTGTGAAGAAGTTTAAAGCCGGATTTGGATACAAAAAGATTTCCCAAGCTTTAAACATCCCAAGGAGCACTGTGCAAGCGATAATATTGAAATGGATGGAGTATCAGACCACTGCAAATCTACCAAGACCTGGCCATCCTTCTAAACTTTCAGCTCATACAAGGAGAAGACTGATCAGAGATGCAGCCAAGAGGCCCATGATCACTCTGGATGAACTGCAGAGATCTACAGCTGAGGTGGGAGACTCTGTCCATAGGACAACAATCAGTCGTATATTGCACAAATCTGGCCTTAATGGAAGAGTGGCAAGAAGAAAGCCATTTCTTAAAGATATCCATAAAAAGTGTTGTTTAAAGTTTGCCACAAGCCACCTGGGAGACACACCAAACATGTGGAAGAAGGTGCTCTGGTCAGATGAAACCAAAATTGAACTTTTTGGCAACAATGCAAAACGTTATGTTTGGCGTAAAAGCAACACAGCTGAACACACCATCCCCACTGTCAAACATGGTGGTGGCAGCATCATGGTTTGGGCCTGCTTTTCTTCAGCAGGGACAGGGAAGATGGTTAAAATTGATGGGAAGATGAATGGAGCCAAATACAGGACCATTCTGGAAGAAAACCTGATGGAGTCTGCAAAAGACCTGAAACTGGAACGGAGATTTGTCTTCCAACAAGACAATGATCCAAAACATAAAGCAAAATCTACAATGGAGTGGTTCAAAAATAAACTTATCCAGGTGTTAGAATGGCCAACTCAAAGTCCAGACCTGAATCCAATCGAGAATCTGTGGAAAGAACTGAAAACTGCTGTTCACAAATGCTCTCCATCCAACCTCACTGAGCTCGAGTTGTTTTGCAAGGAGGAATGGGAAAAAATGTCAGTCTCTCGATGTGCAAAACTGATAGAGACATACCCCAAGCGACTTACAGCTGTAATCGCAGCAAAAGGTGGCGCTACAAAGTATTAACTTAAGGGGGCTGAATAATTTTGCACGCCCAATTTTTCAGTTTTTGATTTGTTAAAAAAGTTTGAAATATCCAATAAATGTCGTTTCACTTCATGATTGTGTCCCACTTGTTGTTGATTCTTCACAAAAAAATAGTTTTATATCTTTATGTTTGAAGCCTGAAATGTGGCAAAAGGTTGCAAAGTTCAAGGGGGCCGAATACTTTCGCAAGGCACTGTATATATATATATATATATATATTTTTTTTTATTTTTTTTTACATCGACCGATTAATCGGTATCGGGTTTTTGGTCCTCCAATAATCTGTATTGGTATCGGCGTTGAAAAATCATAATCGGTCGACCTCTAATGTGGACAACTACAAATACCTAGGTGTCTGTCTAAACTGTAAACTCTACTTCGAGAGTCACATTAAGCATCTCCAATCCAAATTTAAATCTAGAATCGGCTTCCTATTTCACAACAAAGCATCCTTCACTCAGGCTGCCAAACATACCCTCGTAAAACTGACCATCCTACCGATCCTCGACGATGTCATCTATAAAATAGCCTCCAACACTCTACTCAACAAATTGGATGCAGTCTATCACAGTGCCATCCGTTTTGTCACCAAAGCCCCATATATTACCCACCATTGCGACCTGTACACTCGTTGGCTGGCCATCGCTTCATACTCTTCGCCAAACCCACTGACTCCAGGTCATCTACAAGTTTCTGCTAGGTAAAGCCCAGCCTTATCTCAGCTCACTGGTCACCATAGCAGCACACACCCGTAGTACGTGCTCCAGCAGGTATATCTCACTGGTCACCCCCAAAGCCAATTCCTCCTTTGGCCGCCTCTCCTTCCAGTTCTATTGCTGCCATTGACTGGAAGGAACTGAAAAAATCTCCCTCACTAGCTTTAAGCACCTGCTGTCAGAGCAGCTCACAGATCACTGCACCTGTACATAGCCCATCTGTAAACAGCCCATCCAACTACTTCATCCCCATACTGTATTTATTTATTTATCTTGCTCCTTTGCACCCCAGTATCTCTACTTGCACATTCATCTTCTGCACATCTACCATTCCAGTGTCTAATTGCTATATTGTAATTACTTCGCCACCATGGCCTATTTATTGCCTTACCTCCCTTATCTTATCTCATTTGCACTCACTGTATATAGATTTGTATTTTTTCTACTGTATTATTGACTGTATGTTTGTTTATTCCATGTGTAACTCTGTGTTGTTGTATGTGCCGAACTGCTGTGCTTCATCTTGGCCAGGTCGCAGTTACAAATGTGAACTTGTTCTCAACTAGCCTACCTGGTTAAATAAAATAAAATAAAATCTAATTTTATTTGTCACGTGCCGAATACAACAGGTGTATACTTTACAGTGAAATGCTTACTTACAAGACACTTTGCTATTTACTTTGATGAAGCACCTTTGGTAGCAATTACAGCCTTGAGTCTTATTGGGTATGACGCTACAAGCTTGGCACACCTGTATTTGGGGAATTTCTCCCATTCTTCTCTGCGGATCTTCTCAAGCTCTGTCAGGTTGGATGGGGAGCGCCGCTGCACAGCTATTTTCTCTCCAGAGATGCTTGATCGGGCTCCAGTATGGGCTCTGGCTGGGCCACTCAAGGACATTCAGAGACTTGTCCTGAAGCCCCTCCTGAGTTGTCTTGGCTGTGTTCTTAGGGTCGTTGCCCTATTGGAAAGTGAACCTTCGCCCCAGTCTGAGGTGTTGAGCGCTCTGGACCAGGTTTCATCAAGGAGCTCTCTGTACTTTGCTCCGTTCATCTTTCCCTCGATCCTGACTAGTCTCCCAGTCCATGCCGCTATAAAACATCCCCACATCATGATGCTGCCACCACCATGCTTCCCTGTAGGGATGGTGCCAGGTTTCCTCCAGACGTGACACTTGGCATTCAGGCCAAAGAGTTAAATCTTGGTTTTATCAGACCAGAGAATCATGTTTCTCATGGTCAGAGTCCTTTAGGTGCCTTTTGGCACCTTTATGGGTCTTTACTGAAGAGTGGCGTCCATCTTGCCACTCTACCCTAAAGGCCTGATTGGTGGAGTGCTGCTGAGATGGTTGTCCTTCTGTAAGGAACTCTGGAGCGCTGTCAGAGTGACCATCGGGTTCTTGGTCACCTCCCTGACTAAAGCTCTTCTCCCACGCTCAGTTTGCCCAACTCTAGGAAGAGTCTTGGTGGTTCCAAACTTCCATTTAAGAATGATGGAGGGCACTGTGTTCTGGGGGACCTTAAATGCTGCATATATCTTTTGGTACCCTTCCCCAGATTTGAGCCTCAACCCAATCCAGTCTCGGAACTCTACGGACAATTCCTTCGATCTCATGGCTTGGTTTTTGCTCTGGCACTGTCAACTGTGGGACCTTAAATAGACAGGTGTGTGCCTTTCCAAATCATGTCCAATCATTTGCATTTACCACAGGTGGACTCCAATCAAGTTGCAGAAACATCTCTAGGATGATCAATGAAAACAGGATGCACCTAATTTCATAGCAAAGGGTCTGAATAGTTATGTAAATAAGGTATTTCACTTTTTATTTGTAATACATTTGCTAACATTTCTAAAAAACGTTTTCACGTCGTCATTATGGGGTAGTGTGTCTAGATTAATTAGGAGAAAAAAATATTTGATCCATTTTAGAATAAGGCTGTAATGTAACAAAATGTGGAAAAAGTCGAGGGGGTCTGAATACTTTTTGAATGTACCGTATATATACAGTATATGGCTGTAAGAGTAAGTTAGCTAGCATGCTTTAATTGTAATGGTTGCATAATTTATTTTATTTTAAATTCAAACCTTTATTTAACTAGGCAAGTCCGTTAAGGACAAATTCTTATTTACAATGACGGCCTACCCCGGCCAAACCCAGATGAAGCTGGGCCAATTGTGCGCCACCTATGGGACTCCCAATCAAGGCCGGATGTGATGCAGCCTGGATTCGAACCAGGGACTGCAGTGACACCTCTTGAACTGCATTAGGCCCTACTAATTCAGTTATTTCCATGCTAACAGACGAATCACGAATCTACTGTACAGCCATCAACTCGCTGTTGTCCTGCACATCTGCACTTCCTTGTGTCTCTCGTCAGTCAGTCAGAATAAACACCAATCAACTGGGACCGCTGGCTGGACAGGCCCTTCTTTGAAAACACAACGCAAGATTGTTACGAACTATGATCACATCTGCTACACTGGTGCCGAGACCAGTCTTCTCATCTTCGCAGGACATCTGTTACACAAGCTCTTTGGTTATTGCTTTTATTGCTAGGTATGACTGCACTGTTGGAGCGAGAAACACAAGCATTTCGCTGCACCTGCAATAACATCTGCAAATCTGTGTACGCAACCAATAAACTTTGATTTGATGAACTAAAGTGTTACCAACTGATAAACAAGCCTGAAATGAACAAACTGTGCACTTACTGCCTTTTTAAACTGACGTTTGGGACAGAACCCGATGTACGTACAGTTTTTATCCAAGCAAAACTTTGACGTGGAGTGGCCCCTCTCACTATTGACTGGTCGATACACAAACACTCTCTTAGATAAATGGGTATGTACTTTTGGAAAAAAACAGTTTGCTCCACTGAAACAGAAGCTCGTGCCTTGCTTTTACTGTGGGTTAAACAACGACACGAGGGATGATTGTTAATTCATCAGCTGTCGAGACAAAATTATAATTGTAACGGTCTTGCTGAAAATAATACATGTATAATTTTATCAGGTAACAATAATATATAATATATAAATAATATAAAAATATTCTCCAATGGAGACGTTCCTTTATATGTGCCTAATTGTCCTTTTATTTACTGCACTTAGTTTTTGGTTCATGCATACATGTGTATAGGTTATGTTATGCATTATAGATGACACTTCTACCATGTTTGACTATGATTGTTTTTAGTGTCTCAAAAATCAATTTGAATGGTCCACAATGTATTTAAAACGACCTACTGTCTGTCGCATATTGTATCATTGGGGAGCGACACTTAAATACATTTTCCTAAACTCTAAACTAAATTTGTTTGGGAGGCCCCTCAACCAATCAGGTAGATTTAACCAAAAACATGTCAAAGTTAACTGCCACTGCTGACGTCAAGAGTGAGTCCTCAAGACTTTATGACAAATGTGTATTTCAAACAGTCAAATTTGTGTTTTTTTTTTTCAGTGCCCTCCAGAAAATGAATGGGGATTTCTTTGCTGACCCAAGTAGGTGAGCCGGTCCAACAGTCCTCTATATTTGTAATGTGTTTATCAGACCCGTTCAGTTCCTTAAGTTCTGCAACTTGGCATAAAGCAGTGTCTAGGGCTAACTAAGTGTCGTTAACTATAATAGTCCATATTAGCATGTCTTTTGTGCCCTCACCGATGTCCTGCAATTCGAAACACAATTCATCGTAGGTGATGTTCTGGCTTTTGGAGCTGAGCCGCACACAGTAGGTCGTCCATATAACTGTGTTGTTCTTATTGAAGAAACATTCATTCTTCACAGAGGAGGAGTAGTCAGGGCACTCCCTCCATTCTTTCGTCAAATCATTTCTGAGGGAGCGAGAGAGAGAGAGATAGGACTAACACATTTTAGAGGTCTTTGGACTCTCGAGTCCACATGAGTCATTGATAAAAAGATAATATAAAACTTAAATCATTTTTTACAATACTTCCGGGGTATATAAAGCACACACACTCTTTACACGTTTTTCACTACTTTCCACACACTCACTCACTCACTCACTCACTCACTCACTCACTCACTCACTCACTCACTCACTCACTTCTTCCAGTAGAACATTTGCAGTGCTCCGGGTTCCGTGAGATTCTGGAAGCTTCCGGCGCTCCACCAACAGCTAAACGTCACAAGCTCCCTGGATTTACACCCAGTGAAATGAGGAGCATGGACAAAGGGATCTGAGAGAGAGAAAGAGAGATCCACTTTAATTATCACAGAGAAGCATACTTTAAGAAAATGACACAGACTACTGTACAAGAAAAGATACCGTATGTGAAGAATTATTCATCTGTTGTGTGGATCAAATCTTTCATTAGGATAAATCTGCCTCTGGTTTCTGAGGTGTGGAAGTTGAACAAACTTTGATATAGGGTTGAACTATGTCCAAACCCGGGCTAGCTGTGCTCTGTGCATTTCAATCAGGCAGAGCATTGCTACTGTAAAAAACACTAGCAATATAGCCCTTTACAGTCATACCCGTACAGTATATGGGTTACAAATGGCTGATTTGGGTACGAATAAGAATCTACATTGGAATGTAGTGGCTGTACAGTAACATGCTATATATGATGTCAGAGCTCTGGCTCTGCGCTGTACAGGTTATGACTGACAGCCGTTCTGGGCTTGAGCACCGAGCGCGACAGGAAGTCCCCAATCCTCATATTTTTGGAGTGATGGAAATTCTGTAAATTAAGATCACTCAATGTATTTTGAAAGATGAGATGTTGAAGATTATAATAGATACCGCTTAGATGTCATACAAGCGTGCACAACACCTGTGAGTCCAAACGTGCAATTCACATTTCCGAATCATAAAACTCAATTCATATACAGTGTCGTTTATGATCACTATGTCTGATGTACAGTTACAAGATGACATGGCGTCATACGTTCTGAACAGAATGAGATTATTTATTTATTGTGAAGAAAATTCACTGCAGCACACGCACCTGAATGCACTCATGACTATGCTCACCCAAATTAAGATTAATTTCTCTGAATTGCCTTGTGAAAGCCTAACAAGCATGCCTACCTGACCCAGATTGAGATTTCTAATGGACCGTTTTTAATTGCAGTAATTGTGTGATGGGGGGGGGGGGGGGGGGTGCAGGGCTGTGTTCCAAGCGAAAAAGCTACAAGTGTGCTTGCTCTAGTTCCTCAACGGCACAGCTAGGAGAGCTAAAAAAAAAGTACCTTATAGTTGAAGACTCTTCTTTGAGACTGGAAATTGCTTAGGTACTGGGCACACTTTAGAGAGGTGTGTGTCCACTTGCAGACACCAGTTGGTCCTCTCCCTCAAACCCTTGTCATTTGTTGGTCTTTTGTTGCACCTACCCCACATTTCTTATCATGTTACTGAATGTATCCAGAGTATTTTCTGATTTCGTTATCATCAAATGCGGTGAAAAGTACAGTCAATGGAAAATACAAATAAAATCAACAGCGTAATGTTTTGATTCAGTCTTGTGTCAGGTGAACTGTTGTGTTCTCAACTTCAGTCTAATCATTTTCCCATTATCTACAAACTGTTTCCTTTCAGCTGCTACCATGGTTATGCATGTGCTTTTCATAATTACTCTGTAAGAAACATTTAAATTGAGCCCTATCCATAGAAGCCAATTGCCACAATCGTAAAGGTCTAAGAACATCTTCAAAGCTTGGTAGGGCACCTGAGTGTAACCTTAATAGTTTCTTACCATGTGGTTCCACTGCCACTGCCACTTCTCTTCCATCCTTCTCCCCCCATTAGACCCATTTTCTCTGCCTCTACCCCCTCCACAGACCCACCGGCTCATCCTCCCTCTGAGTCAGTTTGTCATCCATTTGTGAGGCTTTGGGTTTGGCGTTACCATAAATAAGTGACTGAAGGTGCCATTGATTTCTGCTCAGAGCTCTCGCCGCACCTCCGTGCACACACACAGGCGCACACACATACATACACACAAACACATTGTATTAGCTACAGTGGGCTCTCGACACTACCTAATGGGTCTGTAGTGTTTGAATGGCTTATAAAAAGGGATTTAGTAAAGACTTGGAGGCTGAGGCGGTTTGTTAAATGTAGCCTAGACGTAAGGACTTTGAGTGTTATAGAGAATAACACATTAAATCATGAAAGCATATGACACACCTAAAACCTATTTCATAATGTCTCTGTCATAGTCTCAAATCTTGTTTCAAAGTCTGACTGACTGCTGGCTGCAGGTTGACAGGGAGCTAAACAATCGCTCCTGGCCAGAAGATGGATTCCTACCTCCCTCTCCATCCCTCTTTCCTCCTCCTCTCCTTTGCAGCTGAACTCTATAGAATACACATATTGGTTTACATGCGTGCGCGCACACACACACACACACACACACAATTCTAATTTGTGGAGCTGCTTTGCCTTTGATACGTGGTAATGTCATCTATCATCTTATACCATTATCATCACCAACATGGAACATACTTCTCAGTTTATTTGGTTGTTAAACATAGGTCTACAGTGGGGCAAAAAAGTATTTAGTCAGCCACCAATTGTGCAAGTTCTCCCACTTAAAAAGATGAGAGGCCTGTAATTGTCATCATAGGTACACTTCAACTATGACAGACAAAATGAGAGAAAAAAAATCCAGAAAATCACATTGTAGGATTTTTTATGAATTTATTTGCAAATTATGGTGGAAAATAAGTATTTGGTCAATAACAAAAATTTATCTCAATACTTTGTTATATACCCTTTGTTGGCAATGACAGAGGTCAAACGTTTTCTGTAAGTCTTCACAAGGTTTTCACACACTGTTGCTGGTATTTTGGCCCATTCCTCCATGCAGATCTCCTCTAGAGCAGTGATGTTTTGGGGCTGTTGCTGGGCAACACGGACTTTCAACTCCCTCCAAAGATTTTCTATGGGGTTGAGATCAGGAGACTGGCTAGGCCACTCCAGGACCTTGAAATGCTTCTTACGAAGCCACTCCTTCGTTGCCCGGGCGGTGTGTTTGGGATCATTGTCATGCTGAAAGACCCAGCCACGTTTCATCTTCAATGCCCTTACTGATGGAAGGAGGTTTTCACTCAAAATCTCACGATACATGGCCCCATTCATTCATTCCTTTACACGGATCAGTCGTCCTGGTCCCTTTGCAGAAAAACAGCCCCAAAGCATGATGTTTCCACCCCCATGCTTCACAGTAGGTATGGTGTTCTTTGGATGCAACTCAGCATTATTTGTCCTCCACACATGACGAGTTGAGTTTTTACCAAAAAGTTATATTTTGGTTTCATCTGACCATATGACATTCTCCCAATCTTCTTCTGGGTCATCCAAATGCTCTCTAGCAAACTTCAGACGAGCCTGGACATGTACTGGCTTAAGCAGGAGGACAAATCTGGCACTGCAGGATTTGAGTCCCTGGCGGCGTAGTGTGTTACTGATGGTAGGCTTTGTTACTTTGGTCCCAGCTCTCTGCAGGTCATTCACTAGGTCCCCCCGTGTGGTTCTGGGATTTTTGCTCACCGTTCTTGTGATCATTTTGACCCCACGGGGTGAGATCTTGCATGGAGCTCCAGATCAAGGGAGATTATCAGTGGTCTTGTATGTCTTCCATTTCCTAATAATTGCTACCACAGTCGATTTCTTCAAACCAAGCTGCTTACCTATTGCAGATTCAGTCTTCCCAGCCTGGTGCAAGTCTACAATTTTGTTTCTGGTGTCCTTTGACAGCTCTTTGGTCTTGGCCATAGTGGAGTTTGGAGTGTGACTGTTTGAGGTTGTGGACAGGTGTCTTTTATACTGATAAGTTCAAACAGGTGCCATTAATACAGGTAACGAGTGGAGGACGGAGGAGCCTCTTAAAGAAGAAGTTACAGGTCTGTGAGAGCCAGAAATCTTGCTTGTTTGTAGGTGACTAAATACTTATTTTCCACCATAATTTGCAAATACATTCATTAAAAATCCTACAATGTGATTTTCTGGATTTTTTTTCTCATTTTGTCTGTCATAGTTGAAGTGTACCTATGATGAAAATGACAGGCCTCTCATCTTTGTAAGTGGGAGAACATGCACAATTGGTGGCTGACTAAATACTTTTTTGCCCCACTGTATGTGAATATAAGCCTATATCTCATATTTCAGTGCATTCCTCTCTCCCACGCTCTCCCTCACAACAAGGACGATGTGTGGCTCCCTGCCCTCTGTTAATTCAACCCTCCCTAACTCTCACCCCTCGAATTCCAGCTGCCCCAATCAAAGAGTTGCTGCAGACCTTGAACGCTATGATGCCAAAACATACAGCAGGGAGAATGGCCTACCCCTGCCTAGATATACTTACTGCTTTACTTTAAAAACATAGAAAAGGCCTGATTATGGGAATGGTGCTTAAAGATACTAGGAGTTCAACTATAACTCCTGCCTAGAACCCTGCCAACTAAAAAAGATGTGCATTTAAACTTCTCCCATCAATCAAAGACAACACAAAAAACAACAGAATAATGATTAGCCTTCCCTTGCCCTGCCTTGGAAATCACTGCAAAGCTAAATAATTAATCTAAGCATGAATGGAAATAGTGCATTAAAGAACACTGTATAATTGATAACTCTCAACATTTTTTCATTTTTACAGGTAGCCTACACAGTACATTGTTTATAAATGTCAAATCACCGCTTTGTCTATACATTACAGTTCCATGCATTTCGCATACTTAATTTATTTTAAATCGAATAGAAGATGAAAGACATCTCTGAGCCAAACAATCATTTCCCATCAAAAGGAGGTGTACTCCACTGTATCGAGCTTGTGTACTAGGTAGTGATGGGGGTAAAACAAAATGGATACAGTTACATATCAGGATATTCTTTTTGCCAATATATCATGTTGTTTTGACAGTATCGCAATATTATTTTTGCGCCAGTCGGCTGCAACCAAACCTACAGTATATTTCCTTCATAGCTTGTTCTCCATCTTCTTTTAGGGAGCCTGTTTACTTACACATTTACTTCCATGACTGATCGAAACCAATTTTCCCATTTTCCCTCTCTCTTGTCCCTTTGCAGCAGACGTTTGGTCAGCAATACGTTTTTGACCATGGGATCGCAATAAAATCACAGTATTGAATCGCAATACATGTAAAATCGTGAGAATCGAAATACATATCGTATCGGCACCTATGCATCGTGATAATATAGTATCGTGAGGTCCCTGGCAATTCCCAGCCCTAGTACTAGGCTAAGTGAAATGATTGTGACAAATTAGTGCTGAAGTTGTAAATATCTTTGACGTCATTGTAAGTGGTTTTGGATCAAAGTGTCGGCCAAATTATCTTAATGTGCAGGAGGTCAAGGTTAACTGGGAGTTCTCTACTATTCTATCACCAACTGGACACATCTGCCCGGCCTCCAAGCCAAAAGTCTATCGGAGGTGAAAGGTTATGAACAACACCTGATAAACAGTCTCCTGCTCATCTGCTGAGAGGACTTTTCCAACCTTTGGTCTGTGAGTTTTTGACAGAGGCCTAAATGATCGATTTTAAAAGGGAAAATATAAAATGTCTGTCTGGCCTTTTGTGACTCAGGGCCCTTTTTATTATGCCTGTTTGGGGATGTATTTCAGAGGCTTTTCATAACTGATCATTGACAGAAGGTCATCTGTGAGAGAAGGGCATCTGGGTATGACAAACGGAGAAGAACATGAAGGACTGGATGGAGAACAAGGTTTTTTTTCTGATGAGAACGTCAATTTTGTCTTCTTTCAGCAGGAGAATGGCACGACTCTTATATAACCAGCATGCTCCTAAAGCAATGGAAACACAAACATGTTGTGCATGCCTGTGTATGCTACAGACTGTGTGCATTTGTGCCCCCACTCCTCTCTCTCTCTATCAGGCTGAAAAACAGTCTTCCTCCCTGTACCAGTCCACACAGCGTAGCTAGGAAACAGAGCCTGACTCACTGACAAGACGACAATCATTAGGCTGAAAACAAACCCTCTAAAGTCTAGATAAAACCCTTTCTGTGAGCACCAAAGCCACAATAAATTGCGGTGTGAAAAGAGCAAAGGCGCGTTAGGGATATATCAGCGGGTATATTGCAAAACGGTTAGCTAATTGCCCTGAAGAGCCTGGGGGATATGGGGCTAATGCTGAGAATCACCACCTTTCCAGCTCATTTGGTAATGTGAGAGAGTTAGCTAACACTGGGCTAACAACACACAGAGTGATTTCTTCAGAGAGATGGAGACAGGTGGAGGTTTGTGTGTGTGAGTGTGAGCGAGCAAGCGAGTGAGCATATCAACAACAAAACATTCTTTCAACTTTCAGAATCTTTAGCAACTCGTGTGTCATCAAATGTCAAAGTCATAATCATCACATTGACATTACTCTCAGATAATTAGCTAGTGGTTTCAATTTCACTAGTTCCCAAATCAGGCATGGTAAGATGTACATCCATCATGATGTGGCATTGCAGGCACATTCTCCTAATGCTATAAAAGGCCATTACCAAGGAGAAGCAGCAAGAGATTAGAATATTATCTAGCTCACTATAAAGCAATGACCTTCTGATCCATCTCAGCTACCGTTTGTTACCTGGGCAAAGAACACAGCTACATTTTTCATTCTGCATCCTGTTGCTTTCTTGCAGATAAGCCAATTAGGCACAGTGTGCATGTGTGTGTGTGTGTGTGTGTGTGTGTGTGTGTCTGCATGCGTGTGTGCATTTCTATATGCATACAAAGGACGTTTACAAGAACGAAAAATCCTTCTACTGTCATTCAATTCACAGGTTCATCAGAACCCCATGCTAGTGTTGATATTTTGTGCTGTTGTTTTCAAAGGACATTCAGTCTGTTCTTTTGCCTTAAATGTTTAGCTAGTAAGTGCCCTGTATCCATTCTAATGAGCCCACTGTAATATCCCTCTGCTGTATTGGACATTCTGTCCATTTAAACACGTCCATTCACAAACCTTGTTGCTCTTCCCACTTAAGTGTCTAAATCAGTGCGATTTAATGTGATTTCCGTGCAAATTGAGTTACATCCTGGTGTGTCATCACTCACGCACACACACACACACACACACACACTTGAAATACTTTATTTGAATCCACAAATCACATTACACCCATATGGAAAAAAACTAAAAAATATATTTTTAGATACAGTTTTTAGGATATGTCAAATATTTAAAATTGTCCCAAAAAATGTACACTGAGTATACAAAGCCTGAAGAACACCTACTCTTTCCATGACACGGACTGACCAGGTGAATCCAGGTGAAAGCTATGATCCCTTATTGATGTCACTTGTTAAATCCACTTCAATTAGTGTAGATGTAGGGGAGGAGACAGTTTAAAGAAGGATTTTTAAACCTTGAGATATGGATTATTTAGTATGTGTCCCATTCAGAGGGTGAATGGGCAAGACAAAATATTTAAGTGCCTTTAAATGGGGTATGGTAGTAGTGGTGTAAAGTACTTACCCCAAAAACTACTTAAAGTATTTTTAGTTATCTGTAATTAACTTTTACTTCACTACATTTCTAAAGAAACTAATGTACTTTCTACTCCATACATTTTCCCTGACACCCAAAAGTACTCATTACATGTTGAATGCTTGGCAGTGATAAATCCTATTAAAATGTAACATGTAGTTTGTTTGTATCCTGTTTAGTGAATGATTACTGTGAGTATTAACGGAGTTTAGGCCATGAAAATGTGTGTATGCCAATTTAGAAATGTTGACCTAATCAGAGGAAATTGCCTAGGATCAGAGAGCAGGGTCAGGCGCAGAACAGAAGATGGACGGGGTGTGATTCTGACATCTGGCTAAACAAAGAGAGGACCGTGGACATTTCACAGGGGAAAGGAGGGAATCTCATTTGGGTCATAAAATGTATAGCTGGGGAGGTGACGCCTTCAAGGGAAGAGTATAAAATGTGTTGTGAGCTTTCTAATTGCATGCACTTAGCTGACTGTATCCTTGGTAATAAACACTTGAAACTTCTCTTGAGCTTTTGGCCTCAATACCTTGTGGAAAAGAGGTTGCAAAAGCATTTTTCTTTTTAACAGCAGGACAGGAAAATGGTCCAATTCACACACTCATCAAGAGAACATCGCTGGTCTTCCCTACTGCCTCTGATCTGGCGGACTCACTACACACACGCGTTTCTTACACACACGTTTCTTCTGTAAAATATGTCTGAGTGTTGGAGTGTGCCACTGGCTATCCGTAAAAATGTAAAAATAAATGAAAAGGATTTACACTTGTACTTTTGATACTGAAAGTTTATTTTAGCAAGTACATTCACTTTTGATACTTCAGTATATTTAAACCAAATACTTTTAGACTTTTACTCAAGTAGTATTTTACTGGGTGACTAACCTTTGAGTTATTTTCCATTAAGGTATCTTTACTTTTACTCAAGTATGACAATTGGGTACTTTTCCCACCACTGTATGGTAGTAGGTGTCAGGGGCACCGGTTTCTTTCAAGAACTGCAACGTATTTAGGGAGTTTCCTCCATTCTTCTCTGCAGATCTTCTCAAGCTCTGTCAAGTTGGATGGGGAACGTTGCTGCACAGCTATTTTCAAGTCTCGTGAGAGATGTTTGATCAGGTTCAAGTCCGGGTTCTAGCTGGGCCACTCAAGGACATTGAGTCTTGTCCCAAAGCCACTCCTGCGTTGTCTTGGCTGTGTGCTTAGGGTCATTGTCCTGTTTGAAGGTGAACCTTCACCCCAGTCTGAGGTTCTGAGCGCTCTGGAGCAGGTTTTCATCAAGAATCTTTCAGTACTTGGCTCCATTCATCTTTCTCCCGAACCTAACGAGTGTCCCATTCCCTGTTGCTGAAAAACAGGTTTCCTCCAGACGTGACGCTTGGCATTCAGGCCAAAGAGTTCATTCTTGGTTTCATCAGACCAGAGAATCTTGTTTCTCATGGTCTGAGAGTCCTTTAGGTGCCTTTTGGCAAACTCCAAGCGGGCTGTCATGTGCCTTTTACAGAGGAGTGGCTTCCGTCTGACCGCTCTACCATAAAGGCCTGATTGGTGGAGTGTTGCAGAAATTGTGTTCTTGGGGACCTTCAATGCTGAGACATTTTTTGGTACCTTTCCCTAGATCTGTCCCTCGACACAATCCTGTCGTCTCGGAGCTCTACAGATAATTGATTCAACTTCATGGCTTGGTTTTTGCTCTGACATGCACTGTCAACTGTGGGACGTTATATACACAGTTGTGTGCCTTTCCAAATCATGCCCAATCAATTGAATTAACCACAGGTGGACTCCAATGAAGTTGTAGAAACATCAAGGATGATCAAAGGAAACAGGATGCACATGAGCTCAATTTCGAGTCTCATAGCAAAGGGTCTGAATACTTATGCAAATAAGGTATCTGTTTTTATTTTTAATACTTTTGTAAAAATGTCTAAAAACCTCTGACTTGAACCCGATCTAACATCTCTGGAAAGACCTGAAAATGTCTGTGCAGCGACATTCCCCGTCCAACCTGACAGAGCTTGAGAGGATCTGAAGAGAAGAATGGGACAAACTCCCTAATTACAGGTCTGCCAAGCTTGTAGCGTCATACTCAAAAAGACTCGAGGCTGTAATCACTGCCACATGTGCTTCAACAAAGTACTAAGCAAAGGGTCTGAATACTTATGTAAATGTGATCAAAAAAAAAAGATTCTATAAATATCTTGAGTATCAAATAAAAACGTATATCAAGTATTAATGTAAATGAATAAGGCTTTTCATCCTTTCAATAAAGATGAAGATAAAGATATCTTCTATTACGTTCTCACTAACGTGGAGGTCCGACTTTCTGAGATTGACATCTAATGAGCCAATGAAAAGTGACCATGAGAAGGCATAAATCCGCCTACACAATCCTGGGTATAACACCACTAACCATCCACTGTAGAGCCGTATAATACCACAAGACCTAGACCAACACTGACGTATTGTTCAAATGTATTATGAAGTTATGAGTAATTGGAAATAAATAAATAAATAATAATAATGTTCACATCATATTCACTGTGGTGTTGTCTGTCTCTAACAGTGGGGGCCAAACAATAACAGTAATTGATTCAGGACGACCGGGATCTTCGTTGAAATCTTTCAAATGCATGCATATTTATTGAAATGAAAATGTTTGCTTACAGGAGGACTGGGGACCTAGACCAACCCTTTGACATATTGTGGATCATTGTACGACCTATTGTTTTGTTTAAACTGATAAAAACACTATTTTTGATTTATTTATTTATTTTTAAACAGCCTAATGCCGAATCTCGGGCACTTGATTTTTTCATTATTTAATTAAGCTGAAGAGAGGCACTTACTACAAAAACTAAATTCCCCTGTACTTTTGTATACTTTATAGCCAGTAGTTCTGAAAGTTTCACTCATGAGCCAAAAGGTCCCTGAAAATTCCATACTACATCACATACAGTATTAGTCAAAAGTTTGGACACACCTACTCATTCAAGGGTTGTTCTTTATTTTTTACTACATTGTAGAATAATAGCGAAGACATCAAATATATTAGATAACACATATGGAATCGTGCAGTAACCAAAAAAGCATTAAACAAAATCAAAATATAATTTTATATTTGAGATTCTTCAACGTAGCCACCTTTTGCCTTGATGACAGCTTTGCACAACCTAATCACCAGGGTTGGGGTCAATTGCATTTAGTCAAATCAGGAGGTGCTTGAGATCCCAAATTAGTTATACAGGAAGTGCGCCAATGAAAAGGTTTGCGTAAATGTTCCTAAATTCTAAAACAGATATTTTTCAGAATAATAAAAATAGGTTTGTATGTCAAAGAGATGTTCACATGAATAATGTCTATTTGTCACATGGTATCTGTGCAACTTAATGTAAGGTGTAGGCTGAACAGCCTTACCTTCTTAACCCTTTGACGTGTACAAACACCTGGGTGTGATCATTCTACAGTGGTCCCTGCAGCATACACTCAAACCAGTGTGATTAGAACAATTCATTTCAACGTATAGCTACGATTGACGCAACAGTCGGCGTTTGAGCTGCTCACTCTTGCATAAACAGTCTGTACAACGTTATGTCCTCAATGTGAGCAGTTTATTTTTGGATGCAATTTTCAGACATTCGCAGAAGTAGAAACGACATAACACAATTCTCATCCAAGTTGGAAAATATTGGATACAGTACATCAGTTCTAGCGCTAACTGAGGAAAGATTGAGCTAACACAAGCAGTCATATTAGGTCAACTCTCAGCTGATAGAAACCATAATATGAATTAGATAATATAAATGACTATTTACAGTTCATCACATTTCAAAATAATTGAGTAAAACACTTTCTAAAAGTCTAAAGTAATCCCACGGTGAGTAGTTTGTGCACACCGCCATGTTCGTTTTTCGGGCATCAACCAAAGATCAGAAGAGGTGACAAGCTGAGTTGGGTCTGAGTATGCATTTATAAGGCGAAGGGGGTGTTTCATCTAGCATCATTCACTTCCCAGCCATTCACTTCTGGAAGTTTAAAGATGAGAACCATCCCTTCACCTTGTTTTGGTATAACATCTTTGGTCTGACAGACACCCAGAATGCATTGAATGACATCAACAAACATGGCTCCACACATAGCCGGCAAATAGCTTAGCAATAGCTGATCATAATCAGTACAACCTTCAAGAAAGTATTTTACACACATCTTATGTGTCCATTACAATCTATGCAAAAATTGGAATGCATGATGTGACCAGTACTTGAAAACATGTAAATAAAACCATTTCCTGAAACGGATTTATTGATAAAAGTGGCCAATGTCGGTGTTATGGTACTGATGATTTGTCGCCACAAACAGTTTGTTTACATTTTTACCGTGGTGGTTAGATGGAGTAGCTAGGCCTACAACAGCTCTGTCTAGTGGTCGCGTCAGGGGCAGTTGTTGACAACTGTAGCATTTTAGCTAAGCCTAACCCTAACCCTTTTCCTAACCTTAAGATAATGGAGGTTAACATCCCACATTAATTCACCTAACCTGCTGCGTTAATTGTCCTAACCTGCCATGTTAATTATCTTAACCTGCTATGTAAACAAACCATCTGGGAAACAAATCATCATTATCACCACACTGGCAGCCAATCACGTCACCCCTGACACTCACTTGGAGCCATTGTATTGTTGTTTATGTAGCTAGTGTGGTAAGCTGTAGAATTATAACTCTATTTCAAAAGGAGACAACTCAC
This sequence comes from Oncorhynchus mykiss, assembly GCF_013265735.2. Lineage (NCBI taxonomy): Eukaryota > Metazoa > Chordata > Actinopteri > Salmoniformes > Salmonidae > Oncorhynchus > Oncorhynchus mykiss. The sequence continues at coordinate 41,509,025 of NC_048570.1, forward strand.
AAATGTGGAAATTCAGGAGATTTTTGTAAATTCGGACAATGATTCTGAGTATGACAGTGAGGAATCAGATTATGACAGTGACAGTGAGGAGCTGCTCTCCAAACTTGTGACCTTCAAGAACGCTGAATCTCAGGACCCCTTGCCCACCAATGAAGTCCCAGGTCCGTCTGATGATGGTGGTGGTGATGGAGGCTGGCCAACAGTGGGTGAAGTACAGCAGGTCTGCAGTAGCTGGAACGCTGCCAGCCATTTCACCCATCCTGAACCTGCTGTTCACTTTGATGAGTCCCAGCTAAGAGCGCAAAGCCACTTGCCATCTCCCTCTGAGGCAGAGTGCGTCAAGTTGTTTCTGACAGAAATATAGTGGAGGAGAACAATCACTATGCCTTGGAGCTACAGGAGAAGAGATAGCCACAGGGAAGGTGGATCACCTGATGGGAGAGTGAAAGATCAAACCAGACTGAGTGCTTGTCTAAAATCGCAAAATGGGGGTAGTGGATAAGTCGGACATGATGAACAGCTTTGTGGCATGCGCTCGGAAAAGAAGATATTTGTCCGTCTGATCAACATTGCTGTTCTCAATGGCCACATAACACTGCTTTAAAAATAATCATTGTGAATAATATAACCGTAAGAAACAGTAACGGAACAGCTCCACAAGGGGGCAGGGTAGGACAGAACAGAGTTATGCTAAACAGGCCAAATGAATACATAGGCCCCGGTCATGATAAGGCCAGGGCAGCTTCAAAGGAAACAACACAAGCTAATACTTCTCTGACGGAGCTAATAGCTAGCTAAATAAGCACAAATGAGTACAACACCATAAAGGTTATGAAATTAGTATCTCGCATGTCCGCGTTTATAAAGGCATACACACAGAATACATTATTCTCCATACATATACTGAGTGTACAAAACATTAGGAACACCAGCTCTTTCCATGACATAGAACAGGGCTCCCCAACTAGCGGGCTGCGTGTGGCTTAATTTGGCCCCAAATTTTTTGAGGAAAAAAATATTAAAACATTTTATTTATTTAGAATTTTCATTGTTGAAAATAAGACAGTAAAACCACCAAAAAATCAGCTCCAAGTGATTTTGTAAATCTGTTCCCAAATATTCCCACCTATTATAGAGACACGTGATACAAATGCAAGCAAGGTTTGAAATGATGTTTTAGTCAAATATGTGACACAATTCAGCAAACTAGGTGTATGAGTCACAACTTCATAGAAGAGCCGTTTGAACGCAATCATTTTTTTATTTTATCAAAATGTTTTTTTGGGGGCAGAAATGCCTTTTCGAACATGTGAACTTTAATGTGCCTTAATAACAAACTTGTATGCCATCTGTAAATACGAATACAATTGTTAAATTACGAGCCTTGTTGGTCAAGCCACATAAAAAGACAGCAACCACTAGCCATGATTGGCTGAGATAATAGGTGGGCTGGACATGCAGAGAGAGGATTGGTCTGCCATATTGAAGGCGTCTGTCTATTTGAGCTCGTGAGTCTGTGTTGGTAATCCTGTCGAATGCAGATTTTTCAAAAATATATTGTGTAGTGGAGCTCCATAAAGTGTTGCTCTCCATTTTCTGGAGGATCAAGTTTCGAAATCAGTGGAATTAGGGTATGATAGCTAAAGAGATGAAGTAAACACCTGTCTCCGGTTTACATCTTCAAACTAAGGGCAACCGTGGTATGGCATTCCTGACAGGGAGATGCGTCCATGACGCATGTTGATGTATACAGGTTAAGATAGCTAGCTAGCTATATTTTCAGATATTACACATTTCTAATTTTGACAGGAAGTGGTTTCATTTCAAGCTAAAGTGTACTGTTCGCTACAGTGGTTCGTCCTTTAAAAGTTGCAGCGTACTGCAGCACAGCTTGCATGGTGACGCAGAATTCTATAGCACGTTATTTAAGTGTCAGCCGCTGTTACCATTAATGCTAGTTAGTGCTAGTTTGACCACCAGAGGGCATCTTTGAGAAGCATTTGATAGCCTTCAATAGTGGCCGCACTAGAGAATTTAAAACCTTTTTTGTAAGAACATTAGTATATGGGAATGATTTTAAGAAATGTTGCATCATTAATTAGATTAATATTATGGTGTTTCTATTCCGAGAAAAATCAAAAACCCTCAGGGTTTCTGTTAGGATGGAACGGAAAATATGGCGCTGTACAACGTGACGGTACGGAGTAGGCTACAGTACTAAGAGCATAACATTTCTACACCCTAATTGTAGTCTAACCAATACCCAAACGGAGATTAAGTGAAAATAAAAATCAAGACCAGTCTCCTTGCTTGTCTCAGAGCAGCACGAAACAGTGCTAAAATAGTTGACCACAGGGGTAGGCTATTGCTTCAAATCCTATTAATTCTAACTTCAATATGCTCTTTAAATAAATAAGACCTATAAGACCTAAGCACATTACTCAATACTAGTGAGACTCATATTGCCAATAATTACATATGGGTCTGCCGTAGTAAACATGACAATGTTTACATTTCCAGCGAGGCTATTCAAGCCATCGACTCGCTGATGAATGAAGATGATGAACGATCGGCAAAGGCCATCTGTAATCTGCTGGCACATCAACATCACATTGCTCTAATCAAAGTCAGAAGACAGTTTAAGAATCTTGCATTGACTTATGGAAAGGCTCAGTAAGACATGTTATATATATAGTTGAAGTCGGAAGTTTATATACACCTTATAGGCTGACCACACCGCTCGCGTCGCAAAATAAATGTAGAACTCTATGTTATTCAATTATTGCACCCACACTGCTCACGCGCGTCAACGAGCGTCTGCGTTGCCAAGGGCTAAAATAAAACTCCTTTCTATTTCTGACGCAGTTCGCGCTGCAAGTCCTGCCTCTCCCATCTCCACATTGGTTTATAGAAGCAGGTACCCACGTGCCATCTCCTCATTGGTTATACCCACGTGGGTGACTGAAAGACGAACTGTGTTGCTGGTCGGTGTAGTAATACTATGAAAGTTTAGATGCTAATTACCATATACATTTAAAGATGTAAAAAGCCTTGAAGGAGAATAGATTACTAAAAACGGTCAACCGAATCGTTTCATGTGTGGATTAACTGTCGGAGTACAGAACCTTGTGCATGTCAGGTAAAATAACAACTTAATGTTTATAAATTAGCTAGCTAGCAATCTAGCTAAATAGGACAAATTAGCTAGCAAGTGCAAGCTAACTAGCTAAATTGCCATAAATGTTTAATGCTTTTTGACCTGTTCTAAAAATTAATGTAATTGGTTCAGAGTTTGTTATGATATTTTAACCTGTGTGTCATGATCGCGTTTGGTGTAGGGGGACAAAATAAATGTATGCACGATGGCGCACGATGGTGCACTCGCGCAGCCTGTTTTGGTTCCGTGTTAGCCAAATACATTTAAACTCAGTTTTTCACAATCCCTGACATTTAATCGTAGTACACATCCCCAGTGGGTCAGAAGTTTACATACACTCAATTAGTATTTGGTTGCATTGCCTGTAAATTGTAACTTTCGGGTAGCTTTCCACAAGCTACCTACAACAAGTTGGGTGAATTTTGGCCCATTCCTCCTGACAGAGCTGGTGTAACTGAGTCAGGTAAGTAGGCCTCCTTGCTCACACACGCTTTTTCAGTTCTGTCCACAAGTTTTGTATGGGATTAAGGTCAGGGCTTTGTGATGGCCACTCCAATACTTTGACTTTGTTGTCCTTAAGCCATTTGCCACAACTTTGAAAGTGTGCTTGGGGTCATTGTCCATTTGGAAGACCCATTTGCAACCAAGCTAATTTTCTGGAATTTTCCAAGCTGTTTAAAAGGCACAGTCTACTTAGTGTATGTAAACTTCTGACACACTGGAATTGTGATGCAGTGAATTATAAGTGAAATAACCTGTCTGTAAACAATTGTTGGAAAAATTACTTGTGTCGTACACAAAGTAGATTTCCTAACCGACTTGCCAAAACTATAGTTTGTTAACAAGAAATTTGTGGAGTGGATGAAAAATGAGTTTTAATGACTTCAACCTAAGTGTATGTACACTTCTGACTTCAACTGTATAGCTTGGAAAATTCCAGAAAATTATGTCATGGCTTTACAAGCTTCTGGTTAATTGATATTATTTGAGTCAATTGGAGGTGTACCTGTGGATGTATTTCAAGGCCTACCTTCAAATTCAGTGCCTCTTTGCTTGATATAATGGGAAAATCAAAAGGAAATCAGAAATCCGACCTAGAAAAACAATTGTAGACCTCTACAAGTCTGGTTCAACCTAGAGAGCAATTTCCAAATGCCTGAAGGTACCACGTTCATCTGTACAAACAATAGTACGCAAGTATAAACACCTCGGGACAACACAGTCGTCATACCTCTCAGGAAGGAGTGCTCTTCACTGATGAGTCGCGGTTTTATCTCACTAGGGGTTATGGTCGGATTTCCGTTTATTAAGGAATGAGCGTTACACCGAGGCCTGTACTCTGGAGCGGGATCGATTTGGAGGTGGAGGGTCTGTCATGGTCTGGGGCGGTGTGTCGCAGCATCATCGGACTGAGCTTGTTGTCATTGCAGGCAATCTCATTCCCCCCAGAAATGTCCGGGAACTTGCAGGTGCCTTGGTGGAAGAGTGGGGTAACATCTCACAGCAAGAATTGGAAAATCTGGTGCAGTCCATAAGGAGATGATGTACTGCAGTACTTAATGCAGCTGGTGGCCACACCAGATACTGACTGTTACTTTTGACCTCTGTCACTTCCCACGAGCCAGGTTGTGACAAAAACTCACATTCATTCTTATGTTTAATAAATGTATTAGTGTGTGTGTGGCAGGCTTACAATGATGGCAAAAAAACAACATTTGAGAGTGCCCTGACCCTGGTGCTAGAGGGGGTACACAGCTGGAGGTTGACTGTTTCAAGGGCTACGGGACTATAAAACGTTTGGGAACCACTGCCCAAGACCCACTCCAATTCGCATACCGCCCCAACAGATCTACAGGTGATGCAATCTCTATTGCACTCCACACTGCCCTTTCCCACCTGGACAAAAGGAACACCAACGTGTGAATGCTGTTCATTGACTACAGCTCAGCATTCAACATCATAGTGCCCTCAAAGCTCACCACTAAGCTAAGGACCCTGGGACTAAATACCTCCCTGCAACTGGATCCTGGACTTCCTGTTGGGCCGCTCCCCAGGTGGTAAGGGTAGGCAACAACACATTTGCCACAGTGATCCTCAACACAGGGGCCCTTCAGGGGTACGTGTTTAGTCCCCTCCTGTACTCCCTGTTCACCAACAACTGGGTGGTCAAGCACGACTCCAACACCATCATTAAGTTTGCCGATGATAACGGTTGTGGGCCTGATCACCGACCACGATGACAGAGCCTATGGGAAGGAGGTCAGAGACTTAGCAGTGTGGTGCCAGGACAACAACCTTTCCCTCAACGTGATAAAAACAAAGAAGATGATCGTGGACAACAGAAAAAGGATGGCCCGAGCACGCCCCCATTCTCATCAACAGGCCTGTAGTGGAGCAGGTCGAGAGTCCATATAACCAACAACCTATCATGGTACAAACACACCAAGAAAGTCATGAAGAGAGCACGACAACGCCTATTCCCCCTCAGGAGACTGAAAATATTTGGCATGGGTCCTCAGATCCTCAAAAGGTTCTACAGCTGCAAGTGGTACCATAGTGTCACATCTAAGTTCAAAAGGCTCCTTAACAGCTTCTACCCCCAAGCCATAAGACTGCTGAACAGTTCATCAAATGGCTATCCAAACTATTTGCATTGACCACCCTGTTTTTTTATGCTGCTACTACTCGCTGTTTATTATCTATGCATATAGTCACTTTACCCCTACCTACGTGTACATATTACCTCAATTACCTCAACTAACCTGCACCCCTGCACATTGACTCAGTACCGGTGCCCTCTGTATATAGGCTCATTATTGTTATTTTATTGTCTTAATTTCTTTTTACATTTGTTTATTTAGTAAATATTTTCCTAACTCTTATTTTTATTTTATTGTTGTTTAAGGGCTTGTAAGTAAGCATTTTATGGTAAGGTCTACACATCTATTCGGCGCTTGTGACAAATAACATTTGATTTGATAACACGTCGATAATTTTCAAAATATATTTACTTACTTTAATAGGTTCTCCCACTTCCTCCATTTTCTGGGTCCTTAGAAAAACAAAATAATGGGCAATCTTTCCGAAGTTTCCATTGGTAGCAAAACCCAGCCAGCTATATGGACAATTGGAGGACTTCCACCATACTGACTCTGGTCTCCCAACATGGCGACTGGTGTGGTTGCTAGGTGATTTTTTACGCAACTGCAACCACTCTGTAGATAATTGGCAAGCAGCGTGACTTGGTTTGAGGGCAGGGCGGGTTAACTGTCCTATTGAGTAACAATCCAATTTTGGAACAGTGACACACAAAAAGAAGAAAAAAAAACACACTGGGGGTTCCATTAAAGGTATTTGGAACTGAGGCTTCATCTTTGTTTTAAAGTGAAAAGCTGAGGATGAGGTATGGGTTGTGTACGTAATATTTACATGTTTGTAAAGGAAACCTGAAATATGTCTCTGTGATGTACATACATCAGCAAGTTGAAGTTGAATAATAATATATGCCATAGGTCTATGTCCATAAGTTGGACAGGGTGAGGGGGCAGTGTTAGACGACAGCCTGTTTTCTGGACAGGAACGAAGCAGGCAGAGAAATAGAGAGAGCGAGAGAGATGAGACCCACTGAACACCAGATACACAGAAGGAGGAGAGTAAAACAGGTGTTAAAAGTAAGTGCCAACACACACGCACACTCCAACACATAAATTCACACGGCTTGCTTCGGGACATTGGAAATGTTGGAACTCGATACAAGACGTTTGTTACCAACCACTCTTAAAGGGACAATACTTAGTTGCTATATTGATTTTTGGACTTGTAAATTAATGATATGTACCTATTGATTCTTGAAGAATATAACTTATGCCTCGTGAGTTTAGTTAAACTGTGGCAGTTGCACCCTATCAGAACCCAAAATAAGTTTGTAAACAAAGTAAATGTAAATCACACAGTGTACAGCCTCAAAACATGATTAAAACTATAATGTTGATGTCATGGATGGTCAGTCCCTGCATTCATAGATATGCCTATGAATTTGAGTGGTTATATTTCTCCCGCACCATCCCTTTACAGAAACAGTGTCAGGGAGAATGATTTGTATTGTGTCAACTGCTGATTGCCACTTTAAACAGCTCACACACACAATGAATCTCTCTTGTTCCCAGTATGTCCATAAAAAAAAAAAAAACCTGTGTGCACAAAGAAAAGCTCTACAAAAACAACCAACAAACCTCTAAGAAGAAAAATAGAGTCCTCCATTGGTTCTCTGGGCATCCATCGAAGGTTGAAAATCAATCAAACTTGTCAATGTTTACACCGTGTCACTATGTTCACAAACTACTACAGTGCCTTGCGAAAGTATTCGGGCCCCTTGAACTTTGCGACCTTTTGCCACATTTCAGGCTTCAAACATAAAGATATAAAACTGTATTTTTTTGTGAAGAATCAACAACAAGTGGGACACAATCATGAAGTGGAACGACATTTATTGGATATTTCAAACTTTTTTAACAAATCAAAAACTGAAAAATTGGGCGTGCAAAATTATTCAGCCCCCTTAAGTTAATACTTTGTAGCGCCACCTTTTGCTGCGATTACAGCTGTAAGTCGCTTGGGGTATGTCTCTATTTTTTCCCATTCCTCCTTGCAAAACAGCTCGAGCTCAGTGAGGTTGGATGGAGAGCATTTGTGAACAGCAGTTTTCAGTTCTTTCCACATATTCTCGATTGGATTCAGGTCTGGACTTTGACTTGGCCATTCTAACACCTGGATATGTTTATTTTTGAACCATTCCATTGTAGATTTTGCTTTATGTTTTGGATCATTGTCTTGTTGGAAGACAAATCTCCGTCCCAGTCTCAGGTCTTTTGCAGACTCCATTCTTCCAGAATGGTCCTGTATTTGGCTCCATCCATCTTCCCATCAATTTTAACCATCTTCCCTGACCCTGCTGAAGAAAAGCAGGCCCAAACCATGATGCTGCCACCACCATGTTTGACAGTGGGGATGGTGTGTTCAGGGTGATGAGCTGTGTTGCTTTTACGCCAAACATAACGTTTTGCATTGTTGCCAAAAAGTTCAATTTTGGTTTCATCTGACCAGAGCACCTTCTTCCACATGTTTGGTGTGTCTCCCAGGTGGCTTGTGGCAAACTTTAAATGACAGTTTTTATGGATATCTTTAAGAAATGGCTTTCTTCTTGCCACTCTTCCATTAAGGCCAGATTTGTGCAATATACGACTGATTGTTGTTCTATGGACAGAGTCTCCCACCTCAGCTGTAGATCTCTGCAGTTCATCCAGAGTGATCATGGACCTCTTGGCTGCATCTCTGATCAGTCTTCTCCTTGTATGAGCTGAAAGTTTAGAGGGACGGACAGGTCTTAGTAGATTTGCAGTGGTCTGATACTCCTTCCATTTCAATATTATCGCTTGCACAGTGCTCCTTGGGATGTTTAAAGCTTGGGAAATCTTTTTGTATCCAAATCCGGCTTTAAACTTCTTCACAACAGTATCTCGGACCTGCCTGGTGTGTTCCTTGTTCTTCATGATGCTCTCTGCGCTTTTAACGGACCTCTGAGACTATCACAGTGCAGGTGCATTTATACGGAGACTTGATTACACACAGGTGGATTGTATTTATCATCATTAGTCATTTAGGTCAACATTGGATCATTCAGAGATCCTCACTGAACTTCTGGAGAGAGTTTGCTGCACTGAAAGTAAAGGGGCTAAATAATTTTGCACGCCCAATTTTTCAGTTTTTGATTTGTTAAAAAAGTTTGAAATATCCAATAAATGTTGTTCCACTTCATGATTGTGTCCCACTTGTTGTTGATTCTTCACAAAAAAATACAGTTTTATATCTTTATGTTTGAAGCCTGAAATGTGGCAAAAGGTTGCAAAGTTCAAGGGGGCCGAATACTTTCGCAAGGCACTGTACGTTCATCTCTATGACGGCTGCGTGGTCCCATGGTGTTTATACTTGTGTACTATGGTTTGTACAGACGAATGTGGTACCTTTAGGTGTTTGGAAAATGCTCCCAAGGATGAACCAGACTTGTGGAGGACAACCAGGTCTTGGCTGATTTCTTTTGATTTTCCCATGTCACTGAGTTTGAAGGTAGGCCTTGAAATACATCCACAGGTACACCTCCAATTGACACAAATTATGTCAATTAGCCTATCAGAAGCTTCTAAAGCCATGACATCATTTTCTGGAATTTTCCAAGCTGTTTAAAGGCACAGTCAATTTAGTGTAGGTAAACTTCTGACCCACTGGAATTGTGATACAGTTAATCACAAATGAAATAATCTGTCTGTAAACAATTGTTGGAAAAATGACTTGTGTCATGCACAAAGTAGATGTCCTAGCCGAATTGCCAAAACTAAAGTTTGTTAACAAGAAATTTGTGGAGTGGTTGAAAACAGACTCCATCCTAAGTGTATGTAAACTTCTGACTTCAACTGTACATAGCTAATACTTCTATGCAAGTTTGATTCAATTGAGCCATAGGACCATTATCCCCATTCTCATTTGAAATATGATAGCCGTAGTCTACCCGGGGTCGACTCACCGTCCCAGCCAGATTAGCCAAATTGAACAGGAATACCCTCACAACCACAGCACTTGCTGAGAGTAAATATAGATACGTTGGTTGGGTTACAGTTACCCCTCTCAACACAACCACGCACACAGACACACAGAAACACACACATAAATGTGCACAGTGCTCTGACAGGCATACAGTACATACATGTACTCAACCAATATTATTGACTGACTGAGGTGGTTCTACCCTAAATGTCAGAGGTAACTCGTTTTTGTGTGGGGTTTTGGTCATGAGCCAACATAAAATATTTTCACAACAGTCTATGGATGAAGTGAAATTAGTTAAGGGTTAAGGTTGTTCAAACTGGGGAAAAAAAACTTGCCGATTAAACAGAAAGAACTTGAAGCTTAAGTTTAGGCATTAATTCCCACTAGTTAAGGTAAGGCTAAGGTTCAAAACAGAAACAATTTTAACGAGTGCCCAGCACTGCGATTGAACCTGCGATCCTCAGAGGTGAAGCGAGCAGTTTAAGCCCTTCCTATCCCCATCCACAACTCCCTAGCAAACCGCGAGCCAACTAGATGGAATTACAGTGCCAGAAAGTATTCATACCACTTGACTTATTCCATATTCTATTCTACAATACCCCATAATGACAAAGTGAAAACTTGTTTTGAGAAATGTTAGCAAATTTCTTGAAAATGAAATACCAAAATATATAATTTACTTAAGTATTTTGTCTCCCAGTGTCTGTTGGAAAGCAGACTGAACCAGGTTTTCCTCTAGGACTTTGCCTGTGCTTAGCTCCATTCTGTTTCTTTTTGATCCTGAGAAACTCCCCAATAACAGAAAAATAACAGTAGCGAGGCTATATACAGAAGTGAGAATATAAAAGTAGCGAGGCTACATACAGACATCGGTTAGTCGGGCTGATTGAGGTAGTATGTACATGTAGATATGGTTAAAGTGACTATGCATATATGATGAACAGAGATTAGCAGCAGCGTAAAAGAGGGGGGGGGGGGGGGGGGGGCACACAGTGCAAATAGTCTGGGTAGCCATTTGATTATCTGTTCAGGAATCTTATGGCTTGGGGGTAAAAACTGATGAAATGTATTTTTGTCCTAGACTTGGAAGCACACGTGCACGCGCACATCATCATCATCATCATCATGACTTCAGAAGGCTGCTGAAAGGAAAGACTGGGGTCTGTAAGTGTGTGTGTGTGTGTGTGTGTGTGTGTGTGTGTGTGTGTGTTTGCTCCCACTATCAGCAGCTGTTCTTTGTGTACAGATGTTTCACGGTTGTTGAGGAACACTGGCCAGTTTGCCATAGCACAGCCGTCGTTGGCAACCAATCAAACGAATACAGAACTCTGTGGTTCCCGGAGAATACTCAGCCCATGACAGCGTCCCAAATGACACCCTATTCCCCATAGGGCTCTGGTCAAAAGTATTGCACTACAGTATAGGGTATAAGTTGCCATTTGGTACACAGCCTCTGTTTGAGGACCCGTCGTTATCTAGATAGTATCAGTAGTTTTTGTAAACTGGAAGCGATAAAAGCAGTTACGGGGGGGCAGGTTAACGACAGACACTAGCATTCAACTATTTGTGCATCATTTTAGGTGCCCCCAGTTGCAAGGTGGTGCATATTCCTAACACTTCAGTAATGCATGTCAAGAACTCAAAACCAGAGAAAGCTCAGTAGTGACCATTTGAAAATTAGGAAAGAACAGTAGTAAGCACCAGACTTGTTATGATTCTCGTTGCGTAGCCAATAAGCTAACTTTTCAAATGTTCTACATGTTTTGTCACCTGCCTGAAGCGTATCCATACCCGCATCTAACTTTCTAAAAGTCCAGAAACCAAGTGAGGCTTAGTTTCATCCCATAGTCTACACCCATGTACTAGTGTGAGAGGAGAGAGATTCCTGTGTGAGATCCCTCTCCTCTCTCCTTCCAAAGACAGGTGGCCAACAGAGACTCATAACTTGGGCTCTGGGTAGAGGAGGAGAAAAGGAGGAGAATAGGAGAAAAGGCAGAGGAGAGAATTGAGGACTCCCTATGGAAGTGAGTCCTGTTAAACCACTACCAGACAGGCACAGAGAGAGACATTCTAGATCACTCAGATTGACCCCACCATTGTGCGAGGGAACAGTTTCTACAAACTGGCCAAGAGCTGTTCACTTTAACCCACTTCCAATGGACAGAGTCCATTTGAGCAGAAGCCAGTGCGTCGCACTACTGCGGGTCCAGCTCTCTCGGTTACTCCATAAGCTGAACTCAGAGACTGGGAGCATAGTTTAACAAACAATGTGGTAACAAAATATGGCCAATTGGACATTCCTGAAATATGGTCCCTGAGATTGCACCATTCAGGAGACACACACGGCATTTACATTTATTATACCAAAACAATTGCGGTTCCCCTCTTTTCACACATTATTTATTTTGTTTAAATTGGTTTTACATATTTTTTGTCCTAGAGTAGCAGTGGTTATTAAACATATATTTAATGCATGTCTTCCCGGGCTGTATGGGGGGGGGGGGGTCAACATGTAGCCCATCATGTCCCTCTGTCCGTCCGTCCGTCTGTGTGTCTGTCTGTCCCTGTCACAGCCCAGTCCACCTTCACTACTGATCCGATGCGGTTTGACTGGCTAGAAAAGAAAAGGCTGCTGTTTGCTCAACCACCCACCTTTTCCAATGTTTGCAAATGCAGGGCTCTGCAACTGATGTCTGACATAACATTTGATAACAAGTGTCAATGCCATGTACTATGCAATATTGAATGAAACAAGAAAGGACATTGATTCACGTGTTGCAGATTTCAAACAAAAAGAGAGCAACAGATCTAATTGAGAAACATTGGTATTGTGTTATACTGTGTATGAGATGACTGTGAGAGCTGAATGTCAGTAACAGTGAGATACAATATGAGTGTCATATGTTTTATCACATCACTCTCTCTCTCTCTCTCTCTCTCTCTCTACAGTGGTAACAATGACATGAGACAAACATGAGTGTGTGAGGCGAGTAGTAGCAGCCTACCTGATGATGTCACAGCAGACAGCCAACCCAGGGAGGGGAAGAGGAGGAGAAAAGATGGAGATGCCATGACGGTGGGGCTTCACTTTAGTGGAGAGAGAGGGGGGGGGAGAGAGAAGGATAATCGTCATCGATGACATATCCTTGTAAAATATTAAGCCAAACTCTACCCAGTGCTCTCTCTCTCACTTTCCCTCCCCATCTCTCTCTCTCCCCCTTCTCTGCCCTGTTAGCACAAACTGTGACTGCCATGTATTTTCAGCTGGCCAATGTGAAACCTATCCCCAGACAACACATAATTAACCTACAATAAGCTACTGAGACGCTTCACACTACTGTGCATAAGATATGTCAGACCATGTGTTTGTGTAGTGTGTGTGTCCTTAATATCAGAGGTATAACTTGCGTGCATATGGAATGGTTCTCTCTCAGGCTATATGCATTGATTGTACAGACGCAAGATCTTCATTTGAGACAGTCTGCTACAGCAGGAAAATAATCCTGTAGCAACAGGAAATGTGAATTATGTGGATTATAATTCATGGAAATGTATGGGGTTGATACATTTTTCATTAGGGAAAATTAAGTCTGACATTTTAAAGTGGAAATTACAAACATTAGAAGCCTTTTTAAACCTTGAATATACGACAAGTTGGCATTTCCTGCTGTTGAGGAAAATTCTCAGCCATAAAAGAATGATCATATTTAGAGCCTTCTGAACAGAACCACTATTGTTTTCATTACGTTTCACTGTTCCGACCAGCATAATAAAGTTCTGAACCGCTTAGAACCAAAACAAAAGTACCAGTTTACATCGTTGACTTTCTGTTCCTTTTTTTGACCTGTGAAATCGACATCGTTTTTACATTTAGATCATTAAATTACTCAACCAATCAGTGGGGATAGAGCAGCTTGCTACGGACCGGGTAAGCTTGTTTACAAGTGTACTATAGGGCGCAAGCTGCGACAGAAATGTTGCGGGTGGGGAGAGAGAGAAAGAGAGGGGTGGACATGGAGGAGGGTTGCCTTGAAGTGCTGGGCATCATGATATGGCGAGCATTATAATGCATTTAGGATATTAGGAGTAGGCCTATCATTACTTCACTGAATTGCATAGCTAATTATAACTAGCAGCTAAGATACCTACTGAGGAGCTGTTAATATGGAGGAACTTTGAACATGAGTTGCCTCAACGCCCTGGACAAGAGCAAGCTAACAAGCTTGTGTGTGGGGCATCGGTACCAGAATTCAAAACAAGTCTAACCTTTTGGTAGATAATAAATACATCTGGCCCCTCTTTGGACACTGTGTTAACAAACCTCCAAACGAGATTCAACGCCATACATCTGTGGCCTCCAACTGCTTTTAAAATGCTAGTAAAACAAAATGTATGCTCTTCAACCGATCGTGCCCGGTTCTGACTTAGAATATGTGGACAACTACAAATACCTAGGTTTCTGGCTAGACTGTAAACTCTCCTTTCAGACTCACTTTAAGCATCTCCAATCCAAAGTTAAATCGAAAATTGGCTTCCTATTTTGCAACAGAGGTCCTCGCTACATATTCGTCGCCAAACCCACTGGCTCGAGGTCATCTATAAGTCTTTGCTAGGTAAAGCTCTGCCTTATCTCAGCTCACTGGTCACCATTGCAACACCCACCTGTAGCACGCGCTCCAGCAGGTATATTTCATTGGTCATCCCCAAAGCAAACACCTCCTTTGGCCGCCTTTCCTTACAGTTCTCTGCTTCCAATGACTGAAACGAATTGCAAAAATCACTGAAGTTGGAGACTTATAGCTCCCTCACTAACTTTAAGCGTCAGCTGTCAGAGCAGCTTACAGATCGCTGCAGCTGTACACAGCACATCTGTAAATAGCCCATCCAACCAACCACCTACCTCATCCACATATTTGTTTTTCTGCTCTTTTGCACACCAGTATTTCTACTTGCACATCCTCGTCTGCACATATATCACTCCAGTGTCAATTGCTAAATTGCTTCGCCACTATTGGTCTATTCATTGCCTTACCTCCTTACTTTATTTGCACACACAGTATACAGATTTTTCTATTGTGTTATTGACTGTACTATTGTTTATCCCATGTGTAACACAGTGTTGTTTTTGTCACACTGCTTTGCTTTATCTTGACCAGGTCGCAGTTGTAAATGTGAACTTGTTCTCAACTGGCCTACCTGTTAAACATAACTATAGCATCCTAAAACTAGCCTAGGAAACATGCTGGCAGGCACTTTCTATTCTGGTTAGAGACAGTTTGCGCTGTTCTGTGAAGGGATTTGTATACAGCGTTGTATGAGATCTTCAGTTTCTTGGCAATTTCTCGCATTTCTCAGAACAAGAATAGACTGACGAGTTTCAGGTCTTTGTTTCTGGACATTTTGAGCCTATAATGGAACCCACAAATGCAGATGCTCCAGATACTCAACTAGTCTAAAGAAGGCCAGTTTTATTTCTTCTTTAATCATGACAACAGTTTTCAGCTGTGCTAACAATTGCAAAAGGGTTTTCTAATGATCAATTAACCTTTTCAAATTAAAAACTTGGATTAGCTAGCACAATGTGCCATTGGAACACAGGAGTGATGGTTGCTGATAATGAGCCTCTGTACGCCTATGTAGATATTCCAATAAAAACGAATTAATCGTTTCCAGCTACAATAGTAAATTACAACATTAACAATGTCTACACTGCATTTCTGATCAATTTAATGTTATTTTAATGGACAAAAAAAGTGACCCCAAACTTTAGTGTGTATATATATAGAAATATAATATAATACATATAAAAAAGTGTACTGTTAGATAGAGGCGTGTGACCAGAAAGCTAGCTACAGTTTGTTTTCTTCCTGTATTGAGCACAGATCATCCCGTCTTCAATTTTATCAGTTATTTACGTATAAAAAATACCTAAAGTTGTATTACAAAAGTAGTTTGAAATGTTTTGCAAAGTTTACAGGTAATTTTTGAGATATTTTGTAGTCATGTTGCGCAAGTTGGAACCGGTGTTTATCTAGATCAAACGCGCCAAATAAATGGACATTTTGGATATATATCGACGAAATTAATCAAACAAAAGGACCATTTGTGATGTTTATGGGACATATTGGAGTGCCAACAAAAGAAGCTCGTCAAAGGCATGAATTATATTTTTATTTCTGTGTTTTGTGTCGCGCCTGCAGGGTTGAAATATGGTTTCTCTCTGTCAACGGAGGTGCTATCCTCAGATAATAGCATCGTTTGCTTTCGCCGAAAAGCCTTTTTGAAATCTGACATGTTGGCTGGATTCACAACAAGTGTAGCTTTAATTTGCTATCTTGCATGTGTGATTTAATGAAAGTTAGATTTTTATAGTAATTTATTTGAATTTGGCGCTCTGCATTTTCCCTGGCTTATGGCCGCACATGTACTACTCCAAGTGGAAGTTGCAGCAAAGATGCACAGGACTCCGTGACCCTGACCCTATTGCACATTTTGTAGGCCTAAGCATGGCTCTCCAGATGCTGTTGGGGAGTAGCAGTGGATAGTATTTTCAGAGAGGAAAAAAAAAAACGTTTGTCTGTAGGGGGGAATCGAACTCACACATTCGCCAAATCTAAAAGATTAGAAGCCTAGCACACTGGCAGTGTAACGGCTCTCGTTGGTAGAAGGAAGAGTGGACCAAAGCGCAGCGTGTAAAGTGTTCATGATACTTTTATTTAAAAATAATAATAATAACAACAAAAGTGAAAACGAAAGCACACAGTTCTGTCAGGTACGGACACTAAACAGAAAACAAGATCCCACAACACCCAAAAGGAAAATGACAACTTATATGTGATCCCCAATCAGAGACAACGATCGACAGCTGCCTCTGATTGGGAACCACACACGGCCAAAAACAAAGAAATAGAAAACAGACTTTCCCACCCGAGTCACACCCTGACCTAACCAAACAGAGAATTAAAAGGATCTCTAAGGTCAGGGCGTGACAGGCAGCTTCCACCACCTACAAGCAACGCTAAATAAGGGGGGGAAAGTGGTTAGTGATGTTATTAAATACACAAATGTAATTATTGACTTCGCGCGAAAGAATCACACTTTAGCTGCATTGTTATAATGATCGTCACATATGCGTTATTCGACTCTGCGAGGAGCAGCAATGGAATGTTTTTTTTTTCATGAAGCTCCCGCCGAACAGTTATTGTGCTGACGTTGCTTCCTGAGGCAGTTTGGAACTCAGTAGTGAGTGTCGCAACCGAGTAGAGACGTTTTTTTACACACTACGTGCTTCAGCACTCGGCGGTCTCGGTCTGTGAGCTTGTGTGGCCTACCACTTCGCAGCTGAACCGTTGTTGCTCCTAGAAGTTTCCACTTCACAATAACAGCACTTACAGTTGACAGGGGCCGCTCTAGCAGGGCAGAGATTTGACAGAGCCACGTTGAAAGTCACTGAGCTCTTCAGTATGGGCCATTCTACTGCCAATGTTTGGCTATGGAGATTGCATGGCGGTGTGCTGTCAGCAACGGGTGTGGCTAAAATAGCCAAATCCACTCATTTGAAGGGGTGTCCACATACACTACATGGCCAAAACTATCTCCTTCCTCGCATTCGCCTTTATGCTGACACTAGCAGAGGTAGTCTTTGCATTCATGTAAGTAATATGTTTTTGAAATTCATATTTGGCCTTAGTCAACCATTTAGACTGGCGCATCTTTCTTATCATTAGCTAGTTCCAGGCCAAATATTCCTTACCGAGCAGTCTATCGGTATAGCATGTTTCACAAAGGATGCTGGCTGTATGAGTTGAGGATGAGGGCTGCAGGAGAAAGATGAGGAAGTTCAATGGCCATTGACTTCAAATTACTTATTGGTAGGAGGTGAGGGATTGGCACAATTGCAGTTCTTGGGCCTCCTGGGTGGCGCAGTGGTTAAGGGCGCTGTACTGCAGCGCCAGCTGTGCCATTAGAGTCCCTGGGTTCGCGCCCAGGCTCTGTCGTAACCGGCCGCGACCGGGAGGTCCGTGGGGCGACGCACAATTGGCCTAGCGTCGCCCGGGTTAGGGAGGGCTTGGTCGGTAGGGGTGTCCTTGTCTCATCGCGCACCAGCGACTCCTGTGGCAGACTGGGCGCAGTGTACGCTAACCAAGGTGCACGGTGTTTCCTCCGGCGCATTGGCTTCCGGGTTGGATGTGCGCTGTGTTAAGAAGCAGTGCGGCTTGGTTGGGTTGTGTATCGGAGGACGCATGACTTTCAACCTTTGTCTCTCCCGAGCCCGTATGGGAGTTGTAGCGATGAGACAAGATAGTAGCTACTACAACAATTGGATACCACGAAATTGGGGAGAAAAAGGGGTAAAATTAAAATAAATAAAAAAAACAATTGCAGTTCTTTACAGAAACCCTAACATCAAGCAAACTTTCACTTTGTTTAACGTAGCATGCGAAGAAAACCTGATGGAGTCTGCAAAAGACTAGGACGGAGATTTGTCTTCCAACAAGACAATGATCCAAAACATAAAGCAAAATCTACAATGGAATGGTTCAAAAATAAACATATGTGTTAGAATGGCCAAGTCAAAGTCCAGACCTGAATCCAATCGAGAATCTGTGGAAAGAACTGAAAACTGCTGTTCACAAATGCTCTCCATCCAACTGAGCTCGAGCTGTTTTGCAAGGAGGAATGGGAAAAAATGTCAGTCTCTCGATGTGCAAAACTGATAGAGACATACCCCAAGCGACTTACAGCAAAAGGTGGCGCTACAAAGTATTAACTTAAGGGGGCTGAATAATTTTGCACGCCCAATTTTTAAGTTTTTGATTTGTTAAAAAAGTTTGAAATATCCAATAAATGTCGTTCCACGTCCCACTTGTTGTTGATTCTTCACAAAAAAATACAGTTTTATATCTTTATGTTTGAAGCCTGAAATGTGGCAAAAGGTCGCAAAGTTCAAGGGGGCCGAATACTTTCGCAAGGCACTGTATAAGGTTGATCAAGGTTGATTTTGTAGGGTATTCGGCTTCCACGGCTCATGACATGCAAACACCGGCCAGTCAGACAACGACAAAAGGAAGGCGGAGATGCATCCAACAAGCCCAAACACCTTCCAGCCACCAGCGTAGAAAAAAGGTAAACATTCCACTCTGCATTTTCCCCAGTTTCTTACGTAGACTGGTGACCTGCTTGATCAAGGGAGCCACTTCAATCGTATAATCCTCTGGAAGCAAACAATTGCCACATTGGAACTCCAAATGATCCAGCTTGCCCCAAAACAAAGCGTAGTAGATACAGCTCCTACAGTGCTGGATCCATTCCTTCACTTCTCCAGACAAAATGGGCTCCACTTCAAAACTAGTTAGCTAACTGATTGGCTAGCCGATAATGTCAACTCATCCTCCTGTTGAGCCTCAGTCTTCTTGGATGTGCGCACAATCTTCCTAAAATAAACTGTCTACTTGGTCGCTAATCAGAACACTGACCTAGTAATAGTCCCATATATAAGTCCTTTAACCTCTCTGAGCACGGAACCCGGTAGCGGGCTGAAATTCCACAACATATGGTGATCGCTACATAAATAATCATATTAAACATTCATGGAAATCCAAGTGTCTCACATGTATCGAAAGCCTAGAATCTTGCTAATCCAACTGCGTTGTCAGATTTAAAAAAGGATTTACTGCGAATGAATACGATGCGATTATCTGAGGATAGAGCCCCATAAAAAAACAACTATTTCAACCAGCACAGGCGTAACAAAATCACAAACTGCATTAAAATAAATTGTTTACCTTTGACGATCTTCATCTGTTTGCAATCCCAATGCTCATTGTTACACAATGAATGATCTTTTGTTTGATAAAATCAGTTTTTATAACCTAACACAACATTTTGTGAACCGCTTGTGTTGTGAATTCCGTCTCATTCCATTTTCGATGACACATTCCAGGTAAATACCAACACAAAACATGACTTTTCCAGTCATGTTTGGTTTCATTGCAATCAACTGGTTTGTTTGTAACACAACCAAACCTGATGGGCCATTTCGCGGGACGAATTGACTGAAAGAAACCGATTTGAAGACAACAAGTAATGACATCACTGTGCACCAACGATATGATCACTGTTTCGTTGATTGACTGTATTTTAACCCAATGACCACTGATCGTCTTGAAATCTAGCTGGGTAGATAGCCAATGAGCTGAGGTAAACGGCAATATGCAATGGTTATGTGTTGGAAGACCAACCCATATAGTAAACTCCGGAGTAAAGAGAGTCATTTGCTATTGAAGTTTTATACCGGAAGGAGCTACGCATATTACGCACAGCATTGTTTTGGTAAATGTGCAGATTCAGCTGTTTATATATCAATCAGTATGGCGACTAAGTCAGGGAAAGCTAAATCTAAGTCTAGATATACAGATGTACACACAATTTTAGAAGAAATTGATCGGAAAAGTGAGGCAGAGATTGTTGTAGGACGATTAATTTAGCGATTCCCAAGTGGAGGAATATTTTTTGAACGGAGAGGAGATCGTTTTGGACTGGTAAATTCTTCTCATGCTATAGCCCTTGTTTGAAATTAATAATATGAAATATTATTTGTGATTTTTTTATATTTTAGAAGCAAGGTTTCCCATTCAAAATTAAAGTGGAAAACCACACTACAGGCTGATCCAACTTTGATGTAATGTCCTTAAAACAAGTCAAAATTAGGCTCAGTAGTGTGTGGCCTCCACGTGCCTGTATGACCTCCCTACAACGCCTGGGCATGCTCCTGATGAGGTGGCGGATGGTCTCCTGAGGGATCTCCTCCCAGACCTGGACTAAAGCATCCGCCAACTCCTGGACAGTCTGTGGTGCAAGACATGATGTCCCAGATGTGCTCAATTGGATTAAGGTCTGGGGAACGGGCGTGCCAGTCCATAACATCAATGCCTTCCTCTTGCAGGAACTATTGACACACTCCAGCCACATTAGGTCTAGCATTGTCTTGCATTAGGAGGAACCCAGGGCCAACCGCACCAGCATATGGTCTCACAAGGGGTCTGAGGATCTCATCTCGGTACCTAATGGCAGTCAAGCTACCTCTGGCCCCCCAAAGAAATGCCACCCCACACCATGACTGACCCACCGCCAAACCGGTCATGCTGGAGGATGTTGCAGGCAGCAGAACATTCTCCACGGCGTCTCCAGACTCTGTCACGTCTGTCACATGTGCTCAGTGTGAACCTGCTTTCATCTGTGAAGAGCACAGGGTGCCAGTGGCGAATTTTCCGATCTTGGTGTTCTCTGGCATAGCCAAACGTCCTGCACGGTGTTGGGCTGTAAGTACAACCCCCACCTGTGGACGTCGGGCCCTCTACCACCCTCATGGAGTCTCTTTCTGACCGTTTGAGCAGACACATGCACATTTGTGGCCTGCTGGAGGTCATTTTGCAGGGCTCTGGCAGTGCCCCTCCTGCTCCTCCTTGCACAAAGGAGGAGGTAGCGGTCCTGCTGCTGGGTTGTTGCCCTCCTATGGCCTCCTCCACGTCTCCTGAGGTACTGGCCTGTCTCCTGGTAGCGCCTCCATGCTCTGGACACTACGCTGAAAGACACAGCAAACCTTCTTGCCACAGCTCGCATTGATGTGCCATCCTGGATGAGCTGCACTACCTGAGCCACTTGTGTGGGTTGTAGACTCCGTCTCATGCTACCAATAGAGTGAAAGCACCGCCAGCATTCAAAAGTGACCAAAACATCAGCCAGGAAGCATAGGAACTGAGAAGTGGTCTGTGGTTACCACCTGCAGAACCACTCCTTTATTGGGGGTGTCTTGCTAATTGCCTATAATTTCCACCTGTTGTCTATTCCATTTGCACAACAGCATGTGAAATGTATTGTCAATCAGTGTTGCTTCCTAAGTGGACAGTTTGATTTCACAGAAGTGTGATTGACTTGGAGTTACATTGTGTTGTTTAAGTGTTCCTTTATTTTTTGGAGCAGTGTATTATAACAGGGTCTTTTTCGAGCAGGGCCAATAATTCTCCACACCGAAGATGTATATGGCAGCTATTTTAGCGTGTCATATAGGAATTTATGGTTCCACTCCAGTGGCTCATCCCATGGCTGTGCGGTTTTTAAAAAGGTGTCTAAGACCGGTTTTTAAGCCTTTTGCGCCCACTTGGGATTTGGATTTGGATGTGCTGTGTGAGGGCTCCTTTGAACCGATGGAGCCTGTGCATCTGAAGATCCCCTCCTACAAGACCACCATGCTCATGGCTTTGGCCTCGGCTAAACGCGTTGGAGATCTCCACGCGTTATTCGTTCATCCCTCCTGTATGACGTTTGCACTTGGCGACTCTAAAGTGACGTTGCATCCTAATGCGTCCTTCAACCCTAAAGGTTGTGACTATGTCCTACAGGTCTCCAGCTTTTGAGCTTTTCGTCCTCCACCAATGGCTTCTGAGGAGCTGTGGTGGTTACATGTCCGGTGTGCAGTAGGAGCGTTACACATGTACATTGAGCGGACTAGGGGTGTCTGTTTGTGTGACCAATTTGTCTGTTGACCTGGTGCAATTTCATGGTTCCTTTGACTCCAGCGAGTTTGTTTTGCACAGCTTCCTCGTACTTAGTGACATCTGCAAACGAAAAGAACTTGATAATCGATCCACTCTTCAAGTATTTCGAAGAGCTCCCTGGGAGTCTCCCTGGTTTGTCTGCACAATGTTTCACAGCCCCACCCACACCATCTGTTGCCCCCTTCCCATTGGCCTTTTCAGAAAAGTTCCAGGTGATTTGTTTGAATCCAAAAATATATGGCAGTGTGCTGAGTAGGTACACGTTCTTCTTGTTTCTGTATTGACGGGTGACCATCGCTCATTATGTGGAGTGTCATGATTTGTGGATTCTTGTTCTTGACATCTCTTAGGACTGGCTCCAGGTGAGCCCAGACTGCTATCTCATAATGTCTAAGGGAGTCAGATATGGTGGCATAGGACTGGCTTCCCTCTGATGTTTATGCAACACTTGCATGGATTGTAGCCTGCTGTCTACTCCCCCCAAAGTGGAACACCTGGATTTCTGTGGCCAATTAGCAACTGAGTCAGCAGTGTCCTGACGATACAGGCATTTAATGATAGAGGCATCTACAAATTGACCCTCAATTAAGAAACAGAAACAAAATGTTATTTATATTTTCAGTACAAAACTGACATAAAACACCCGTATCCTACAAAAACGTGTGTTTTTTACTTACAAGGCGATAATATGATGTATTTGTGTGTAAAAATAATAATAATAAATATTATTTGTAACTTAAATTTGTACATAATGTTTCTGCCACCGTCTCTGATTACCAAAAAGAGCTTCTAGATAACAGGACAGCGATTACTCACCTCGCACTGGAAGAAGATTTTTTCTTTAACAAGTCAGATTTACTTCAGACATCCGACAAGGACCCCATCATTCGCAGGAGAAAGAGACAGATATCGCTGTCATAGGTCGGGGTGCCTTGTAAAGATCCGACGGCGAGTGAGTAATCTGCCTTTACCATCGGTCCTATTAGCCAACGTACAATCATTGGATAATAAAATAGACTACGATCACGTATATCCTACCAGCGGGACATTAACTGTAATATCTTATGTTTCACAGAGTCATGGCTGTATGAATAACATACAGCTGGCGGGTTTTACGCTGTATCGGCAGGATAGAACAGCCACCTCTGGTAAGACAAGGGGTGACGGTCTATGTATATTTGTAAACAACAGCTGGTGCACGAAATCTAATTGTAAGAAGTCACTAAGTTTTGATCACCTGAGGTAGAGAATCAACTGATAAGCTGTAGACCACACTATTTACCAAGAGAGTTTTCATCTATATTCTTCGAAGCTGTCTATTTACCACCACAAACCAATGCTGGCACTAAGACCACACTCAATGAACTGTATACGACCATAAGCAAACAGGAAAACGCTCAGCCAGAGGCCGGGGACTTAAATGCAGGGAAACTTACGTACATACCCTAACCAGAAGCCATGGGGATTACAGTCAACATCCGCACTGACCTAAAGGGTAGAGCTGCCATTTCAAGGAGCGGGCTCTAACCCGGAAGCTTATTAGAAATCCCGGTATGCCCTGTGACGAACCATCAAACAGGCAAAGCGCCAATATAGGACAAAGATTGAATCGTACTACACCGGCTCCAACGCTTGTCGGATGTCGCAGGGCTTGCAAACTATTACAGACTACAGAGGGAAGCAAAGCCGCAAGCTGCCCAGTGACACGAACTTACCAGACGAGCTAAATTACTTCTATGCTCACTTCGAGGCAAGCAACACTGAAACATGCATAAGAGCATCAGCTGTTCCGGACGACTGTGTGATCACACTCTCCGTAGCCGATGTGAGTAAGACCTTTAAACGGGTCAACATTCAAAAGGCCATAGGGCCATACGGATTACCAGGATGTGTACTCCGATCATGTGCTGACCAACTGGCAATTGTCTTCAGTGATATTTTCAACCTGTCCCTAACTGAGTCTGTAATATCAACATGTTTCAAGCAGACCACCATAGTCCCTGTGCCCAAGAACACTAAGGTAACCTACCTAAATGACTACCGACCCGTAGCACTCGTGTCTGTAGCCATGAAGTGCTTTGAAAGGCTGGTCAAGGCTCACATCAACACCATTATCCCAGAAACACTAGACCAACTCCAATTTGCATACATCCCCAACAAATCCGCAGATGATGCAATCTCTATTGCACTCCACACTTCCCTTTCCCACCTGGACAAAAGGAACACCTATGTGAGAATGCTATTAATTGACTACAGCTCAGCATTAAACACTATAATGCCCTCAAAGCTCATCACTAAGCTAAGGACCCTGGTGACTAAACACCTCCCTCTGCAACTGGATCCTGGACTTCCTGTCGGGCCCCAGGTAGTAAGGGTGGGTAACATCACATCCGCCACACTGATCCTCAACACGGGGGCCCCTCAGGGGTGTTTGCTCAGTTCCCTCCTGTACTCCTTTTTCACTCATGACTGCATGGCCAGGCACGACTCCAACACCATCATTAACTTTGCAGATGACAACAGTGGAAGGCCTGATCACTGACCATGATGAGACAGCTTATAGGGAGGAGGTCAGAGACCTGGCTGTGTGGTGTCAGGATAACAACCTCTACCTCAACGTGACAAAGACAAAGAGATGATTGTGGACTACAGGAAAAGGAGGGCCGAGCACACTTCCATTCTCATCGACGGGGCTGTAGTGGAGCAGGTTGAGAGCCAACAAACTATCATGGTCCAAACAGACCAAGACAATCGTGAAGAGGGCACGACAAAGCCTATTCCCTCTCAGGAGACTGAAAATATTTTGCACGGTCGTTAGATCCTCATAAAGTTCTACAGCTGCACCATCGAGAGCATCCTGACTGGTTGCATCACTGCCTGGTATGGCAAATGCTCGGCCTCTGACCGCAAGGAACTACAGAGGGTAGTGCGTATGGCCTGGGGCCAAGCTTCCTGCTATCCAGGTCCTATACACCAGGCGGTGTCAGAGGAAGGCCCTAAAAATTGTCAAAGACTCCAACCACCCTAGTCATAGATGGTTCTCTCTGCTACTGTATGGCAAGCGGTACCGGAGCACCAGGTCTAAGTCCAAAAGGCTTCTTAACAGCTTCTACCCACAAGCCATAAGACTCCTGAACAGGTAACCAAAAGGTTACCCAGACTATTTGCATTGACACCCCCCCCCCCCCCCCCCCCCCCCCCCATTTTACGCTGCTGCTACTCCCTGTTTATTATCTATACATAGTCACCAACTCTACATTATACCTCAATTACCTTGACTAACCGGTGCCCCCAAACATTGACTCTGTATAGGTACCCCCTGTATATAGCCACGTTACTGTTATTTTACTGCTGCTCTTTAATTATTTGTTACTTTTATTTTTTATTTATCACTTATTTTTCGTAAAACTGCATTGTTGGTAAAGAGCTTGTAAGTAAGCATTTCACTGTAAGTTCTACACCTGTGTATTCAGAGCATGTGACAATTAAAATTTGATTTGATCATATTGACATCATTCAGTACAACAGTTTAGTCATATGGTGAATTTCTGGTGACTCCGAATGATCATTTTGGTTACACCATATGACTTTCCTCACCTAAACATGTTTTAGAGGCAACTGCTTATGCACCCACGTGAACACTTGACTTTGGCATCACGTATGTATCTAAATTAAATAAGCTTTTCAGATAATTCATCATTTGTATTGGTTTGTAGTGGTCGCACCGAATTATCAGATTTTTGGGGTAAAACTTGACAGGGAGTGAAAATGTAAACTTATCAAACATTTACGAGAGACTTGCTTACCTTTATTCTTAGCCAAAGGGTTTCTCACAGGCATCTTAATGATGTCACATCCTGTCACGTGAGTACCATAATGTGATTTGATCCAAAATTGTGACTTTGCCGGTCGCACTGAACGATAGTTATGATGGCTATTTAAAGTAGTTAAAAACCATTCTGCCTAACCTGTCTTACCATACATACTTACGTCATTGACCCAAATGTCTGCAATCCAGAATTCGATCCTTTGTTTTTTTTTTACGTTCATACTCGCATCTAAAACACATCACTATAACTTCTCACTGCTCTTAGCATTGTATTACTGAAAGAACATTAGATGTCGCTTTTACATTAATATTGTAGGCTGGTTAGGCCTAACTCATTTGTATTGGAGCAAGACAAGGCCCAGCAAGACAGCAGTATGTAATACAATGCAATAAAATCAGAGTGCTATACATTTAATGTAACACCCACATAAAATATTGAACCTTTTATTTACCTAGGTTGACAGTAATTGGCCAGCCAAATGAGTATTACAGTCTCTGTAATAATAATAATAATATAAATACATACTTTTTTTGCCACACTTTCTCCTCTCCTGACTGCATGTGCTGCCATAGATATAGAATGAATAGAACAGGCATCCCTATTCAAGTCAATGATGGCATAATGGGTGGACTGGTGGCCATTGTTGTGTACCCATAGGCGCAAAGCAGGAAGTGTACCCATCAATATGTGCTGTGATTTGTTGATTCGACACAACTGACATTACAAAAAAATACTTTCCAATACATGAGTCACATCAGTTAACATCATTTGATTGAACATTCTACATTACCATGGAAATGATTGCAACGCAGCCATTAAGGCAGCCATTAAGAGTGTACTTGTGAGTTTACCAGTTGAATTGCTAGGGTTAGTGGTTCCAAGCCCATTTCATTCCATGTCTATGTGTGCTGCTGCTGCACCTTGCTTGTTTCAGCAAGAAGGCAACAAAGTTTCATCATGTTGTTAAGAGTCAATGTCACTGCAGAAAAGGACTAAACCGCAAGAATGGCCGGTTTCAGTCAGGTGTTTGTCCCCCCCCCTCCCCTCATAAAGTGGTTACCATGGTTATTTTACACTAACTGTGCCAGCCATACATAAAATTAGATTTTCTGCTTTTTTCTCACCTTTCTTTAAACATCTGTAAAAGGCGTTGTTTGGGTAGAGATCTAACCAATCCGCATTTCAAGTATTTATAAATGTAGTGACATAAATTAAAAGCCCTTGTCACCCCACTCTGTACCCAGAGGACCACTCAGACTGACAGACAGGGGGACTCGTGTTAATGTAACATAAAACAGAGAACCCTCCTCTCAATCTTTACTGCTGTTCCCACAAACACTGGGATTGACAGGCCCATCATTGCAGCCTGAGATTGGAGTGTGTGTGTATGTGTTTGTGTGTTCATTTAAGGGTTTTTAGAGAGCTGGACTTGTAGAAGGTAGATTTAATGGTCTATGTGGGTGGACGTACACTACAAATAGAGCTGATGGAACTGGTCTCTTTTAAAAAGCCGTCTGTCCTCATTTATAAAACTCTGTTTTTAGCCACATGCAGTACATTACGTATGGCAGATAACCTGCACGCCCATCCATTACAGAGACAGACAGTGGAAGTGGCCTCTGAAGTCCAATGCTATTCACTATACTAATTTCTAAAAAGGTCCCTATTGCTGTCCTCTGCACTGAGCACTCAGACGTAGTTACAAAATGGGGAAACAAAGTTTGAGGTCTGTAAAGCCTATGCTATAATTCTATTCAGCTCATTTCTGCTCAACCCGTACCCGATTCTGAATGGTGAATGACCATGTACTAGACCGGGGGTAGTCAAGAACTATTTGAGAAGGTACGGTCCCAGAAACTCCCTAGGTGGCAAAGGCCTGAATAGATACTGTCATTTATCGGCGTGGTAACCAAACCCCATCTCGCAACCCATGCGATCCCAAACTGTTCAAACAGTAACCAACCCCCATCTCGCAACCCATGCGATACCAAACTGTTCAAACAGTTCACACCCTTCTTGATGGCGGAGAGAAATATTTTCAGTTTTAAAGCTCCTTTCCTGCAATTCTACACATTTTGCCATGCATTATGTGTGTTCATATGATACCAGGGGTCGAAGCCCAACTCAGCCCCCCCCCCCCCCCCCCCCCCCCCCCCCAAAAAAAAAAAACGTGGCCCGTATTGACCCCGTTCTGGGTCCGGATCCAGGACGTGGTCCGCCTGTTGAGTATGGGGGCACTAGACCTCCACTCCATAGATTAACAACAGAGAGATAATGGAAGCCCTCTCTTATCAGCTCTCCAAACAACTATTTTTAAAACAGATGCATTTTTTTCACTCCAATATTGTGTTATTTTTTTCCTGATAAAGAGAGGCTAATTAAAAATAAATATGGTTAACAATTTACAGTATCACTCAGCCAGTGGTCTCACTTTTCTTGGTCATGCAACAATGTACACACGTACGCACACCACACACAATTCCTTCACCTTATCATGACCACCTGGAAATGATGTGAGATGTGGTATTGGTTTCCATTGCAAGAGTCTCCCCAATGGATATTACCCCCATGGCTGAGGCAGGGGTGTATGTGTAGTGGCATCTGCGTGTAGGCTAGGAATAGGGCTGGGCGATATATATATCGTATTTGAAGATTTATGGATCCACATACTGGTATGGATTTTTACATGAAGATCTATAACAATATTTTGATATAGTGCTAAGTAAATGAAAAGTGGTACAAATTGGACTACTTCACAGTCAGTTTTGTCCTAGTTTGGTTGAGCAATCAGAATGAAGAAAGACCATTAAAACCATTTTGATTTTTTTTGCTGCTCATGCACTAGTACTCCTAAAAACAGTTTCTAACTTTTATCATTCTGAAACATGAAATACCATGAAATACCGCTATACCGTCCAAAATGTGAAAACATATTGAGATATGATATTTTGGCCATATCGCGCAGCCTAACATGCTAGGCCTAACATGCTGCCCAGACCACCCGCGTTGCATATGCAAGCGGTGCAAAATAAATGTACACATACATGTTATTATTCAATCATTTCATCCAAACTGCTTGAACACACATCAACGGGAGCCTGCGTAGCCAGGCCATAAAATAGAACTTAGTTCTATTTGACACTTGACGTGTTGCAAGTCCCACCTCTACCATCTACTCATTGGTTTTTACGAACAGATACACATGTAGGGGGTTGAAAGATGAACGAGCTCCACACTCCAGTTGGTGGCGGTAATGCATCTTAAAGTTGGTTGCCAACCTCCATATAAAATCAGAAGAAGAAGAATTGAGGAGAGATTAATCATAGACAACTAACTCAAAACTAACTATGACTCATAAATGGGTAAAAATTTGAAAAAAGATCCAGCAAAGAAAATTACCATATGCATTTCAGGTAAATTAGCAACCCAATGTTTATCTCCCAGGACAAATTAGCTAGTAACAGCAAGATTGCTAAATGTCCATGAATGTGTCCAATGTGTTTCAAACTCTCCCCTATTTAATATAGTTGGTTCATCAGGTACATCTGCCCAACAAGACGGGAATCAAAATGATTTAGACATGATGTTACGCCAACATTCCATTCTCAACTATTGAGGAATAGATAAAATAGACCATGGATCACATTCCTACGGTAGATGCACCCACAACATTGCACCTCAAGTTTGATCAATAAAGAACATAGAATATTGTATACTTTCATAACTGCCATTGCATAGCTTGTAGCCTGTTTAATGTAAACCCCTAATAAAAACATGTGTTAAATGCATGAAGTATCCTATGGCATGCATTGTCTTTTTTTTTGTGATATGATACTATTTTTTATATTATTATTTTTTATTCCTGGACATTCATCATATTTCCCATGCAAAAACCTAGCCTTTGAGTGACCAAAAAATAATTATGGTTTTACAACAACAAAAAATATGACATGGTTTGTTTACGCCCTGCGTGCAATAGGTCACTCCATGCATTTGGAATTGTAATGCAATAGGTCAGTGCCATTCTTCATATTTGGATTTTGTGTCGTTGCCATTTTAGACTAGGCTATCATCTACAAACTGTCAACAGGGGTCGGTCTCGGAGCCCTGTGAAATCATTAGGGAATGGAGAATCTTTAACTATTGAAGCAAGAATGGTACAGCATAATGATGGATTAAAGCGTGTTTAAATAGTGAATTCCAGAGGCGTGACCTTCTTGTTAAAACTACTGAACTTCTTATGGAAACCGAAACACTCTAACCACCTTCATCTGCATCTTCCATGCAAATAAATACCAAACGCTAACATCGCAGAAACGTGCACCACACACATGTGCCTCATAATCGCTTAGGGCAGATCAGTCAAAATAATGAAAATAACTCGTTTCCTTTATATTTTCCGCAAAAAAGAAAAACAGCTTTAATCAATAATATGGAACAATAAAATGGAATTGTACACCCTTACAATACATGTAGCAACACGATGGTTGATGTTGAACAGCGACTCATCAAAACTTTTTGCTAGTCCCAGTCTGCGAGATTCATCCCGCGAAAAGCATTGAGAAAACATCTCAAATTAAATTCATTTTTATAATAGGCAGACAATTGCTAGCATAATTGTATTATATACACACACTCACCTAATACTATGTTGTCAGCTGGAAAAATGCGTGAGTGGTGTCGACTTCTTACGATTTGTTCATCTGACAGAACCAGGACAGACACAACTGGTACGCCTTTTAACTCCACGATGTAGCCTAACCCCCTCAACGGACAATGTAGCCTTAATAAAGAAACCAATCTAATGTTAACATTACCATACTTCAAGCTATGAGTGATCACTACTAACAGCTATTATTTTTTGATTGATTCCTCTATACGACCAAATTGACACTATCGCTATATGATTTCGTCTGGGATGAAGACAAGTACGACAGGGATTCATAGAGGTACAGTGAGTGCTCCTTTTACAGCTCCGGGCTCTCTCAACAGTAAAGCGTGAGAATAAGCGCCCCCGTCCGGAAAATGTTCACGAAATTTCTCCGCGAAATCAAGAGGGTGAAATACATTTTAAATCGTCAGAATTTCTAGAGATAAGCTAACCCTTTAACCTAACTCCTAAACTTAACCCTAACCCTTATCCTAGCTAATGTTAGCCACCTAGCTAGAATTACTAAACAGAAAGAAAGTTTTGCAAATTCGTATCAAATTGTACATTTAGCAAATTCGTAAATATACTACGAATTGTAATTTTTAACATATCATACGACATGGGTGATGGACATCTACAAATTAATACAGAATAATACGAAATGCTCTGAGTATAGCTGCAGGCCTTACACAGATTCAGATTTCATTCACAACATGCCTTATGAACTAACACTGAGACTTGATTCTGTCTGAAATTATACCTTAAGTCTGTAGCTTGACAGCACTATTACCTATTTCTATCATCCTTCAATAACTGTTTGAATAAATCAGGATGTTCACTGGCATCAAACACAATGTTTTTGGATCACTAGAAAGAAAAGAGATGGATATATTCCCGTAGGGGAATTCATGGGACATCACAACATTACAAACTACTGGAGTCTATGGAGTCAGACTACTAGAAGAGATGAACAACATTTTTTATATTCAAACTACAGAAGGACTTGAAAGATAAATATACCACTAAATATACCAAATACATTTACATATTCAATTTATTTAACAAAATAAACTATGACAAATAACATAATTACAGCAACACAATGAACACATCACTACACGTCACAGGAACTGAATGGCTAATGAGAGTGGATTATGGTTGTACACTCTTAGGGAAAAAGGTGCTAAGTAGAACATACTTCTGCTTGTCCACATAGGGGAACCACATTTGGTGCTAGGTAGAAACCTTTGCAGATGGTTCTACCTACAATATACAACTATAAGATCAGTCAATCACTGTGTTTGTGTGTGTCTGTGTGTTTGTGTGTGTGTCAAATCAAATTGTATTGGTCACATACACGTGTTTAGCAGATGTTATTGCAGGTGTAGCGAAATTCTTGTGTTTCTAGCTCCGACAGTGCATATCTAACAAGTGATATCTAACAATTTCACAGCATGTACCCCATACACACAAATCTAAGTAAAGGACTGTAATTAAGAACATATAAATATATGGATGAGCAATGTCAGAGTAGTATAGACTAAGATACAGTAGAATAGTATAGAATACAGTATATAGATATGAGATGAGTAATGCAAGATATGTAAACATTATCAAAGTGACTAATGTTCCATTTATTAAAGTGGCCAGTGATTTCAAGTCTATGTATATAGGCAGCAGCCTCTATGTGCTAGTGATGGCTATTTAACAGTCTGATGGCGTTGAGATAGAAGCTGTTTTTCAGTCTCTCTATCCCAGATTTGATGGACGTGTACTGACCTCGCCTTCTGGATGATAGAGGGGTGAACAGGCAGTGGCTCGGGTGGTTGTTGTCCTTGACAATCTTTTTGGCCTTCCTGTGATATCGGGTGCTGTAGGTAGTTTGCCCCCGGTGATGCGTTGGGCAGAACACACCACCCTCGGGAGAGCCCTGTGGTTGCGGGCGGTGCAGTTGCCGTACCAAGCAGTGATACAGCCCGATAGGATGCTCTCAATTGTGCACCTGTAAAAGTTTGTGAGTGTTTTAGGTGCAAAGACACATTTCTTCAGTCCCCTGAGGTTGAAGAGGCACTGTTGCGCCACACACCACACTGTCTGTGTGGGTGGAACATTTAAGTTTGTCAGTAATATGTACGCTGAGGAACTTGAAGCTTTCCATCTACTCCACTGCGATCCTGTCGATGTGGATAGGGGGGTGCTCCCTCTGCTGTTTCCTGAAGTCCACGATCATCATCTTTGCTTTGTTGACGTTGAGTGAGAGGTTATTTTCCTGGCACCACCCTCCCAGAGCCTTCACCTCCTCCATTTAGGCTGTCTCTTCATTGCTGGTAATCAAGCTTACTACTGTTGTGTCGTCTGCAAACTTGATGATTGAGTTGGAGGCGTGCTTGGCCACGCCGTCATGGGTGAACAGGGAGCACAGGAGGGGGCTGAGAACGCACCCTTGTGGTGCCCCAGTGTTGAGGATCAGTGAAGTGGAGGTGTTGTTTCCTACCTTCACCACCTGGGGGTGGCCCATCAGAAAGTCCAGGACCCAGGGCCTCAAGCTTAATGATGAGCTTGGATGGTACTATGGTTTTGAATGCTGAGCTGTAGTCAATGAACAGCATTCTTACATAGGAATTCCTCTTATTAAACCTTTAAAAGACCATCGTTGTTCGCTTTATCCTTGGATCCCATAGAAGTTTGCTGACGCCACAACAGTGGTAGGCCTGGTCACCGGCAACGACGAGACAGCCTATAGGGAGGAGGTCAGAGACCTGGCCGGGTGGTGCCAGAATAACAACCTATCCCTCAACGTAACCAAGACTAAGGAGATGATTGTGGACTGCAGGAAAAGGAGCACCGAGCACGTCCCCATTCTCATCGACGGGGCTGTAGTGGAGCAGGTTGAGAGCTTCAAATTCCTTGGTCATCAACAAACTAGATTGGTACAAACACACCAAGACAGTCGTGAAGAGGGCACGACAAAGCCTATTCCCCCTCAGGAAACTAAAATGATTCGGCATGAGTCCTGAGATCCTCAAAAGGTTCTACAGCTGCAACATCGAGAGCATCCTGACCGGTTGCATCACTGCCTGGTACGGCAATTTCTCGGCCTCCGACCGCAAGGCACTTCAGAGGATAGTGCATATGGCCCAGTACATCACTGGGGCAAAGCTGCCTGCCATCCACGACCTCTACACCAGGCGGTGTCAGAGGAAGGCCCTGAAAATGTTCAAAGACCCCAGTCATAGACTGTTCTCTCTACTACCTCATGGCAAGCGGTACCGGAGTGCCAAGTCTAGGACATAAAGGCTTCTCAACAGTTTTGACCCCCAAGCCATAAGACTCCTGAACAGGTAACCAAAAGGTTACCCAGACTATTTGCATTGTGTGCCCCCCCCCAACCCCTCTTTTACGCTGCTGCTACTCTCTGTTTATCTTATATGCATGGTCAGTTTAACTATACATTCATATACATACTACCTAAATTGGCCCGACCAACCAGTGCTCCTGGACATTGGCTATCTGCAATGTGTCCGACCACCCGCCAATCTCTGTTCATCATACATGCATAGTCACTTTAACGATACCTACATGTACATACTACCTCAATAAGCCTGACTAACAGATGTCTGTATAAAGCCTTGCTACTCTTTTTTCAAATGTCTTTTTACTGTTGTTTTATTTCTTTACTTACCTACACACACACACACACATATACCTTTTTTCCCCCGCACCATTGGTTAGAGCCTGTAAGTAAGCATTTTACTGTAAGGTGAAACACACGTGACAAATAAACTTTGATTTGATTTGATAATGTTTTTCTCTATGGGGAAAACCAAAGGCTGTGCAATGTGTGTCCCTACCCTGTGAACAATACAAAGTTGGTTTAAGGTCACTAGGTCACATGGTCAAGGAGCTATTGAAAGTCAGAAGTTGAATTAATAAATGAAGGTAAAAGAAAAAACAAGAATGTAGCTTGGAATGTAGCCGCATGCTTTGATGTTATCCTTCAGAAGAAAGGGCTGACAGTAAAAAAATCATGGATCATCTGGAAATTGCAGATGGTGAGACAGTCTATGATGAATATCTGTGTGACCAAATTTCTGAGTAAGCACTGCCAAATGCAATGAAACTGATTTTGTTTCCGGTGTGGTTGAAAGAGAAAATGTTGTCTGATATGTGAGATGACAGTATTTAATAAAAGTTGACAAAACGGTTGTTCGGGTTCACTTGGAGGTCCTACTGGATGGCTGTTTGTGGTCCCTGAATTTCAGCCGTCAATGAATGTGACCTCTGACCCCAACAGCCATCAAGTAGGGGCAGGGCTGCACTGCCTCAAGTCTGCAAGCCCTGCCTCTGCTCGTGAGAGGGAAAAACTCAGCACTTCTTTGCACACATACCACATTGAAGAGGGGATGTTTTGTAACAGTGCCCATTGGCATAGGCCTACCGGCAAGGCACATATTTGTAAACATTTAGCCTGTTCTGAGAACGTATATTTTTGGGTTGGAGGGAGGTTCTGAAAACATTTTACCCCTGAACATCTTCCTGGGAGGTTTTATTTTTGTTCTGAAAACAGAAATAATAGGTTATTTTGAGGTTTTTTTGAACTTTCACTGAATGTTTCAATCAGACTTAATAATACCACTAGCTTAGGTTAAATGTTTCATACTCGAAGCACAGATAGTGGCACATGGAAATTAATTTGCTGAAAAAATAATCATGCAAACACATTTATTTATTAATGTAGCAAAAGCATCAATCAGTGAGATTTGAACCTATGATCTTCTGTTTCCTATCCATGGAATTAGTCCACTGCACCACCAGGATAGAGTTAGCATGTCATGTTTTTTAACTCATACAAAGCTGTTAATTTTAGTCATTTTAAATGGACCCCATTTCAAGTGAGTGCTTGTATGGACCCCATACAAGCACTCATTAAGATCAGATGTGGCCAATTAGTGGGTGTGGCCAACACTCCTGAACACACTTAACAACATTTTTATAACATTCTTAGAATGTTTTTTAACATTACTAATGTTTTCTTGTGTTTTCTTATGGAAAGTTTTCATAATGTTCTGAGAACATGACTTTAAATAGAACCACGAACAAACCTGCAGAAAACGTTATTCTGAAGTACTGAAATTCCCAAAGAAGAATGTTGCTTCCTAACGTTCGCTGAACATTCTGAGAACATGATTTTAAATAGAACCATGAGGAAAGGCTGTAGGAAACATTATGCTGAAGTATTGAAATTCCCCCAGAAGAACTTTGTTTCTTAACGTTCTCTGAACAATTTGAGAACATTACTTTAAATAGAACAACGAGGAAACCTGGTCGAAATGTTATGCTGAAGTATTTCAATTCCCACAGGAGAACGTTGTTTCTTAACGTTCTCTGAACTATTTGAGAACATTCCCAATGTCAAACCAGTTGGATAACATTCCTAAAACATTACCAACATTTCTATTAAATGTAACAATGTTAAACTTTCAGGAAACGTTCTGTTAAAGTAATGAAATACCAAGAAAATAACATCATTTTGTCAAGTTCCTTAAATGTGCTGAGAATGTTAAAAAGCCAAGCAACTTTGCTGCACCTTTCCCTCCCAGAACGTTGTGGGAATGTTTTATGCAAAATAACCATAGGACAACCACATTCTAAGAAACATATGGTTCTCGGGAACACTATGTGCTAGCTGGGATAGTTACACTGTGAAAACTACAAACTATACTGCAGCCCTTTTTGGAACACTATCTTTCTTTCTCTCTCTTCCAAATACCCACATAAAATACGAATCTCATTTATCAATGCATGCATAGACATTTTCTCTATTAATTTGACAATCTAGGCATTTGCTTGCTGGTGTGGAATTTGCCATGCTGCATTTTGCATGCATGCCTCGGCCTGCATAACTATGGCTGGTAGAAAATGCCTGTAATATCCAAAGTGCTCAGCAGCCGAGGGCAGCAACCCGGTTTTTCTGGCCATGTGCCATTTCTATGTTTGCCTCCAGATTGCTCTGCTGATATAAATTGTGCTGCAGAAGGATAGATCTATAGGGCTCAGAAGTTACGGCTTCCCCTGTTTTTCTTTCTTCTGTTCTGTGCATAAAACGCTGTGCAGGTGAGCGGGATGGATCCGATGTAGCAAAATATGGAGGGATGAGTGTAAAAGGGGAAGGACTCCCCGACCCCAGTGCATCTGTTAATGTGTTTTAGAGAAATGCATCTCTCTGTTTGCAATTCAAACTGGGAGTATTCACTGAATTTTTCTGTGAGGTCAGAGATTGGGGCTACACGTGACACTATTGCTTTGAGTTCAAGTTCAAGTGTGATATTTGGCAAATAAATTAATTACCCTTATATAGGGTTGCAAAGATCTGGCAACTGTCCCAAAATTCCCTGGTTTTCCAGAAAACCTGGTTGGAAGACTCCCTGAACGGAGGGAATAAGCAGGAAATCCGGAACCCTCCTACCAGGACTTCTGGAAAACCTGGGACTGTGGGAAAATTACCGGATTTTTGCAATCCTACACTGGTATGATCCATCACAATGTATTTAATGGGTCATTTAAACCAACACGTTTTTTCCTCTAAACACTTGGGGTATAAGGTGTGTGGAACAACCCTCTTTTCAGTTGTGTTATTTAAAAGCACAGTATACCAGAGCTTTGACTGGATGGAGGGCCATTAAAAAAATATATTATTTTGATGTTTTGTTTTATTTTAGATGGTACTTAACGTGACTGTGAAAAACTGCATCATGCTCCACAACACAACAACAGATAGTGTAAAATGAGTGTTGTTGACCTTGCTGAATAGGGTCAATAGGCTACAGTGGGCGATGAAAGAAGAGTAATTGCACACAACTAAATATAGCACTAAGGCTGAACAAGACATTAAAAAAATACTTTTAATCAGGCTTTGTCAGAACAAGTTACCTAACGTGAAATGCTTACTTATAAGCACTTAACCAACAATGCAGTTCAAGAAAGAGAAAATATTTACGAAATAAACGAAAGTAAAAATGAAAAATTATAAAAAGTAACGAAATAAAATAGCAATAACGAGGCAATATACAGGGGGTACCGGTATCGAGTCAATGTGCGGGGGTACAGGTCAGTCTAAGTCATTCGTACATTTAGGTAGGGTAAAGTGACTATGCATAGATAATAAACAGCAAGTAGCAGCAGTGTAAAAACAAATGGGGGGGTCAATGTAAATAGTCCGGGTGGCCATTGGATGAGTTGTTCAGCATTCTTATGGCTTGGGGGTATAAGCTGTTTAGGAGCCTTTTGGTCCTAGATTTGGCGCTCCGTTACCCCTTGCCATGCGGCAGCAGATAGAACACTCTATGACTTGGGTGACTGGAGTCGGACAATTTTTTGGCCTTTCCTCTGACAACGCCTAGTATATACAGTGGGGAGAACAAGTATTTGATACACTGTCGATTTTGCAGGTTTTCCTACTTACAAAGCATGTAGAGGTCTGTAATTTTTATCATAGGTACACTTCAACTGTGAGAGACGGAATCTAAAACAAAAATCCAGAAAATCACAGAACATCACATTACTTAAAATTATTTTTAAGTAACTAATTTGCATTTTATTGCATGACATAAGTATTTGATCACCTACCAACCAGTATGGAGGTGAAAACATCATTCTTTGAGGATGATTTTCTGCAAAGGGGACAGGACGACTGCACCGTATTGAAGGGAGGATGGATGGGGCCATGTATCGCGAGATCTTGCTGGGTCTTCCAGCATGACAATGACCCGAAACACACAGCCAGGGCAACTAAGGAGTGGCTCCGTAAGGAGCATCTCAAGGTCCTGGAGTGGCCCAGCCAGTCTCCAGACCTGAACCCAATAGAAAATCTTTGGAGGGAGCTGAAAGTCCGTATTGCCCAGCGACAGCCCCGAAACCTGAAGGATCTGGAGAAGGTCTGTATGGAGGAGTGGGCCAAAATCCCTGTTGCAGTGTGTGCAAACCTGGTCAAGAACTACAGGAAACGTATGATCTCTGTAATTGGAAACAAAGGTTTCTGTACCAAATATTAAGTTCTGCTTTTCTGATGTATCAAATACTTACGTCATGCAATAAAATGCAAATTAATTACTTAAAAATCATACAATGTGATGTCCTGGATTTTTGTTTTAGATTCCATCTCTCACAGTTGAAGAGTACCAATGATAAAAAATTACAGACCTCTACATGCTTTGTAAGTAGGAAAACCTGCAAAATCGGCAGTGTATCAAATACT
Organism: Oncorhynchus mykiss; assembly: GCF_013265735.2. NCBI lineage: Eukaryota > Metazoa > Chordata > Actinopteri > Salmoniformes > Salmonidae > Oncorhynchus > Oncorhynchus mykiss. Next base: position 41,548,074 of record NC_048570.1, read on the forward strand.
TGTACTCCCCACTGTAGGTCCTGGATGGCAGGAAGCTTGGCCCCAGTGATGTACTGGGACGTACGCACTACCCTCTGTAGTGCCTTACGGTCAGATGCCGAGCAGTTGCCATACTAGGTGGTGATGCAAACGGTCAGGATGCTCTCGATGGCGCAGCTGTAGAACATTTTGAGGATCTGGGTCTCATGCCAAATCTTTTCAGTCTTCTGAGGGGGAAAAGGTGTTGTCGTGCCCTCTTCACTACTATCTTGGTGTGTTTGGGCCATGATAGTTTGTTGGTGATGTGGACACCAAAGAACTTGAAACTCTCGACCCACTCCACTACAGCCCCGTCAATGTTAATGGGGGCCTGTTCGGCCCGCTTTTTCCTGTAGTCCACGTTCAGTTCCTTTGTCTTGCTCACATTGAGGGAGAGGTTGTTGTCCTGGCTATGCACGCACCCCTGAGGGACCCCAGTGTTGAGGATCAGCGTGGCAGATGTGTTGTTGCATAGGCCTACTTCATGCGATGATGAACCACAACCCTTTCTCTGTGGCCATGTATCACTACAATGTCTGTAGCTGATCAGATCTGAGGATTACTGTAAATAAAAGAGAAAAATCTACAATACTTAGAACATTTTATACAATGTTAATTCCTCAATCACTGTTATTGTGGTCAGTTGAAGAAAATGAAGACAAATAAAACATTCCTGTCAACCTTGCTATAGCAATAAGCGGTCCTGAAGTTGCATGTCCTAAAGCTTGAGTGTTGAGGTGCTGTTGCTATTGCTGTCCTTTCAGAGCAGACAGGGACTGTTGATCATGTAGCCTGTGATTTCTCTGGGTAAACATACTGTATCTAAATAGGGCTTGGACACCGGAGATTCAGAAAAACATTTACTAAGCATCACCATGGCTCTGAGTGTCACCTTTAGACCACATTAATGCAGATGTGGAGATTTTGAACCAATCAGCATTTCTTTACCATCACATGATCAAATTGATCACATTCACAGCCTGGAGGTTGGGAATGCCTAGGATTCATAGATGCTGTCAATCTTTCCTGTGTCTTCTCTCGGTGATATGTCTGTGCTAATAATTACATTTGATTGATGTCCCACAGCATTGCATGATGGCTAAGAAAATGATAGAATAATACTTTGTGGTGAATACACATGTCAAATGGGATGTTTTCTGCCATTATCTTCTCCTACTGAATTGGTATGTACAGTTGAAGTTTACATACACCAAATACATTTAAACTCAGTTTTTAACAATTCCTGACATTTAATGGTAGTGAAGATTCCCTGTCTTAGGTCAGTTAGGATCACCACTTTATTTTAAGAATGTGAAATGTCCGAATAATAGTAAAGATAATTATTTCTTTCAGCCTTTATTTTTTTCATCACATTCCCATTGGGTCAGAAGTTTACATCCACTCAATTAGTATTTGTTAGCATTGCCTTTAAATTGTTTTGACTTGGGTCAAACGTTTTGGGTAGCCTTCCACAAGCTTCCCACAGTAAGTTGGGTGAATTTTGGCCCATTCCTCCTGACAGAGCTGGTGTAACTGAGTCAGGTTTGTAGGCCTCCTTGCTCGCACACGCTTTTTCAGTTCTGCCCACACATTTGTGTATTCACATCCAGTGTGAATAGAGAAGGGAGATGGCAGCAGCGCTCTCTAGATGGTGAAATCAGACTGGGCGTAATAGAGGAAGAGTGAGGGCTTTACTGTGACAACTGCCCCTTTTATACAGCAGGCTACTCTAAACAGGATGTACAGTTGAAGTCGGAGGTTTACATACACCTTAGCCAAATACATTTAAACTCAGTTTCTCAAATTTCCTGACATTTACTCCAGGGAGTAAACACTCCCTGTCTTAGGTCAGTTAGGAACACCACTTTATTTTAAAAAATTGAAATGTCAGAATAATAATAGAGAGCATTATTTATTTCATCTTTAATTTATTTAATCACATTCCCATTGGGTCAGAAGTTTACATACACTCAATTAGTATTTGGTAGCATTGCCTTTAAATTGTTTTACTTAGGTCAAATATTTTGGGTAGCCTTCCATAAGCTTCCCACAATAAGTTGGGTGAATTTTGGCCCATTCCTCATGACAGAGCTGGTATAACTGAGTCAGGTTTGTAGGCCTCCTTGCTCGCTAACGCTTTTTCAGTTCTGCCCACACATTTTCTATAGGATTGAAGTCAGGGCTTTGTGATGGCCACTCCAATACCTTGACTTTGTTGTCCTTAAGCCATCTTGCCACAACTTTGGAAGTATGCTTGGGGTCATTGTCCATATTGAAGACCCATTTGCAACAAAGTTTTAACTTCCTGACTGATGTCTTGCGATGTTGCTTCAATATATCCACATCATTTTCATGCCTCATGATGTCATCAATTATACTAAGTGCACCAGTCCCTCCTGCAGCAAAGCACCCCCACAACATGATGCTGCCACCCCCGTGCTTCATGGTTGGGATGGTGTTCTGGCGCTTGCAAGCCTCCCCCTTTTTCCTCCAAACATAACAATGGTCATTATGGCCAATCAGTTCTATATTTGTTTCATCAGACCAGAGGACATGGGTCCAAAAAGTACGATATTTTTCCCCATGTGCAGTTGCAAACCGTAGTCTGGCTTTTTTATGGATGTTTTTGGAGCAGTTGCTTCTTCCTTGCTGAGCGGCCTTTCAGGTTATGCCGACATAGGACTCGTTTTTATGTGGATATAGATACTTTTGTACCTGTTTCCTCCAGCATCTTCTCAAGGTCCTTTGCTGTTGTTCTGGGATTGATTTGCACTTTTCGCACCAAACTACGGTCATTTCTAGGAGACAGAACGCGTCTCCTTCCTGAGCAGTATAACGGCCGCATGGTCCCATGGTGTTTATACTTGCGTACTATTGTTTGTCCAGATGAACGTGTTACCTTCAGGCATTTGGAAATTGTTCCCAAGGATGAACCAGACTTGTGGAGGTCTACAATTTTTTTTCTGAAGTCTTGGCTGATTTATTTTGATTTTCCCATGACGTCAGCAAAGAGATACTGAGTTTGAAGGTAGCTCTTGAAATACATCCACAGGTACACCTCCAATTGGCTCAAATTATGTCAGTTAGCATATCAGAAACTTCTAAAGCCATGACATAATTTTCTGGAATTGTCCAAGCTGTTTAAAGGCACAGTCAACTTATTATATGTTCAGATCCACTGGAATTGTGACACAGTGAATTATAAGTGAAATCTGTCTGTAAACAATTGTTGGAAAAATGACTTGTGTCATGGTCAAAGTAGATGTCCTAACCGACTTGCCAAAACTATAGTTTGTTAACAAGAAATTTGTGGAGTGGATGAAAAATGAGTTTTAATGACTCCAACCTAAGCGTATGTAAACTTCCGACTTCAACTGTACCACAAAGGCTATGTTTAATTTAGTTCATTTAATTCAAATTCAAAAATGTATCCTCCTATTCTTCACTTAATGTCCCCTATAATGCATTTAGTAAGGGTTCACACCGAGTGAGTAGCCGTTCACCACCACTGTCAGCAGCTTGCTCTCTATTGAATTATGATGGCAGGAGCTGAGAGCGCCGCATGCTTCACTCACACTCCACACACGCATGCATGTATGCACAACCTAATGGCATTCATGCTTTCATTGGGAAGGACAGGAGTGTGTGTATGTGTGTGTGTGTGTGTGTGTGTGTGTGTGTGTGTGTGTGTGTGTGTGTGTGTGTTCGTGTGTGTGTGTGTGTGTTCGTGTGTGTGTGTGTGTGTGTGTGTCTGTGTGTGTGTGTGTGTGTTTGTGTGTGTGTGTGTGTGTGTGTGTGTGTGTGTGTGTGTGTGTGTGTTTGGAAATGACAATAATCAAAGCATAAAAAGTCATATACCGGGTTTTACATACTTAGAACTGACGTAAGTCATAAAGAAGTGAACCCTATACACAAGTCCACTTCATCTCATTTACTCAACAGGGACCGAGAAGATGTGAGAACACATGTCTATATCTGATGAAGACTAATAGCCTCACATCGGGTCTGACAATGGGTTTCACCCGCCATTTGCGCAATGCATCTTGACTCCTTACCCAGTCAGACGCATAAAGAAAACCCACATGGGACGGATGGAGGGATGGACTGAGATGGGAAAATTGAAGTGAATTGGTGTAGCTTTTGTTTGGATGTGGAGGATCTACAGAGAAGCAGCGTTAGAGCCCCAGTCAGTGGCAAAACAAGACAATTAAAACAGACGCCCACTCTAATCACTGAATGCATCATGCAAATGTTAATTTATAAGAGTCTGTTTGTGTTTTAATGTTGGCTGTTATCACAGAATATAAATCAAGGATTTAACACTGATGAAAAGACGGAAGGTGGGGGTGGAAAGTGAGTACATGAAGGAACCCAGGGAGGAGGAAGAGAGAAAGAAAAATATGTATCATTTAAAAGGAGAAAATCCCCCAAGCTAAAACAACATGGTGCAAGACTGTAACATTGTGCAAACAAAATAGAATTGCATTTACTTTCCTATGACTTTTACTTTGTTATTACTACATGGCTAACTTTTATTATTATCTTGAAAGGAGCTTAACGTAATCAAGTTTCAAGATGTATTTGTCATATGTACGGGATACACATGGTATACACCATCCAACGTCAAATGAGAGAAAGGGATTAATGAAGGGGTGGTGACTGGGGGGTTCTCTTTATTGTCATTAAAAAAATAATGTATTTCACTTTTAGTGAATTTAGATCTGTAAAATAAAATGTAGATGCTACATTTATAAAGAGAACTTGAATCCTATTAAATAAAAACTGGACAATGTGCACTGCATATTTGTAAGGTAAATGTGACTTTTTGCACATTGGATTCGATAAAATCAATGAAACCATGTTTGTAGTCTGTGTGAGATAAATAGTCAGGCAATAACAAACAGCATATTCAAACATCCTCTCTCCCAGAGCAAGAGTGATTCATTATGGAAGCCACCCAGGGAGGAAAAAAATTATTGAAAGATAGAACATTTAAAAGAAGGAAAAAATCCACAAGCTAAAACTTCGGGTGCAGGAGTGAAAGATTGGGATAACAAATGAGAGAAAGGGATGAATTTTACCTGTTTAGAAGGGTTGATGACTTTTACCTGTTTATGTTTTCCACATATGGTGGATTTAGATCTGTAAAATCAGATGCATAGATGCAATACGTATAAAAGTGACTTGAGTTATGTTATATAAGTAAAAACTGGAGAATGTGCACAGCACATTTAATAATCATTAAAAAAACATATAATTGTAGACTGTATTTCCTATGCTCAATGCGCATATTTGTGAGGTAAATGTGTTTTTTTTTGCACTTTGGATTCCATTAAATCAATGAAACCATGTTTGCTGTCTGTGCGGGATAAATAGTCACGCAACAACAAACAGCATATTCAAACATGCTCTCTCCCAGGGTAAGAGTGATTTATTCTGCTTGTCAGTTCGCAGTTTTGATTGGAAAGGGAACCTTACCCGAGACGCTCAGAAAATGTGCCTTTGGGAAGTGTGTGTGTGTGTGCGTTTCAATGTGCATGTATGAGTGGTAGACAAGGTAAAAGAGACTCTTTTTTTAAAAGCAGCTCATGCCAAAATCAACCATAAGCTTTGAATTTAGGGTTTTGCCAATTTTGGGGTTTAAACCACCAATGTTTGACTTGTAACTGTTTTAAATTGATTTAAAAATTTTTTTAACAAACTTTAATCAAACCGTTATTGACATCACTACAGTATCTACATTATATACTGAGAAAACATACTCATACAGAAATCTAGCTAGACTAGGCAAGGGGTCAAATATGACTATTAAGACTATACAGGAGACACTTCTCTGTCCAATACATTTCCTACATTACATAAAAATTGAGGTAAGCCTGGTCTGATCTTATTTACTCAGAGAAGAGGGACAAAGAGACGAGCTAAGAGCAGCTTGTCGCTTATGCTGTGTACTGAACATTTCAATATTTTGCAATCATGGCGATGACATCTTTCTGTCTTTCTCTGCTCTCCCTCATTGACCTTTGCTCTTTCGCTGTCCTTGTTCCCTCCCTTTCATGTGCGCCCTTTATTTGTCTATATTTTACTAATCACCCTCTCCAGGAGCTGACCTAGAAACCTATGGTTGTGTTTGGTTAAGCTGTGCAACACTGTTCACAGTGTGTCACCTCCTAATACAGCACAAATATATCCCACCAGGGGATTCCAGCCTACCATGGGACTTCAAGTTTCTCCAATAGCACATGGTTGCATTGAATTGTAATGTTTTTGATAACAGTTGTGTAATTACATCAGGTTCTGTATACATGTAACAGCTGACTATTGACTGCATGAAGAAGTAAATTGGTTTGTGCGTAGTGTTCTGTTCACTGTTCCCACTGACGCACACACACACACTTATCCAGCATTGTTGCTGATGGCTGTGAGGCTCTTCACACCAGTCTTTATTAAATGGTTCTCTGGGATGCCACACAAACCAAGCCCGGAAAGGGAGAAAGACAATCAATCACTTATCCACTCACACACACAAATACTCTCTTTCTCTTCTCTCCTCTTCCACAAGGCGTCACATATCCTGGAGGGAAGGAAACCAGAAGCAGCCGTCGATCTGGAACCCATCCCCCTTCCAGAACATGACCCTTGAACCAGCCCCACCCTCCAAGTGTATAGATTTAGCTCTAGCTCTAGTTCCAGTCTCAGTCCCTGCCTTGGGTCCAACCTCCAGTCCCTAAACCTCTATTCTATACAAATCCAAGCCATCTCCATTTCCCTCTGTGGGTAGAGGCAAAAAAGACTTCCCTGCCCCTACTGGGTTCCAGCAGACCGCCAAACACTAGGTGGAACACACACTTTCAAATTAGGGATCACTCATGAGTTTGTAAATGTGTAAAATCTACAGTCAATATATAATTGAATATTACTGAAACTGAAGAAAAGGCAGATAACAGTTTCATTAAGTTTCATTTTCAATATATATATATTTTTTTTGAATTTTACCCCTTTTTCTCCCCAATTGTGTAGTAGCTACTATCTTGTCTCATCGCTACAACTCCCGTACGGGCTCGGGAGAGACGAAGGTTGAAAGTCATGCGTCCTCCGATACACAACCAACCAAGCCGCTGCTTCTTTAACACAGCGCACATCCAACCCGGAAGCCAGCCGCACCAATGCGCCGGAGGAAACACCGTGCACCTGGCCACCTTGGTTAGCGTACACTGCGCCCAGCCCGCCACAGGAGTCGCTGGTGCGCGATGAGACAAGGACACCCCTACCGACCAAGCCCTCCCTAACCCGGGCGACGCTAGGCCAATTGTGCGTCGCCCCACGGACCTCCCGGTCGCGGCCGGTTACGACAGAGCCTGGGCACGAACCCAGGACTCTGATGGCACAGCTGGCGCTGCAGTACAGCGCCCTTAACCACTGCGCCACCCGGGAGGCCTATATTATTCAATATTACATTTACACCCCTAAAACATCCAGCTGACTGTGTCCATGTCTGTTTAAGTGACTGATTAGAGGGAGAAGCAGGGAGATACAGTTGAAGTCGGGAAGTTTACATACACTTAGGTTGGAGTCATTAAAACTCGTTTTTCAACCACTCCACAAATGTCTTGTTAACAAACTATAGTTTTGGTAAGTCAGTTAGGACATCTACTTTGTGCATGACACAAGTTATTTTTCCAACAATTGTTTACAGACAGATTATTTCACTTATAATTCACTGTATCACAATTCCAGTGGATCTGAACATATAATAAGTTGACTGTGCCTTTAAACAGGTTGGAAAATTCCAAAAAATGAAGTCATGGCTTTAGAAGCTTCTGATAGGCTAACTGACATAATCTGAGTCAATTGGAGGTGTACCTGTGGATGTATTTCAAGGTCTACCTTCAAACTCAGTGCCTCTTTGCTTGACATCATGGAAAAATAAATCAGCCAAGACCTCAGAAAAAAATGTGTAGACCTCCACAAGTCTGGTTCATCCTTGGGAGCAATTTCCAAATGCCTGAAGGTACCACGTTCATCTGTACAAACAATAGTACGCAAATATAAACACCATGGGACCACGCAGCCGTCATACCGCTCAGGGAGGAGACATGTTCTGTCTCCTAGAGAGGAACGTACTTTGGTGCGAAAAGTGCAAATCAATCCCAGAACAACAGCAAAGGACCTTGTGAAGATGCTGGAGGAAACAGGTACAAACATATCTATATCCACAGTAAAATGAGTCCTATGTCGACATAACCTGAAAGGCCGCTAAGCAAGGAAGAAGCCACTGCTCCAAAACCGCCATAAAAAAGCCAGACTACGGTTTGCAACTGCACATGGGGACAAAGATCGGAAAAGGGGGAGGCTTGCAAGCCGAAGAACACTATCCCAACCATGAAGCACGGGGGTGGCAGCATCATGTTGTGGGGGTGCGTTGCTGCATGAGGGACTGGTGCACTTCACAAAATAGATGGCATCATGAGGTATGAAAATTATGTGGATATATTGAAGCAACATCTCAAGTCATCAGTCAGGAAGTTAAAGCTTGGTCACAAATGGGTCTTCCAAATGGACAATGACCCCAACTATACTTCCAAAGTTGTGGCAAAATAGCTTAAAGACAACAAAGTCAAGGTATTGGAGTGGCCATCACAAAGCCCTGACCTCAATCCTATAGAAAGTTTGTGGGCAGAACTGAAAAAGTGTGTGCGAGCAAGGAGGCCTACAAACCTGACTCAGTTATACCAGCTCTGTCATGAGGAATGGGCCAAAATTCACCCAACTTATTGTGGGAAGCTTATGGAAGGCTACCCGAAATATTTGACCTAAGTAAAACAATTTAAAGGCAATGCTACCAAATACTAATTGAGTGTATGTAAACTTCTGACCCAATGGGAATGTGATTAAATAAATTAAAGATGAAATAAATAATGCTCTCTATTATTATTCTGACATTTCAAATTTTTTAAATAAAATGGTGTTCCTAACTGACCTAAGACAGGGAGTGTTTACTCCCTGGAGTAAATGTCAGGAAATTTGAGAAACTGAGTTTAAATGTATTTGGCTAAGGTGTATGTAAACCTCCGACTTCAACTGTACATCCTGTTTAGAGTAGCCTGCTGTATAAAAGGGGCAGTTGTCACATTAAAGCCCTCACTCTTCCTCTATTACGCCCAGTCTGATTTCACCATCTAGAGAGCGCTGCTGCCATCTCCCTTCTCTATTCACACTGGATTTAATGCACCCAAATTGCACCAATTATGACTGCATTCTAAATCTGTATTTCCGTGACGATGATTACTACAATTTTGTGACCTTTTGAGACGGCGGTGCAGAAAAGAGTAGGTTAGGGAGACGATTCTCCACTTTGTTGCCAAGGGAACTAGAACAAAAGACAGGTGTTAAAGTACATTAGTGCTTCATTGAATTTGGCACATTATCCTATTATAGTTGACAATGTGTGCAAAGGAGGGATGAAAATCAGTTGCTTACGTCCACAAGGGACATGAATAAAACAAAATGATAAAAGGCACTCGGTTTCCTGTCCGCCCATATCTGACATGAATGGATAGGTCAGAGCAAAGGTGCTACTCTAGTATCATGGTCACCTACCAAAGCATGGTCCGTCAGAGAGACGTTAGAGGAAATAGACAAATCTGGTGCATTTTCAAAGAACTGTATTTGAACAGGGTTTATGAAAGAGGTAATTTAGTCAACTCTCTTATACACCTCTTTCAATCTATGCCAGCCAGGGGTTTCATGGGGCTCAGGCTCTTAATGTACTGTATCAGACAATAACATCCATGCTTTATCTTTCAGCAAACAGTTCATTCTTGATTGTGTTTAGACATTTTAGGTTTTGTTTTTCACACGAAATGCTCCAACTAGTCTACATTCTACACGGCTTCCCCTGGCCCTGAGAAGCAGGAGCAGGCCTGCTCCCTGGTGATAGAAACAGGAACATTCGCCTCCCCCTGTCAGACAGATGTGAATTCATTTCAGCGTGCCAATGCTGACCTCAGAGAAAAATAACCACCCAGAACTGGTATAGCAACCTGAGGCAGGGGGTGCATCTCAAAACTTTAAAATGGCTTCCTCTCTTTGTCTCCTCTCCTTCCAGTCTACACTCATCTGAAACCATGGAAGAGGTGAAAGGTGTCCCTTTCTTCTTCATATCTAAATATAGTTGAAATCGGAAGATTACATACACCTCAGCCCGAAACATTGAAACTTAGTTTTTCACAATTCCTGACATTTAATCGTCGTAGAAATTCCCTGTCTTGTGTTAGTTAGGATCACCACTTTATTTTAAATATCAGAATAATAGTAGAGAGAATGATTTATTTCAGCTTTTATTTATTTCATCACATTCCCAGTGGGTTAGAAGTTTACATAAACAATCTAATTGAGTGAAATTGTTTAACTTAGGTAAAACATTTCGGGTAGCCTTCCACAAACTTCCCACAATAAGTTGGGTGAATATTGGCCCATTCCTCCTGACAGAGCTGGTGTAACTGAGTCAGGTTTGTAGGCCTCCTTGCTCGCACACGCTTTTTCAGTTCTGCCCACAAAGTTTCTATAGGATTGAGGTCAGGGCTTTGTAATGGCCACTCCAATACCTTGACTTTGTTGTCCTTAAGCCATTTTGCCACAACTTTGGAAGAATGCTTGGGGTCATTGTCCATTTGGAAGACCCATTTGCGACCAAGCTTTAACTTCAGGAAGACTGATGTCTTGAGATGTTGCTTCAATATATCCACATCATTTTCCTCCCTCATGATGCCTCCTGCAGCAAAGCACACCCACAACATGATGCCGCCACCCCCGTGCTTCAAGGTTGGTGTTTTTCAGCTTGCAAGCCCCCTTTTTTCTCCAAACATAACGATGGTCATTATGGTCAAACAGTTCTATTTTTGTTTAATCAGACCAGAGGACATTTCCTCAAAAAGAACGATCTTTGTCCCCATGTGCAGTTGCAAACCATAGTCTGGCTTTTTTATGGTGGTTTTAGAGCAGTGGTTTCTTCCTTGCTGAGCAGCCTTTCAGGTTATGTCAATATAGGACTCGTTTTACTGTGGATATAGATACTTTTGTACCTGTATCCTCCAGCATCTTCACAAGGTCCTTTGCTGTTGTTCTGGGATTTATTTGCACTTTTCCCACCAAAGTACGTTCCTCTCTAGGAGACAGAACATGTCTCCTCCCTGAGCGGTATGATGGCTGCGTGGTCCCATGGTGTTTATACTTGCACACTATTGTGTGTACAGATGAACGTGGCATATTCAGGCGTTTGGAAATTGCTCCCAAGGATGAACCAGACTTCATTTTTCTGAGGTCTTGACTGATTTCTTTTGATTTTCCCATGTCAAATAAAGAGGCAATGAGTTTGAAGGTAGGTCTTGAAATACATCCACAGGTACACCTCCAAGTGACTCAAATGATTTCAGTTAGCCTATCAGAATCTCCTAACGCCATGACATCATTTTCTGGAATTTTCCAAGATGTTTAAAGACACAGTCAACTTAGTGTATGCAAACTTCTGACCCACTGGAATTGTGATACAGTGAGTTATAAGTGAAATAATCTCTGTCTGTTAACAATTGTTGGAAAAATTACTTGTGTCATGCACAAAGTAGATGCCCTTACCGACTTGCCAAAACTATAGTTTGTTTTAACAAGAAATTTGTGGAGTGGTTGAAAAATAAGTTTTAATGACTCCAACCTAAGTGTATGTAAACAAGTTTCAAAATAAAGTTATTTGTTTCTGGCCATTTTGAGCATGTAATCGAACCCAGAAATGCTGATGCTCCAGATTCTCAACTAGTCTAAAGGCCAGTTTTATTCCTTCTTTAATCAAAACAACCGTTTTCAGCTGTGCTAACATAATTGCAAAAGGGTTTTCTAATGATCAATTAGCCTTTAAAAATGATCAACTTTGATTAGCTAACACAACGTGCCATTGGAACACAGGAGTGATGGTTGCTGATATTGGGCCTATGTATGCCTATGTAGAAAAAATCAGCCATTTCCAGCTACAATAGTCATTTACAACATTAACAATGTATACACTGTATTTCTGATCAATTTGATATTATTTTAATGGACAAAAAATTTGCTTTTCTTTCAAAAACAAGGACATTTCTAAGTGACCCCAAACTTTTGAATTATATACTATATACAGTGCCTTGCGAAAGTATTCGGCCCCCTTGAACTTTGCGACCTTTTGCCACATTTCAGGCTTCAAACATAAAGATATAAAACTGTATTTTTTTGTGAAGAATCAACAACAAGTGGGACACAATCATGAAGTGGAACGACATTTATTGGATATTTCAAACTTTTTTAACAAATCAAAAACTGAAAAATTGGGCGTGCAAAATTATTCAGCCCCTTTACTTTCAGTGCAGCAAACTCTCTCCAGAAGTTCAGTGAGGATCTCTGAATGATCCAATGTTGACCTAAATGACTAATGATGATAAATACAATCCACCTGTGTGTAATCAAGTCTCTGTATAAATGCACCTGCACTGTGATAGTCTCAGAGGTCCGTTAAAAGCGCAGAGAGCATCATGAAGAACAAGGAACACACCAGGCAGGTCCGAGATACTGTTGTGAAGAAGTTTAAAGCTGGATTTGGATACAAAAAGATTTCCCAAGCTTTAAACATCCCAAGGAGCACTGTGCAAGCGATAATATTGAAATGGAAGGAGTATCAGACCACTGCAAATCTACCAAGACCTGGCCGTCCATCTAAACTTTCAGCTCATACAAGGAGAAGACTGATCAGAGATGCAGCCAAGAGGCCCATGATCACTCTGGATGAACTGCAGAGATCTACAGCGGAGGTGGGAGACTCTGTCCATAGGACAACAATCATTCGTATATTGCACAAATCTGGCCTTTATGGAAGAGTGGCAAGAAGAAAGCCATTTCTTAAAGATATCCATAAAAAGTGTTGTTTAAAGTTTGCCACAAGCCACCTGGGAGACACACCAAACATGTGGAAGAAGGTGCTCTGGTCAGATGAAACCAAAATTGAACTTTTTGGCAACAATGCAAAACGTTATGTTTGGCGTAAAAGCAACACAGCTGAACACACCATCCCCACTGTCAAACATGGTGGTGGCAGCATCATGGTTTGGGCCTGCTTTTCTTCAGCAGGGACAGGGAAGATGGTTAAAATTGATGGGAAGATGGATGGAGCCAAATACAGGACCATTCTGGAAGAAAACCTGATGGAGTCTTCAAAAGACCTGAGACTGGGACGGAGATTTGTCTTCCAACAAGACAATGATCCAAAACATAAAGCAAAATCTACAATGGAATGGTTAAAAAAAAACATATCCAGGTGTTAGAATGGCCAAGTCAAAGTCCAGACCTGAATCCAGTCGAGAATCTGTGGAAAGAACTGAAAACTGCTGTTCACAAATGCTCTCCATCCAACCTCACTGAGCTCGAGCTGTTTTGCAAGGAGGAATGGGAAAAAATGTCAGTCTCTCGATGTGCAAAACTGATAGAGACGTACCCCAAGCGACTTACAGCTGTAATCGCAGCAAAAGGTGGCGCTACAAAGTATTAACTTAAAGGGGGCTGAATAATTTTGCACGCCCAATTTTTCAGTTTTTGATTTGTTAAAAAAGTTTGAAATATCCAATAAATGTCGTTCCACTTCATGATTGTGTCCCACTTGTTGTTGATTCTTCACAAAAAAAATACAGTTTTATATCTTTATGTTTGAAGCCTGAAATGTGGCAAAAGGTCGCAAAGTTCAAGGGGGCCGAATACTTTCGCAAGGCACTGTATATATACATATATATTTTACATTGGTGCAGATAAAGGAAGAAATGAAAAGGGTTGGAAGCAACTTTAGACAAATAAGATGAACTACAGAGCAAATGCCTGTCTGTTCCACACACACTCAGCTCAATGTTCAACCATTTGGTAAACAGTGGACTATTCCACATGTACTCCAAACTCACAGTCCTGAAAGAAACAACACTTCACTGAGGTACATACTCATGCATGTATTTTCAGTTCCTTTATAACAACTTATAGAGGGGTAAATAACCACATGAATAATTAAAGAAAATAAAACAATGCACATTTCGTAGTATAAAATTGCATAAATTATATGAAAGAAACAGATGAATAACTGCATGATTTCCCTGAATAAAAGGTACCAAAAAATATAATTCAATATGATTCTAAAGTACACAGTAGTAGTAATATCAAAACCATTCATTAATCTTTGTAATATTAATTACAGTACCATAGCTACAGTTAAAACGTATGTTTTATTTGTGTACAACCCACTATTGGCAAAAAACAATACACTGTATTTACCCAATAATAACTTTTTTTATGTGATTCATTGAAACAAGGCACATCAGAGGGAAAACATTCCTTCAGAATCATTTGTGCCAGTTCTTTAGTGTGTTGTTTCGGTCCTGAAGGTTTTTCCTTGGACAGGTAGTTACAGCCTGAGACCAGAACACCCCAGCAGCCAGGAGATCCCATCTAAGACACCAGACAGAGACTCTGCTACTGTGTCCTGAACCTGGAAAGAGACATGGCCAAATATAAAGGGTATTTCACAAAGACAAGACAGACACACTACAGAGACAAGACCAGACCAGACAGACAGACAGAGACAGACACTGACTCACCATCCAGGGGTTGGGCAGCATGGGCAGGCAGAGTCTCTGAGCCATATCCACACAGGGGGTTCTGGTACTATTGGAGCTGGTGGTTCTGATCTGGTCTGGTTCCTCTCTGGACACACAGGACAGGACCAGGAGGGGTCTGGAGGATGAGCCTAAGGCAGGGTCCACCAACGCCTGGATCTGAGCCCACTCCACCTCCCCATCATCACCTAATAGGAGACAGACACATCATATGGTGACATTTTCACAGGGCAGTTGTAGAGATATTGCCATAAACAGCTGCGTCATTTCTAAATACACGGCATGCCACATACAGTCATACAAAATGAGATTGGAATACAGAAAATCGCGATTACATTGTGTCACGAATAAAGAGTAAGCATCTGCTAAATGACCAAAAAGCCTGCAAGGAGACAACAAGGCCCTAGGAATAGGAGCAAGTATGAGGAATGTAATGGAATCTTGCTATTACCTCTTCCTGGCTCTGCATTGGCCACATAGATGAACCCATCCACCGCCTGACACACTTCCTGGACCTGAGGGGTGGGGCTAAAATGTGGGTGTCCTGATTGGTCCCTTCCCTCCTGGATGAAGAGTTTGTTGCTGACACTCTGCTGTTCCATGCGGGCTCTCTCCCTCTCTGCCCTGTACACACAACCACAACGGGTAATGGTAGACATATACACACACGCATGCACATGAGCGCCATTGCAATACCTTGAATGGTAACTCTACATCCCTTATCAGTCATAGGAGGACAATAGTGATAACACTAACCTGTTGGTTGAGTAGAGAGTCAGAATGTTGAATTTGTGCTGGTTTTTGTACACGTAACTAATCCCAGATCCAATACCTGGAAAAAACAACATTGGTTTTGTTTAGTTGGTGAGCCCCCCCCAAAAACAAAGGCTTTAGGTGGGCCGCCCACCACAGCACAGAACTTGGCAACTGCTTCTGGTTGGTCAGTACTAGTGCCGGATGGTTTTACTACGGTTCGCCATGTACTGTACCTAACTTACCTATTCAGCATTCAACTGTTGAGATTATTGTAAGCAAATACAATTCAGGTAACACCAATATGGTGGATGTTTATTGTAACTATGGATTACAATAAACATGTTTATTGTAACTCTGATTTTGCTTTCGCCTGCAACAGAAAGTCTCGAGGAGGTTCACCCTGTAAAAGGATGGATCAGAGAGGACAGTAGGTAACCCACCATTGATCTGTCTCTGGGGTATCCCTGCTACAGGGAGCACATCTGGGGTGTGCATGAGCTTGGTCACCATGGAGACATCCAGCTGTTCCATGCCGGGGCCAAACATGGCGTAGCGCGGCTCAGTGGCGGTGGGCACCAGCGACTGGAGGAAGGAAGTCACAACGCTGTATGGCGGCCTCTGGGGAAACCATTGCTGTCTGCAGGCTGGGTAGCCCTTTAGATAACTAAGAAGAGAAAGGTAATTACTACTTAGGTAGGCAGGGAGGGACAGTTCCATTGCTGAAGTGAGTGACTAATACATTTGGACGACCAATGACTCAAGCAAAAAGTATTGACAAGTCTGAAAATCAATCTACCAACCAAATGCATTCACAATCTTTCCATAGCCTGAGTACTAAACTATATATGTATTCGACAAGGCTTCATTACTTACATTTTTGTCATTTAGCAGACACTCTTGTCCAGAGCATCAGTCAGTGCATTCAACTTATGCAAGATTACCAAATATCACAGTAAATCCTTGTCTTCCTCATGCATTCCAATACCAGAGTTTCAGACCAGTACCTACTCTGTCATGAAGTCATGACCTGGCTCCTCCATCTCCTTCTCCCCCACACACAGAGGGGTGTGTAAGGCCTCTAACCGGGGCATGGTCACATGGTTGATGGAGGGCCATTTAGGCATGTCCCTGACCAGAAAGTATCTCCATAGTAAGGGGTCTCTGACCATAGCCCTCCAGTAGCTACTAGTGGCCCCCAGACGACAGAGGTCCACAGGAGACAGCAGGGTCATGATCAGGAACTGTAGGTCCACCTGTAGTGAGAGAGATGGGGAGAGAAGGAGGAGAGTATTGAAAGTATTGAATCTGCTGGTTGATGATGGTGCATACGACTGTTTTGATGAGTCTACACATCAGGGTCATATTCACCAAACATTCATAGGCACCACCAAACGAAAGAAAATGGACTTGGACTACCTGAACTGGTCCAATAAGAAAGGCTCTGGCCAAACAGTATTTATCCTGCAGTAGTTTATGTGTCAGGTATAGCTGGAGTATTTATCCTGTGTTATCCGGTGTCCTGTGTGAATTTAAGTATGCTCTCTCTAATTCTTTCTTTCTCTCGCGGAGGACCTGAGCCCTAGGGCCATGCCTCAGGACTACCTGGCACGATGACTCCTTGTTGTCCCCAGTCCACCTGGCCGTGCTGCTGCTCCAGTTTCAACTGTTCTGCCTGCGGCTATGGAACACTGACCTGTTCACTGTGATTACTATTATTTGACCATGCTGGTCATTTATGAACATTTGAACATCTTGGCCATGTTCTGTTATAATCTCCACCCGGCACAGCCAGAAGAGGACTGGCCACCCCTCATAGCCTAGTTCCTCTCTAGGTTTCTTCCTAAGTTTTGGCCTTTCTAGGGAGTTTTTCCTAGCTACCGTGCTTCTGCACCTGCATTGCTTGCTGTTTGGGGTTTTAGGCTGGGTTTCTGTACAGCACTGTGATATATAAATACATTTGATTAATAGGTTACCCACCCAATGCATAAGGATGACCAGTACATTTATCAAATGTCCGATAAATTAAAATATTCCATGTTACTTGCCTTATACTCACAGCATGTTATGGCATTTCTCATTTGATCCCCACAACAACAAAAAATCTAATCTTGTGAAGTAGCCAACTGGCGTTTATAAAGGCCTGTCTCTTACGGGTAAACAGTCCAAAAAGCCCGGCGGTGCATCTTCACTGGGGACTTCTGCTGCATGCACCTGATCACTGACGTTTTTCCTTGCATTGAAGTACTTCTCTCGGAAATGTCTGAGACTTCGTATAACTACAGATTCGTCGCTCTGACTTCTCCCTGACATCTTGCTTTTGATTTGGTAAGAATGATAATGCGTCTGCGCTGTCCTCTATGTGCTAAACATTTATAAAAGCTCAAATAGGGTGCTAACTACTGCGAAAAGTGAAGTTGACAACGAAGCTGACGTTTCTTGTAGTTGGTAGTTCGCCCACTTCCTTGTTGTTGGCGTGAAAGAGGTGCATTGTGGTTATTGTAGTTATACAGTGCAATACGTTTTACAACTCATTTTGAAACCAACATACAGTATTTATTTTCAATGACGACATAAAATTAAATGAAAAACTTTTTCCTTCAAAATGAACACCACAGAGATTCTCCATTTAAATGCATACTATCAAAATATCAAAGTTTCCATCACTGGGACATTACTCCTTGTCAAAGTGTGGGCAAAAAAAATGTGTTTTATAAGTGAGAAAAAGAAGTCGCATATTACAAAGCTGATATCTTAAACAAAACTGTACATACTCGAAAATGTTCATGAATCCATCAGTCTCCAACTCCGTGTATTCCCCACCTTAACTTTAATATATATTTATATAAATGCAATTAATTTAAAAAAAATAAAAACAAATAAATAAAAACAGTTGCTGTGCGATGTCTCATTACCAGGTGGATTATCATTAATCTTCAAACAATCTTTGTTTTATTTTTTGTAACAATGTGTTATTTTCTTAATCTTTTAATATTATTCTACCACATTCTCAGAGCATAACACATGCCTGTCCAACAGTCCAGAATCTGGAAGATAAGTGCTTCTTTCAGGAGACACGGAGAATAAAATTGTTAACATCCCTCCATACCCTTGCCCCTTCATTCTTCCCCAACCTTGCCCACCTATTTCAGCCGGAGCCTTTCAGAACGGGAAAAAGTTCCTCATAGAAACTGATCTAAGGTCAGATTCCCCCTCCCCCTCTCTTAATGCTTAGCATTACAATTTGGGGTTTGAGCATCTGATCCAATATCAGTCCCTATGGGCAACTTGTACACAGAGCCCTCCCCAGTTCACTGTAAGATACTAAGGATCTCCTTGGCATTCTCAGTGTTCCAGCCCTGGCCCTGAAGAGGGCCCTCACAGGCCAGCACGTATTTGTGCAGGATCTGTGTCCCAATGTCCCGGAAGTGGAGCCGGTCCTCTTTGCGTTCTGTGGAATCAACGCTGCAGTCCTCGTACTTCACTGCCCAGAAACACATCTCCCCGATGTACATCATCGTCAACAGGTGGGTGTCTGAAAAGATGCCTGTTGGAAAAACAAAATCAGACATTTTCTCATCCCTTGACAAAAGAATAGTCAACAAAACAAGGATGTAATATAAATCAAGTAAAGAAAAAGGTTGTCTTGATAATGTCAACTAAACAAATGTGTAACATTGGCACAATATTAAAACAAGCCATAACAATCCAATGATGCTTACCTTCAGCCAGGAAGTTGGCGGTAGCAGAGTCATGAAACACCACCCCGTCGTTGAGCTTCACAGAGTTCCTCACCTGCAGCATCCTCATCAGGTAGCGTACACCCTCCTGAAGACACTGAAAAAAGACAAACTAAGAATGAGTAACCGGCACTCTGCTAGTGGTAGGAGCACTGATATTCAAGTCATGCTTGCTATATCAAGTTAGAAGTTGGCCAAATGAGTAGAGGTGCCCCTACCTTGAGGAAAGTGGCCTTGTTCTTCTTGATCCACTGCTTGCGTTGGTGGAGGGTGTGGCAGTACATGTAGAGCAGTGCTCCACGTCTCCAGTAGAGGCACTCCAACACCTCTAGCCCCAAGACTGACTGCACCTGGAACAGGGAGAGCTGTCAGTTAACAATAGTGTGTGTAATAATATTTGGACGATAAATACACAACGCAGAGACAGAGTACAAGAATAGAACTAATGATCAATGTATCATCAAAGTGTTTGTTCTGTAATAAGGAATTATTGATCAATGGTTCAGAGACATGTGAGGACTATGTCTTCTGAAATAGGATACTTGTTATTTGGCCATTGGCTAGTATTATTGCAAGGAATTCTAATTGGTCAACCACAGGCTAGGGATGGGTCTTATAACTAACTACATGCTGTTCCTCTGTTCTGTTGCGAGATAGTCACTGGAGAGAACCACTTACAGAGCATCACTGAGGACAGGGGAGAATGACCATCTACCGCCCTGTATGATTTGACCTCTTTGAATAAACCCATTTTCCTCCCCCCGATATGCTTTGGAGTTTGTGTTATTGAAGAATAACAAATTGCTAACTAGTGAACAAAATACTCTGTGCATATGAGGACCTTGGCACTTGCATTGCCCTTCATGATGGGCTGAATCTCTTGCACACACCTCTTGGGCCGGTGCCAGCCTCCCTGCCAACACCTCTGGCTCTGTGAGGTCCTGCAGCAGCTGTTGGATCTTAAATGGTGAGCAGTCCTCTGGGAACTCCTGGTCCACCAGCTTGTTCTCCTCATAGAACGTGATGTCCAGGATCACCTACACACACAGAACAATACACACTCATCTCATTCTTCACTTTAACACAAATATGATTTGACAATTATAGTTGTGCAATTCATCTATTGAGATCTGGTGTGCTTATTCACTGTATTAATTTATCGATTTTTGGTTAACATGACAGGTATCACATGCCACCTTCAACTCTAATGCAGGTGAACTGCAGACTTTTTGTAGAGCCTAGATTTGCCCACAAGCTGTTGGCCAATTCTTCCATCAATTAGGCGAAGGGTGCAAGAAATTCTCTATCTCCACCTGGCTCTTGTCACCAACCTATGTTGATTATGGTGGGTGGGGATGATGTGGATAACTCAGACTGTGGGTTGGAAGTTGTCAATGTCCGTAGCAAATGTGTCAAGTCACGGTTTATCGCTGTACTTTGAAATTAACATTCAAATCTTTTGAACTCTTCTGATTTCCATATTTGTGGCCTAGCCCCACTACTTTTTTGAAGGCCATCATTCTGTCCTTTCATCTTTGAAAGTAGTCACTGATCTTCTATGGTCTGACAGGTGAAGGGATGAAAATATTGCATTCACTAACAGATCAGTGATTGAGTTGCTTCTAGGCAGTGAGGAAGAATACATTTAAAAATGTGTGAACATAGTCAGAGGACACAGGTCAGTTGAAACTTCCAGCATCAAGGACAGAGAAGTGTGTATGCGCTCTCACACCTTCAGGCTAATTTAAGCTCATGTCATTGGATGACAACAACTTAATACAATTGAGTACTATCATCCGATTTCAAACAGCAGGTGGAACATTTGGGGGAATTTGCTAGTCTTGTGATCCAGCCTGAGCATGCCATATATCTCACCAAAACAGAATGGTAACAATTTCCTTTATCAGATATGTAGGGAATTGAATAATAACATTGGAATCTACACCTAGCCTAAAACATTTTGTCTAGAATCTATCTAGAACAATTATATTTAATGAACTGCAATACCTGAGTGTAATCCTGAAGCAGTTTAGGCAGACTGCTACTCTCTCCCCCTTGTCTGTAAAAGCTTTTCAACTTTTCTAGTATAGCAGAAGCATTCTGTAAATAGTCATCATCTAGGAGAAAATAAAGTATGTTAAGGACATATTACAGGCCTATATGTAAACAGTGCCTCATGTTTACAGAGTTCAATGTATCAATTAAAATGTTAGTCATCATAAAGACAGATCATATCTATGACTTTACAAAGTCGTTTCTCAGAGAGTGGCATAGAATGTAAGGAAATTCCCCCTTGAGTTAGTCTGTAAAAAACCGTGTGTACAACGGTGGACATAGTCTACACTGTCATAGCTACACTGTCATAGCCTAGAGACTAAGTATTACTCGTATCACATATTAAACATTCGTTTAGCGACACCTATTTTATTTCACCAGAATCAGTAGTATGCAGTGCCTAATGTCGAAATCAGAGAGATGGTAGTAATTTAAATTGGATAATTGGCCGTGAACACGAACTACACAACGTGGAATACGTGAACCGTGTTAGGCTAGTTAATCCATGCAGCATTTAAGAATAGACTAGTTAGAAAACAGCTTGAACCACTAACGTTGGGTAGGGCCCGGGGTGGTGTGCACGGTTTCTGCGGCCAAATAGTTAACGTTAGCTAACGGTTTCTCTCCTGATTCAGCGGATCTGTACAGGAGAACATCGCTGTTTGTGGCAAGTCGATGGGTTATGTTGAAGTTGTTAGTTAAACTAACGTTAAAGGGCATTGTGCAATCTAGCTACAATACTTGTATAGGCATTGAATGTGTCGAAAAGTACATTATAAATGGAGCATAGCTCGACAGTATCTTTGTCGACATTAAGTTAACGCTGTTAGCTATACGATACCTAACTAAACGTTACCTAGTACAGAATTAGCCACCAAGCTTGCTCGCTAAATCACGTTAGCTACGTAGCCCAGCAAACCAAGATAGCTAGTTATCTAGCAAACGTATGCTTTGTCATAACTATGGTTTAGGGTTGTTGCAATACCAAGGTGACCAACGAAGTAACGCGGTCTTTTTACGCCTGCTACGTTCAATTAGTATAGTAGCTAGCTACGACATTGGACAAGTGTACATGGTATTAATTAGGTAGCACTAGCGAATTTAGCTAGCTAGCGGAAAATAGCTTTCAACTGAACACGAGGTGCATCAACGCGACATTACCTTTCTTGATCACTGTAACTTTGTGTACACATACCTTGTTTCTCAGTTCTGAGACTGGCGCACTTATTGTCCAACTCAAAAATCCTTCTCTCCAGCTCAAACCCCTGTCGTCTGCAGTCGTCCGCCATGACTAAATACACTGTCACGTGACGCTATGATTATTCACGTGATGAAAGGTCTTTATTTGATTTTTCTGCGGCACTTTGATCCACGACATGTTTGCTCCAAATATATCCATGGATTTGTCCACTCTGTCAATTGCATGTAATTATGTTATTGGCGATTGCATTTATATACTGCAGTCAATGCTGGTTTAGGGAACCCACAGTGACGGCTTGTTCCAGCCAAGAACATGTATAACAAAATGAATAGTTATTTTTAAATCGGTTGATAGCATATGGGCTAGGCTAGAACAAAAGCCCGCAGCACTTGGACTCATGGTGGCTAGCAGCGAAACGGTTAAATTGTAATGCGCTTCGCCGAGCCTCTGTCTCTCCTCCGCTAGCCCCGCCCCGTACACCCTTATAGTTTCAGTGTCATTTAACCAGCTGGGATCACACACACACAACACAACACAACCGCCCGGTAGCCCACGTTGCTCATCATTTTGAAGACTGGTGGTTAGCTCCAAAAACATGGCGGCCCTCAAAGTATTGTCAAGAGCGGAGAATTTATTATTGAAAAATATATCTGCCACCTGCAGACCCAATTTGAACTCCATCACCCATTCCATGTTCAAGGTCAGTATCAAAATGCGTCAATGAAATAACGTTAGACTAAATACGAATAGACCACTATATAGCTAGCTAACTAGCTACAGCGATTGGGAGACTGCCTTTAGTGCTTGGGACACATAGGGCACCTTCAATTTTAACCCCTAAATTGAAATCCAAATTCATTATTTTCATTTACAATATAGGCTTGCCCCATAAAATATTGGATGAAGTTGCTAATGTTAGGCTACCAGTAATGATGATACCTTTTATAAATGCGGGTGATTTTTGATGCTTCCATTCCATGCTATTCATCATAGGTATTTCCTAGCTACAGATTGTACACCAGACGACAATGTGATGTAACAAAATATGTTTTTATCCATAACTGGATGTTACAGGTTTGCCTATGCAAAACGTCTCCTTATTTTTCTTCTAAGCTGGTATTGGCAATTCTTTCTTTGTTCTCGATTCGGCCAAACATGTTCACTACATGACCAAAAGTATGTGGACACATGTTCGTAGAACAAGAGCAACTGTAGAAATAAGCGGGGTTTGTGACTTTGTGCCTGTGGTAACTAGTGACGACCAGGCACAACTCCGATATAAAGTGTTTTTTCTCAAAGTTGCCGGGATGTCACATGTCCTACTTATATCAGTACACTTGTAACAACCTAATTATTACGAAACTTTCATTCATCAAATAAGCCACATTAGACAAATAAGCCATTACATTTTTTGTTAATAACCAAATTCGACACTCATTGACCATACAAAAACTCCTCACTTGGTGAGCGAAAAAAAAAAGAAAATAAATAAGACAGATTTTTGGCCCAATTGTCCCTCTCGCTTCACCTCTTCCTTTCAGGAGAAGATTTGAAATAGACAAGATGGTGGCATACACATTATTGGATTACTTCATGGAGCAAACATTTTCTAAATTAAAACTTACCACCTGCAACTGGACACTGCGTTTTCTGGAGTGATAATCACACTTCACCATCTGGCAGTCTGACAGACAAATCTGGGTTTGGCAAATGCCAGGAGAACGCTACCTTTCGCTATGCATAGTGCCAACTGTAATATTTGGTGGAGGAGGAATAACGGTCTGGGGCTGTTTTTCATGGTTTGGGCTAAATCAAATCAAATCAAATTTATTTATATAGCCCTTCGTACATCAGCTGATATCTCAAAGTGCTGTACAGAAACCCAGCCTAAAACCCCAAACAGCAAGCAATGCAGGTGTAGAAGCACGGTGGCTAGGAAAAACTCCCTAGAAAGGCCAAAACCTAGGAAGAAACCTAGAGAGGAACCAGGCTATGTGGGGTGGCCAGTCCTCTTCTGGCTGTGCCGGGTGGAGATTATAACAGAACATGGTCAAGATGTTCAAATGTTCATAAATGACCAGCATGGTCAAATAATAATAAGGCAGAACAGTTGAAACTGGAGCAGCAGCACAGTCAGGTGGACTGGGGACAGCAAGGAGTCATGTCAGGTAGTCCTGGGGCATGGTCCTAGGGCTCAGGTCCTCCGAGAGAGAGAAAGAAAGAGAGAATTAGAGAGAGCATATGTGGGATGGCCAGTCCTCTTCTGGCTGTGCCGGGTGGAGATTATAACAGAACATGGCCAAGATGTTCAAATGTTCATAAATGACCAGCATGGTCGAATAATAATAAGGCAGAACAGTTTAAACTGGAGCAGCAGCACGGTCAGGTGGACTGGGGACAGCAAGGAGTCATGTCAGGTAGTCCTGGGGCATGGTCCTAGTGCTCAGGTCCTCCGAGAGAGAGAAAGAGAGAAGGAGAGAATTAGAGAACGCACACTTAGATTCACACAGGACACCGAATAGGACAGGAGAAGTACTCCAGATATAACAAACTGACCCTAGCCCCCCGACACATAAACTACTGCGGCATAAATACTGGAGGCTGAGACAGGAGGGGTCAGGAGACACTGTGGCCCCATCCGAGGACACCCCCGGACAGGGCCAAACAGGAAGGATATAACCCCACCCACTTTGCCAAAGCACAGCCCCACACCACTAGAGGGATATCTTCAACCACCAACTTACCATCCTGAGACAAGGCTGAGTATAGCCCACAAAGACCTCCGCCATGGCACAACCCAAGGGGGGGGGGGGGGGGCGCCAACCCAGACAGGATGACCACATCAGTGAATCAACCCACTCAGGTGACGCACCCACTCCAGGGACGGCATGAGAGAGCCCCAGTAAGCCAGTGACTCAGCCCCTGTAATAGGGTTAGAGGCATAGAATCCCAGTGGAAAGAGAGGAACCGGCCAGGCAGAGACAGCAAGGGCGGTTCGTTGCTCCAGAGCCTTTCCGTTCACCCTCCCACTCCTGGGCCAGACTACACTCAATCATATGACCCACTGAAGAGATGAGTCTTCAGTAAAGACTTAAAGGTTGAGACCGAGTTTGCGTCTCTGACATGGGTAGGCAGACCGTTCCATAAAAATGGAGCTCTATAGGAGAAAGCCCTAGTCCCTAGTCCCCTTAGTTCCAGGGAAATCTTAATGCTACAACATACAATGTCATTTTAGACGATTCTGTGCTTCCAACTTTGTGGCAACAGTTTGGGGAAGGCCCTTTTCTGTTTCAGCATGACAATACCCCTGTGCACAAAGCGAGGTCAATACAGAAACGGTTTGTCAAGAACTTGACTTGTCTGCACATTGTCTGCACATGGGCCCTGGCCTCAACCTCATTGAACACCTTTGGGATGAATTGGAACGCCACTGATCTCCCAACATCAGTGCACGACCTCACTAATGCTCTTGTTGCTGAATGGAAACAAGTCCTCGCAGCAATGTTTCAACATTTAGTGGAAGACCTTCCCAAAAGAGTGGAGGCTGTTATAGCAGCAAGGGGGTCACCAACTCCATATGAATGCCCATGATTTTGGTGTTATTTCAGAGGGGTTTCGCACACCAAGCAAGGAGTTTTTGTATGGAGGTCAATGAGTGTCGATTTTGGTTAACAAAAATTAGGTTGTTACAAGTGTACTGATATAAGTAGGACTCGTGAAATCCCGGCAACTTTGAGGACAAACACTTTATATCGGAGTTGTGCCTGGTCGTCACTAGTTAGCACAGGCACAAAGTCATAAACCCTGCTTATTTCTACAGTTGCTTATCTTAAAATGTGATTTTGAACCTAACCTTGACCACACTGCTAACCTTATGAATAACCTACCATAAAAGCAACATTTTTACGATACAGACAATTTTTACTCTGTGATTGTGGTAACTAGTAGAAATCGTTGTGCCTGTTGTTCAGTTGTTCCACTTGATCTTGCCTCCTTCCGATTGCCTTCTATTTTTGAAAACTGTGTGCTTTCGAGCGGATCACTTTTGTTAAGTCAGTGACCATCGTTAGTCACTGTCTTTCAAAGTGTGTTGCATTATGGGGATAAAAATGGTCAGACTACATTGCACGAACTTGACAAAAATCATGTGATCAAAGGTCAAAGTTTTGACTGCAGTTGACTACAAGTTTCTGTATTTGATCTTCACCTACTTCATCCAGCAGCCATCGCCTGCATTGTAGGAGGCTCTATTGTCAACTAATCATTAAGTTGTTTTTGTTTGGCACGTGAATGTGGCCAAAGACGAGACATCAAAACTTTGAAATAACACATATGGAATCTTGTAGTATTTTAAATACTTCAAAGTAGCCACCCTTTGCCTTGATGACAGATTTGCACACTCTTGGCATTCTCTCAACCAGCTTCACCTGGAATGCTTTTCCAACAGTCTTGAAGGAGTTCCCACATATGCTGAGCGTTGTTGGCTGCTTTTCCGTCACACTGCGGTCCAAACCATCTCAATTGGTTTGAGGTCAGGTGATGGTGGAGGCCAGGTCATCTGGTGCAGCACTCCATGTTAATTTCTCTACCAACATCGTTTTTGGAGAATTTGGCAATACATCCAACTGGCCTCACAATCAAAGACCATGTGTAACCACCCCAGCCCAGGACCTCCACATTCGAGACCAGCCACCCGGACAGCTGATGAAACTGGGTTTGCACAACCAAAGAATTTCTGCACCAACGGTCAGAAACCATCTCAGGGAATCTCATCTGCGTGCTTATCGTCCTCACCAGGGTCTTGACCTGACTGCAGTTCGGCATCGTGACCGACTTCAGTGGGAAAATGTTCACCTTCGATTGCCACTGGCATGCTAAAGAAGTGTGCGCTTCACGGATGAATTCTGGTTTCAGCTGAGATTCTTTGAAGAATCTCAAATCTCAAATATATTTGGATTTGTTTAACACTTTTTGGGTTACTACATGATTCCATATGTTATGTCATACTTTTGATGTCTTCAGTATTATTCTACAATGTAGAAAATAGTATGAATAAACAAAAACCCTTGAATGGTACTGTATATATATATTTTATAACATAGCATTTTCTAAATTAAAATGCACCACCTGCAACTGGACACATACATGTTTCCCAGCATGTTAGCTGGCTACTGTTGTAGCTACTATAACGAGTCTGTCACCCTTACACACTCACATGACCTTGGTTGAGAAAGGACTTAGGATTCCAATTCAATGTGACCAATTGTTTGTTTTGCCAGTGCCACTGTGTTCATTGTGTACAGTAGCTAGTTCCTATTGAAGACACTCCCCCAGCTAGACTGTATAAAGAATTGACCTCTACCGATGTAGTATAACTCAGAAGCCCAAGAATGTTTCCATTGTGTTGCAACCCAGTGCCCCCAGACCCTTTGCAAGCAATGTGCACTAAAAGGACAGCCAAAATTAGAGGCATGTAAAACTGTAGTGCAGAACAGTCTGTAAACTGAGGTGTAGTCTACCGGTAGTAGAAAATAAAGCAATGCCTACAGTTCTCCAATAAAGGTATTGTTAATCTTGTCTATGTTTGCATTTCTGTTATATAATAAGTTAATTTTTGAGTGTGTACAGCACATTACATAGCCAAGTAAAACTCAACGATGCACTTCACATCAACGGAGTTGTGTGGAGACATGAGTGGGCGGAGTGTACCTCCGACTACATCAAGTCGCTGTCAGACGATACCAGTATCAGTCGGGGGTTGTATTTGATTAAGGTTTTATTAAAAAGTATGGATTTCAGCAAACAAAGAAAGGCACACAACAACCGAGGACAAACATAAGAACACGGTAAGGGTTTAAGAAAGTATGTTTTTGAAGAATCGACTGCATAGCGACTCGAAGGAGTCGGGAGGTTCATTTCAAAAACTCTAGTCTGCTCTCAACTCTGTGGAGGAGTTGAGGTGCTTTGCTATACACTACAATGATTAGGGAATTACAGTCATTGACACAATGCCATTATTGTTCTATGCATTTTATTGTGCATCCCATTACCAATAGAAGTTAGCCTCTCAGTAATCCTATAACATGTTGTATTGTTTGTGTTTTGACCTCCTTTAGTCACATGTAATGCAGTTGCTGCTGTGTGTTATTTGTGCCACAGTACAGTGTGTGTAGACTGACCCTAATATAAGGTGTTGTAGGTTATAACAGTAAATAAAGCTAATGGTCGTTTATCTTCCTGAAAGGTTCCATCTAGGTCAGCCTGGGTATATACCCTTAAAGGCCCAATGCCACTGTTTTTTTTTGTTACCATGATAACAAATAGTTTCTCGGTAACAGTCAAGTACCTTAATGTGTTTGTTTTCAATTTTAAAGGTTCAAAAAAAAATATATATATATTTCTCAAGCAGTAATTTTATTACGACTGGGAGTGGTCTGATAGGGGTTGGAAAAACAAAATCTAGCCGTTATTGACAGGGAGGCTTGGAACTATATTTCTTGTTGGTCTATCAACTAATTTACCTCCTGGTGTATGCAATTTCACAGTATTATTCCATAGTGTGGACCTAGAAACCACAGAACACTCACGTTTTTGACTTCACTGGGCCTTTTAACACAAGATGCTGGTCCAAGGTTTACAGTCAAACCTATTTTAGAAAGTTTTTTTTCCTTCTGGGATCATATTCCTTCCACTTGATTGGCCATAATATCTAATTCCTTTTTACATGAGCTGAGGGCAAAGTCGAGCCATGTATGTCAAATGACAGAAATCCATCATACTCCTGCCCGATAGTTCAATGGATCATAGTAGCGTGGAAGGTGGGATAATGGATGTCAACTTAAGCTGGTTATTACGGACCACTAAATTAATTACATTCAGGGGGTGATTGCAGACACTTGAATAATATTTTATTTTGTACTTCAGGGACTTGAGGTTAATGTCAGAGCTAAGAAAAATAACTTCTGTATTGTCAGAGACCGTCTCAGATCCACCAGGCTTCCGATTTCCTCCAGTGAGCCTTCCATCTACAGTAGTCCGTTACGGTGGACATAATTAGTTACAGTGGAGGAGTTAATGGATGAGCGAGTGGTGGGATAATGGCTGAAAATAAAAAGCTTGATGAGGTTAAATGGCTTCCGTCTGCTCTCCACGTCTCAGCGGTAGAAATTTGCTTCATTGCAGAGTTCCCAAGATCCCACCAGTTCAAGCTTGTTGTTTCCTTGCCACATGTCCACTTTGTTTGTTGTGCCAGTGCCTTTCTTGTTAATCTTTCCTGTGCTGTAGTTGAATACATTCTTTACTATAGGCCTGGGTTTTTATCTCACTGCGGTCAATGTGAAGTGCTGATTTTATAGGGCTGATTGCCTTGTTTAGGGGGGTCAAACTCATTTTGCACCAGGGGCAGCATTCGGTCTTCTTCAACGAGGTACGAATGCGGCCCCCGGTGGAATTGATTTCCTCCCTGCCAAAATTGTCCCCAAAAATCCATCGTTCTTGGAATTTTTGATGCTCGCTTCATATAGTCAAGAAACTATATGAATGTAGGTCCATTTATAATTACTACACTGGTTGATTTGGTTTCAGTCATTTGACATTATATTGAGTTCGTGCCCCCCCCCCCCCCCGTGAGGCTAAAGTGCTCAGCTGTTTTGTAGCTGGTCTTGTAGCTACCACGTTGTAGCAGCGCGAAGCATGCACATGCACTGATACTCTGTGTGAGAGCAAAGTCTTGCATCGTGCTCATGTCAATGGCTACCTTAGAGCGGATCACTTTTGTGAAGTCGGTGACTATCGTTGGCCTTTCAAAGTGTGTTGCGTTCAGCGGATAAAAATGGTCAGACTTGCGCCACCATGCCAACTTCGTGAACTTGATGTGATCAATGGTCATGAAGTTTTGACTGCAGTCAACTGCAAGTTTCAGCAGTTGCTCTTCACCAACTTCCTCCTGGAGCCATCGCCTGCATTGTGGGAGGCTCTATTGTCAACCAATCATTTTTTTTTTTTTGTTGGCCTGGCTGTCACAGATGCACCTCCCCCGTCTTCACTCCTCAACTTTTTTTTTACAGTCGGTTGCTTTAGCCTTACCACTCAAACGCGTCCAATAGCTGCTCATAGCAACGTCATTTAGCTGAGTCTACCTTTTTACACTTTAAAGTCAATCTCAATGTGACCACCAGATTCAGTAGCTTGAAAACCTCATTAGGTTTTTTGCCCTCTGTATTATTATTTATTGTTAGTTTAAGAGTAATTCAAGAGGTTTCAGTATAGTTTGTTGTTTTATCTCACATCCCCAGATGTGTGGCTGCTCCTATTCCACCTCCAGCCAGAGAAACTCCCAGTTCTACACAGACCCCACAGACGCTGTGAAGGACATCCCCAGTGGAGCCACTATCCTAGTGGGAGGTAATATCAGGAGACCATCAGGACTTCACTGTGGGGTTTGAAAGGGCTTTTTCCTGTGATGCATTACAAATGCAGATGTCACTGTAGACTGTTTACCCCTTAACACTTCATAGATTTGAAAGAATTTGATAGGAGTGTAAGCAAAAAACATTCCACCTAGCCTATCAGAGGGCAAGGTGGGGCTATTATAATATTGTTAATACCCTTCTCTTACAGGTGTCACTGTAGACTGTTTACCCCTTAACACTTCATAGTGTTACCTGTAAGAGAAGGGTATTAACAATATTATAATAGCCCCACCTTGCCCTCTGATAGGCTTGGAATGTTTTTTGCTTACACTCCTATCAAATTCTTTCAAATCTATGAAGTGTTAAGGGGTAAACAGTCTACAGTGACAGCTGTAAGAGAAGGGTATAGATAAACTTGGATATGGGCAAATGTGTTATATGAACCAGTTCATGGCATGCTGCTTATCTTTTTCAGCAGGGGAAATTCTCACTCACACATTGCCCTGTGTCCACTTCATAGTAATGGGCCATGCTCTCCTTTTTAATAGAAATGACTGTAAACATTGATTGATTCTCTTTCTCTCTCACTAGGTTTTGGTTTGTGTGGCATCCCAGAGAACCTTATCAACAGTTTATTAAAGACTGGTGTAAAGAGCCTCACAGCCGTCAGCAACAATGCTGGGTAAGTAGTGAGTGAGTGGGGGTGGGTGTCTTCATGTGAGTTTGCTCACATGTGCAGGTTCCTGCATGCAACCCAAAACCGTGGGTGCATTCCATTGTGGTGGCCATGCTTTTGAAAGTTGTCACGACATCCTCAGCACACTCAAATCCCACTCTCTTTGTTTCAATAATAAATGGCCAAGTTGAGAAAGGACAGGATCAATTTGTTTTTGTACATTTCTGCCATGGCTGGATTGATTTTCACATCACATAATTAGTTTGTTTACATTTTAGTTTAAGTGTGGTGAAATTCTCCTCTCATTTCAGTATTGTTTATTCAGTTGAAGTCGGAGGTTTACATACACCTTAGCCAAATACATTTAAACCAAGTTTTTCACAATTCCTGACATTTAATCCTCATAAATTCCCTGTCTTTGGTCAGTTAGGATCACCACTTCATTTTAAGAATGTGAAATGTCAGAATAATAGTAGAGAGTGATTTATTTCAGCTTTGATTTATTTCATCACATTCCCAGTGGGTCAGTTTACATACAGTCGATTAGTATTTGGTAGCATTGCCTTTAAATTGTTTAACTTGGGTCAAACGTTTCGGGTAGCCTTCCACAAGCTTCCCACAATAAGTTGGGTGACTTTTGGCCCATTCCTCCTGACAGAGCTGGTGTAACTGAGTCAGGTTTGTAGGCCTCCTTGTTCGCACACGCCTTTTCAGTTCTGCTCACAAATGTTCTATAGGATTGAGTATCAGGGCTTTGTGATGGCCACTCCCATACCTTCACTTTGTTGTCCTTTTGCCACAGTTTGCCACAACTTTGTAAGTATGCTTGGGGTCATTGTCCATTTGGAATACCCATTTGTGACCAAGCTTTAACTTCCTGACCGATGTCTTGAGATGTTGCTTCAATATATCCACATTTTCATTCTTCATGGGGCCATCTATTTTGTGAAGTGCACCAGACCCAACTGCAGCAAAGCACCCCCACAACATGATGCTGACATCCCCATGCTTCACGGTTGGGATGGTGTTCTTCGGCTTGCAAGCCTCCCCCTTTGTCCTCCAAATGTAACAATGGTCATTATGGCCAAACATTTCTATTTTTGTTTCATCAGACCAGAGGACATTTCTCCAAAAGGTACTATCTTCGTCCCCATGTGCAGTTGCAAACCGTAGGCTGGCTTTTTTATGGCGATTTTGGAACAATGGCTTCTTCCTTGCTGAGCAGCCTTTCAGGGTATGTTGATATAGGACTTGTTTTACTGTGGATATAGATAATTTTGTACCTGTTTCCTCCAGCATGTTCACAAGGTCCTTTGCTGTTGTTCTGGGATTGATTTGCACTTTTCGCACCAAAGTACGTTCATCTCTAGGAGACAGAACGCGTGTCTTTCCTGAGCGGTATAACGGCTGCGTGGTCCCATGGTGTTTATACTTGCACACTATTGTTTGTACAGATGAACGTGGTACCTTCAGGCATTTGGAAATTGCTCCCAAGGATGAACCAGACTTGTGGAGGTCTACAATTTTCTTTTCTGAGGTCTTGGCTCATTTCTTTTGATTTTCCCGTGATGTCAAGCAATTAGGCACTGAGTTTGAAGGTAGGCCTTGAAATACATCCACAGGTACACTTCCAATTGACTCAAATTATGTCAATTAGCCTATCAGAAGCTTCTAAAAACATGACATACTTATCTGGAATTTTCCAAGATGTTTAAAGACACAGTCAACTTAGTGTATGTAAACTTCTGACCCACTGGAATTGTGATACAGTGAGTTAAAAGTTAAATAATCTCTGTCTGTTAACAATTGTGCATGACACAAGTAATTTTTCCAACAAAGTAGATGTCCTAACCGACTTGCCAAACCTATAGTTTAACAAAAAATGTTTTGGAGTGGTTGTAAAACAAGTTTTAATGACTCCAACCTAAGTGTATGTAAACTCCCTGACTTCAACTGTAGATTCTTGCACCAAATTACTTTTCACCTGTGTCTGACTAGTAGAATTGATTTTTCATTCACTTGAATTATCTCAACCTTGATTTGTTACTGCTGTTCGGAAATGTTTGTTTCCACTGATGCAGTGCTAGTGGAGAACCCAACTTCAGGAGAATGTGTGCATTCTCCTCTTTGCTGCGATCATGACCAGTGTTTTATAATGCCATTTAGAATATGTTTATAATGACTGAACTCCAACAGAGACCCTGTCAGGGCCAAACATTTTAAACAAGAGTTTCTCATAACAAAGCTTCCGTGTGTGGGGCCAGGGGGGTACGATAAAGTTGCCCCAAGATGCTAATCTAAGGTCAGTTTTACAATCTACACAACTTCCACACAGAGCTGGGGTCAAAGCACCTTTTCACAAGGGGTCCTGACCTTGAATGACAGTTTTGCACCCACTCCTAAACTGTCTTGATTTTCTATCGATGTAGTGTTGTCCGGCCTTTTAGGGTCAGGGGAGCTGTTTTTGCACCAGTGACCGGAGGGAGGGACTGACCACTGTGCTGAGTGGTTGGCTAGTTTCAACCCAAGCTATCAGTGAGGATGAACTAATCCGGCTAGACGTGTGGTGAACTGCAGCACCAACTCTCTAAGGATGAAGCACCGACTGGAACAAAGTGTCTGTTTGTCTTCAGAAAGCAGAGAAATGCTTCATACTTAATTCATGTTGGCCTACGACTTAACTGCTCGTGTGTAGGCTTAATGTGAAGCAGTGGGGCAGACTGAATCTAAAAGTAGTTGTGGACTTGGTGCCAGGGTTATATTCTTGTCTCTTCGCATACTCCATTTCAGTGTGTTAGTTTATAAAGAGATTACTTTTGGACCATCCCAGACATGCCACAGGAGCTGGATAAAATAATTCTGGCCATGCTGAGCTATGACGAGGACATCCACCGAAAAAACATTTCCCCTGCTGCTTGTTCTATGTGCCTCCCTCTATACTGCACCTAATCTCTTTGACAGAAACCTGAAGAACCAGTCATTTTAGACCAGGTTTCCCCAACTGGTGGCCCCCGGGTGGTTTATATTTGGCCCTATAGTTTTCTGAGCAAAAAAACATTTCATTGTTTTTAACATTTTCATTGTTTGGCATAAAAGACGGTAAAAACACCAGTAGATCAGATACAAGATTTACATTTTGGAAATCCGTTCCCAAATATTCCCACACATAATAGAGAGACACATCGTGATCATATACAAATGTAAGCAAGGTTTGAAAGGATTATGTTTTAGTCAAATATTGTATCTGTTTAGGAGTCTTGCGCTCAATTTGCGGTCTACAACATGGCTGAATCTACTTGATGATCCCTGTTTTAGAGTGAAAAGCCTTTGGGAATTTGAATGATATTAAATGTCTGGGTACAGGCCTATACCCGACCCAGATTAGACAATTTGATATGTCTACTAGTCAGACAACTGTCAGGAATCTGAGAAGGAATGTTTTTTAAAAGGCAAAATAGAAAAGAAAATGATAGCAAACATAAATTAAGAACTTGTAGTCTACTGTTCTCTGAACCCTGTGGAGTTCTTGTCCTTCAAACTCTTTCTGTCTCTGTCTGTTTCTCTTTCTTTCTCTCTGTTTATATAATATTTTCAGTATAGTTTTAGTTTTTCAAACAGATTTCTTAATTATTTTGTTTCAGTTTACAAAATAGTTTTTTCATTATTCGTTTTGGTTTCAGTTTTGGTTTACTATAATAACCTGAGGTCCATGAAGCCAAGATATGCACTTTTATCTTGCACTCAGTATATGTCTTTAGTGAACTGCTTATATGGGTCGGTCACAAGAAAGACCGGTGACACATTGCTACCTGGAATTAAAAATAATTGTTTTATTTACTGCATATCACTAATATTGGTTAATAACTGTCACTGAGAGACTATTGTGACTGCTGACCTGGCGCACTTCCCAGCCTTTTCTTTGTCAGGGCAAATGGGCACATTAGTTTTTTTATGCCCTCTTGAGGCAACTGTATAAACCGTTGTGACTGCTCTCAGCCCAGCAGCCCACCAGGCCAGTCTTTCAACTCCCAAGAACCAATGAAGTGGGCAACAAATATGCCTACACTACTTACGATATGTCAGGATTCAATATATCATAGAATGGAAGAAGGAACCCTGGCATAAACTCTCATAACTTTTTTTGTGTGGCGCAGGGATGCCTTAGACACTTGTAGTGTTATGAAAGTGCATATATGTCTATATTTGAGGTATGCAGCACTCAAATAAAGAATTGTAAATGCATTTTTTTTAGCACATTTGTGCATTTATGGTTGGTTAAGACAGGACCCACGAGTGCACTTTGATAGCCTATGTAATAACTATTCAAGATACTGGTGATTTGTTGGTTCTTTGAGGTACACTGCATTTTCAGATGACAACAAAAGTATTATTGTGAAGTTTGTTGAAGAAATCTTTTAATAATATATGAATACATTTTGCATAGCGTCACATGCAGAACGGTACATTTTCTTGTCTAAAGTATACAGTGCCTTTGGAAAGTATTTATGCCTCTTGACTTTTTCCACATTTTGTTATGTTACAGCCTTATTCTAAAATGTATTTAAATGACTAACGAATCCTCAGCAATCGGCACACAATACCCCATAATGACAAAGCGAAAACAGGTTTTTAGAAATTTTTGCAATAAAAAAATAAAAGATGCCTTGCTATGAGACTCGAAATTGAGCTCAGGTGCATCCTGTTTCCATTGATCATCCTTGAAATGTTTCTACAACTTGATTGGAGTCCACCTTGTGGGAAATTCAAACGATTGGACATGATTTGGAAAGGCACACACCTGTCTATATAAAGGTCCCACAGGTGACGGTGCGTGTCAGAGCAAAAACCAAGCCATAAGGTCGAAGCAATTGTCTGTAGAGCTCCGAGACAGGATTGTGTCGAGGCACAGATCTAGGTAAGGGTACCAAGAAATGTATGCAGCATTGAAGGCCCCCAAGAACACAAGTGGCCTCTATCATTTTTAAATGGAAGAAGTTTGGAACCACCAAGACTCATTCTAGAGCTGAGCGCCCAGCCAAACTGAGCAATCAAGGGAGAAGGACCTTAGCCAGGGAGGTGACCAAGAACTCGATGGTCACTCTGACAGAGCTCCTCTGTAGAGATCGGAGAACCTTCCAGAAGAACAACCATTTCTGCAGCACTCCACCAATCAGGCCTTTATGGTAGAGTGGCCAGACGGAAGCAAATCCTCAGTAAAAAGGCATGACAGCCTGCTTGGAGTTTGCCAAAAGGCACCCAAAGGACTCTCACCTGAATACCAAGCGTCACATCTGGAGGAAACCTGACACCATCCCTAAGGTGAAACATGGTGGTGGCAGAATCATGCTGTGGGGATGTTTTTCAGAGGCAGAGACTGGGAGACTAGTCAGGATCAAGGGAAAGATGAACGGAGAGGGATCCTTGATGAAAACCTGCTTAGGACCTCAGACTGGGGCGAAGGTTCACCTTCCAACAGGACAAAGACCCTAAGCACACAGCCAAGACAACGCAGGAGTGGCTTCTGGACAAGTCTCAATGTTCTTGAGTGGCTAAGTCAGAGCCCAGACTTGAACCCGAGATTGATCATCTCTGGAGATTCCAGAAAATGGCTGTAATTTCATGCGACGCTCCCCATCCAACCTGACAGAGCTTGAGAGGATCTGCAGAGAAGAATGAGAGAAACTCCCCAAATACAGGTGCGCCAAGCTTGTAGTGTCATACCCAAGAAGAATCACTGCCAAAGGTGCTTCAAGAAAGTTCTGAGTAAAGGGTCTGAACACTTATGTAAATGTGATGTTTAAGTTTAAAAAATGTTTTTTATACATTTGCAAAAATGTCTAAAAACCTGTTTTTGCTTTGTCATTATGGGGTTGTATGTGTGTGTGTGTGTGTGTGTGTGCATGTGTGTGGATTGATGCAGGGGGGACTATTTAATCCATTTTAGAATAAGGCTGTAACCATAAAATGTGGAAAAAGTCGAGGGGTATGAATACTTTCCGAATGCACTGTATATGATACTTATATATTTTCATCATTATTGTTTTTCTGTGTAGCCAAGCCATACTTTCACAGTGGCTATTCATATTTTACCCTAAGACTTTGAGATTCACAGACCTTTGCTGATGTGTCCATTCTCCCAAAAATGCCTGTCAATTTCAGTCACATCCCTAAGTAAGTTTTGCTGTTCCGTTACTTCAAAGTGGTATTACTTAGAATTTTGTAACTCTTTCCCTTTTGGGTTCTACAAATATACAATAACATTTTAATTTACGCTTGATAAGTCAATTCTGTGAGGAATTTGTTTCCCATTTTGTGTGCAAAAGGCACATACAGGAAAAAATGTCAGTCTCTCGATGTGCAAAACTGATAGAGACATACCCCAAGCGACTTACAGCTGTAATCGCAGCAAAAGGTGGCGCTACAAAGTATTAACTTAAGGGGGCTGAATAATTTTGCACGCCCAATTTTTCAGTTTTTGATTTGTTAAAAAAGTTTGAAATATCGAATAAATGTCGTTCCACTTCATGATTGTGTCCCACTTGTTGTTGATTCTTCACAAAAAAATACAGTTTTATATCTTTATGTTTGAAGCCTGAAATGTGGCAAAAGGTCGCAAAGTTCAAGGGAGCCGAATACTTTAGCAAGGCACTGTACATAACACTGGAATTGCCCTTTCATACACAATAAACATTTATAACAAATATAATTTCATGCTGTTATAGTAGATTGTTGCACTTTGTTAACTTTTACAGGACCTGACTGTCAGAGCTGTTAACACACACTACGGTAGTTTGACCTTGATTAATTTAGGATTACTTGCGTAACCCCGGTTCTATGAGAATATGAGGGAATATGTGTCACTTATGGGATACGCCTTTGGGCGGGTCACGAGCTCGAAGTGTCCAATCACACAGCATCTGTTGGACACGTGTTGAGTGGCGAATGATTTGAGCCCCTCTCCTCAATAAAGGGAGCCACTTGCCCGCCAACTGGTCATTCTCAAGCATGCATCACTTCCTTGTGCTTTTGTTATCAGGGAAAAGCAGTGACACATCTCACTAATAGAAACCTAAGTTCTGCTTCTAATACTTGTTTCGATGTGTCACTTATGGCATATTGCCAACTCCCGTAACGCAGACATGCTCTCCGAAGCCAGGGTTGTTCCAACAGCATCACCATTCAGAGGCTCCCAAACTAAAGACAGTATACGCCAATGAAGGTGCAGTGACGTCCAGTTGGTAAAAGGGGTGGCCCAACATGTCGCCTCACAAAGAGATGTCTTTGAACATTGACCAAAAGGTTAGCCATTGGTGGAGTGAACCTTCAGGCCCTCCGGGGGCTTTAAACCCTTGCTATTATAAGCCAATATAATAGCCTCCACTATCTCATGGGATAGCCGTTTACGAGAGAGGGGCCCATCCTTGCAGGGGGTACGAACACAAAGGGTTCGTACTCTTACGCCATGCTCTCGTTCTACCCAAGTAGATTGGCAAAGCACATACTGGACATAAACGGTGGAGGTGCCCTTCCGTAGAAGTGAAGGGTGGCGTTTGGAAAGCCACAAGCTCGAAAGCGAGACAATCGTAATTGCCGCTGATCTTAGGCATAAAGGCGGAGTTACGTAACCACGAAACCCAGGGCAAACTCTAGGCACGAATGGTGGACAGTGCATGCAGCTCAGTCATTTTGCAGATGTAATGGCAATGATCAAAGCCGTCTTGAAGGATTTATATTCAACTTGGCGCTTTCCAGCAGCTCAAAAGGTTGCTGTGAAATCACCTCAAGCACAATAGACAGGTCCCAGGATGGGGATAAAGGCTTGGAGGCTTGAAGACTGGGCGTAAGCGACGCGATCCCTTCATGAAACGACATACCAGAGATTGTTTCGCTCCTGTGTATTGTCGAAGCCTATATGACAGGCTGAGATTGTGGTTGAAAAAACCTTGACAGTTCGTTGTTTCTGGTCACACCACATCTCACAAACGCACAACATGCATCTACAGTTGAAGTCGGAAGTTTACATACATCTACATACAAGTTTACATACATCAAATACATTTAAACAAATTTTTTTTCACAATTCCTGACATTTTAATCCTAGTAAAATATCCTATTTTAGGTCAGGTAGGATCACCTGTCAGAATGATTTATTTCAGCTTTTATTTCTTTCATCACATTCCCAGTGGGTCAGAAGTTTAAATACACTCATTTAGGATTCGGTAGCATTGCCTTTAAATTGTTTAACTTGGGTCAAATGTGTCAGGTAGCCTTCCACAAGCTTCCCACAATAAGTTGGGTGAATTTTGGCCCATTCCTCCTGACAGAGCTGGTGTAACTGAGTCAGTTTTGTAGGCCTCCTTGCTCACACACGCTTTTTCAGTTCTGCCCACAAATGTTCTATGGGATTGAGGTCAGGGCTTTGTGATGGTCACTCCAATACCTTGACTTTGTTGTCCTTAAGCCAGTTTGCCACAACTTTGGAAGTATGCTTGGGGTCATTGTCCATTTGGAAGACCCATTTGCGACCAAGCTTTAACTTCCTGACTGATGTCTTGAGATGTTGTTTCAATATATCCACATAAATGTCCTTCTTATGATGCCATCTATTTTGTGAAGTGCACCAGACCCTCCTGCAGCAAAGCACCCCCACAACATGATGCTGCCACCCCCGTGCTTCACGGTTGGGATGGTGTTCTTCGGCTTGAAAGCCACCCACTTTTTCCCTCCAAACATAATGATGGCCATTATGGCCAAACAGTTCTATTTTTGTTCCATAAGATCAGAGGACATTTTTCCAAAAAGTTCAATCTTTGTCCACATGTGCAGTTGCAAACCGTAGTCTGTTTTTTTTATGGCGGTTTTGGAGCAGTGGCTTCTTCCTTGCTGAGCGGCCTTTAAGGTTATGTCGATATAGGACTCGTTTTACTTGGGATATAGATACTTTTGTACCTGTTTCCTCCAGCATCTTCACAAGTTCCTTTGCTGCTGTTCTGGGATTAATTTGCACTTTTCCCACCAAAGTCTCTAGGAGACAGAACGTGTCTCCTTCCTGAGTGGTATGATGGCTGCGTGGTCCAATGGTGTTTATACTTGCATACTATTGTTTGTACAGATGAACGTGGTACCTTCAGGCATTTGGAAATTGCTCCCAAGGATGAACCAGACGTATGGAGGCCTACAATTTGTTTTCTGAGGTCTGAGTTTGAAGGTAGGCCTTGAAATACATCCACAGGTACACCTCCAAGTGACTCAAATGATGTCAATTAGCCTATCAGAAGCTTCTAACGCCATGGCATAATTTTCTGGAATTTTACAAGCTGTTTAAAGGCACATTCAACTTAGTGTATGTAAACTTGTGAAATATTCTGCCTGTAAAGTAGATGTCCTAACCGACTAGCTAAAACTATAGTTTGTTAACAAGAAACTTGTGGAGTGGTTTGTAAAACGAGTTTTAATGACTCCAACCTAAGTGTATGTAAACTTCCGACTTCAACTGTATATAGTGAGCACGTAGAAGGGCAAGCCTATCGAATTCAGATTTACCTCCTCACAGGCCAGGTCCAGAGGGCAATGGATTCCGGGTGAAGGTGGAAAATCTCCTTGTTCACGTGGGTTAAAAGGTAGTAACGGCAGTTTCCAGGGCTCGGCGTAAAGTGAAAGAAGAATGTCCACTAGCCAGAGCTTTCATGGTCATCGAGGGGCTATCAAGGAGGTATAATCCTTGTTCACATACTCTGTCCAGAGTAGGGGAAATGAAGCATAGAGGAGGAAAAGTGTAAAGCACCACCCTTCAAGGGTGCGCCCGCACATCCAAGTCCCAGTGGTGTGTATCATGTTATAGCAAAGAACAATGCGCAGTGTGTGTCTTTGTGCAATGCGAATAGATATAAGATCTGGTTCACCATCTGGGGGTGCAGTCTCCAATCCTTGTATAGGGGATTCCCTCTGGACAACAAGTCTGCTCCCACATTCAATACGCCTGGGACATGAGTCGCGCATATTGAATATAGTTGTGCCCTGCTCCACAGAATATTCTTGACAGTTAGTCTGTGTAGATGCAAAGAGCAAGTGCCAACCGCTCCACTGTCCAGCACAGTCATATTGTCTGCCTTGACCAGGATGTGACCATTTCGACGGCAGGGTGGAAAGTGTGTCAATGCATGAAACACTATCATCAGTTTGAGGTGTCTGTTATCGAGAGGCTCTTCTAGTGACAGAGAGCCGAGAGACAGTCTGTGGACACTTTTTAAAATGTTTTTTTTACCACTTTTTCACCCTCAATTTCTTGATGTCCAAATGGTAGTTACAGTCTTGTCCCATCGCTGCAACTCTCGTATGGACTCGGGAGAGGCGAAGGTCGAGAGCCATGCGTCCTCTAAAACACGACCCCCGCCAAGCCGCACTGCTTCTTGACACAATTCTCACTTAACCCGGAGTCTGTGGACACTTATCTATTGATTGAAGTTCCATAGTGGATATAAGCGATGGGTTTAAACCCAACGCCGAAAGTCTCTCATTCTCATTGATCCTTGCGGTACAACTGAGATGGTAAAGGCCATCAACCCCAGCACTCGGAAACATGTACGGAGCATGACAGAATGCCCCCTGTTGGGCAGGGAGAGGTACCGTGAGACCCCCCCCCCCCCCCCCAGTCTGTCCTGTAAGCAGATGCATAAAGATGAGCTGCTGCATGAGGGGGAGGGTTTAAGGAGCACAGATGTGCCTCCCACATTGTGGGAATGGGGGGGGGGGGGGGGGGGGGGGGGGGGTGGTCGGTTCCACCTGAGAGGAGGCAGTTCAGGACACTGATTGACCCTCTCTGCCGCTGGGGACGTACTCCTAGTGCGGACATCCCATCTTTCCCCGTGGGAGAAGTAGATGGGTGGGACATCTGTGGAAGCAGCAGAGAGCTTCCCCCTCTGTCGGCCTCTGATAGGAGAGCTGAAT
The DNA here is from genome assembly GCF_013265735.2 of Oncorhynchus mykiss. Lineage (NCBI taxonomy): Eukaryota > Metazoa > Chordata > Actinopteri > Salmoniformes > Salmonidae > Oncorhynchus > Oncorhynchus mykiss. The sequence continues at coordinate 41,590,547 of NC_048570.1, forward strand.
TGTGGATTCACAGCCTGCTACATCGATTGGGGTTTTGCATTACCGAAAAACCTGGTACCAGCTTTTTACCCACTCCCTCCTGCCGAGGCTTTGCTTGTGGAAGGTGAGACCGGGTTTCCACGTTCCCCAGATCTGCGGGGCAAGCAGAAGTTAATGGCTTCGCCTTCCTTCTTACGAAGTTCGCACTTCGGTCGCATGTCGGCGACAGAAGGCCCAAACAGTTCCTTTGGCGTGGTAGGAGCGTCGAGGAAATCTGCCTTTTCCTTTTCTGAGAGGCTAGACACAAGGCTCTCAAGTCAAGCCACAAGGCTCTCTCCCCCACCACCGCAATGCTCAAGGCTCTTGGATGGCGCCTCTAGAGGCCCGTCGGTTGAGATCTGCAGCGACGCACATCTCGTTCCATAGGTACTGGTTGACCTTTGCCTGAGACAATGCCCATCTCTAGTAGCAAATCGGCCTGGTAAGCCAACAATAGGGACATTCAGTTGTACTGAATGTGCCGCAGACATATAGACCTTATGGAATATGGAGGCAGTGAAGCGCTCCGCCTTTCCAGGGAGGGCAATGCCGGTCATAGACGGCACTGGGGTTGGGGTGGATAACCACCCCAAGGCTTGTCGAAGCCTTTCTCCTCTATGCCCTGAATGTCCATGCCAAGAAAGTGCCTGGTTTGGCCATTGCTGGACAAAGGCTTGTCCCAGTTGTGTTTTCCCTCTGGCACGCATGCTGGGGCCGCTGGGAAAAGTTGCTTTCCCGGGATGGTGCGAGAGGGGAGTGTCCTCCCGTTGAACTCCGGGTTAGTGAGTGCTGCTTTAGCCTGCTATGCCCCCAGGCAGACGGTACACAAACAGTGTGTGTCCTTGCCCGATTGTTTAGCTCCACACGGACAAGGGTGCACCGGTAATGGGGCAGTGGCAGGCGCCCTTTGAGGGGGTAGCAGGCTCCATGGCTCAGATAAATCTTAATCCTTGAGCAAAGTTCAAGCTCCCGTCGGGCTGTGAAGTAAGGGCTGTCAGTCTAGTTAACACGGCACGGGTGAATGTGGGTTGAGCTAAATGCGAGAGTATAGCTATCAATTCTACCCTTGCAGGTGGAAAAGCTAGTCTTGCTGAAACCTATCCGGGGTAGCTAAGCCTTACGGCGAGAGCTAGCCCTTTGTAGTGTCGTTAGCTAGTTTTCCAGTTAGCTAGATGCGAGATGGGAGCTAGCAATATTACCATGTTGCAGCTAGTAATGCTGGTGTGGTTAGCTTGCCTTACAGTGAGCTAGCCAGGTTAGCTTAAGCCCTGCGGTGAAAGCTAGTCCTTTGTTAGCGTGGTTAGCTGGCCTTGCAGCTAGCTAGCCAGGTAAGCTAAAGCATTGCAGTGAGGGCTAACCCAGTCTCGATAGCTAGCCATGTGACGTTATCTACAACAGGGACTGACGAGTAGAACATTTATTCTACTCAAAGCAAAATTTTCCTTTCAATCAGTACTCAACACTATTGACAGGAGCTGAGGTCCTACATTCGTCAGCGTTAACCTCACGACTCTCCTGAGAAAAGTCCAATAGGAAGAGGAATCTAGTCGTGCTGAGGAGAGCTTCTTGTGAACACAGTCACTTCTGCAAGGAAGAGAGGCCAGAATGACCAGTTGGTGGGCAAGTGCTCACCTCATTTGCCACTCGACCTATGTCTCCAACAGACACTGTGTGATTGCGTACTTCAAGCTTTTGACCCACCCTAAGGTGTATCCCGTAAGTGACACATCGAAATGAGTATTAGAAATAAAATCCAACAAGCATTTTTTGTACAAGTTTGAGAATAACATGAACCTACCTGGGTAGGGTGTGAGTATGTGGTGCATCATGAGGCAGCATACTCTGAGGAGCTGATGATCTGTTTGCTTTCTCTGTAGGCTGAAGTGTATGTGTGTGTGTGTGTGTGTGTGTGTGTGTGTGTGTGTGTGTGTGTGGTAACCTGTGTGTCTTCTCTCCCTGCAGGGTGGATAACTTTGGGTTGGGTCTGCTCCTACAGACCAAACAGATCAAGAGGATGATCTCCTCCTATGTGGGAGAGAACATCGAGTTTGAGAGACAATACCTGTCTGGGGAGCTGGAGGTGGAGCTAACGCCACAGGTGACACGCACGCACGCACACACACACACATACCACCTTGCTTTACTAGGTTATCCATTTGAGTTATTCGAGGTCCTATACATTTGTTGTGGAGGTTTGGAATGTCCAGGTTCAGTGATTTTGAGTAATGATCCAATTGATGACCATGACCTCTCTCCCCCAGGGTACCCTAGCAGAGAGGATCAGAGCTGGCGGTGCGGGTGTTCCTGCCTTCTTCACGGCTACAGGCTATGGTACCCTCGTCCAGGAGGGCGGCTCCCCCATCAAATACAACAAGGACGGAACTATCGCCATCGCCAGTGAACAGAGAGAGGTCAGACCCCAGCCTCTACCAACATGTGGTTTCTAGCACCACATTCACCACATCGTGACACATCACCTAATGTTATTTTATCAAATTGTTTTTCTCACCACTGTCTGTTTTCATCACACAATCTGCCTATACTGACATGGAGCACGAGCCTCTGTAACAACACTCAAAATGCTGTCATCTCCAGCAGTCTTCTAGTCTGTCTCTTGAGCCACTCGCTGTGTTGTTGTTTGGCAGGTGCGGGAGTTTAATGGAAGGCACTACATCATGGAGAAGGCCATCACCGGAGACTTTGCTCTGGTCAAGGCCTGGAAGGCCGACAAGGCCGGGAACGTAATCTTCAGGTAGCTACCAATACATTCACTCACTCTAACCTGTCTGTCAATCACTTATTCTGGGGATAAAGGTTACCTGATATCAGGGCAAGCTACTTCCTCCTACCCTTGAATCCTTGCACAAAGCATAGGTGCATATTTACCCCTGCTGTCACCAAGACCTGTAATGCTGTTGAAGAGACGAGGTGCATCATTATTTCAAAAAAGCCATCACATTACATTATGTAATACATATCCATTTGACAATAAATATTTACCCAAGGCACTGTGATTTAGGCCACTGCTTGTCCCAGGACAGGTTACACCCTTTCTAATCACCTAGTAATGTTTCCAAAATAAGCAAAAATGCGGGCCTGCAGGTCGCTCTGTGCCATATGGATTACTGGTAGGATATTCACTTTTAGGCTCTGACTGAATTAAGATGTTGACACTAGACAGCTTAACGAGACTGAACGTTCTCCAGAAAAGCTGTAGAAAATTGAAATTACATCTGACTTTTCTTCTTAGTTCCCTTGTCTGTCAGTATGTGAGAAGAACATTCTCTCGGTCCACATAAAAACAGGGCCCGTATTGTTTTTTTGCCCCTGAATATTTACTCTCCTGTACACTGAAAATAAGTGATAGTAAATACAATTAAATTGGTCACCACAAGAGTGCAGTATCTACTTTGCAATAAAAAATCATGTTTTTATGTAACTCATGTTATAAAACCTTCCCTATCGCACCGGGCCGAACAACGCCATTTACCTGTGACTGTGTTCATGATACTGCACTGCCTGTTATGCCTTTATGCTTAATTGACTTATTGTACTTCCATTCCATTACTTCTCTGTGCCTGCTTTCTTGTATTGCTCCCTTGTTGCCTCCCTCGTGAATGCTTGTTAGCTAATGCCATCTCTTTCTCTCTCTCTCTCTTTCGTTCTCTCTCCATGTAGGAAAACAGCCAGGAACTTCAACCAGCCCATGTGCAAGGCAGCCAAAGTCACCATTGTAGAGGTATGAGCCATGTCCCTGCACCCCAGCCCCATGTACCCCCTTACATGTCTATAGCACTGTTCTGCTGTCTTCACCTGTTCACCTCAACATCACCTTCACCTCAACATTTTCGGATTTGTGACACAGACATGAAGAAATCAGTCATATGATTTCAGCTGTGTCTGCCTAGAGCATGAGTAATGGTTGTTTAATAGCTGTGTTTTATTAATGTAATTCCTGTTTTATATCAAATAATAATTTGTTCTTAACTGACTTGCCTAGTTATATAAAGGTTAAATAAATAAAAAATATATCTGTCCCTTTCAGTAGGATGGCCTGATTGAAAGTCTAGATTCTACTAGTTGGCTCAGTCTTCTGGTATTATGTCAACAGCAAGGTACTCGACATAAAGAGTCTGAGTACATGAGTTGGGGGTCACAGAATATCGTGTGGTCCAGTGATTCCCACATGGTGGCTTTCAGCCAGTTCTTCTTTCAGCCAGTCCTTCTGCGGTCACGGGTAAAAACTGGGTTGTCCTGAGAAACATTTTGTTGGTCAAAAACCTTTAGGTGGGGCACAGTGCAAAAGCGTTTAGTAATACTCCTCTAGTAGTCTGGCCTCTCTCTCCATTAGTGTCATACAGACTGGGCTGGGGCTTTGTGTGGTGATGTTACTGCTCTTTCGTTTCTCAAAATCAATGTCACATGGTTAATCCTAAAAATTTGTATTAAAATGATACAAATCTGAAAGTTTAAATTCCACTAATGCCAAAGCACCAGCCTCTGCCATATGGACACATTGATACACTGTGATCCATTGGAGGCTAAAGAAATGAGTGCATGGAACTCAGGGATAGCATAGGCCAATATAGCAGTAGGCCTATAACGTCCATCATCAACGAAGTAAAATGAATAGGCCAAAAGCCAACAAAATTAAAAACAGTAGAAAATATCCGGATGAAAAATCAGGTTCTTTCAATGTCATTCACCTCTCTACTCCACCTGTCTGCCTCCCTTTCTATCTGTCTTGACTTGAACCATCGCTAGCGAAGTGCAACATTGTATTAAATCAATCAACTGGATCTGGCCTGAAGCTGTTCCTAGTTAACTTGCAACATTGAATCAACTTGCAACATTGGAACCTCAGAGTTTCCAGCAACAGTGAGCTCAGGGACAGACAGCTGTTTATGCCTAAGGGGAAAATGTTCAGGTATTTTATGACATTTCCACTGGATATATGGGATCATCAGATCATGATATTTTGCTATTTCACGCTGAGGCTTGGGGATTATTGAGGCCTGGATAGTGTTGGAAAGATTTTTCTATGTGAGGAACTATTATCATTGAAATGGATGTTAAAAACAGACTTTGTTGACTTACTGTCTGAGGTGAAGAAACAATGTGTGTTGGAGGTCTAACTCACCATGAGTTAAGACAGTTCAGCAGGTCAGGTACTTATATGCATGCTCTCTCAACATTATTAGCACAGAGAAACCAGACACATGCTTATTGCTCACGTGGAACCCTCCAAACAAAAGACAATCAAATAATTGACAACTCGGAAATAGAGGTCGAACGATTCTGATTTTTCAACGCCGATACCGATACTGATTATTGGAGGACAAAAAAAAGCCGATAACGATTAATCGGACGATTTTTTAAAATGTATTTGTAATAATGACAATTACAACAATACTGAATGAACACTTATTTTAACTTCATATAATACATCAATAAAATCTATTTAGCCTCAAATAAATAATGAAACATTTGTTTCATTCAATTTGGTTTAAATAATGCAAAAACAAAGTGTTGGAGAAGAAAGTAAAAGTGCAATATGTGCCATGTAAGAAAGCTAACGTTTAAGTTCTTTGCTCAGAACATGAGAACATATCAAAGCTGGTGGTTCCTTTTAACACGAGTCTTCAATATTCCCAGGTAAGAAGTTTTAGGTTGTAGTTATTATAGGAATTATAGGACTATTTCTCTCTATACCATTTGTATTTCATATACCTTTGACTATTGGATGTTCTTATAGGCACTTTAGTATTGCCAGTGTAACAGTATACCTTCCGTACCTCTTCTCGCTCCTACCTGGCCTCGAACCAGGAACACAACGACAACAGCCACCCTCGAAGCAACGTTACCCATGCAGAACAAGGGGAACAACTACTCCAAATCTCAGAGCGAGTGATGTTTGAAACGCTATTAGCACGCACCCCGCTAACTAACTAGCCATTTCACATCGTTACACCAGCCTAATCTCGGGAGTTGATAGGCTTGAAGTCATAAACAGCAGAGCTGCTGGCAAAACGCACAAAAGTGCTGTTTGAATGAATGCTTATGAGCCTGCTGTTGCCTACCATCGCTCAGTCAGACTGCTCTATCAAATCATAGACTTAATTATAACTTAATAACACACAGAAATGCGAGCCTTAGGTCATTAATATGGTCAAATCCGGAAACTATCATCTCGAAAACAAGACGTTTATTCTTTCAGTGAAATACGGAACCTCTCCGTATTTTATCTAGCGGGTGGCATCCATCAGTCTAAATATTGCTGTTAAATTGCACAACCTTCAATGTTATGTCATAATTCCGTAAAATTCTGGCAAATTAGTTCACAATGAGCCAGGCGGCCCAAACTGTTGCATATACCCTGACTCTGCGTGCAATGAACGCAAGAGAAGTAACACAATTTCACCTGGTTAATATTGCCTGCTAACCTGGATTTCTTTTAGCTAAATATGCAGGTTTAAAAATATATACTTCTGTGTACTGATTTTAAGAAAGGCATTGGTGTTTATGGTTAGGTACACGTTGGAGCAACGACAGTCCTTTTTCGCGAATGCGCACTGCATCGATTATATGCAATGCAGGACACGCTAGATAAACTAGTAATATCATCAACCATGTGTAGTTATAACTAGTGATTATTATTGATTAAGTTTAATGCTAGCTAGCAACTTACCTTGGCTTCTTACTGCATTCGCGTAACAGGCGGGCTCCTTGTGAGGCAGGTGGTTAGAGCGTTGGACTAGTTAACCGTAAGGTTGCAAGATTGAATCCCTGAGCTGACAAGGTAAAAATCTGTCGTTCTGCCCCTGAACAAGGCAGTTAACCCACCGTTCCTAGGCCGTCATTGAAAATAAGAATGTGTTCTTAACTGTGCTCTGTGTTCTTAACTGACATGCCTAATTAAATAAAGACTAAATAAAAATCGGCGTCTACTCGGCGTCCAAAATTACCGATTTCCGATTGTTATGAAAACTTGAAATCGGCCCTAATTCATCGGCCATTCCGATTAATCGGTCGACCTCTACTCGGAAATGATGGTTATGAAATAAACCAAGTCTTGTTTCTCACAAGTGTAGCAGGTTGTGAACTAAAAATGTTCCTCTCCGAGATTGAGGACAGTAAATTACTATAGCCTAATTAATACATGCATTAACAAAAATGAATGTAACCAAATGACGGGGTTTAACGGTACATCTACTAGGCCTACTGGTGACATATATAATGGGGAATTGATAAAAATAAACAGTCCAAAGGCAAAACAATTCTCATAATGAAACAATGAATTTGCAAGAATTGGCTGGAGACAGCTGAGTGCATTCTGGAGAGCTGAGTGCATGCGTTCTGTAGAGAGACGAGCCATATCTTAGCTACACCCCCCTCCCCTTCTTCTTGTCTCAACATTTGAAAATATACTCAAGGCACATTATCTTTACACATCTTTTAGATGCTTTTCACTGACAGCCGCAACTCATTTATGAGCTAGGCCAGTTGCCAAATGGGCTTCCCAAATAGGCATAGGCCTACGTGTTTATTAGGCCTAAGTCATGCTCTCTAGTGAAGTATTTTTTATTATTTTATTTCGACAGGTATAATTATATAATTTTAGGAAAAACCTCAACTTACTTTTGTGGAAGCCAGCAGCTGAACAGTGCACTGTGCACCCACCAACTTTACTTTCCAATTTGCAAATGACTGCCTAAAACCAGAGATCTATATACATTACCGGTCAAAAGTTTGGACACACCTACTCATTCCAAGGTTTTTCTTTATTTTTACTATTATCTACATTGTAGAGTAATAGTGAAGACATCAAAACTATGAAATAACACATATGGAATCATGTAGTAACCAAAAAAGTGTTAAAACAACAAATATTTTATATATTTCAGATTCTTCAAAGTAGCCTCCCTTTGCCTTGATGACAGCTTTGCACACATTCTCTCAACCAGCTTCATGAGGTAGTCACCTGGAATGCATTTCAATTAACAGGTGGGCCTTGTTAAAAGTTCATTTGTGGAATTTATTTCCTTCGTTAACAGGATGATATGACAACAGCCAGTGAAGGTGCAGGGCACCAAATTCAAAACAACAGAAATCTCATCATTAAAATTCCTCAAACATACCGTTTTAAAGGGAATCTTGTTGTTAATCCCACCACAGTGTCCGATTTCAAATAGGCTTTACAGCAAAGGCACCACAAACGATTATGTTAGGTCACCACCAAGTCACAGAAAAACATTTTCCAGCCAAAGACAGGAGTCACAAAAAGCACAAATAGAGATAAAATGAATCACTAACCTTTGATGATCTTCATCAGATGACACTCATAGGACTTCATGTTACACAATACATGTATGTTTTGTTTGATAAAGTTCATATGTATATAAAAAAATCTGAGTTTACATTGGCGTGTTACGTTCACTAGTTCCAAAAACATCCAGTGATTTTGCATAGCCACATCGATTCAACAGAAATACTCATCATAAATGGAGATGATAATACAAGTTATACACGTGGAATTATAGATATACCTCTCCTTAATGCAACCGCTGTGTCAGATTTTTAAAAAACTTTACGGAAAAAGCAAACCATGCAATAATCTGAGACGGCGCTCAGAAAATGTATCAAATTAACCGCCATGTTGGAGTCAACAGAAACCAGAAATCACATTATAAATATTCCATTACCTTTGATGATCTTCATCAGAATGCACTCCCATGAATCTCAGTTCCACAATAAATGCTTGATTTGTTTGATAATGTCTGTTATTTATGTCCAAGTAGCTTCTTTTTTAGCGTTAGGTACACATATCCAAACACTCATGCATTACTTCGGACAAAAACTTCAAAAAGTTATATTACAGGTCGAAGAAACATTTCAAACTAAGTATAGAATCAATCATTAGGATGTTTTTATCTTAAATCTTCAATAAAGTTCCAACCGGAGAAATCCTTTGTGTCTACAGGAGCAACGGAACGCAGGGCGATATCATGTGGAATGTGCGTGACCAGGAAATGGCTCTCTGCCAGTAACCTGACTCATTCAGCTCTTATTCAGTCCCACAACACAGTAGAAGCCTCATTCAAGTTTCTAAAGACAGTTGACATCCGGTGGAAGGCCTAGGAAGTGCAACTTCATTCATATCCCAATGTGAATTAAATAGGGCCTGAGTTGAAAATTGACCAACCTCAGATTTCTCACTTCCTGTTTGGATTTCTTCTCAGGGTTTTGCCTGCCATATGAGTTCTGTTATACTCACAGACATCATTCAAACAGTTTTAGAAATTTCAGAGTGTTTTCTATCCAATACTAATAATAGTATGCATATATTAGCATCTGGGACTGAGTAGGAGGCAATTCACTCTGGGCACGCTATTCATCCAAAAGTGAAAATGCTATCCCAAATTAGTTAAGCCCATAAAAACGCATTGGGCTTATTCTGGACAGATTTAGGTGAGAGTGAGCCCTCTCGTGTCGCCTCTTCCTCTCTGCTGAAACAATCTCACTGTAGGAAGCATCCGAGTGATGTGCCCCTCTGTCTCACTATATGTAGCCCATGTATCAAATGCTGTCTGGCTAAGAAAAGTATGACATGCTATACTATTTTTGTCCAGACAGCATCAGATTCATGGGCTACATATAGTGAGACAGAGGGGCACTGTTTCGCTCACTCTGATGCTTCATCTGAGATTGATGGGTCTTTCTGTTGGTGTGTGTCCCGGTCAAATAAATTATCAATATTTTTTGGGGATGTGCAGTACGGTGGGGCAGGCCTCAATATGCCCGCCAATATGCCCGCCCATAACGCCGGTCCTGTCTCTGGGTCATGCAGTAAGCAGTAAGCAGTAAGCTCTGATACATTTTTTATTTAACGAGACAAGTCAGTTAAGAACAAATTCTTATTTTCAATGACGGCCTGGGAACAGTGGGTTAACTGCCTGTTCAGGGGCAGAACGACAGATTTGTACCTTGTCAGCTCGGGGGTTTGAACTTGCAACCTTCCGGTTACTAGTCCAACACTCTAGGCTACCCTGCCGCCCCAACATTGATCAACCCCCAGCCCCAGACGGGCTATAAACTCGCTGTCACCCCTGTCTCCAAACTTACGATGGCTGACATGAATCCCCTGCCCCCCACCTTGGGCTCTCTGGTGAAATAAACCTTCTTAGTCATAAAATTGAGAAGAAAGTCTGCCGGAATAGCTGGGTGCTCTGGGCTGGATTTATGAGCTGGGAGAGAGAAGCGCTTTCCTATATTCCATTAGACACTTTTAATGTACTTCTCTTTTTCAATTAAGCCAAGGCAGACATAAAGGAGATTTATCATCCTATAGAGTGTAGTGAGCTGGAGAGGTGTCTCTATTCAATGCAAGAAGCATATTTTCTAAGTTAAGGAGGTAAAAGAGGTATTAGCAAGGTCATTGAGGCCAGTCCAGTGAAATGCTGAAACTACTGTCTGTATACAAGTACATTTTACAATGGTTTATTCCACAAGGTACTCAGTGCTTTAGGCTACATTGTAATGGAGGGAAACTCTCTTCATTCACTACACAAGTATAGCACTCACCTGGCTTATATATATATATATACATATACACATATATATATATGTGTGTGTATATGTATATATGTATGTATATATATGTATATGTATATGTATATATATATGTATATATATATGTATATGTGTGTATGTTGATGTTGATGCATGTTGATGCTTTGTCGATGTGTGTTTGTTATGTGGGTGTGCGCACGCACGTGCATGTGTGTTCTCCTGAGTCCCCTGAATAATACACCCGTTGAGGTGAGCGGGAGAAGAGGAGAGATTCAGGCTGCTGGGGACGTAATTGCATGTTTAAACACTGTCAGCTTCAACCTTTAGGCATCTCAACCATCTGTCCAAAGTGTCTGTCTGAGCTGACGGACCTGGACAACATCTGATCCAGCACTACCTTTACTACTATCTACCATACCATACCATACCATTATTGACCCCCATGCTGTGGCTGATGTGGCACACTCAGTCAGATTATTATGATTTTATTATTATGGACTTTTTATCGAATTGGTGTAGGAAATGTCTCTCTCACACATTATTTCTCTCTCTCTCTCTCTCTCTCTCTCTCTCTCTCTCTCTCTCTCTCTCTCTCTCACACACACACACATCTCTCTCTCAATTCTATTCAATGGGCTTTATTGGCATGGGTAACATATGTTAACATTGCCAAAGCAAGTGAGGTAGATAATATACAGAAGTGAAATAAACAATACAAGTTTACAGTAAACATTACACTCACAGAAGCTTCAAAAAATAAAGACATTACAAATGTCATATTATGTATATATACAGTGTTGTAACGATGTACAAATGGTTAAAGTACAAAAGGGAAAATAAATAAGCATAACTATGGGTTGTATTACAATGGTGTTTGTTCTTCACTGGTTGACCTTTTCTTGTGGCAACAGGTCACAAATCTTGCTGCAGTGATGGCTCACTGTGGTATTTCACCCAGTAGATATGGGAGTTTATCAAAATCGGGTTTGTTTTCGAATTCTTTGTGGATCTGTGTAATCTGAGGGAAATATGTGTCTTTAATATGGTCTTACATTGGGCAGGAGGTTAGGAAGTGCAGCTCAGTTTCCACCTCATTTTGTGGGCAGTGTGCACAGCCTGTCTTTTCTTGAGAACCAGGTCTGCCTGCGGCAGCCTTTCGCGATAGCAAGGATATGCTCACTGAGTCTGTACATAGTCAAAGCATTCCTTAAGTTTGGGTCAGTCACAGTGGTCAGGCATTATGACACGATGTACTCTCTGTTTAGGGCCAAATAGCATTCTAGTTTGCTCTGTTTTTTTGTTAATTACTTAACACATTGGAAAGAATTATCTTTTTGTTTTCTCATGATTTGGTTGGGTCTAATTGTGTTGCTGTCCTGGGGCTCTGTGGGGTGTGTTTGTGAACAGAGCCCCAGGACCAGCTTGCTTAGGGGACTCTTCTCCAGGTTCATCTCTCTGTAGGTGATGGCTTTGTTATGGAAGGTTTGGGAATCGCTTCCTTTTAGGTGGTTGTAGAATTTAACGGCTCTTTTCTGGATTTTGATAATTAGCGGGTATCGGCCTAATTCTGCTCTGTATGCATTATTTGGTGTTCTACGTTGTACACTGAGGATATTTTTGCAGAATTCTGAATGCAGAGTCTCAATTTGGTGTTTGTCCCATTTTGTGAATTCTTGGTTGGTGAGCGGACCCCAGACCTCACAACCATAAAGGGCAATGGGTTCTATAACTGATTCAAGTAATTTTAGCCAGATCCTAATTGGTATGTTGAATGTTATGCCTTACCCTTCTTGCCTTATCTCTCAGATCGTTCACAGTTTTGTGGAAGTTACCTATGGCGCTGATGTTTAGGCAAAGGAATGTGTTGTTTTTTGTGTGCTCTAGGGCAACGATGTCTAGATAGAATTTGTATTTGTGGTCCTGGCGACTGGACCTTTTTTGGAACACCATTATTTTGGTGTTACTGAGATTTACTGTCAGTGCCCAGATCTGGCAGAATCTGTGCAGAATATCTAGGTGCTGCTGTAGGCCCTCCTTGGTTGGTGACAGAAGCACCAGATCATCAGCAAACAGTAGACATTTGACTTCAGATTCTAGTAGGGTGAGGCCGGGTGCTGCAGAATTTTCTAGTGCCCGCGCCAATTCGTTGATATACACTGCTCAAAAAAAAAATAAAGGGAACACTTAAACAACACAATGTAACTCCAAGTTAATCACACTTCTGTGAAATCAAACTGTCCACTTAGGAAGCAACACTGATTGACAATAAATTTCACATGCTGTTGTGCAAATGGAATAGACAACAGGTGGAAATTATAGGCAATTAGCAAGACACCCCAATAAAGGAGTGATTCTGCAGGTGGTGACTACAGACCACTTCTCAGTTCCTATGCTTCCTGGCTGATGTTTTGGTCACTTTTGAATGCTGGCGGTGCTTTCACTCTAGTGGTAGCATGAGACGGAGTCTACAACCCACACAAGTGGCTCAGGTAGTGCAGCTCATCCAGGATGGCACATCAATGCGAGCTGTGGCAAGAAGGTTTGCTGTGTCTTTCAGCGTAGTGTCCAGAGCATGGAAGCGCTACCAGGAGACAGGCCAGTACATCAGGAGACGTGGAGGAGGCCGGATGAGGGCAACAACCCAGCAGCAGGACCGCTACCTCCGCCTTTGTGCAAGGAGGAGCAGGAGGAGCACTGCCAGAGCCCTGCAAAATGACCTCCAGCAGGCCACAAGTGTGCATGTGTCTGCTCAAACGGTCAGAAACAGACTCCATGAGGGTGGTATGAGGGCCCGATGTCCACAGGTGGGGGTTGTGCTTACAGCCCAACACCGTGCAGGACGTTTGGCATTTGCCAGAGAACACCAACATTGGCAAATTCGCCCCTGGCGCCCTGTGCTCTTCACAGATGAAAGCAGGTTCACACTGAGCACATGTGACAGCCTGGAGACGCCGTGGAGAACGTTCTCCAGCAACATCCTCCAGCATGACCGGTTTGGCGGTGGGTCAGTCATGGTGTGGGGTGGCATTTCTTTGGGGGGCCGCACAGCCCTCCATGTGCTCGCCAGAGGTAGCCTGACTGCCATTAGGTACCGAGATGAGATCCTCAGACCCCTTGTGAGAGCATATGCTGGTACGGTTGGCCCTGGGTTCCTCCTAATGCAAGACCATGCTAGACCTCATGTGGCTGGAGTGTGTCAGCAGTTCCTGCAAGAGGAAGGCATTGATGCTATGGACTGGCCCGCCCGTTCCCCAGACCTGAATCCAATTGAGCACATCTGGGACATCATGTCTCGCTCCATCCACCAACGCCTCGTTGCACCACAGACTGTCCAGGAGTTGGCGGATGTTTTAGTCCAGGTCTGGGAGGAGCTCCCTCAGGAGACCATCCGCCACCTCATCAGGAGCATGCCCAGGCATTGTAGGGAGGTCATACAGGCACGTGGAGGCCACACACACTACTGAGCCTCATTTTGACTTGTTTTAAGGACATTACATCAAAGTTGGATCAGCCTGTAGTGTGGTTTGCCCCTCCATGGGTTGATAAATTTGATTTCCATTGATAATTGTGTGATTTTTTTGTCAGCACATTCAACTATGTAAAGAAAAAAGTATTTAATAACATTATTTCTTTCATTCAGATCTAGGATGTATTATTTTAGTGTTCCCTTTATTTTTTGAGCAGTGTATATGTTGAAGAGGGTGGGCTTAAGCTGCATCCCTGTCTCACACCACGGCTCTGTGGGAAGAAATTTGTGTGGTTTTTGCCTATTTTAACCGTACACTTGTTGTTTGTGTATGTAGATTTTATAATGTTGTATGGTTTTCCCCCAACACCACTTTCCATCAATTTGTAGAGCAGACCCTCATGCCAAATTTAGTCGAAGGCTTTTTTGAAACCAACAAAGCATGAGAAGACTTTGCCTTTGTTTTTTTGTTTGTCAATTAGGCTGTGCAGGGTGAATACGTGGTCTGTTGTACAGTAATTTGGTAAAAAGCCAATTTGACATTTGCTCAGTACATTGTTTTCACTGAGGAAATGTACGATTCTGCTGTTAATGATAATGCAGAGGATTCTCCCAAGGTTGCTGTTGACGCATATCCCTCTGTAGTTATTGGGGTCAAATTTGTCTCCAATTTTGGGGATTGGAGTGATCAGTCCTTTTTTCCAAATATTGGATAAGATGCCAGAGCTAAGAATGATGTTAAAGAGTTTTAGTATAGCCAATTGGAATTTGTTGTCTGTATATTTGATAATTTCATTAAGGATACCATCAACACCACATGCCTTTTTGGGTTGGAGGGTTTTTATTTTGTCCTGTAGCTCATTCAAGGTATTTGAAGAATCCAGTGGGTTCTGGTAGTCTTTAATAGTTCATTCTAAGATTTGTATTTGATCATGCATATGTTTTTGCTGTTTGTTCTTTGTTATAGAGCCAAAAATATTGGAGAAGTGGTTTACCCGTACATCTCCATTTTTGATAGATAATTCTTCGTGTTGTTGTTTGTGTTTTTTCCCAATTTTCCCAGAAGTGGTTAGAGTCTATGGATTCTTCAATCACATTGAGCTGATTTTTGACGTGCTGTTCCTTCTTTTCCGTTTTGTATTTCTGTATTGTTTTAGTGATTCACCATAGTAAAGGCGTAGACTCAGGTTTTCCGGGTCTCTATGTTTTTGGTTGTATAGGTTTCTCAATTTCTTTCTTAAATCTTTGCATTCTTCATCAAATCATTTGTCATTGTTGTTAATTTTCTTCAGTTTTCTATTTGAGATTTTTTAGATTTGATAGGGAAGCTGAGAGGTCAAATATCCTGTTAAGATTTTCTACTGCCTAGTTTACACCTTCACTATTACAGTAGAACGTTTTACCCAGGAAGTTGTCTAAAAGGGATTGAATATGTTGTTGCCTAATTGTTTTTTGGTAGGTTTCCAAACTGCATTCCTTCCATTTATAGCATTTCTTAATGTTACTCAGTTCCTTTCGCTTTGATGCCTCATGATTGAGTATTGCTCTGTTCAAGTAGACTGTGATTTTGCTGTGGTCTGATAGGGGTGTCAGTTGGCTGACTGTGAACGCTCTGAGAGACTCTGGGTTGAGGTCAGTGATAAAGTAGTCTATAGTACTACTGCCAAGAGATGAGGTATAGGTGTACCTACCATAGGAGTTCCCTCGAAGCCTACCATTGACTATGTACATACCCAGCGTGCGACAGAGCTGCAGGAGTTGTGTCCCGTTTTTGTTGGTTATGTTGTCATAGTTTTGCCTAGGGGGGCATATGGGGGAGGGAATGCTGTCACCTGCAGGCAGGTGTTTGTCCCCCTGTGTTCTGAGGGTGTCAGGTTCTTGTCCGGTTCTGGCATTTAGGTCGCCACAGACTAGTACATGTCCCTGGGCCTGGAAATGATTGATCCCCCCCCCCCCCCCCCCCAGGATGGAGAAGCTGTCTTCATTAAAGTATGGGGGATATAGGTAGCACACAGGAAGACATTTTTCTCTGTTAAGATAATTTCCTTTTGAATTTCTAGCCAAATGTAAAATGTTCTTGTTTTGAGTGAGTTAGGTCTGCTCTATACCAAATTAGCATACCCCCTGAGTCCCTTCCCTGTTTCATACCTGGTAGTTTGGTGGATGGGACTACCAGCTCTCTGTAACCTAGACGGCAACCAGTGGGTCCATCTCCTCTATACCAGGTTTCTTGCAGGATGACAATGTTTGTAGTACCAATTTACTCACTCACTCACTCACTCACTCACTCACTCACTCACTCACTCACTCACTTAGAAAGTGCTAAACAAATAGGCCTCAGTGTTTCCCCTATATTCAATTAGCAGCGGCGGGCAACTGAAACACTGGGCCTACAGGTTGAGGGATGAATGGTTGATCTGGAATGCAAACCGATAGTAAAGTGTGGCTTGTGCAATATTTTTTTCTCAGTCTAATGAATCAAGCTTGACGGCAACTGTTGTTCAGGGGACTTGGTCATCAAGCTTGGTTGTAAAACGTTATTGCACATGCCACATTTTATGGAGTGCAGGTCAAATGCTCTAAATTCATGACACCTAAATGGTATTTATGTCATGCTTTTTACGAACTAATTTGACACAGAATGACTGTGGCAGGGAGGAACACCCTAGAGAGGAAAAAGAGGGAAGGGAATTGCATTTAAAGCAAGGTGAGAAAGGAGTTAAATTATTTTGAAAAGGGGATATGATATCTTAGTTAGACTAAAGAAATGGGGGGGACCAGTACAAAAATCTATGCTCTTACTACTGATGACTCATGTAAATGTACCACCAGAGTTCTTAAACACACTAAAATACTTTCGCGTGCATGAGCAGAACATTCAAAGCAAGTGCTGCCATAGGTGCACCCAATAATGATTTAGGATAAAAATGGTAATGAGAATATGTCTGGAATTTAGCCTCTCTTGTCTATTTAGAATATAACACTTCTACTCTGTCAATTTGTTTGCATAAAGCAACACGTTCAATATGAGGCACAAGTCTTAACGCTTTCCACCTGTGTTAACTTTGTGACCGGAAAATGACCATGTCCTCATTAACCACTTTTTATGGCGACTTTTCATGGTGCCAATGCACATGACAATTATCTATGAAATTGAGGCAATATAGCAATCGCCTTATATTGCCATAGCCACTAAGAACCCTTTTATCTCTGTTAGGGAAATAATTATGGCCTCACTGAAGATAAGTTCATCTTTGAAATTCGGAACATGTTCTGCCTTCAGTCTGGGGTGTTGTGGGTATTGATCTGGTGGCATTCTACTAAATGCTTCCTGGGTTGAGCAGTGTGTTGGAATAGGTAATGTGTTGGAGTGGCCCCGGTAATAATGTATGTATGGCTCTGACCCCCAGGGACAGAGCGTACAGCAGGCAGATAGACAGACCGACCAGTGGGCCTCAGTGGAGGACCTGGCTCGCAGTCGGCTTTTCAATTCATCCCAAAGGAGTTTGATGGGGTTGAGGTCAGGGATCTGTGCAGACCAGTCAAGTTCTTCCACACCAATCTCGACAAACCATTTCTGTATGGACCTCACTTTGTGCACGGGGGCATTGTCATGCTGAAACAGGAAAGGGCCTTCCCAAAACTGTTGCCACAAAGTTGGAAGCACAGAATCATATAGAATTGCATTGTATGCTGTAGCGTTAAGATTTCCCTTCACTGGAACGAAGAGGCCTGAACCATGAAAAACAGTGCCAGACCATTTTTCCTCCACCAGACTTTATAGTTGGCCCTATGCATTGGGGCAGGTGGCGTTCGTCTGGCATCCGCCAAGCCTAGATTCGTCTGTTGGACTGAGCATGATTTATCACTTCAGAGAATACGTTTCCACTGTTCCAGAGTCCAATGGCAGAGCTTTACACCATTCCAGCCGACACTTGGTATTACTTATGGTGATCTTAGGCTTGTGTGCAGCTGCTCGGCCATGGAAAGTCCATTTCATTAAGCTCCCGACGAACAGTTATTGTGCTGACGTTGCTTCCAGAGGAAGTTTGGAATTCGGTAGGGAGTGTGGCAACGGAGGGCAGACTATTTTTACGCGCTACGTGCTTCAGCACTTGGCAGTCCCGTTCTGTGAGCTTGTGTGGCCTACCACTTCGCCGCTGAGCCGTTGCTGCTCAAAAAGACGTTTCCACTTCACAATAACAGATCTTGCAGTTGACCGGGGCATCTCTAGCAGGGCAGAAATTTGACTAACTGACTTGTAGGAAAGGTGGCATACTAGCATAAAGTGGCATACTGGTGGTTGTGGTGTGCAGAAAATAAAATGAGTCATTTTCCTACATGGCTAATCTATTTGTGACCGTGTTGTTGAAGATGGATCTTATCACTGTGCTCCCGACTTATGTCACACTTCAATGAAAACAGTATTGAATGACACTCATCCTCAACTCAACCTCAGATATAGGCTACGACACTACACATTAGCTTGACTTATCCCTCAGTCTTCCAAAGGTGGTGGAACTAGCTAAAGGTTTTACTGGTAAAATAATTTAAAAAGTAGGCAACTTTCTCATTCTCTTAGGAGATGGATAGAATGCTTTGAAAATGACGGAATAATTGCAGGCCACCCTGGTTGCTAGGCAACGAGTCTATGCTGGGCTCCATTGTGGAACGTTCCGCAGCACACATCTCTCTGTCTCTTGTCCCCTTATCACAGGTACAATCACCATGTCCAATGGATTGTGGGCTGTAATGCAAAGGTTGTTCAATTAACCTAGAGTCAATTGACGCACCGCTGCGTCAATCTAAGTAACATAATTGAAAAAATCCCCATCAAAATCTGTCTGTTTAAGCTAGAGATATATTTTTTGTTGTTGTTGCGTGGGCTGCGTCTCAATCAACCAAGGTGGAAGGTGGCCGAGTTGCAGTTGTGTTTGTCAGACGATGAGACTGGTCTTCTTCTCACAAAAATGTCTGTAGCGTCCAAACTGTTTGGGCTACAAACTAATGTGACTCCACTGTGGAAAGGGGAGATTCTCCGTTTTGCTCTACAACACCCACAAGTGTCACTGAACTTGTCTGAAGGAAACGGTATAAAAATTTGTATGGAGGTAGTTTTGTGCCTACCAAAAAATAGGTTTAAATATGTGTAAAGAAAATATGCATGTATATACACATATTTCCTGAGCTTTCTTATATACAATGATTTGGAAAGTATTCAGACCCCTTGACATTTCCCACATTGTGTTATGTTACAGCCTTATTCTAAAATGGATTAAATAGTCCCCCCCCCCCCCCCCCCCCCCATCAATCTACACACAATACGCCATAATGACAATGAATAAAATGGTTTTTAGACATTTTTGCACATTTATAAATTTAAAAAACAACTGAAATGTCACTTTTACATTAGTATTCAGGCAGTGATTACAGCCTCGGGTCTTCTCGGGTATGATGTTGGGGAGTTTCTCCCATTCTTCTCTGCAGATCCTCTCAAGCTCTGTCAGGTTGGATGGGGAGCAGCTATTTTTAGGTCTCTTCAGAGATGATAGATCAGGTTCAAGTCTGGGTTCTGGCTGGGCCACTCAAGGACATTCAGAGCATTGTCTTGGCTGTGTGCTTATGGTTGTTGTCCTGTTGAAAGGTGAACCTTCGCCCCAGTCTGAGGTCCTGAGCACTGGAGCAGGTTTTCATCAAGGATCTCTCTGTACTTTGCTCCAGTCATCTTTCCCTCGATCCTGACTAGTCTCCAAGTTCCTGCCGCTGAAAACATCCCCACAGCATGATGCTGCCACCACCTTGCTTCACCGTAGGGATGGAGCCAGGTTCCTCCAGACGTGACGCTTGGCATTCAGGCCAAAGACTTCAGTCTTGGTTTCATCAGACCAGAGAATCTTGTTCCTCATGGTCTGAGAGTCCTTTAGATGCCTTTTGGCAAACTCCAAGCGGGCTGTCATGTGCCTTTTACTGAGGAGTGGCTTCTGTCTGGCCACTCTACCATAAAGACCTGATTGGTGGAGTGCTGCAGAGATGGTTGTCCTTCTGAAAGTTTCTCCCATCTCCACAGAGGAACTCTGGAGCTCTGTCAGAGTGACCATCGGGTTCTTGGTCACCCCCCTAACCTAGGCCCTACCCCCCCCGATTTCTCAGTTTGGTCGTGCAGCCAGTTCTAGGAAGAGTCTTGGTGGTTCCAAACTTCTTCCATTTAAGAATGATGGAGGCCACTGTGTTCTTGGGGACCTTCAATGCTGCAGAAATGTTTTTGTACCCTTCCCCAGATCTGTGCCTCGACACAATCCGGTCTCGGTGCTCTACGGGCAATTCCTTCGAGCTCATGCATCCTGTTTGCGGTAGGACACTAAAGTAAAACTGAAGAAAATGTGTTAAAGAAATTAACATTATGTCCTGAATACAAATTGTTATGCTTGGGGCAAATCCAACACAAAAAAATCACTGAGTACCACTCTTCATATTTTATAGCATGGTGGTGACTGCATCATGTTATGGGTATGCTTGTCATCGGCAAGGACAAGGGAGTTTTTTTTTAGGATAACAAGAAATGGAATTAAGCTAAGCACAGGCAAATTCCTAGAAAACCTGGTTCAGTCTCCTTTCCAACAGACACATGTAGACAAATTCACCTTTCAGCAGGACAATAACCTAAAACACAAGTCCAAATATACACTGGAGTTGCCTACCAAGACAACATAGTTAGTGGCCTAGTTAAGGTTTTGACTTAAATTGGCTTGAAAATCTATGGCAACACTTGAAAATGGCTGTCTACCAATGATCAACAACCAACTCGACAGAGCTTGAAGAATTATAAAAGGAATAATGTGCAAATATTGTACAATCCAGGTGTGCAAAGCTCTTACAGACTTACCCATACATACCCACAGCTGTAATCGTTGCCAAAGATGTTTCTACATAAGTATTCACACCCCTGAGTCAATACTATGTAAATTCGATATTTATGTATTTCACTTTATTATTATGGTGATATTGTGTGTAGATGGTTGAGATGTCTTTTTTAAATCCTTTTTTAATTCAGTCTGTAACACAACAACAATAAGTCAGGGGGCATAAATACTTTCTGAAGGCACTGTATGTGCAGGAAATGTATGCTTTCAGAGAAAATAGTTGGTGACTCCTCTAAAACTGCAGGAGAAAGAAGTAAAATTCTGTGTATGGGTGAATAGTGTGTCTGTGATTGTAAGACTTCAGTGCCTTCATTGAATGTTGTGGGTAGTGTGCATGATGGAGAGCTGTTCCACTTCAAGAACATATTCAGCACTTTATAACATCAGTCCTCTTTAATGCCCTATTGGAGGAACTATATACAGTATAGGTTATAACAGAGGTATAAATAGGATATTTCCCGAGTTCATCTGACTCTGGGGAAGTATATAAAGTGCCAAAGTATCCCTTTAAATTGTCTGCAAATATTGTTTTTTATTGTGTTGTATTTGTAAATGTTGTACATTTGTATGATTTGTGTTCACGCAGGGCTCCCTTGGAAAAGAGGACTTGGTCTCAATGGGGTTTCCCTGCTAAAATAAAGGTTAACAAAATGTTCAGTGCTACCAATCGTGTATCATTGACATTGTCTGGACCATGCAAAGTTCCCGTTGACCACAGGTAGCTGAGCTAGCGTACATATTGAACACCAGTGCACTGCTCGTTCAATCCTACTCCTTGTAGCAAAGTTAGCCAAAACCTCCCGTGGTACATTTTCTCCGGAGCAATCTGAGGTAATTGCAGGAATCACAGAAAATTGCAGGTAATAACAGTGGTCACATTTGCATAAAAGCTTTCCGATATTCACTGTGGGAGACTATTGTTTTTTTTTTGTCTCTCTCTGTGTGAACGTGCTCACCTCTGAACTACTACTCACCAGAATCCGTGGCACAGCTCACCTGCTTGCCTACACACAGTAATGGCTATAGCATAGCTATAGCATATCGTCCTAATGGAGCTAGTGATCTCAGACAGGCAGGTGGGACTCCCTGCTTGCATGTTCAAATCTACTGGTAATATACAGAACATAACACACCAGGAAACTGTGTCATATTGTTCTCAAACAAAGTACACACACACATTCTGAAGTAACAGGCCTTCAACTAAGAGAGCTTGTTGGAAACAGATTGCTTGTGATGTCAATATTCGTCTGTTTCCCAGGTTAGTGGAATTAAGCCTGAGACCTGACTGTGGCAAAGAGTCTACACATGCATGCATACACACAGACACAGAGGGAGATGGAGTGGCTATGAATAAGTTGGATGCTAAGGGTCGCTGTCATCCTCATGCTCCATCGCCGCCAGACTGACCCCTACTTCCCCTCGCCGACACGCCTCAACACACTCACTCACACATATTCTCACTCACTCACTCTCTCTCTCTCTCTCTCTGTCCTTCTCTCAACACATATCCAAGCTGCAGGCAAAGGTTAAATCTAGACTTGGTTTCCTCTATCGTAATCGCTCCTCTTTCACCACAGCTGCCAAACTAACCCTGATTCAAATGACCATCCTACCCATGCTAGATTACGGCGACGTAATTTATAGATAGGCAGGTAAAGGGGCTCTTGAGCAGCTAGAGGTTCTTTACCATTCGGCCATCAGATTTGCCACCAAAGCTCCTTATAAGATGCACCACTTCACTCTTTACTCCTCTGTAAACTGGTCATCTCTGTATACCCGTCGCAAGACTGGTTGATGATTATTTATAAAAACCCTCTTAGGCCTCACTCCCCCCTATCTGAGATATCTACTGCAACCCTCATCCTCCACATACAACACCCGTTCTGCCAGTCATATTTTGTTAAAGGTCCCCAAAGCACACACATCCCTGGGTCACTCCTCTTTTCAGTTCGCTGCAGCTAGCGGCTAGAACGAGCTGCAGAAAACACTAAAACTGGACAGTTTTATCTCTAAATTCAAAGACTCAATCATACACACTCTTACTGACACTTGTGACTGCTTCATGTGATGTGTTTTTTGTACAATTTTGTCCTTTGTGCTGTTGTCTTTGCCTAAAAATGTGTGTGCTTCCATGTTGTGCTGCTGCCATGTTGTGTAGTTGTTGTGTTGTTGTCTTAGTCTATGTAATGTTGTGGTGTCTCTTTTGTCATGATGTGTTTTGTCTAGGGCTGGGCGATATAGCAAAAACATAATATCACAGTATTATTATAATTTTCTGATGGTATGACACTATTTTATGTTTCTGCATTTCCTTCCCTGATTTGAGGTTATTTCCACGCTGCCATGTAGGGCTGCACAACAATCTAGGCCTTATTTTTTTATTGAACCTTTATTTAACTAGGCAAGCCAGTTATTAAGAACAAATTCCTATTCCTATTGACAATGATGGCCTACCTGGGAACAGTGGGTTAACTGCCTTGTCCAGGGGCAGAACGACAGATTTTTACCTTGTCAGCTCTGGGATTTGATCCAGCAACCGTTGGGTTACTGGCCCAACCCTCTACCTGCCGCCCCAAAACCAAAATGTTGCAATTGCAATTTGACTTGTGATTTAGAGCAAAACACTTTGGTGAACTGTTGGAATCATGGAAATAGAATGATTATTCTAATTCTATAGTTAGAATATAGTAGTGGGCATACAGTGTTTGACATGACAACAAATGAAAATGCCAAGGAGAAGTTATTGTGACACATAGGAACCCAAGTGTTTCCTATAGGACCCTATAATCTTTGGCTACATTCATGACGCATAAATCTTCGATTTAGAAGATACCGCTGCAAAAATCATGCAGATTTAGGTCTACATACCATCACTGGTATTATCAGGCTGGAAAGCTAGTTACGTTCTCTGACTCAGTACATTTATAAGCTAGCTAGCAATTAGCATTAGTGGTTAGATGTTTGCAGATGTAAGCAAAACGAAAACAAATAGTGTAATTATAGAACGCTAGTGGATTTATATCAAGAAAAATGTGAAAACAGCATCATTGTCATCAACATTGTTGCAAATGCTGTATTGACTATGCAGAGACTGAACATCCGTTTATTCTGGGCTACAGTCCAAACATTTAAAAGACAGCCTATCCCATCAGCCCGCATAATTAAGTGGACACTTCTGATGACGTATCATGACATCTGACGAGTATACACTTGTATGGCAAGGGAAGGCCAAGATGGCAGCTTGAACAGACACTTTTTTTACAGAGCTCCGCACCAAACTTCAGAAATATTGTGAAAAAAAACAAGTTTACGGTCATTACTATTACTGTTTTTATTTGTTCAAGATATAAAAACATTCCTGTGACTGGAATAAGAATTGGATAATTTATTTCTGCATGTCCATGCGAAGTCGTGACAAAAATAGAAAGGAAGAAGCTAGCTGTTCTATTGCTAATCAACAAGAGAGAATCGTGCTTATAGACAACTGCCATAACTACGCTTGCCCTATAGATAATATCATGCTTTCGAATGCTGTTAAAGATGACGAATTCCCCTCTTTACCGGTTACTCCGTGCAAACCTCCACCCTCCAAAAAACCCAACATGAACTCTGACATTGTGGCTACCCTCTATTTACTCATCAACTCCAGGTATGACGCCATTGAGAAAATGGTAGGCGTGAACACCATGGTTATCGAAGGCTTGAAAAAGACTGTGGAGTTTGCATATGGTGAAATCAAAGATGTGAAAACGAGAGTGGCAAAAGTTGAAAAAAGTGTGGAAAAGAATAACAATGTCTACCATAGACGTCTCACTGATCTGGAACAGTGAGAGGAAGGAGGAACTCTACGCATGTAGAGGTCTGTCATTTTTATCATAGGTACACTTCAACTGTGAGAGACGGAATATAAAACAAAAATCCAGAAAATCACATTGTATGATTTTTAAGTAATTAATTTGCATTTTATTGCATGACATAAGTATTTGATCACCTACCGACCAGTAAGAATTCCGGCTCTCACAGACCTGTTATTTTTTCTTTAATAAGCCCTCCTGTTCTCCATTCATTAGCTGTATTAACTGCACCTGTTTGAACTCGTTACCTGTATAAAAGACACCTGTCCACACATTCAATCAAACAGACTCCAACCTCTCCACAATGGCCAAGACCAGAGAGCTGTGTAAGGACATCAGGGTTAAAATTGTAGACCTGCACAAGGCTGGGATGGGCTACAGGACAATAGGCAAGCAGCTTGGTGAGAAGGCAACAACTGTTGGCGCAATTATTTGAAAATGGAAGAAGTTCAAGATGACGGTCAATCACCCTCGGTCTGGGGCTCCATGCAAGATCTCACCTCGTGGGGCATCAATGATCATGAGGAAGGTGAGGGATCAGCCCAGAACTACACAGCAGGACCTGGTCAATGACCTGAAGAGAGCTGGGACCACAGTCTCAAAGAAAACCATTAGTAACACACTACTCTGTCATGGATTAAAATCCTGCAGCGCACGCAAGGTCCCCCTGCTCAAGCCAGCGCATGTCCAGGCCTGTCTGAAGTTTGCCAGTGACCATCTGGATGATCCAGAGGAGGAATGGGAGAAGGTCATGTGGTCTGATGAGACAAAAATAGAGCTTTTTGGTCTAAACTCCACTCGCCGTGTTTGGAGGAAGAAGAAGGATGAGTACAACCCCAAGAACACCATCCCAACCGTGAATCATGGAGGTGGAAACATCATTCTTTGGGATACTTTTCTGTAAAGGTGCCATGTATCGCGAGATCTTGGCCAACAACCCCGTCCCTCAGTAAGAGCATTGAAGATGGGTCGTGGCTGGGTCTTCCAGCATGACCATGACCCGAAACACACAGCCAGGGCAACTAAGGAGTGGCTCCGTAAGAAGCATCTCAAGGTCTTGGAGTGGCCTAGCCAGTCTCCAGACCTGAACCCAATAGAAAATCTTTGGAGGGAGCTGAAAGTCCATATTGCCCAGCGACAGCAACCAAATATTAAGTTCTGCTTTTCTGATGTATCAAATACTTATGTCATGCAATAAAATGCAAATGAATTACTTAAAAATCATACAATGTGATTTTCTGGATTTTTGTCTCTCACAGTTGAAGTGTACCTATGATGAAAATTACAGACCTCTACATGCTTTGTAAGTAGGAAAACCTGCAAAATTGGCAGTGTATCAAATACTTGTTCTCCCCACTGTATATGTAAAAAATATATATATATTCTATTTTTTTATGATCAGTTTTCATATGCCCTTAACATATTATTTTGTATTTTATTTCTCAGAATAGTTCCTGATTACACTAAAGAGGGTTTTTAGTCTCTCTTGAACATCATTTTCTGTTGAGGTGAATTTCATAAGCTGGATAACATCTAGCTCAGAGTTTATGGAATAAGCTATTTTCACTTTAAATTGACTTAAATGGTGCAGATCTCGGTTCATTATCGCTTACGTTCACTGCTCCTACGTTTGACTCATCCTACTAGAGGTTATACTTTTATATAATCTTTGTTGTTTTGTCTTTGTCTATAGTTTCTCTTAATGCTAGGGGGTTACGAAACAATGTGAAGAACAAGGCCTTATGTTTATTTGCTAAACAATTTCAAACAGATTTCTGCTTTTTTCAAGAGTCTCACTCAGTTTCGGCTGATGCCAACTTCTGGAGGTCACAGTGGGGCAACGATATTTGGCTCTCCCATGGATCTGAACGCTCCACTGGTGTCACTACAATGAAAAATACCTTTGGTGGTAATATTCTACACTCGTAATGTGACCCCTTTGGTACCTTTATTTGTCTTGTGATCAGTTACAATGACATTACACTCATTACTGTAAACTTATATGGGTACAACACCAAACATGAGAATGATGAGTTTCTTGAATCTATAGAGAAACATATACATCATTGGTTATCTAAATTTCCAAATGTGTTATTATTGATAGGAGGGGACTTTAACATTACTATAGATAATTCAACTGATAGATGGCCCCCAGATAGGCCCAACCAATCAGAATTTGGGTTTAATACTTTTTATGGAAAAGTTTGATCTTACTGATATATGGAGAGAGACGTTTCCGGCCGACAGATCATTCACTTGGAGTAACAAAACAGGTTCCAGACAATCCAGAATAGATTTTTGGCTTATATCCAAATGTATTGATAGAGAGTGTGTTACTACAAATATTTGTACTACTCCCCTCACAGACCACAGGGCCATTTACATTGATATCAAAATATTTACCCCTGATACTAACCTTGGTAGAGCATCCTACTGGAAGCTAAATAGCTTGGTATTAAATCATTATATCGTTACATTTGAGGTTAAAGATCTGCTTTCACACTTTTGGGAAAGGGCTTGTGAAGAAAAATCTTATTGCAAGAACTGGGAGCTCTTTAAATTTGAGGTGTCCAAATACCTTGGAAAATATGGTAGTAATCTTGCTGAGGAGGAAAAGGTGATCATTAAGATAACTTCCCTTTCTCAGAGGTCCCCAGCCGCCCTCTCGGGGGAGGAGAAGATGGAACTGATTGAGTTACAAAATAAACTGGATAATATATATATAGATTAAAAGCAGAAGGAGCCTTTATTAGATCTAGGAAAAATAGATTGAGGAGGGAGAACAGAATTCATCCTATTTCTTTAGACTTGAGAAATTTACAAATAACTCTACAAATAACACTATCCATAAGTTAAACATTGATGGTGTTATTACAGATGACCAAAAATTATTTGCTAAATACTGTAGAAATGTTTACAGAAAATTGTATAGCTCTACGTACTGTCAGGAATCCACAGATATACAGTGCCCTGCGAAAGTATTCGGCCCCCTTGAACTTTGCGACCTTTTGCCACATTTCAGGCTTCAAACATAAAGATATAAAACTGTATTTTTTTGTGAAGAATCAACAACAAGTGGGACACAATCATGAAGTGGAACGACATTTATTGGATATTTCAAACCTTTTTAACAAATCAAAAACTGAAAAATTGGGCGTGCAAAATTATTCAGCCCCTTTACTTTCAGTGCAGCAAACTCTCTCCAGAAGTTCAGTGAGGATCTCTGAATGATCCAATGTTGACCTAAATGACTAATGATGATAAATACAATCCACCTGTGTGTAATCAAGTCTCCGTATAAATGCACCTGCACTGTGATAGTCTCAGAGGTGCAAAAATAATTAAAGAAGTCCTGGATGCAATCATTGATGGAAACACAGTCTGGCTTTATGAGGAACAGACATATTTCTAATAATATCAGACTAGT
Source organism: Oncorhynchus mykiss (assembly GCF_013265735.2). Lineage (NCBI taxonomy): Eukaryota > Metazoa > Chordata > Actinopteri > Salmoniformes > Salmonidae > Oncorhynchus > Oncorhynchus mykiss. The sequence continues at coordinate 41,618,801 of NC_048570.1, forward strand.
ATTAGACATACTTGACTGCTCAGGCATAACAACCGAGGATAGCTTCCGGCACAGCCAGAAGAGGACTGGCCACCCCACATAGCCTGGTTCCTCTCTAGGTTTCTTCCTAGGTTTTGGCCTTTCTATGGAGTTTTTCCTAGCCACCGTGCTTCTACACCTGCATTGCTTGCTGTTTGGGGTTTTAGGCTGGGTTTCTGTACAGCACTTTGAGATATCAGCTGATGTACGAAGGGCTATATAAATACATTTGATTGATTGATTGATATTATTTGTTTGATTTTTATAATGCATTTGACACAGTAGAACATCAGTTCCTCTTCCAGTCCCTTGAGAGACTTGGCTTTGGGGATTTTTTTCTGTAAGTCTATTAAGACTCTCTATACAAATGGTAACAGCTCTATCAAATTGAAATGCGGCACCTCACCTAGATTTGAGTTAAAGAGGGGAATTAGGCAAGGTTGTCCTATCTCTGCATACCTGTTTTTATTAATCAACGAACTTCTTACAAATTCTTTAAATAATAGTCCTGTACAAGGTATTTCCATAGCTGGTAAAGAAATTATTATAAGCCAGCTGGTTGACGATACTACACTTTCTCTGAAAGACACTAACCAAATTCCCATATCGATCAATGTGATACAATCTTTTTCCAAACGTCTGGTCTATATCTTAACATTAATAAATCTGAACTCATGGCTGTCAAAGATTGTGTGACACCTTCATATTATGGTATTCCAGTAAAAGAAGAACTTACATTTTTAGGCATAACCATTACAAAGGATCAGAAGTCGAGAGGCTTACTAAATTTTAACCCTCTTATTAAAAAAACCCAGAAGAAGCTAAATCAATGGCTACAGAGGGACTTATCTTTAAAAGGAAGAGTCCTAATAACCAAGGCTGCAGATATCTCTAGACTAACATATGGTGCTCTATCTTTATATCTTGACGGTAAAATAAGCAAGGAGATAGACCAGATGCTTTTCAACTTTCTGTGGAGAAACCGTACCCGTTACATTAGGAAAACTGTTGTAATGAACACTTATGAGAATGGTGGGCTGAATTTTCTGGACTTTACTACCTTAAATAATACTTTTAAGATCAATTGGATAAAACAATTCCTAAGAAGACCCACTTCTATGTGGAATTTTATTCCTCATCTTGTCTTCTCAACTTTTGGTGACGTTAACTTCATGTTGGTTTGCAATTATAATATTGACAAAGTTCCAGTGAAACTATCTGCTTTTCATAGGCAGGTTTTCTTGTCATGGTCCTTAATTTATAAGCATTATTTTTCTCCACACAGATATTATATATGGAATAAGCAGGATATATTGTATAAAAAAACGTATTTGTTTTTAGAATATTGGTTTGGAAATAATATCCTATTGGTGAGCCAACTGGTAAATGCAAGAGTGTCTTTTACTTAGTTATAAGGAATTCTTATCACTTTACAAGGTCCCTGTAACACCTAAAGATTTTGCAATTGTTTTAGATGCCATTCCCTCAGGTGTTGCTTTATTATTCAGGAACGTGTCAAGACTTGACCCTCAGAGCCTACCTTCCATTAACCCTGTTGACTCATCAGTAGGAAAGATTTGTTTCTCTTTTGGTCCATTCAACAACAGAGCGATACGAACCTTGTTTCAGCAGGATGTTGTATCTATACCAGCAGGATGTTGTACCTTATGCCTTATTGGAATGAATTTATTGATAATATCTGTTGGGAAAAAGTTTGGATGTTGCCACACACATACAGTGGGGCAAAAAAAGTATTTAGTCAGTCACCAATTGTGCAAGTTCTCCCACTTAAAAAGATGAGAGAGGCCTGTAATTTTCATCATATGTACACTTCAACTATGACAGACGAAATGAGGGAAACAAATCCAGAAAATCATATTGTAGGATTTTTAATGAATTTATTTGCAAATTATGGTGGAAAATAAGTATTTAGTCACCTACAAACATGCAAGATTTCTGGCTCTCACAGAGCTGTAACTTCTTCTTTAAGAGGCTCCTCTGTCCTCCACTCGTTACCTGTATTAATGGCACCTGTTTGAACTTGTTATCAGTATAAAGACACCTGTCCACAACCTCAAACAGTCACACTCCAAACTCCACTATGGCCAAGACCAAAGAGCTGTCAAAGGACACCAGAAACACAATTGTAGACCTGCACCAGGCTGGGAAGACTGAATCTGCAATAGGTATGCAGCTTGGTTTGAAGAAATCAACTGTGGGAGCAATTATTAGGAAATGGAAGACATACAAGACCACTGATAATCTCCCTCGATCTGGGGCTCCACGCAAGATCTCACCCCGTGGGGTCAAAATCATCACAAGAACGGTGAGCAAAAATCCTAGTGAGGTCATAGTGAATGACCTGCAGAGAGCTGGGACCAAAGTAACAAAGCCTACCATCAGTAACACACTACGCCGCCAGGGACTCAAATCCTGCAGTGCCAGACGTGTCCCCCTGCTTAAGCCAGTACATGTCCAGGCCCGTCTGAAGTTTGCTAGAGAGCATTTGGATGATCCAGAAGAAGATTGGGAGAATGTCATATGGTCAGATGAAACCAAAATATTACTTTTTGGTAAAAACTCAACTCGTCGTGTTTGGAGGACAAAGAATGCTGAGTTGCATCCAAAGAACACCATACCTACTGTGAAGCATGGGGGTGGAAACATCATGCTTTGGGGCTGTTTTTTTGCAAAAGGACCAAGACGACTGATCCGTGTAAAGTAAAGAATGAATGGGACCATGTATCGTGAGATTTTGAGTGAAAACCTCCTTCCATCAGCAAGGGCATTGAAGATGAAATGCGGCTGAGTCTTTCAGCATGACAATGATCCCAAACACACCGCCCGGGCAACGAAGGAGTGGCTTCGTAAGAAGCATTTCAAGGTCCTGGAGTGGCCTAGCCAGTCTCCAGATCTCAACCCCATAGAAAATCTTTGGAGGGAGTTGAAAGTCCGTGTTGCCCAGCAACAGAGCCAAAACATCACTGCTCTAGAGGAGATCTGCATGGAGGAATGGGCCAAAATACCAGCAACAGTGTGTGAAAACCTTGTGAAGACTTACAGAAAACGTTTGACCTCTGTCATTGCCAACAAAGGGTAAATAACAAAGTATTGAGATAAACTTTTGTTATTGACCAAATACTTAATTTGCAAATAAATTCATTAAAAATCCTACAATGTGATTTTCTGGATTTTATTCTCATTTTGTCTGTCATAGTTGAAGTGTACCTATGATGAAAATTACAGGCCTCTCTCATCTTTTTAAGTGGGAGAACTTGCACAATTGGTGGCTGACTAAATAATTTTTTGTCCCACTGTACCTACTTGTTAACAAAATTAAGGAAGTTTCCTTTAAAAGTATTCATAAATATTATCCTGCCAACCATTATATGAAGAAGTTTAAGGAAAACATTAACTAAAATTGTTCCTTTTCTAATGACCACTAAGAAACAGTGTTGCATCTTGTTTGGCATTGTATTCATGTAAGAAAACTGTTGCAAGACAAGTAGATTTATAATTGAACACATTTATGAAGATCTTACACTATTGTGGAGAGATGTGCTGCTTGGATTCTTTACCTACGATAGAAATAAGCTGAAACATTTTTATGTAATTCATTTCATTATTCTTTTGGCCAAATTTCATATTCACAAATGTAAATTTACAAACAAAACACCACATTTTCTTATCTTACAAAAATAAATTGAACTGTATTTTAAGACAACTAAATACTCTACTAACAAAAAAGCTGTTAGATTAATAAGTGTATGGTCCTTGTGTATTGTGATATTGTACCCCCTTGCCCAATTGTCCTTTTGTATATTATTTCTATATACTTGTGTTCCCACATGTACTTCCTGTATTGATTTGTTGTTAATAAAAATAAATAAATAAAAAATACACTTGCATGGCAAGGGTCGAGGGAGGGAGGAAGGAACGATTTTTAAATGGATCGCCCATGACCGGAAATTTGTCACTATTTCATCCCAAGATGATTGTGTTTTCAGCTGCCGGTAGCTTGTGGGTGGTTTATATGCGCTACAGTCAATTATGATTGCATGTCTACTTACATTAAATATATAATTATTAATATATGCCTACTGTACGATAGCTAGCAAATCAATGAGCTAAATAACATTCAAAATCCTGCGAAAATGTTTTATTTCTACAATTTCCAAAAGCTAACCAAACAAAAATGTCATTACTTTTACGAGATGTGTTTGTGCCGTCGTGTATTAGTAGCACAATTTCTAACTTATTTACATTTATTTTTACTTACACTTGTATGTTCACTCCATATTGACGTTGAGGTTATAATTTTTGGCTGACTTTTCTTAGCGGATGTACAATCATCACGAATTGCATTATGGGGAGTTTCAGGCCCCGGAGTGAACATAATTGTACACTCGCCAACTCGACTAAAAACGAGGGCTGAGGGGCTTACGTTGCAAACTACCCTTGCTTGGCTAATCATTTGGACCTCCCTCAAAAATGGTGATGGGGATTCCCCCAAGGGCATAAGATGAGGGTAAGTGGACGAGGGTGTGTCTTTTATGAGTTTGAACCGCAGCCCTTGTCGAGGAGGAACAACAAATGTGCTCCTTGAGTGACAGAGGGTGTGGCTAGGTCTGTGTGGAAAGCGGCATGGGGGGAGATAGGGAGAGTGAGTGAGAGAGAGAGAGTGCGGAGAGAGATGACTGAAGTAGCGAAGTACTCATCGCTTTTGATTGGCTCCTTGGTATACAATGAAGGTTTAGAAAAGGCTGAGCCTCCACTCAAAGAGAAATGGATGCCCTTCATACGTGTACTGATCAGAGCAGTTTGTCTGAACGTCCCTTAATGTCAACACACAAACACACACACACACAGCTGAGGGCTGGGTCACAGCAGTTCATTCACATCCGTGGATTTGTAAAAAGGTATTATCAACAGCCTTGTGTGTGTGTGTGTGTAACTCCTGTCTTATTCATTACCATTGATCGCATCAGCGAGCTGTGCCTTGACTTGACGTTTTGATCTAATAATATGACTGGGGCTGAAGGAGGTGAATATGCTGGGCACAGCTAACCACAACACACTAGGACAAAGGCACACACACATATACACACTGTATGCCCATCAGTTTGAGATTAATATGCCCTGACAGCGCTCAGAGTTCTCAAAAAGAACACACGGACCAAAAAAAGGTGTGTGTGTGTTTCCCAGTGGACCTTTCATTCCCTGTGTCTCCCTCCCAGGTCACTTCAAGCCTCTCCCCGCTCTCATTGATGTGAAAATGCTACTACAGACACAGGAATATCAATTAACATATGTACGTGTGTCGCTAGGTGGTTTGTGTGTGCGTTTGCGTTCCTGTGCGTTTCATTGTCTTTTGATTCATTCCAGTTCTGTTCTGTCCTGCTGAGCCCTGCTGCAGCCCCACTCACACCCCCACTGCGCAGATCAAAGCCACACTGGGCCCTTTATACACATATAATATTTAAATTGGCCGAGCTTGTTTATTGTGCTGGCTGGGCTTGGCTTAGCTTAGGCAACAGCTCACTGAGCTGAGGACAGACTGTGTTTCGAGTGAGGCAGGGTAGAGCGACATGGGTGGGTGGTGTAACACACACCCCCCCCTTACAATGTCGTCTTCATCATCACCATCATCCTCTAAGGCAGCAGGGCTGGTGATTGAATCGGGTATCTAGAATGTAGGCTATTGAAGCACATACAGAAGACTTATAGAAACTAGTCTACAATCATCCCCCCTCCATACGTTCAACCACTAAGGTCACACCGGAGCGCTATTGACAACTAGAGAAAGGGAATATGAACCTCTAGCATGCCTTGTCAATCACTCACTGGCACAGCTGCAACCTGTCTGAAGCAGTTTATTTAAAAAAAAGCCTAGTTCTCCACTAATCTGGAAAACCTTGCCTGATTGCTCTAAACTAGTGGTCCCAAACTTTTTATAGTTCCGTACTCCTTCAAACATTCAACCTCCAGCTGCATACCCCCTCTAGCACCAGGGCCAGCGCACTCTCTCAAATGTTGTTTTTTTCCCATCATTGTAAGCCTGCCACACACACACACTATAGAATACATTTATTAAACAAAGAATGAGTGTGAGTTTTTGTCACAACCCGGCTCGTGGGAAGTGACAGAGCTCTTATAGGACCAGGGCACAAATAATAATATAATAATAATCAATAACTTTGCTATTTAACCATCTTAAATATAATACCTTATTTGTTCATCAAAAATTGTGAATAACTCACCACAGGTTAATGAGAAGGATGTGCTTGAACAGATGCACATAACTCTGCAATGTTGGGTTGTATTGGAGAGAGTCTCAGTCTTAAATAATTTTCCACACACAGTCTGTGCCTGTATTTAGTTTTCATGCTAGTGAGGGCTGATAATCCACTCTCACATAGGTACGTGGTTGCAAGGTACGTGTTTGATTAAATTATATTTTCACAGAATCGCTTGTTGCAATTTCAATGAGGCTCTCCTGTTCAGATATTGGTAAGTGGACTGGAGGCAGGGCATGAAAGGGATAACGAATCCAGTTGTTTGTGTCATCCGTTTTGGGAAAGTACCTGCGTAATTGCGCACCCGACTCACTCAGGTGCTTCGCTATATCACATTTGACATTGAGTTCATTTGCACACACAAAATCATACAATGATGGAAAGACCTGTGTTGTCCTTGTTAATGTAGACAGAGAAGAGCTCCAATTTCGTAATCATAGCCTCAATTCTGTCCCGCACATTGAATATAGTTGCGGAGAGACCCTGTAATCCTGGGTTCAGACATTCAGGCGAGAAAAAACATCACCCTGATAGGCCAGTCGTGTGAGAAACTCTTTATCATGCAAGCGGTCAGACAAGTGAAAATTATGGTCAGTAAAGAAAACTTTACGCACGCATCAATACTTTGCCCCTTGACAACCAGCGCACTTCTGTATGTTGTAAAAGCGTTACATGGTTGCTGCCCATATCATTGCATAGTTCAGAAAATACACGGGAGTTCAGGAGCCTTCCTTTAACAAAGTTAACCATTTTCACTGTGGTGTCCAAAACATATTTCAAGCTGTCAGGCATTCCCTTGGCAGCAAGAGCCTCTCGGTGGATGCTGCAGTGTACCCAAGTGACGTCGGGAGCAACTGCTTGCACTCGCGTTACTACTCCACTATGTCTTCCTGACATGGCTTTTGCGCCATCAGTACAGATACCAACACATCTTGACCAACAAAGTCCATTTGATGTCACGAAGCTGCCCAGAACTTTAAAAATATCCTCTCCTGTTGTCCTGGTTTCCAGTGGTTTGCAGAAGAGGATGTCTTCCTTAATTGATCCCCCAAAAACGTATCGGACATATACCAGGAGCTGTGCCAGGCCCGCCACGTATGTTGACTCCTCCAGCTGTAACGCATAGAATTCACTGGCTTGTATGCGAAGCAGTAATTGCTTCAAAACATCTCCTGCCATGTCACTGATGCGTTGTGAAACAGCGTTGTTTGATGAGGTCATTGTCTGTATAGTTTTTTGGGGCCTTTTCCCCCAGCATTGTCCCAGCCATATCCGCCGCAGCAGGAAGTATTAAGCCCTCCACAATAGTATGGGGCTTGCCTGTCCTAGCCACTCGGTAGCTCACCATATAAGACGCTTCTAGCCCCTTCTTATTAATGTTATCTGTTGCTTTTATACTTGTCTTACTACTCGAAAGTCGTCTTTATTCTCGCTCAAAAAACTCCCGTGGCTTATTTTTCAAATTGTCATGTTTTGTTTCTAAATGTCTGCCCAGGAGTGACGTTTTCATCGAGTTGTGAGATAGTACTTTTGTACATATAACACACTGTGGCTGAGGAAAGGCACTACTCCCAATATAAGTGAACCCCAAATCAATGTAGTTCTCATCATATTTGCGTATCTTTTCGATGGTTCAACGTCCCTGTCTGTTCGGTGCTTTCCCGGGTAAGGGGGCAGTAGCTCTTCGGATGCATCAGATTCACAACTGTCAGTGTCCATACTAGCTGGGCTTACAACAAATGTAGAATTACCCCAGACAATTTGCCCACTTGCAATTTTATCGGCTTCTAATTCATTTTATCGTCCAAAAGCCTGCAATTACCTGCTAAGGGAAACTTTGGTGTGTGTGTGTCTGTGCTTGCATTCCGTGTGTGTGCATCTGCTTGTGTCAGATGCTGCATCAGCCCCTAGCAAAGTGTCCAGTCTCTCATCCCCGCCCTTGGCTCCTCTTTCGCACTATCAGAGATTTAACCCAGAGAGAGAACTCGCCTCAATCACTTTACTGCCCTGAACCGCCCGGCTAACCACCAAAGCCCCTGTAGCCATGACAACGCTTAGATGGAATCCTTTTGGCTTTTACTCATTGGCTTGTCTCAGTCAGTCATTGTAGAGTGTGGAGGGAGAGGAAGCTGAGATAAGGAAGGACTCAATTATATGTGTCTGTAAATGCCCACCTGTCGTCTCCCTTTAAAAAAAAATAATTTAACTAGGGAAGTCAGTTAGGAACAAATTCTTATTTACAATGACGGCCTACCTGGGAACAGTGGGTTGACTGCCCTTGTTCAGGGGCAGAACGACAGATTTTTACCTTGTCAGCTCGGGGATTCGAGCCAGCAACCTTTCGGTTACTGGCCCAACGCTCTAACCACTAGGCTACCTGCTGCCCCCATGTGTGAATGCAATAAATATATAATATCCTCTGTTACATTGGAGTGGAGAATGTAGGGGGAAAGTAGAGGGCTGCAATTTATGTTGTCCCCCTTTCTGTAGAGATCTCTTTTTTTCCTCGTTTCTGCAAGTCGATTTGGCCTACCTCTCCCTCTCTGAAGTGTCTCCCCTCTGAGTCTTTATGAAGAGGGATGATTTCAGCATCGTATTATAAGATTATTGCTCCTGAAAGAGTCCCTGAGCCCCTCTTCCTCTCTCTAGCATTTTCTGTCTCCTTTCTTCCCCTGCTCTCTCTCTCTCTCTCTCTCGCTCTCTGTCTCCCCCCGTCTCTCTCTCCCCCCTCTCTCTCTGTCTCTTCCCCCTCTCCCTCCCCCTCTCTCTCTCTCTCTCGCTCTTCCTCTCACTCTCTCTTCCTCTTACTCTCTCTTCCTCTCACTCTCTCTTCCTCTCACTCTCTCTTCCTCTCACTCTCTCTTCCTCTCACTCTCTCACCCCCTCTCTCTGTATCTCTAAAGCTTAGCGAGGGTCTACTTCAGCAGAAAGTGTTGTTGTTATCTCATGCTGCTCTTCATAGGCTACTGGGGTACCATAACAAACAGCACACGACGATGGGATGAAGGGGTCGGAAAACAATGGGCTCACTCCAAAGACGTTGATATTCTTGCAAAGGGGTTTAGACCCAAAACAGACACTTACTTTTGCAGCACACAACCTTCTACGACAGCTAGCTAACGTTTGCGATTTAACACAAAACAAGCGGAATGTGTCAGCTTGTGTTAACGTTCACAAACTAGCCATTTCCCTTGCTGAACGTACTTCTGGTAAATAGAAGTGTGCCGTCCAAAATATCTCTAGTCACCGGGTTCTATAAAGGAAGATAGTGTTTACCTTCTGCCCTTTTTTACCGAGTCACGTTGACCTCTTTCTTCCTGGGATCAATACCTATTACAATGAATGTCTCATTAAATAACACGGGGAACATATCTCAGGCAGAACCCAGGACACACTCTGGAAGTAATTCATTTAGCAGGAAGCTTTCTGAAAATGTTGCTTAGTAACCAGCCAACTGAGACTGGTTCATTTTAAAGCTTTTTAATGAACGTTAGCTATTATCTTTGCTAGTCGTCATAGCTTCTGTTATGTGGCTGGTATGATTGGGGTTTAGATTCCTTGCTAAGTGACACAGTCAGTAATGGTGTCTTCACCTCCACATTGTGTAATTCCCTTATGGTTGACACTAATGGATTACTGATGATCATGATCATGATAGCGATGAAGGCAATTGAGATGATGATTGTGAAGCTTCTTGAAACCCTTGCCAACACCCCTTCTTCAGGCCATACTTGGACCATTCCAAGTCCTTCTAAATCTAATAACATTGGGACAGAGCTTGTAATGTAACACCGGGTTTCTTCTTGTGATGGACAGAACCTGCACCCACCTTCCATCACCTCTGATCCCAGGATCAGGCCCTTTCCCCTGGGCTCGACCTCTAAAGGCCCCACTGCCAAGCTGTCGCATGAAAGCAGCTTACTCCAGGCTTGGTGGTTGTCAAAGCTGGAGAAATGAATACAGTGTGGTTCCTGCTCCCTGTTAGCAGATAGAAAAAGAGAGGTTTAAAAACACACTTCTCTAAAACTGTTTCCACCCTCTATCAGCCGTAAACAAAGACCAGAATGAAAACATTGAACGTTGTATTTTACAAATGTGAATCCATCACAGCGGTTGGAAACAGAGATCGAGGAGTGTGGCTTTAGTTAACCCCCTAGGATCAGTGTTTGGAGTGACCAACGACACTCTGTTGATTCATGCTTGATCACACTGCTTTGCTTCATCTTGGCCATGTCGCAGTTGTAAATGAGAACTTGGTCTCAACTAGCCTACCTGGTTAAATAAAGGTTATATAAAATGCTTCATCCAACTCTATCTGTGTGTAGGTAGAGGAGGTGGTGGATGTGGGGACGTTTGCTGAAGAGGACATCCACATCCCTAGCATCTACATCCACAGGATCATCAAGGGAGGCAGCTACGAGAAGAGGATAGAGGTGGGCCTCCAGACATCTCAGTGGATTCATACGGGGTTGCAAAATTCTCATTATTTTCTATGAATTACAGACTTCCTGTTATCTTTTGGACTAAGTTGATGTGCAATCAAGTCCTCTACCCTGTTCTAGTACCATGAGGAATCAAATGAGTGGCAGTATTACTGTTTAAAAAGAGTTGCAAAAGTTCCAGTAACTTTCCCAAAATTCCCAGGTTTTCCAGAAATCTCTGTTGGAAGATTCCCGAAACTAGGAGGGAATAAGCAGGAAATCTGAAAACCTCCAACCAGGATTTCTGGAAAACCTGGGAATTTGGGGGAAAATTTGTTTCCACCCACAGTGATCTATAATTCATCACTCCTAAACCTTTCATAGTCCAATATGGAAGTGTGGGTAATCAATTGGTACTAAGCCGAAATGACTGAATTGTCTCTCTCTCCACTCTTCAGAGGCGTACAGTGCAGAAGGCCCAAGCAGAGAAGCCAAAACCAAAGAAGGACTCTGACATCGTACGAGAGAGGATCATTCGCCGGGCAGCTCTGGAGTTTGAGGATGGGATGTATGGTATCCTTGAACATGAAATGGGAGTTGACTGAACAAATCATCATTGACCTCTCACCAAAAGGTGGATTAATAGTAAAAGTGTTTAAATGTACTACTATATTGGTGCTGCTCAATGTACAGTTGAAGTCGGAAGTTACTGACAAATTACTGACATTTAATCCTAGTAAAAATTCCCTATCTTAGGTCAGTTAGGATCACCACTTTATTTTAAGAATGTGAAATGTCAGAATATTAGTAGACAGAATGATTTTCTTCAGCTTTTATTTTTTTCATCACATTCCCAGTGTGTCAGGAGTTTACATGCTACCAAATACTAATTGAGTGTATTGCCTTTAAATTGTTTAACTTGGGTCAAACGTTTTGGGTAGCCTTCCACAAGCTTCCCACTATAAGTTGGGTGAATTTTGACCCATTCCTCCTGACAGAGCTGTATAACTGAGTCAGGTTTGTAAGGCCTCTTTGCTCGCACATGATTTTTCAGTTCTGCCCACACATTTTCTATAGGATTGAGGTCAGGGCTTGATGCCATCTATTTTGTGAAGTGCACCAGTCCCTCCCGCAGCAAAGCACCCCCACAACATGATGCTGCCACCCCCGTGCTTCATAGTTGGGATGGTGTTTTTCGGCTTGCAAGCCTCCCCCATTTTCCCTCCAAACATAACGATGGTCATTATGGCCAAACAGTTCTATTTTTGTTTCATCAGACCAGAGGACATTTCTCCAAAAAGTATGATCTTTTTCCCCATGTGCAATTGCAAACCGTAGTCTGGCTTTTTTTATGGCGGTTTTGGAGCAGTGGCTTCTTCCTTGCTGAGCGGCCTTTCAGGTTTTGAAGATATAGGACTCGTTTTACTGTGTATATAGATACTTTTGTACCTGTTTCCTCCAGCATCTTCACAAGGTCCTTTGCTGTTGTTTTGGGATTGATTTGTACTTACCGCACCAAAGTATGTTCATCTCTAGGAGACAGAATGTGTCTCCTTCCTGAGCGGTTTGACGGCTGCGTGGTCCCATGGTGTTTATACTTGCGTACTATTGTTTGTACAGATGATCGTGGTACCTTCAGGCGTTTGGAAATTGCTCCCAATGATGAACCAGATGTGTGGATGTCTACAATTTTTTTCTGAAGTCTTGGCAGATTTCTTTAGATTTTCCCTTGATATCAAGCAAAGAGGCACTGAGTTTGAATGTAGGCCTTGAAATACATCCACAGGTACACCTCCAATTGACTCAAAGTATGTCAATTAAGCCTATCAGAAGCTTCTAAAGCCATGACATCATTTTCTGGAATTTCCAAGCTGTTTAAAGGCACAGTCAACTTAGTGTATGTAAACTTCTGACCCACTGGAATTGTGATACAGTGAATTATAAGTGAAATAATCTCTGTAAACAATTGTTGGGAAAATGACTTGTGTCATGCACAAAGTAGATGTCCTAACCGACTTGCCAAACTATAGTTTTAACAAGAAATTTGTGGAGTGGTTGAAAAACAAGTTTTAATGACTCCAACCTAAGTGTATGTAAACTTCCGACTTCAACTGTGCATAGACATGGAATCACTGATCATTTTAATAATGGAACACTAGTCACTTTAATAGTGTTTAAATGCTGCTTTACTCATTTCATATGTATTCTACTGTATTTTAGTCAATGCCACTCCTACATTGCTCATCCTAATATTTATATATTTCTTAATTCCATTCTTTATCTTTTAGATTTGTGTGAATTGTTAAACACTACTCAACTGTTGGAGCTAGGAACACAAGCATTTCGCTACACCCGCAATAACATCTGCTAAATATGTGTATGTGACCAATACAATTTGATTTGAAATTGGGAAAGTTCATTATCCTTGACAAACCTATCCCATCAGTTTTTGGCATCGGTAGTGCAGAATCAGATGAGATCAGGGTACTAGTATGTCTTTCATTTATTCAGTGTGTGTTCTTTAACGTTAACCCCTGTCAGCTAACCTGGGCATTGGCATCCCCATGCTGGCCAGCAACTTCATCCAACCTGACATAACTGTCCACCTGCAAAGCGAGAACGGCATCCTGGGATTGGTAAAACGCTCATATAAACCCCCCTCACTGTAAAACCATACTAACATGGTTTGACAACAGGTGTTGGGACTGACGTTCTGAAACGTGCCGGATTCTTAACCCAACATTGTGGTGATTGCGACCATCTGCCTTCTTTTTCCTCCATCCATTATTTGTACACACAGCTGTGGGCTGTGTTAACAAAGACTGTAGCTCCACCAAGCCTTTCACATCAATTCTGTTGTCAGAGAAACTTCCGCAGAAATATGCCAAGGCCTCATTTGTGAGAATGTTTCCCCAATTATGAATGTCAGGTAAAGAGATATGATGTCAGAAGCTCTCTTCCTCCTCCTCCTTTTATAGTGCTGTAAAGAAACAAGGACTGTTCCTTTGTTGAAGGGAGAGAAAATATGTGTGTGTGGTTATGGTGCTTAGAGACCGGATGTGTGTCATTGTGTGATGAATGTGTGTGTTCTGTGTAGGGCCCCTACCCCACAGAAGACGAAGTGGATGCTGACCTCATTAACGCTGGTAAGTGATTTTTGCCTCACACACACACACGAACCGAAACAAACTATCTCGTTTATGAGAGATGTTGACATTTCCCCCTGTGTTTGTGCAGGTAAAGAAACGGTGACTGTGCTTCCAGGAGCTTCCTACTTCTCCAGTGACGAATCGTTTGCCATGATCAGAGGGTAATGGCAGTATAACTGATTTATTGCTGTTTGAAGTCATCGAGACAGAGGGCTCTGTGTTTTTGTTTGTGCGTTGTAGTCAAACTCTAGGGGGCTAGGTTAGGGCTGAATGATCGGGTAACTGTTTAGGCTAAGGGTGATCAGGAGAGGGAAAGTGTAGGGATGAGGGGGCAGGAAGTTTGTGTTGTGTGGGTGGGTGGGTGAGCGGGCGCATGTTGGGGTTGTCTCTAAAAGTAGTGGTTGTCTGACCATTATTGACAAGATGTGGATGCCATGAAGCATAATGACCCTTTGTGAGACACATGAAGTCCTATTGAATATGGAATCGGAGACTCACTGATCAGGATATTGACACTGAGAAAGACACTAGGATTAGCTTGGACAGTGCAGCTTCAAAAACATCCTGTTTTTTGTCGAGACCTTGGGATGATATACACAACATGGCCAAAAGTAGGTGGACACGCCTTCAAATTAGTGGATTTGGCTATTTCAGCCACACCCATTGTTGACAGGTATATAAAATTGACCACACAGCCATGCAATCTCCATAGACAAACGCTGGCACCGTCATAGGATGCCACCTTTACAAATGTATGCCCTGCTAGAGTTGCCCCGGTCAACTGTAAGTGCTGTTATTGTGAAGTAGAAATGTCTAGGAGCAACAACGGCTCAGCCGCAAAGTGGTAGGCCACACAAGCTCACAGAACGGGACCGCGTGCTGAAGCGTGTAGTGCGTAAACATCTTTCTTCGGTAGCAACACTCACTACCGAGTTCCAACCTGCCTTTGGAAGCAACGTCAGCAACGAACAGTTGGAGCTGACGTCGGGAGCTTCATGAAAGGGGTTTCTGATGGCTGAGCAGCCACACACAAGCCTAAGATCATCATGCGCAATGCCAAGCGTTGGCTGGAGTGGAGGAGTGGAAATGTGTTCTCTGGAGTAATGAATCACGCTTCACCATCTTCCATTCCAACAGACAAATCTGGGTTTGGCGGGAGAATGTTACCTGCCCCAATGCATAGTGCCAATTGTAAAGTTTGGTGGAGGAGAAATAATGGTCCGGGACTGTTTTTTGTGGTTCGAGCTAGGCCCCTTGTTCCAGTGAAGGGAAGTCTTAATACAATGCCATTCTAGATAAGAAGGCCCTTTCCTGTTTCAGCATGACAACGCCCCCGTGCACGAAGTGAGATCCATACAGAAATGGTTTGTCGAGATCGGTGTGGAAGAACTTGACTGGCCTGCACAGATCCCTGACCTTAACCCCATCAAACACCTTTGGGATGAATTGGAAAGCTGACTGCGAGCCAGGCCTAATCGCCCAACATCAGTGCCCAACCTCACTAATGCTCTGAATGGCTGAATGGAAGCAAGTCCCCGCAGCAATGTTCCAACATCTAGTGGAAGGCCTTGCCAGATGAGTGGAGGCTGTTCTAGCAGCAAAGGGGGACCAACTCCATATTAATGCCCATGATTTTGGAATGAGATGTTCGACGAGCAGGTGTCCACATACCTTTGGTCATATAGTGTATATTAGATAAATAGATGTCGGCTGAGCTCAACAAAACTGCCATGAAACCATGAAATGCTGCTTAACCACCATGGCCAAGCCCTGATTTGTAAGCCTTGTATATTAGCTGTTAGCTATTGTTGACCATGCACCTCGGCAAAAGCGATGGCGATAATTCCCGGGTTGATATTGATTTCTGGATCAGCTGAGACTCGGCCCACCCACCCTATAGAAGTAGATCTGTTTGTCCACCCGTGGAAATCCAATAAGACTCATAAATACAGAGGGCTAATGGCCAATGTGCCAGAGACCGCACAAAGACATGGCTCATACACACACACAGACACACACATGCTGGTTATAGTGAGTCATATCACTGCAGTGTCTATGCTCTGATTTTACAGGGTATCTGGCTGTGTGTGCCCTTCCCTCCCACTGACTCACTAACGCACACACACAAACAGAGAGAGAGAGACGCATACGCACTGTCCCTCTTAGATCTGAGCATGGTGCCACTGGTGTCAAAAGTTGATCCGGTGAAGGTGACGTAAACAGTTTTGGGTGGGTTTCGGCAGAGATTTCTGAAACGCATGACATTGGCCTGTCGTTGTGTGTGTAGCTCAGGTCTCTCTCTCCCTGTGGCACAATGTATCCTTGTCTTGTCTCAGAGGTGAGGTGAAGGCGAGGGAACATGGCTATTCTAATTGGCTGCCACCTGTCTGATTACACCAGCTGTCCTATTACCAGAGTTACAAATTGAAACCATCCTCCTCCTCACCCTCCCACACAGAGTTAATTAGAATGTCTTCATAGTTTAATAGCACATGTTTAATCATGTGGAACAACCCAACATCATTCTCTCTATAACTCAGAACACAGTTGATGTTTCTTATGCCTTCGACGAGGTATCAAACCCTCCTTCTGTCTCTATTTGCCACGTTTACCTTGTTGGTGATTGATGGACTGATTGGGTTAGTTAATTGATGTATAGATTGATTGATACGGTGATTGTTTGTCTACTCTGCAGTGGTCACATCAACTTGACGATGCTGGGAGCCATGCAGGTTTCTAAGATGGGAGACCTGGCCAACTGGATGATCCCGGTAAGAACATCACCATAGTTACAATCAGTGTTTCCCCTAGCATGGCTTTAGCAGGATGGGCCCCCCTGCCTCTCTCTGTTATCCTGTCTACAAATGGTTATTCTCTATCCTTGTCAATTATTATTATTATTATTGAACTTATGGTTGTTTACTACCCTGAATGTGGCTCCAGAGGCATATCCACCCCACTTAAGAAGAAGCTGGCATACTTTACTGTGTGGTACACGGTCATGGTTCATCTTCTATTGCTGCACAGAGCTACAGCACAGGGAGAGACTTGACTAACACAACACAACAAAAGATTGTATTTCTTCACTGCATTTTCGTTTTTTTTGTCTTTCTGACATGGACTGCACACTCCCTCTCTCCACTGCACCCCTCTGTGTGTCGTTACGTTGTAGACAAACATGTACAGTTTACCAAACCAGCGTGCCTCTGGCTCTGCCCCTGCTCATTGGTCTGCCATTATGACCTGTATTATAATTTCTGACCTATGGGGAGCGGTAATGGAGTGAATGTGTGGTAGGTCAGTTATTACCTGAGGCTGTAGCCACTTCCAGCCCCTCAGCCAACCAGATCAAGCAGCGGCGTGAGGGCAGAGACTACAGAGGCTTAATGGAGGTTAGCCACTAGAATCACTGCTCCTAATACAGGGCAGCCTAGCAACACCACCCACAGAGCTACTGAAAGCTGGAGAGGCTGACAGCAGGAACATGCTCAACGCAAATACTGTACATCTAGTATTTATTTGTATTACGCTCAACGCAAATACTGTACGTCTAGTATTTATTTGTATTACGCTCAACGCAAATACTGTACGTCTAGTATTTATTTGTATTACGCTCAACGCAAATACTGTACGTCTAGTATTTATTTGTATATTGTATATTGTATATTTATTTGTTATTTGGCTTATTGACATCATTTGAGTAAATTGGAGGTGTACCTGTGGATTATCTTGGCCAGGTCGCAGTTGTAAATGAGAACTTGTTCTCAACTGGCCTACCTGGTTAAATAAAGGTGAAATAAAAAAAATACATCTATTTCAAGGCCTACATTCAAACTCAGTGGCTCCTTGCTTAACATCATGGGAAAATCAAAAGAAATCAGCCAAGACCTCAGAAAAACAATTGTAGACGCCCACAAGTCTGGTTCATCCTTGGGAGCAATTTGCGAACGCCTGAAGGTACCACGTTCATCTGTACAAACAATAGTACGGAAGTATAAACACCATGGGACCACGCAGCCGTCATACCGCTCAGGAAGGAGACACGTTCTGTCTCATAGAGATGAACGTACTTTGTTGCGAAAAGTGCAAATCAATCCCAGAACAACAGCAAAGGACCTTGTGAAGATGCTGGAGGAAACAGGTACAAAAGTATCTATATCCACAGTAAAACAAGTCCTATATTGACATAACCTGAAAGGCCGCTCAGCAAGGAAGAAGCCACTGCTCCAAAACCGCCATAAAAAAAGCCAGACTACGGTTTGCAATTGCACATGGGGACAAAGATCGTACCTTTTGGAGAAATGTCCTCTGGTCTGATGAAACAAAAATAGAACTGTTTGGCCATAATGACCATCGTTATGTTTGGAGGAAAAAGGGGGAGGCTTGCAAGCCGAAGAACACCATCCCAACCGGGAAGCACGGGGGGTGGCAGCATCATGTTGTGGGGGTGTTTTGCTGCAGGAGGGACTGGTGCACTTCACAAAATAGATGGCATCATGAGGGAGGAAAATTACGTGCATATATTGAAGCAACATCTCAAGACATAAGTCAGGAAGTTAAAGCTTGGTTGCAAATGGGTCTTCCAAATGGACAATGACCCCAAGCATTATTCTAAAGTTGTGGCAAATGGCTTAAGTACAACAAAGTCAAGGTATTGGAGTGGCCATCACAAAGCCCTGACCTCAATCCTAAAGAACATTTGTGGACAGAACTGAAAAAGCATGTGCGAGCAAAGAGGCCTACAAACATGACTCAGTTACACCAGCTCTGTCATGAGGAATGGGCCAAAATTCACCCAATTTATTGTGGGAAGCTTGTGGAAGGCTACCTAAAACGTTTGACCCAAATTAACCAATTTAAAGGCAATGCTACCAAATACTAATTGAGTGTATGTAAACTTCTGACCCACTGGGAATGTGATGAAATAAATAAAAGATGATGAAAATCATTCTTTCTACTATTATTCTGACATTTCACATTCTTAAAATAAGGTGGTGACCCTAACTGACCTAAGACAGGGAATTTTCACTAGGATTAAATGTCAGGAATTGTGAAAAACTGAGTTTAAATGTATTTGTCTAAGGTGTATGTGAAAATCCAACGTCTACAGTGAAACAAAATATAAAACAGTGAACTATGTTTGTACTGAATGAGCTAAAGATAAAACAGTAGATCATATAACATCTTTACACCACCACATATCCACAACACAAAATGTTCACTACTACCATACAACAATATCACAATGTGTGCGTATGCATGTGTCTGGAGCTTTTTGTGTGGGCCTCTTCACAATCCCCGTTGTTCCATAAGGTGTATTTTCCCAGCTTTTTAAATCTGATTTTACTGCTTGCATCAGATACCTGATGTGGAGTAGAGTTCCATGTAGTCATGTCTCTATGTAGTACTGTGTGCCTCTCATAGTCTGTTCTGGACTTGGGGACTGTGAAGAGACCTCTGGTGGCAAGTCTTGTGGTGTATGCATGAGTGTCCGAGCTGTGTGCTGGTATTTTAAACAGACAGCTCGGTACATTCAGCTTGTCAACACCTCTTACAAAAACGTAAAGTAATGATGAAGTCAATCTCTCTTCCACTTTGAGCCATGAGAGATTGAAATGCATGTCATTAATATTAGCTCTCCGTGTACTTTAAGGGCCAGCCGTGCTGCCCTGTTCTGAGCCAACTGCAATTTTCCCAAGTCCCTCTTTGTGGTACCTGACCACACTACTGAACAGTAGTCTAGGTGTGACAAAACTAGGGTCTGTAGGACCTGCCTTGTTGATAGTGTTGTTAAGAAGGCAGAGCAGCGCTTTATTATGGACAGACTTCTCCCCTTCTTAGCTACTGTTGTATCAATATGTTTTGACCATGACAGTTTACAATCCAGGGTTACTCCAAGCAGTTTAGTCACCTCAAATTGCTCAATTTCCACATTATTCATTACGAGACGTAGTTGGGGTTTAGGGTTTAGTGAATGATTTGTCCCAAATACAATGCTTTTAGTTTTGGAAATATTTAGGACTAGCTTATTCCTTGCTACCCATTCTAAAACTGCAGCTCTTTGTTAAGTGTAGCAGTAATTTCAGTTGCTGTAGTAGCTGATGTGTATAGTGTTGAGTCATCCGCATACATAGACACACTGGCCTTACATAAGCTAGTGGCATGTCATTAGTAAAAATTTGAAAAAAGCAAAAGGCCTTAACAGCTACCCTGGGTAATTCCTGATTCTACCGGGATTATGTTTGAAAGGCTTCCATTAAAGAACATCCTCTGTGTTCTGTTAGACAGGTAACTCTTTATCCACATTATTCCAGGGGGTGTAAAGCCATAACATATACGTTTTTCCAGCAGCAGACTATGATCGATAATGTCAAAAGCTGCACTGAAGTTTAGCAAGACAGCCCCAACAATCATTTTATCATACATCTCTCTCAGCCAATCATCAGTCACTTGTGTAAGTACTGTGCTTGTTGAGTGTCCTTCCCTATAAGCGTGCTGAAAGTATGTTGTCAATTTGTTTATTGTGAAATAACATTGTGTCTGGTAAAACACCATTTTTTCCAGAAGTTTACTAAGGGTTGGTAACAGGCTATTTGAGCCAGTAAAGGGGGCTTTACTATTCTTGGGTATTGAATTGACTTTAGCTTCCCTCCAGGCCTAAGGGAACACACTTTCTAGCAGGCTTAAATTGAAGATGTGTCAATATCATCCTCTATTATCCTCAGTCATTTTCCATTTTTCCATCCATATTGTCAGACCCCGGTGGCTTGTCATTGTTGATTGACAACATTAATTTTTTCACCTCTTTCACACTGACTTTACGGAATTTTACATCATTTTATGTCATATCTTTATATCATTTATCTTTGTTTCATAGTATAGTTTATTTTTATTTATTTACTCACATGGTTTCTTAATTTGCAATACGTTTGCCAATCAGTTGGGCTGCCAGACTTATTTGCCATACCTTTTGCCTAGTCCCGCTCAACCATACCATTTTTCAATACCTCATCAATCCAAGGAGATTTGACAGAATATGAATGTCATCTGTTACAAGCAAGTTATTGACTTCATGGACCTTGCTTCTCAGGCTGGAAATATTAATATGGGATATTTTTAGCACTTTTCTGGGTTTCTTGATTGTTTTTAATGCTAGACTTGCTTGTGTTATTTATATTGGAGCTGACAGTGCAGGGTGAGCTGTACAAAGGGGTCTTCCTACTAGGACACACCGCCTCAGTGCTAACTGATTACTGCATACAATAGCTGTAGGATCAACAGGTATTCAGGGCAATAAATTAAGTTACTTACATTGTGTTTGCCAACGCCCCTAGGATTATGTACATTTGATGCAGCATTATGACAACTCATTGTCACAATGGTAGGTATCAACTGAGCTGGTGTTGGGTCATTGATAAGTCATTGTTTCAACGTAGACTTGAAATGCGTGGACAGAGTCCAAGAGTCAAGATGATTTGGATGGACTCATTCCTGTAGAGTATCTTCTGTTTCCAGAAGGTGTCAAAGTTAGCTATAAAAGTGACTCCAGCAGAGCTACAGTAATCTTTTAGCCAGATGTGTAATACCAGCAGCCTGCTGAATCTTTCACACTCGCTGCCCAACGATGGTACTGGACCTGAAATGATTGGCAGTTTTTTTGTAGTCTTTTAATGCTAAAATCAGTTCTTTTAAAATACATTTTCAGATGTTCAGAGCTAGCCCTCCTGATGCCATTTGACCCAACATGGACTACGACAGTGTCAGCTCCCGGCATCTGTCATAAAACAGTCAGAAGCAGCCTTGTGATGACCTGTACTCGTGCTCCTGGGTAGCACAGGGTTTTTGCCTTGGGAAACGAGATGTTTATCACCATAGAGCTGCTTATGAAGCCCATTGATCTCTTAGCTTTCCATTAGCCCTTTTTGTCTTTGGTAATTGATAATTAGCTGGCGGCCTACTTGATTCACTGTGTTATTCAACTAATGTCTTAATTCTGAGGACACACAAGGCACTGGATGAGCTTCTTCTGTAAGGGCAGTGACCGTTCATTCGTCTGTCTTTCTGTCTGTCTGACAGTTACACAAAGGAGCTACATACATCCATCTACCTCACCCCCATCTCGTTTCAATCTTCATTATGTGGAACTATGAGAGGAAGGAGAGGAGAATTAAATGTCCCCGCTGCGATTCTGAAAATTATTCAATATCTAAAGATGGGTGTAAAGCGTGAAATTGGAAACGATTTACGTAGGAGTCGCAAATGCAGCGCGCCTCTGCAGCGATTATGTCGATTATGGATGCTTTTAATAAGCGAAATGTAGATGAACATTTTACGGTCCAGGGCTTTCAAATGCTCTTACAAGTGATGACTGTCAATCTCCTGCTCAGTCAGAGGCTGGCGGAACAGCAACCCATGCAGAGCGACAACAGATCATCACATTCTGAACCTTATTGTTTTTCAGTTTGTAGCTAGACATGTTTTTGCGCATATTTTGATTAGACTCGTGTGTTCCTCGCTTGACTATTAGATTGGGATTGGGAGATGCTTGAATGTTGCATCATGCATTTGCCTATCTGAGCTGAGAAATCAATAGTACATTGGGATACCAAGTGAAAAAAAACAATGTGAAGTTGGACAATATTGTGTGTATGTAGTTTATGATGAATCTGTTGTCCCTCTCTCTCTGTAAGTGTTCATCTGATGGGCCTTAATGTGTGGAATGAGGCTGGGGGAGTAGTGCACGTGTGTGTCTACAGCCAGGCTCTGCTCTACTGATTGCGAGTCAGTCCCAAGGTACTGTTTAACTCCCTGTGGCGCCAAGGCTGCTCCTAGCCTGCTCCCTCTGTCAACTCCCAGGGACATCCATCTCTAAGGCTGCGCTCCAAATCCACCTCTAGACCCTACACGAGGGCACTTCATGTAGATCAGAAATTGGCAATCAGGTCACTTTGAAACCCTTTCCTAGTCACTTACTGACTCCCTCAGATCTGAGAGGCCTGGATATAGCTCACCCTGCACTGTCAGCTCCAAAATATAAGGCAAAGACCGGTGTTGCTCATTCGTGTAGTACAATCAGGTGTAGGTTATTGGTTCTGGGATAGTAACAAAAGCCTTCACACAACGTATCTTTCCAGGACCTGAACTGGTGCCCTGTGTACAAGTAGTTAACACCATATGCCTTATTACCCTTCACGAATCCATCATTTGAGATCTGTAAGGACAGGAGTATTCTGACTGGAAGTCAGCCTTTGAGACGCTGAGCCTGTGGCCACTGTGGCTCAGACAGACGGCATTCTGGGATATTTCTTGTCCTCCAGGGTCCCTGTGGTGCTGACAGACGCCTCTGTGCCTCCTACCATCCGCCTCACGCTCACTCATGCTGTGCGCGCGTGTGTGTGTGTGTGTGTGTTCGTCTACTCTGCCTGGTGATCAATCATGCTGCTCAAGGTTACTCCCCTTTTTCAAGCTCAGTGTTGTGTGTGTGTGTGTGTGTGTGTCTCTGTGTGCCTCCTGCTGCCTCTTGCCTGCAAGTGTGTGCCTTCTGTCTTCTGCTCCCTCAGTCAGCTCAAGGTTATTCCTCTAAAACATGGTGTGTGTGTGTGTGTCTCTGTGTGTACCTACACCGTAGGTCTCAATTGTCATGTTTTGCTCTTTCAAGTTTTTCATATTTGACTGTAGGAGCAAGAGCATCAGGATGTGCAGAGAAAGAGGGTCTTTGTATAGAGTAGACCACACACACACACACACACCAAAAGAGGTTCTAGTCAGTAATCTTCCGTTTGTTCCATGCAGTTGTTGAGAGAGCTGTGAGAGAGAACCAATCTGAAATGGGTGCATATGCATATATGCATTAGTATTTTAACATTCAAAATACCTCTAAAAAATACAAAGCTCAAAAAGCACAGTGGGGAGAGATGTCAGATGACAGCGTTTCAGTTTCAAAGGCTGCTGTTTTTTTGTCATTATGTAGGTACAGAATGCATGGGGAGAGCGTTATCTGATGGCGGGGGATGGAGAGGAGAAGAGTTAAAGTGCAGTCACTTTTGTGCTTTTTGATCAACGGAAACCCTCCTCTCCCAGCTCTCACTATGAAAAAGATGACAACACATTCAATCTTTTATGTGCCTCGTTCATAACAGAGCTATTGTCTCACAACAGGAAATACATTTGATGCTTTATAGCTGTGTCAGACATAACTCTGAAGGGTAGTTATGTTTTCCTCCATTATTTTTGGTTGACTCTTTACTCTTTCACTTTGATTCCTGACAAATACTAAAGCAGGTAGCCTACAGGGAACTACAGGTGGTGTGTGCTGTGCACTTCTGATGCTATTCTTCAGGGGTGACTCCGATTGGGAGCGATGAGCGCTACTTGTTATTCGCACACACACCCTTGCCTCTTGAAACGATGGGGTAAATATAGTCAATTGTCTGACACTCCACTCTGCACATAGGGTTGTTGACCCTCACGCACTTCCGGCGCCGACAGAGATGGCCGCCTCGCTTCGCGTTCCTAGGAAACTATGCAGTTTTTTGTTTTTTTACGTGTTATTTCTTACATTAGTACCCCAGGTCATCTTAGGTTTCATTACATACAGTCGAGAAGAACTACTGAATATAAGATCAGCATCAACTCACCATCAGTACGACCAAGAATATGTTTTTCGCAACGCGGATCCTGTGTTCTGCCTTACAAACAGGACAACGGAGTGGATCCTATGCAGCGACCCAAAAAAACGACTCCGAAAGAGAGGGAAACGAGGCGGTCTTCTGGTCAGACTCCGGAGACGGGCACAGCGCGCACCACTCCCTAGCATTCTTCTTGCCAATGTCCAGTCTCTTGACAACAAGGTTGATGAAATCCGAGCAAGGGTAGCATTCCAGAGGGACATCAGAGACTGTAACGTTCTTTGCTTCACGGAAACGTGGCTTACTGGAGAGACGCAATCCGAAGCGGTGCAGCCAACAGGTTTCTCCACGCATCGCGCAGACAGGAAAAAACATCTTTCTGGTAAAAAGAGGGGCGGGGGCGTATGCCTTATGACTAACGTGACATGGTGCGATGAAAGAAACATACAGGAACTCAAATCCTTCTGTTCACCTGATTTAGAATTCCTCACAATCAAATGTAGACCGCATTATCTACCAAGAGAATTCTCTTCGATTATAATCACAGCCGTATATATCCCCCCCCAAGCAGACACATCGATGGCTCTGAACGAACTTTATTTAACTCTCTGCAAACTGGAAACAATTTATCCGGAGGCTGCATTCATTGTAGCTGGGGATTTTAACAAGGCTAATCTGAAAACAAGACTCCCCAAATTTTATCAGCATATCGATTGCGCAACCAGGGGAGGAAAGACCTTGGACCATTGTTACTCTAACTTCCGCGACGCATATAAGGCCCTGCCCCGCCCCCCTTTCGGAAAAGCTGACCACGACTCCATTTTGTTGATCCCTGCCTACAGACAGAAACTAAAACAAGAGGCTCCCACGCTGAGGTCTGTCCAACGCTGGTCCGACCAAGCTGACTCCACACTCCAAGACTGCTTCCAACACGTGGACTGGGAGATGTTTCGTATTGCGTCAGATAACAACATTGACGAATACGCTGATTCGGTGTGCGAGTTCATTAGAACGTGCGTTGAAGATGTCGTTCCCATAGCAACGATTAAAACATTCCCTAACCAGAAACCGTGGATTGATGGCAGCATTCGTGTGAAACTGAAAGCGCGAACCACTGCTTTTAATCAGGGCAAGGTGTCTGGTAACATGACCGAATACAAACAGTGCAGCTATTCCCTCCGCAAGGCTATCAAACAAGCTAAGCGCCAGTACAGAGACAAAGTAGAATCTCAATTCAACGGCTCAGACACAAGAGGCATGTGGCAGGGTCTACAGTCAATCACGGACTACAGGAAGAAACCCAGCCCAGTCACGGACCAGGATGTCTTGCTCCCAGGCAGACTAAATAACTTTTTTGCCCGCTTTGAGGACAATACAGTGCCACTGACACGGCCTGCAACGAAAACATGCGGTCTCTCCTTCACTGCAGCCGAGGTGAGTAAGACATTTAAACGTGTTAACCCTCGCAAGGCTGCAGGCCCAGATGGCATCCCCAGCCGCGCCCTCAGAGCATGCGCAGACCAGCTGGCCGGTGTGTTTACGGACATATTCAATCAATCCCTATACCAGTCTGCTGTTCCCACATGCTTCAAGAGGGCCACCATTGTTCCTGTTCCCAAGAAAGCTAAGGTAACTGAGCTAAATGACTACCGCCCCGTAGCACTCACATCCGTCATCATGAAGTGCTTTGAGAGACTAGTCAAGGACCATATCACCTCCACCCTACCTGACACCCTAGACCCACTCCAATTTGCTTACCGCCCAAATAGGTCCACAGACGATGCAATCTCAACCACACTGCACACTGCCCTAACCCATCTGGACAAGAGGAATACCTATGTGAGAATGCTGTTCATCGACTACAGCTCGGCATTCAACACCATAGTACCCTCCAAGCTCGTCATCAAGCTCGAGACCCTGGGTCTCGACCCCGCCCTGTGCAACTGGGTACTGGACTTCCTGACGGGCCGCCCCCAGGTGGTGAGGGTAGGCAACAACATCTCCTCCCCGCTGATCCTCAACACTGGGGCCCCACAAGGTTGCGTTCTGAGCCCTCTCCTGTACTCCCTGTTCACCCACGACTGCGTGGCCACGCACGCCTCCAACTCAATCATCAAGTTTGCGGACGACACAACAGTGGTAGGCTTGATTACCAACAACGATGAGACGGCCTACAGGGAGGAGGTGAGGGCCCTCGGAGTGTGGTGTCAGGAAAACAACCTCACACTCAACGTCAACAAAACTAAGGAGATGATTGTGGACTTCAGGAAACAGCAGAGGGAACACCCCCCTATCCACATCGATGGAACAGTAGTGGAGAGGGTAGCAAGTTTTAAGTTCCTCGGCATACACATCACAGACAAACTGAATTGGTCCACTCACACAGACAGCATCGTGAAGAAGGCGCAGCAGCGCCTCTTCAACCTCAGGAGGCTGAAGAAATTCGGCTTGTCACCAAAAGCACTCACAAACTTCTACAGATGCACAATCGAGAGCATCCTGGCGGGCTGTATCACCGCCTGGTATGGCAACTGCACCGCCCTCAACCGTAAGGCTCTCCAGAGGGTAGTGAGGTCTGCACAACGCATCACCGGGGGCAAACTACCTGCCCTCCAGGACACCTACACCACCCGATGTCACAGGAAGGCCATAAAGATCATCAAGGACATCAACCACCCGAGCCACTGCCTGTTCACCCCGCTATCATCCAGAAGGCGAGGTCAGTACAGGTGCATCAAAGCTGGGACCGAGAGACTGAAAAACAGCTTCTATCTCAAGGCCATCAGACTGTTAAACAGCCACCACTAACACTGAGTGGCTGCTGCCAACACACTGACACTGACTCAACTCCAGCCACTTTAATAATGGGAATTGATGGGAAATGATGTAAATATATCACTAGCCACTTTAAACAATGCTACCTTATATAAATGTTACTTACCCTACATTATTCATCTCATACGCATACGTATATACTGTACTCTATATCATCGACGGTATCCTTATGTAATACATGTATCACTAGCCACTTTATACTATACTATGCCACTTTGTTTACATACTCATCTCATTGT
Source organism: Oncorhynchus mykiss (assembly GCF_013265735.2). Classification (NCBI taxonomy): domain Eukaryota; kingdom Metazoa; phylum Chordata; class Actinopteri; order Salmoniformes; family Salmonidae; genus Oncorhynchus; species Oncorhynchus mykiss. Next base: position 41,646,387 of record NC_048570.1, read on the forward strand.
ACATACTGTACCCGATACCATCTACTGTATCTTGCCTATGCTGCTCTGTACCATCACTCATTCATATATCCTTATGTACATATTCTTTATCCCCTTACACTGTGTACAAGACAGTAGTTTTGGAATTGTTAGTTAGATTACTTGTTATTACTGCATTGTCGGAACTAGAAGCACAAGCATTTCGCTACACTCGCATTAACATCTGCTAACCATGTGTAGGTGACAAATAAAATTTGATTTGATTTTGATTTGATTTGATTTGACCCTCACCATTCAACTCCCAGTTATCCCAGTAGCCTTTTGGCTTTAACAGACCTCCAATCACGGACCACTTCAACAAGTTGCTATCCAATCACAAACCTCTTCAAATGTCTCGTCTGCCTACCTCTGAAGAGAACTTCTTCAGTGTACTTTTTATGGAAAGCTTAAAAGAAAACTTCACCCAAAAACTATATTTTGGTATTTGTTTCATTAGTGCATTGTTGATATGGTCCTCAAAAAGGGTTTAAGATGCAATATATAACTTTTAACATACTGACATGCGTGATACCAGCTGTATTTCGGTATTTTGAAAGTGGGGGTCTACTTGGGGGTGAATGGGTCCTCCGAGAGACTGAAATGGGATGAGTGGAGGCACCACGTACATGTCAGAGATGTGTCTAATGCCCTTCCAGTGACCTAATCCCCGAGATATAGCACCTTTCCATTCTCACCAATAACCACCACTACATCTTAGTTGCAATGACAAACAAGGAATAATAATAATTTGACATCCTTTCCTTATTTATATATCCCCCCCCCCCCCCCCACAGTTTTGTGACATTTAATTGGTAGTTAGTCTTGTCCCATCACTGCAACTCCCGTATAGACTCGGGAGAGGCGAAGGTCAAGAGCCATGCGTCCTCCGAAACACAACCCTGCCAAGCCGCACTGCTTCTTGACACACTCCTCGCTTAACCCGGATGCCAGCCACACCAATGTGTCGGAGGAAACACCGTACAACTGGCGACCGAAGTCAGCGTGCAGGCGTCCAGCCCGTCGCAAGGAGTCGCTAAAGTGCAATGGGACAAGGACATCCCGGCCGGCCAAACCCTCCCCTAACCCGGACGACGCTGGGCCAATTATGCGCCGCTTCATGCGTCTCCAGGTCACGGCCGGCATGCGACACAGCCTGGGATCGAACCCAGGTCTGTAGTGACGCCTCAAGCACTGATATGCAGTGCCTTATACCGCTACACTACTCGGGAGGCCCTCGACAACCTTTCCTAATCTGTCCAGAACTCTTATTCATTTTACAACGGGTTTACAAATCGCAAAAAAATATAAATAATTACGTTGTAGTATAATTAAGTCCTCCTACCTTCTCTCTCTTGAACCAAATATATCCATCTCCACCAACCCCTCCCAGTTCTCACCTTCCCATCTTTACTCACCCTTGTCCCCCTAAGCCAAGCTTATCACTACCTCCCATCCTTACCCTCTCTTACCCACCCTTGCCAAGTTTATCCCAACTTCTGTCTTTCCCCCCTCCCTTCTTAATAGACACATTAACACCCCTTTATACAGTGCATTCGGGAAGTATTCAGACCACTTTACTTTTTCCACATTTTATTATGTTACAGCCTTATTCTAAAATCGATTCAATAGTTTTTTTCCCTCATCAATCTACACACAATAACCCATAATGACGAAGCAAAAGCAGTTTTTTAGAAATGTTTGTAAATAAAAAATTTCTTCCAAAAATATTATTTTTACATAAATATTCAGACCCTTTACGCAGTACTTTGTTGAAGGACCTTTGGCAGCGATTACAGCCTTAGGTCTTCTTGGGTATGACGCTACAAGCTTGGCACACATGTATTTGGAGAGTTTCTCCCATTCTTCTCTGCAGATCCTCTCAAGCTTTATCAGGTTGAATGGGGAGCGTCGCTTCACAGGTATTTTCAGTTTTCTCCAGAGATGTTCGTTCGGGTTCATTTACAGGCTCTTACTGAGCCACTTAAGGACATTCAGAGACTTGTCCCGAAGCCACTCCTGTGTTATCTTGGCTGTGTGTTTAGGGTTGTTGTCCTGTTGGAAGGTGAACGTTCACCCCAGTCTGAGGACCTGAGCACTCTGGAGTAGGTTTTCATCAATAATCTCTCTGTACTTTGCTCTGTTCATCTTTCCCTCGATCCTGACTAGTCTCCCAGTCCCTGCCTCTGAAAAACATCCCCACATCATGATGCTGCCACCACCATTCTTCACCATAGGGAAGGTTTGGTTTCTGGTTTCTTCCAGACGTGACACTTGGCATCCAGGCTAAAGAGTTCAGTCTTGGTTTCATCAGACCAAACAATTGTGTTTCTCATGGTCTGAGGGTCTTTAGGTGCCTTTTGGCAAACTCCAAGCGGGCTGTCACGTGCCTTTTACTGAGGAGTGGCTTCTGTCTGGCTATTCTACCATAAAGGCCTAATTGGTGGAGTGCTGCAGCGATGGTTGTCCTTCTGCAAGATTCTCCCATCTCCACAGAGGAACTCTAGAGCACTGTCAGAGTGACCATCGGGTTCCTGGTCACCGCCCTGACCAAGGCCCTTCCCCCCCCCCGATTGCACAGATTGGCCGGGCGGCCAGCTCTAGCATGAGTCTTGGTAATTCCAAACTTCTTCCATTTAAGAATGATGGAGGCCACTGTGTTATTGGGGACCTTCAATGCTGCAGACATTTGTTGGTACCCTTCTCTAGAACTGTGCCTCGACACAATCCTATCTCGGAGATCCACGGACAATTCCTTCGACGTCATGGCTTGGTTTTTGCTCTGACATGCACTGTCAACTGTGGGACTTTATATAGACAGGTGTGTGCCTTTCCAAATCATGTTATGTCAATTGAATTTACCACAGGTGGACTCCAATCAAGTTGTAGAAACATCTCAAGGATGATCAATGGAAACAGGATGCACCTGAGCTCAATTTTGAGTCTCATAGCGAAGGGTCTGAATTCTTATGTAAATAAGGTATTTCTGTTTTTTTTATTTTTATTTTATACATTTGCAACATTTTCTCAAAACCAGTTTTCGCTTTGTTATTTATGGGATATTGTGTGTAGATTGCTGAGCATTTTTATTTATTTAAACCATTTTAGAATAAGGCTGTATCAAAATGTGGTAAAAGTCGAAGGGTCTAAACACTTTCTGAAGGTACTGTATAACTGACCTCTCACTCTCTCCCTGTTCCTTGGAGATATATTGGACTATCGATTTTAAAGGCTTATTTTAAACTATGTTGTTTGGCTTCTACATATAATCCCAGTTTTGATGGTACAAAACGGAGCTACTCCCCCATGCGTCCTATCGGTACGCACAGAAGGTGGCCGCGATGTGTTAGAGGTCACCTGCTGGGGCTTGACGACGGGTGGCGATTACAACATGTAGAATCGACGGGAAATGAACAGAAAATGGCTTCTGATGTTCTGGTCGGAGGCGATAGGGCAGCCACCTGCTGTTTTTTTAGCCGTTTGTCGTCAACGTGTATTTCACTTAAGTAAACATTGGACAAGTAAGCCTTGTCTGGACCAAATGGTTCATATGGGCAGAAGTCTATTTCCAGCTTCTGTAGCGTGATGTCCTTGATTTACTAGTACAGCCCCCCTGTCGCAGGGCCAGACCTCTAATTCATCTCCTTAATGCTGCGTGCCAAGCAGCGAGGCATGTCCCATTTTTTTAAAAACTTCGGTACTCTAATCTTCCAATCTCAGGGCATTTACGCCCTAATTTACCATTTTGCAATCTCATGAAAAACACTTTACAATGGCAGTGATTTGTACTGTATAGTATTTTTCTCTGCACATTGACTTTTCAAAGAGTTGAACATAAACTCAAATGTAGGAGGAGTTGCAGGACTGCTATGAGCAATCATCAGTCAATCAATGTCAAAGCAATCACTGCTTTTTTTTCAGTCAGTATGTGTTTGCGGTGTTTCACAGAACACTCTAAACGAGCTTATTGTCCAATCCAGTTGCACAAGGCTGGCTTTTGGGACACACAAGGCTTTGTCTTCATGTCTACCTGTCCAATACTCTGTATGCTTGTCATTGGTTGTCTAGGAAACCGAGGCCTTCGCCTTTCTGTCGCTATGTTATTAAACAGAGAGTGGCATTTCGAGTAGACTAAAAAATATTGGCGCCGTGTGAACGAAGTAGAGAGCATGGAAAGAAGGGAGAATGGGAGCAAGAAAGCGAGACAATTGTTAAGTAGAAACCGGTGGAAGTGAAGGCGTAATTCCTTTAGTGTTTGGTGGCTGGCAGGAAAAGTGAGTGCAACACAATAAACCGAACAAGGGGAAACATATTTGACGGGTTGTCATGGTGACGCCACAGGTTGAGCTACACCAGAGATACTTTTGAGGAGATTGGAAACTCCATTGGAATCGTATTAAAGGGGAACTGCACCTGCTGATTTGGCCTCGTTTTTTTTGTCTTGCTCCTCAAAAAATGCTGACGTCCATGACAGAAGCCCAACGCGAGTTGGGTTGGGGGTGTGGGTTGATGTTGGTGTTTCTTGGGAGTGGCCTTGCCACCAACAGGACACCCATCTGTCAGAACCTTGCCCACAGCTGTTTTCCGCCGCTCAATCACAACAAACAAACCTCCTGCAGGTTGAGTTCAATAACTACAGGTGGAAGCTTTGAATATGTCAGTAGCCTACAGAGTAATATGAGAATAATGCAATTGCTGAATTTATGTAGATATTCTAAACAAATTGTTTTAATAACTTTCAAATGTAATAACAGGTCTGTGTAGAATAAACAACCTTTTATATGATACCATAAAATCAGTGCTCTGCTAATATAACAATGTGTACAATTTACCTTTCATTGTCATTGCCAGCTGATATAGATACTGTGCCAATCCGCATTTTATCTGGTGGTAATCGGGCTACTATTGGCAAACATGTCAGAAAATGGAGCTTGGCAAAAGGGGGTGTGATTTGTTGACATAGTTGTAATCCAAACCCAACCTTAATTTACTCGTTGTGACGCACTGAGGTTCCAAACTCTATTTTAGACAAAACTGACTTGATGACCAAAATTATCCTATTTACACTTTGCAGTCAATGTTGACACTAGAATACATGTTTCTGACTCATATCGATGCCACGTTTTCAAAGGGATTAGTTGCTATTTAGTGGCAGTCGCTCTTTAACACCCATTGTGTACGTTGCCCATGCGTAGTCAATGTATTTTACAGTGCATTCTGGGCGATTCTGAGACAAGGAGACTATAGGAGAATCTCAATTGCATACTGCTTGCATCCTCTCTCTCCTCGCCTCCTTCTCAAAACCCATTGGAGGAGAAGGTCATAGGGACCTCTGGCTTTCTCATCCAATGGGTTTTGAGAAGGAGGTGAGGAGAGAGTGCGTGAGGAGTATGCAATTGAGAGCTTCCCCCGGACAAGGAGACTCCTTCAAGAAGTATATGAGAGTCAATTGGGTGTTAGCTGTGATATCGTATAGCTTTGGAATCGTGACATTACGTACTTTTGAGGGAAATAGGCAGGTTTCTTGACTCATACTCTGCCTTTTAGAAAGGATTGTGTGACTATTAGCTTAGCAACCGTGTGACGCAGCATGACACCGTGAATGTGATTGGTTAACATTCTGCTGGGTGGGGCGTTGTACATTCCTCCATTCATTGGCCACACTACAGCTGAAGTAGACCATTTAGAACTGTTTTCATTCAACCAGAAGGGGCATTGTCTACTGTAAGTGTCTGAGTAAGTAGAGACAATAGCATTGCCTTTGCTCCACTTCAACTTGATGTTATGGAGACCCGTACACTTACAAGCGCCCTCTTACAGTCTAGTCCTGATAAATGCAACAGTTTAAACTGGAGCATGTAGCTACCAAGACGAAACTCTGAGTGGTTGTTTTGGACTGGGTCTGTTGAGTTTGGGGGGGTACTCCTTGTATGCATCCTCCACATGAGCTGTTGATCTAGCTCATCGTTTACAATAGGAAACGTGAATGGGAAAAGATGTTTGAAGTTCCCTCACCACTGTTTTTATATATATATATATATACTTGAATGTCCTGATTGCTAAGTTAATTTTAAGATGTCAGGCTTGAAAATCCATTCAGCCATTTTGGCACAGTGACTCACTACCCAAACCAGATGCAAGTGGCCAAGAGACGCCATGTGATCTCCTACGGGAATTTGTGCATGTTTAGAGCGCCACCTTTAGGTAAGAGATCTGGGGGAAAAATGTACAATGCTTTTGGAACATTAATTGGTGACATTCTATTTCAAACCTAGACTTTCAAATCTCTAATCCCCCCCCCACCCCCCCCCACCCCACAAAGAGGAAACAAACAGAACATTTTTGGCCTGATGTATCCCGGGCTCTGTAGATGTTTCCGACACCTTTATCAGAATTCCACAGTTCTTACCTTTTTTTTTTTTTTTTTGTCATTCTTACCCCCTTTTCCTCCCCAATTTCGTGATTACGATCTTGTCTCATTGCTGCAATTCCCCAACGGGCTCGGGACAGGCAAAGGTCGAGTCATGCGTCCTCCGAAACATGACCCTCCAAGCCGCACTTCTTAACACCCGCTCGCTTAACCCGGAAGCCAGTTGGACCAATGTGTCAGAGGAAACACCATTCAACTGACGACCAATGTCAGTCTGCAGGCGAAATGTACTTTGAGGGTAGTATACAATATTATGCCTTGTTTAGATAATGCCACCAGAGGGTGTCAGAGTTTTAAGAGGTTAACAATAATTGTCATAAATCTGCAAAACTGTATTGCACTCAAATTAATCTCTGTTAACCCAGAGGCAAAATCTTGCATAATTTGGTCAGCTGCCTGATTAATTTCTGTGTTAATACGTGTTAGAAATTTTAGAGTTCCGGCTAAACGTTTTTTGGGAAAGTTATATATCTTGCAAACGTGATTGCTGACATGCAAAATATTTTTTTAAATAATAAAACAAATACCAAAAGATTTTTGGGTGGAATTTTCCTTAATGTCATGTACAATCTGTTCATGAACAGCTAAAAGCAGGACGTTGCCGCGGTGTGTTAGAGGTCACCTGCTGGGCATTGACGAAGGATGGCGGTACAACGTAGAATTGTCGGGGAATTAACAGTAAATGGCTTCCGATATGTATTTTGTCCTTTACTACTACCTCACTTAAGTAAACATTGGACAAGTAAGCATTGTCTGGACAAGGCTTACTCTGTTAAACCAGAAGTAAAATAGCCCTGACCTGGCCACACAAGACTGAACCAATGGAACTTTAAGGCTGCCTCTCCCCATTGAAGAGTATCCCTATTTGTATGACAGGTGGAAATAACATCAAACACATCTTTCAGGCAATTTGATGGACTATGCTTATTTGATTTATTTGTTAGCCAAAAAGTGTATGATCTGCCTCCAGCAAGGCTTCATATGAAAGTGTAGAATGAGGAAGGCAGGGCCCAAAACGGATGTTTCTGTCAGAAAAGGATAAAGATCATTTTCTCATTAAAAGATGTGATATTAAAAGAGTGTGATTATAATGACTTCAAACGTTGGTTTACGGTGCAACTGTCATATTAGTCCTAGATTACAATCTCTATAGAATTATGCATTCCCTTACATCTTCATGTAGATTTGCCTCTAATACCTGAACGAACGAATAAAATAACGAACTGGGCGAATGCTAATTCCTGTCAAAAAGTTAGTCTGTAGGTTCTGATAGTGTGGCACTCTGAGGGCCATGTTGCAGCCCTGACTGTAGAAGCACCATGGGGGTTAAATGTACATGTACACTTTCCCATAACCAAGCACCTATATTGCGGGTTCAGTAAGTCAGGCTTCCAGCACGTGAAAGGAACCAATCAGAGCAAGGAGGAAATTAATAACCTGAGAGTTGGGTCTGAGCCGCAGGGTTAATGTCCTCTAAGCCGTGTTAATTAAATTACTCCTGCTCTTGGGCGATGTTTGGCAGTGGATTAATTATATTTTGTTAATGTTGCACAATAACATTGGCTGATTAGACAAGCAGACATGATGAAAACACCAGAGGCTTGGGCGGCAGGTAGCCTAGCGGTTAGTGTTGGGACAGTAACCGAAAAGTTGCTTGTTGAATCACTGAGCCGACAAGGTGGAGAAATCTGCCCGTACTGCCTTTGAGCAATGCAGTTAACCTTCACAACAACTTCTCCCCGGTGCTGATGACGTGGACGTCGATTAAGGCAGCCCCCCCCCCACCCCCCCTCCCGCACCTCTCTAATTGAGGGGTTAAATGCGGAAGACAAATTTCAGTATATGCATTCAACCGATATCCCCTTTCCCATTACACTTACAAGTTATCCAGTCACAGTTTGAGTTTGTGTACCAGCCACATTAATACGCAAGCTCGACTTTTGAACTAGAACAAAATCTAAACCGCTTACTGTGCTGAAGATAAACAATTACACCAAATATTACCATAAACACAAGGAAATTAGTGATGATATCGATTCATTTAATGTTCCCCTCTTACCTCAAATAGTCTGCAGTAAGTCACATTGTTTAAGACAGCTGTATTGTATTTAGCAACTGTTTGGGTGAAATAACACCATTCTGGTGGAGAGGGGTGAAGAAAAGCTCTACGTGCTGTTTCCAATTGTTGTTGAATAAATGTCGATAGAACAACAATGGAGTAATTCACGTGAGAAAACTGGACTACTTACCTCGATCGGCCTGAGGTGGTCAGGTTTACTGTTGCCTAGCAATGGCACTCTCTCGGGCTAGAAACAAAACCAAATCAACCTAATTGGTGGGCGTCCAAATTGTTATTAAATATGTGATATTACATTACAATTAAGGTTGAAAGCTATCTGTTACTCTTTTTATCTTTTTCTCTCTCTCCCCCTCTCTCGTTCTTTCAAATCAAATCAAATGTATTTATATAGCTCTTCGAACATCAGCTGATATCTCAAAGTGCTGTACAGAAACCCAGCCTAAAACCCCAAACAGCAAGCAATGAGGTGTAGAAGCACGGTGGCTAGGGAAAACTCAATAGAAAGGCCAAAACCTAGGAAGAAACCTAGAGAGGAACCAGGCTATGAGGGGTGGCTATTCCTCTTCTGGCTGTGCCGGGTGGAGATTATAACAGAACAGGGCCAAGATGTTCAAATGTTCATAAATTACCAGCATGGTCAAATAATAGGTCTGGAACAGGTAGCACCTCCGGTGAACAGGTCAGGATTCCATAGCCGCAGGCAGAACAGTTGAAACTGGAGCAGCAGCATGGCCAGGTGGACGGGGACAGCAAGGAGTCATCATGCCAGGTAGTCCTGAGGCATGGTCCTAGGGCTCAGGTCCTCCGAGAGAGAGAAAGAAAGAGAGATTTAGAGAGAGCATACTTAAATTCACACAGGACACCGGATAAGACGAGAAGTACTCCAGATATAACAAACTGACCCTAGCCCCCCGTCACATAAACTACTGCAGCATAAATACTGGAGGCTGAGACAGGAGGGGTCAGGAGACACTGTGGCCCCATCCGAGGACACCCCCGGACAGGGCCAAACAGGAGACACACACATTAGATAAGGTTCTGTTTTTACCTTCGGATTGACCTGCACAGGGATCAAAGTGTTTTCAGACAATCAAATCCAAAGTTCATTGATCTATTTTTTAAAAATGTTTTATTGAACCTTTATTTAACTAGGCAAGTCAGTTAAGAACAAATTCTTATTTACAATGACGGCCTAGAAAAAGGCCTGCGGGGACGGGGGCTGGGATTAAAAATAAAAATGTAAATATAGGACAAAACACACATCACGACAAGAGACACCACAAAATTACATAAAGAGAGACCTAAGAAGACAATATAGCATGGTAGCAACACAACATGACAACAACACGGTAGCAACACAACATGGCAGCAGCACAACATGGTAGCAGCACAAAACATGGTACAAACATTATTGGGCACAGACATCACAAAGGGCAAGAAAGTAGAGACAACAACACATCATGCGAAACCACCACAGCTGTCAGTAAGAGTGTCCATGATGGAGTTTTTGAATGAAGAGATGGAGATAAAACTGTCCAGTTTGAGTTTTTTTTGCGCTCGTTCCAGTCGCTAGCTGCAGCGAACTGAAAAAAGGAGCGACCCAGGGATGTATGTTCTTTGGGAACCTTTAACAGAATGTGACTGGCAGAACTGGTCTTGTATGTGGAGGATGAGGGCTGCAGTAGGTATCTCAGATAGGAGGGAGTGAGGCCTAAGAGGGTTTTATAAATGTGAACATCTTGGCCATGTTCTGTTACAATCTCCACCCGGCACAGCCAGAAGAGGACTGGCCACCTCTCATAGCCTGGTTCCTCTCTAGGTTTCTTCCTAGGGAGTTCTTCCTAGCCACTGTGCTTCTACACCTGCATTGCTTGCTGTTTGGGGTTTTAGGCTGGGTTTCTGTACAGCACTTTGAGATATCAGCTGATGTAAGAAGGGCTATATAAATACATTTGATTGGATTGGATTTGATAAATAAGCATCAACCAGTGGGTATTGCACGGTGTACAGAGATGACCAGTTTACAGAGGAGTGCAGTAATGTGTCCTATAAGGAGCATTGGTGGCAAATCTGATGGCCGAATGGTAAAGAACAACATGCCACTCGAGAGCTCCCTTACCTGCCGATCTATACATTATGTCTCCGTAATCTAGCACGGGTAGGATGGTCATCAGAATCAGGGTTAGTTTGGCAGCTGGGGTGAAAGAGGAGCGACTATAATAGAGGAAACCAAGTCTAGATTTAACCTTAGCCCGCAGCTTTGATATGTGCTGAGAGAAGGACAGTGTGCCATCTATTCATACTCCGAAGTACTTGTATTAAGTGACTACCTCAAGCTCTAAACCCTCAGAGGTAGTAATCACACTGGTGGGGAGAGGGCCATTCTTCTTACCAAACCATATGAACTTTGTTTTTGGAGGTGTTCAGAACAAGGTTAAGGGCAGAGAAAGCTTGTTGGACACTCAAAGCTTTGTTGTAGAGCGTTTAACACATGTTCTGAGGTAGAGAAACTGCAGTCTATCCCATAGTGTAGATATAGGGCAAAGCGGCCTATTCTCCTCAATCAACCGTTCTTGTGTTGTTATGGTGCTGTTGTCGCCCATGTTAATATTAAAACTTGTAAATTAATATTTTGGGCCATGTGCTACCATCAATAACTCAGCTGTCTGTTCTAGTCTCATGTAGTATTACATGTTGCTGAAAATCAGGCTGTCATTTTTACTTTCAGTATGTTTCGCCTTTGCACTCAGGCACTTTATGAGGCAGCCTAGTAAAGGAACAACGTGGCCAATCGTCGTGCCACTAGGACCCCTCCCTTTCACTAACTGCAGACCGAAGGGGGAGATGGTCCATTATCAGGTGTCTACTCCAGCTAACTCTGCTGTAAATCTGTCCCTGCCTCTCTCAGGTCACAGCCCGTTATCTCCCAGGGCTGGTGATACGTACCCCCACACACACGCGCGCGAGCGCGCGATCTAGGCTCTTTGAGGGGCAGATAATTAATCACTTGTGGCGATAGGAGAAAGTGCACGGTGTCCTTTCAGAGTGACTTCCCAGTGCCAACCTCACAAAACTGACGATCCCATTTTGTGCATTTGCCGACTTATCTTTTTGCCCTCTGAGATTTATTCTCTGTCTCCTCTGTTTTATCCTGGTGCTTTGTACCAGTGAGAGAGAAAGAGAGAAGGTTGGGAGAAACGGGAGTATGGCCATTAAAGAGGTGTTCTACCATAGCGGTAGTCCTGAAAGACTGCAGTGTTTGTTAGGCTAAATTCATTGTTAGAACCTTCGTGAGGAGCATTGTCAGAACTCCGAGCGGTTTCCCAAAACCATATTTGTTAACGTTGCACTTGAAAACGCATGTAATCTAACGCCTGCATCAGACCCCTTGTAGAACAGCAAATTATTTTTTGCCCTCCCGTGTCATTTTATACACAGATCTCCGCTAAATATAGAATCACATGGTTTATTCCTCTTTTTGACCGCCGATAACTCCAGAATAAAGTTGACTACAAATACAAAGTTACCAATGTCTTTGCAGTTGAATACAAATAAGTGATGTATAAAAATATGCTTCAAATTCAAATTGAGATGACTGCAGTAAAATGTAAACAGTATGCTATAGGCCTATTTCAATCATGTTGAAATACATTTCCTATTCAATCAATTGAGTTATAATTTGCTGCTGTCTGTAATTTGGCTTAATATATTTTTGAATTATGTGTATGTAGCCTAACATGTGCGCAATGATGTGCCAAATTGGTGTTGTAGGGCATTTTTATTGGGTAACACGGAACCCAAACCGGCTGCGCGAGTGCACCATCGAGCGCTACCGTACATACATTTCTTTTGTCCCCCTACGCCAAACGGGATCACGACACGCAGGTTAAAATATCAAAACAAACTCTGAACCAATGACATTCATTTGGGGACAGGTCGAAAAGCATTAAACATGTATGGCAATTTAGCTAGTTAGCTTGCACTTGCTAGCTAATTTGACCTGGGATATAAACATTGAGTTGTTTTTTTACCTGAAATGCACAAGGTCCTCTACTCCGACAATTAATCCACACATAAAACGGCCAACCGAATCGTTTCTAGTCATCTCTCCTCCTTCAAGGCCTTTTCATCTTTGAACTTATATGGTAATTGGCATCTACACTTTCATAGTATTACCACGACAACCTGCAAAACATTTAGTCTTTCAATCACCCACGTGGGTATAACCAATGAGAAGATGGCACGTGGGTACCTGCTTCTATAAACTAATGAGGAGATGGGAGAGGCAGGACTTGCAGCGCGATCTGCGTCAGAAATAGGAATGACCTCTATTTTAGCCCTTGGCAAAGCAGACGCTCGTTGACCCGTGCAAGCAGTGTGGGTGCAATAATTGAATAACATCGATTTCTAAATGTATTTTGCGTCGCTCGCGCACGCGACGTGTACATTCTGGTCAGCATGTAAGAATAAACCACGTCAATATTTGTAGCCGTAGGTGGCAATATCGCACTAGGAACTGATCCCTCATCAGTATTATGGAATATTTCTAATGTTAAGGAAATATTTGAATTGGAGAAAGCTGATCTGAGAGCAGCACTCCCTTTCTTTCGATTCTGTCAGCATCGACACATAATCCATTCTCTCTGTGTGGTATTTTGTTACATCTTTGTTTCTTGTAGGATATATGCATCGTTAAAACACTCGTAAGCCTAAATTCCGTCACTATCGGGAAACCGGACCCTGATTCAGAATGAATTGGAATGAACAGGAATGAACAAAGGTGGAGAGAGAGGAAATAACTTTATTGGGTGTCTCTTTCCCTCCCTCCCTCTTTCTTCCTCTCCCCATGTCCACCTCAGCCAGAGATGCCAAACGCTAAAGCATACTCTATTTATATACTGTAACGTATAGACTACAGTGCATTCAGAAAGTATACAGACCCCTTCGCTTTGTCCACATTTTGTTAAATGACAGCCTTATTCTAAAATGGATTAAATAAAAAAAAATATCATCAACCTACACACAATACCCATAATGACAAAGCGAAAACAGGTTTTTAGAAATGTTTGCACATTTATTGAAAATAAAAAACAGATACCTTATTTACATAAGTATTCAGACCCTTTGCTATGAGACTCGAAATTGAGCTCCAGTGCATCCTGTTTCCATTGATCATCCCTGAGATGTTTCTACAACTTGATTGGAGTCCACGTGTGGTAAATTCAATTGATTGGACATGATTTGGAAAGGCACACGCCTGTCTATATGAAGTCCCACAGTTGACAGTGCATGTCAGAGAAAAAAACAAGCCATGACGTCGAAAGAATTGTCCGTAGCGCTCCGAGACAGGATTGTGGATACCAAAAAATGTCTGCAGCATTGAAGAACTCAGTGGCCTCAATCTTTCTTAAATAGAAGATGTTTGGAACCACCAAGACTCTTGCTAGAGCTGGCTTCCTGGCCAAACTGAGCAATCGGTCCTTCCAGAAGGACAACCATCTTTGCAGCACTCCACCAATCAGGCCTTTATGGTAAAGTGGCCAGGCGGCAACCACTCCTCAGTAAAAGTCACGACAGCCCGCATTGAGTTTGCCAAAAGACACCTCAAGGACCCTCAGGCCATGAGTAACCAGATTATCTGGTATGATGAAACCAATATTGAACTATCTTTAGACTGAATGCCAAGTGTCACGTCTGGAGGAAACCTGGCACCATCCCTACTGTGAAGCATGGTGGTGGCAGCATCATGCTGTGGGGAGTTTTTTCATTAGCAGGGACTGGGATACTAGTCAGGATTTAGGGAAAGATTAACGGAGCAAAATACAGAGATCCTTGAATAAAACCTGCTCCAGAGCACTCAAGGCGAAGGTTCACCTTCCAACAGGACAACGACCCTAAGTACACAGCCAAGACAATGCAAGAGTGGCTTCGGGACAAGTTCCTGAATGTCCTTGAGTGGCCCAGCCAGAGCCAGGACTTAAACCCTATCAAACATCTCTGGAGAGACCTGAAAATAGCTGTGCTGCGACTCTCCCCATCCAACCTGACAGAACTTGAGAGGGTCTGCAGAGAAGAATGGGAGAAACTCTCCAAATACAGGTGTGCCAAGCTTGTAGCGTCATACTCAAGAAGACTCGGGCTGTAATCGCTGCCAAAGGTGCTTCAACAAAGATACTGTGTAAAGGGTCTGAATACTTATGTAAATGTGATTTTTCCCTTCTTTAAAAAAATTCTGTTTTTGCTTTGTCATTATGGGTTGTGTGTAGATTGATGAGGGGAAAAAACAATTGTATTCATTTTAGAATAAGGCTGTAATGTGGAAAAAGTCAAGAGTTCTGAATCCTTTCCGAATGCACTATTGCGATTGATGAGCAAAACAGATTTTTAATTATGTTATTCAGCAATCTGACCCCCTGGGTGTGTGCATGCCAGTAAAGCTAATTGGACCCAGAGAAACGAGAGGCCTGTGTATGATTTTTCAAAAAAAAATGTATGTTCTCTAATCTAATAAGAAATTCTTCACTGTTTTTTTCTGCTCTCTATTGAATGTAGACCTCAATACTCTGCGAGGGATGTGTGTGTTGACTGTGTCCATTAACAAGAAATAAGCTGACCCAGGCAGGGCTGGACTCTGCAGTAATACAGTGTTTATATCGTTGTATTACCCACTGGGCACACTATTTAGTGGATTACTGTATGCTAAAGATATGGTGCCAGTTTGGTTTAGCCTCTGGATTGGAAAGTTAGAACTGCTGTACTATGCTTAGGCCCACTTATGCGAAAAGCAAACAACTGGCAACATACTCTGTGTCGGCTGTTACTGGTAGCCTGCGTGGAAGATACGCTACTTACGTTCCCCTGAGCTGTACTGTTTACTGTATTGTTTTGTTTTTTTTCCTTCAGGGTAAGATGGTGAAGGGAATGGGTGGAGCCATGGATCTGGTGGCCAGCGCTGGAACCAAGGTGGTCGTCACCATGGAGCACTCAGCTAAGGTTAGAGTGTGTGTGTGTGCATGCCAATCCAAGGCCACCCAGTTCCAGATGTGTCTGTGTGACTCCAGATCAGCTATATTTTACACATCAGATATGTGCTAATGCATATACTGCTCTCCTTGGCTGCCTTTTTACTAAATATATTCTGTGATGTAACCTCCTAAAGTGGTTTAGAGAGCAGAGTTTAATGAAGGGGATTCCTCCAGCAGCTTCCATCTCTAATGTCTTGTTCCACTCTCTGAGGGTGATGAGTCAGTCCCGTTGATGCGCTTCTGATTCCAGTAATGGATGAACTAATGATTCAGTGATGCCTCTAATAGTCCCAGAGCTCCTCATAGGCTGCTTGGTGCTTATATGGACTAATACTCCCATCCATTACCAATACATACTGTAGTACCCACCTGATCATGGCAGTAAAATGCACAAAAAAAAAGCCTCTGTAATGGGAATATTTGTAGCCCTACTTGTCCAGGCTTATGATTTACATTTGAGTCATTTAGCAGACACTATTTTTTTTCACCTAGTCGGCTCGGGATTTGAATCGGCGACCTTTCGGTTACTGAACCAACTCTCTTAACCGCTAGGCCACCTGTCACAATTGATAGATGATCTGTAATGGAAGTATTTATGGCCGTGGCTTTCCAGACCTATCAACTGTAATGGGAGTACTTGTAGCCCAGTCCAGATGGCGGAGCAGGTGGATGTGAATAGGGACATGGAGATGTTTACTGATACCTGTTGACCGCTGCAAAGGTCTTATTTATTTATCATGGTCCCCCACTCTGCTCATCATGAGCAACCTGTGTGTGTGTCTCCTCACAAGGATAGTAAAACAAGGAAAATTCAGAAAAGTGGGGACGTGACATCGGCCCCCACAAGAAGAAAAAAAAAGGCTATTTTAGGCTTAGCGGTTAGGTTAAGGGTTAGGGTTACAATTAGGGTTACAAAGGATTTTGAATGGGAATCAATTGTTTGGTCCCCACAAGGATAGTAAAACAAACATATGTTTGTGTAGGGGGTGAAAGGGAGGGTCAGCAGGATCACACACCCCTAGGGCAGAGAATAACGAGAGCCCAGCTGCCCTTCCTCCACACACACACACACACACACAGGTGCTTTTCTGTGGACAGTGAAGACGCTTACCACACATTATATCGAAAGCCCTGATAACTGTCATAGTGAATAGTATGGTACAGTAGAAACAGTTCTTGTTGGACAGACGCAGGGGTGTAGCCGTAGTGACCAGTTAAACTGGGTGGTTGTTTGACATAAACTGTTCTGTCTCGTTCTCTCTCCACTTTTCTCTTTCCCTTTATCTTTGTCAGGGAGGAAAACACAAGATTCTGGACACGTGCAACCTGCCACTGACAGGAAAACAGTGTGTGGATCGGATCATCACTGAAAAGGTGTGTGTTTGTGTGAAAGTGCATACTGTAGGGCTGTTTGAGTTCTGTGTGTTTCCCTGTGTGTCTCTGTTCCCTCTTTTCAGTTTGCCAATGTGTCCCACATATCTGTGTTGTCTAGATTCAATTCACTGGCTTACAAATCAAGCTCCTCACGACACATGCCTCATTTGAATCTCTCCCACACAGAAAGATTGAAGTGACTCTTCAAAACGAATCTGTATATTTTGGAGCCCAACTCGGCCTATTCAGACGCCTGGGTTATATCATACCTAAGCTGAATGTGAGTCATAATGTCAGGCTTTATGTGAAACACTTTGCTCCAGTGACAATACATTACTGCCTCTGTAGGCCTAGAGCTGACACTCTCCTCTCCAGCTCACAGAATCATGAACGTTTACAGCATTGGAAAAGGTTGAAAGAGTACAAACAGAATTGCTTGGCTTTAGCAGCCACTGGGCTTGTGTTTCAGTATTCTGAACAATAGACCAAATCTATTTCCCTGGTAAGTTTATTATAGACATTGGAACACAGAAAGAAAGGTGAGAAAAACACACACACACACACACACACACACCAGGGACTGATATATATATTTGATGCTGCAGAGGGACCTGGGGAGATGGAAATTACATTTATTTGGTTAACCGTAATCCAATCAGCAGATTGCTCAATATTGATTTGATATCCCAGAACGTAGGGCTGTCTTTTATGGAGATGTATTTTAATGATGTTACTAGCTCCACCACATGGCCCACCTAAGCGCTAATAATGCTTCATCTGGAAACCACTAACCCCCAATGAGCTCTAGCGTTCTTACAACGTTTGCAAAGCTGCACATATATTATTACTGTTTCAGTATAAACAAGTTACCCCTAGGATGTCTAATGTTCTTACAATGTTTTTGTTCAATCACTTTGACAACACTCCTTTTGATTGGAACGAAACCTTCCATACATATTTGCCCATTGTAGAAGTGGTCAGAAAGTGACTTTTTGGACCTGAATTACAAATTATTCAAGAGCTAAAGGTGCTCAAAGTTGACCTATTTTGCATACCTCGCCATACCATGAGACATCCATGTCTTCACTGGAAAAGATAAACAGTTGAGATTTACATGATTTAAAAGCTTACAAACAGAGTTGTCAAACTTTTGATAATTTCTTGAAATAAAAAAAATGCGCGTCGTTCAAAGTAACATAATAACAAGAATCCCCATCCAAATCCATCAGTTTAAGCTAGAGATATATTGCATGGGCTTCGTCTCAATCCACCGCATCCGCTAATGTCTGCCTTCTGTTTGTCAGACCATGAGACATCCCCCAAAAACATTATTCTAACAAAAATGTCTGTAGCGTCTGAACGGTTTGACCTATAAACTATTAGGATGTCTCAAATGTGCAATTGGCATACTGACTGGAGGAATGTCCACCAGAGCTTTAAGATGGCGCCGGAGCAGAAGGCAGACGTTTTACGTGCCCCAAACTGGTTGTGTTTTTTTGTTCGTTTATCTGCGTTGTTTGTAACTTATTTTTTTTACTCTTTTTGTACATAATGTTGCCGCTACCGTCTCTTATGACCGGAAATAACTTCTAGACATCAGGACTGCGATTACTCACCACGGACTATCAGAATCCTTTTTCTTCTTTCACGAGGTGGAGGATTTACGGCTCCCTCGGGAACAGGCCCCGACCCCAGTGATCTATGTGAAGAGGAGGAAGAGAGGCCGGAGAGCGGGCTGCCTTCTGAGAAGTCGGAGGCGATCGAATAAACCCTCACTACCTTCAATTCTGCTAGCAAACATGCTACCTTTGGACAATAAAATGGGCGAGTTACTGGGAAGATGAAACTACCAACGGGAGATTAAAAACGGTAAAATCATATGCCTCACGGAGTAGTGGCTGAATGACGACAATATCAACATACAGCTGGCTGATTATACGATGTACCGGCAGGATAAAAAAGCAGCGTCTGGTAAGACAAGGGGCGGCGGTCTATGTATTTTTGTAAACAACAGCTGGTGCACGATATCTAAGGAAGTCTCGAGCTATTCCTCGCCTGAGGTAGAGTTTCTCATGATAATCTGTACACCACACTACCTACCAAGAGTTTTCATCTGTATTCTTTTTAGCAGTTTACATACCACCACAGTCAGAGGCTGGCACTAAGATAGCATTGAATGAGCTGTATTCCGCCCAATGCAAACAAGAAAACACTCACCCAGGGGAGGCGCTCCTAGAAGCCGGGGACTTTAATGCAGGGAAACTTAAATCAGTTTTACCAAATTTCTATCAGCATGTTAAATGTGCAACCAGAGGGAAAATAACTCTGGACCACCTATACTCCACACACAGAGATGCATACAAAGCTCTCCCTCGCCCTCCATTTGGCAAATCTGCCCATAATTCCAACCTACTGATTCCTGCTTACAAGCTAAAATTAAAGCAGGAAGCACCAGTAACTAGATCAATAAAAAAGTGGTCAGATGAAGCAGATGATAAACTACAGGACTGTTTTGCTAGCACAGACTGGAATATGTTCCGGGATTCCTCCAATGGCATTGAGGAGTACACCACATCTGTCATTGACTTCATCAATAAGTGCATCGATAACATCGTCCAAATCCAACCAGAAGCCATGGATTACAGGCAGCATCCGCACTGAGCTAAAGGGTAGAGCTACCACTTTCAAGGAGTGGGACTCTAACCCGGAACTCATGTCTGTAGCCATGAAGTGCTTTGAAAGGCTGGTCATAACTCACATCAACACCATCGTCCCAGAAACCCTATACCCACTCCAATTTGCATACCACCAAAACAGATCCACAGATGATGCGGTCTCTATTGCAATCCACCCTTTCCCACAAGTACAAAATAAACACCTATGTGAGAATGCTATTTATTGACTACAGCTCAGCGTTCAACACCATAGTGCCCTCAAAGCTCATCAATAAGCTAAGGACCCAGGGACTAAACACCTCCCTCTGCAACTGGATCCTGGACTTCCTGACGGGCCGCCCCCAGGTGGTAAGGGTAGGTAACAACCCATCCACCACGCTGATCCTCAACACAGGGGCCCCTCAGGGTTGCGTGCTCAGCCCCCTCCTGTACTCCCTGTTCACTCATGACTGAACAGTCAGGCATGACTCCAACACCATCATTAAATTTGCAGATGACACAACAGTGGTAGGCCTGATCACCGACAACAACGAGACAGCCTTGAGGGAGGAGGTCAGAGACCTGGCCGTGTGGTTCCAGGACAACAACCACTCCCTCAACGTGATCAAGACAAAAGAGATGATTGTGGACTACAGGAAAAAGAGGACCAAGCACACCCCCTCGATGGGGCTGCAGTGGAGTAGGTTGAGCGCTTCAAGTTCCTTGGTGTCCACATCACCAACAAACTACCATGGTCCAAGCACACCATGGCAGTTGTGAAGAGGGCATGACAGAACCTATTCCCCTTCAGGAAACTGAAAAGATTTGGCATGATCCTCAAAAGGTTCTACAGCTGCACCATCGAGAGCATCCTGACTGGTTGCATCACTGCCTGGTATGGCAACTGCTCAGCCTCCGACCGCAAGGCACGACAGAGGGTAGTGCAAACGGCCCAGTACATCACTGGGGCCAAGCTTCCTGCCATCCAGAACCTCTATACCAGGCGGTGTCAGAGGAAGGCCCTACAAATTGTCAAAGACTCCAACCACCCTAGTCATAGACTGTTCTCTCTGCTACCACACAGCAAGCGGTACCGGAACGCCAAGTCTAGGTCCAAGTGGCTTCTTAACAGCTTCTACCCCCAAACCATAAGACTTCTGAACATCTAGTCAAATGGCTACCCAAACTATTTGCATTGCCCCCTCTCCATATCAATGCC
This sequence comes from Oncorhynchus mykiss, assembly GCF_013265735.2. Classification (NCBI taxonomy): domain Eukaryota; kingdom Metazoa; phylum Chordata; class Actinopteri; order Salmoniformes; family Salmonidae; genus Oncorhynchus; species Oncorhynchus mykiss. The sequence continues at coordinate 41,667,184 of NC_048570.1, forward strand.
ACTCTATGTTGTCATCTATGCATAGTCACTTTAATTAACTCTACCTACATGTACATACTACCTCAACTAACCAGTGCCCCCACACATTGACTCTGTACCGGCATAGATTGTATAGATTGTTATTGTTTTACTGCTGCTCTTTAAGTACTTGTTACTTTTATCTCATTCTTATCCGTATATTTGGAAACTGCACTGTTGGTTAGGGGCTCGTAAGTAAGCATTTCACTGTAAGGTCTACACGTGTTGTATTCGGCGCATGTGACAAATAAAATTTGATTTGTTTCCAGAGAATTTAATGTTAATTTATTTACCATAAGCCGCCTCCAATGTCGTTTTAGAGAATTTGGCAGTACGTCCAACCGGCCTGACAACCGCAGACCACGTATTACCACGCCGGCCGAGGGCTGTTACAGTGACCATATCACCACAACACCGGCAGCCACAAGTTATGACCACAGTCAGATTCCATGTGACCGTTTAGTCACGGTAACTAGGCTTCTCCAAGCTATGCAAATGTAGTCAAAAATTCAAATCAAACACTTCATGAGAGCCCATGAGCGCATGATGCGCCACATTTCTATAGGCTATGCAATTGCCTGAGAACGGAGTTTTTAAAAAGAGGAGGATCCCGTCAGCTTTATATTGGCTTGGCCTACAATATTTATTTATCAACTTTACGAATATTAAGCACATTGCTTCACATTACAGGAGTGTAGCCTACCTGGCCTGCATGAAAACAACTTAGCGGCCAAATAACTTCTTAAAATTAAGCACATGAATCCGCTTTGCAACCGGTGTAGAGCCTAACAGGTATAAATAGGAGGCACATGAGTTTCAAGTTTGGGGAAGGTCATTTTCACCATAAAAAGGCACCTTTATAATAAGGCATTACATGCATAATCGCATTTGGGGTCACTTTTGAGAATGGTGTTTTCGCACTAATTGATTGCATTTTGGAACATTCGCGCTGATAGCCTACTGCCGTGTGCGCATTGCTGGGCTTATAATGTGAGATATAGCCTAATAGTTTATCAACATTTTAAGCTAAATGTTTTGATCTGTTGCATCATCCTCATTGCTTTTAAAATATTTTTTGATGTGAGTGGTTGTATCAGTTTGGGATCTATCGCATCCCACAACTGTCCCAGACTATGTTTGGAATATTTATTTCTCGGACAGAAGGACAAATTGATCAATAGAATAGGTAAACTTTTGTACTAAGGGGGAGAGTAGAATGACATAGACTAGTGCTTCTGCGGTTCATTAGGACTACTCATCTTGTTGGCTGATGAAAAGTAAATGTCGACAGTTCTTCTAACATCTTTAATATGCACCTCAGAATTCGATAAGAAGGACGCCCTGCAGTTGTGTCTCGGATGTGTCGGTCTTCACTTGTAGCCTACTTTGGAGCAGAGATAGATGCCTGTGACGAGAACACGATCACGTGATGGAAATTTGCTAATAAGAATTGAGATATCTGAGAGAGCCATGTGAGTGAGAGGTGCTTCAGAATACGCAGGAGGGATTTTTTTGGGGGGTCATTACAGCCACGTTAGGGGAATGCTGTCTTGAAATTTGAGGCATTATCAAGTGCTTGTCAAATTGTGAATGAGAGATTGATGAAGTGTGTGCAGCCTGTGCAAGAAACAACGCCGAGCTCATGCCTTTCATGCAACTTTTCAAATCAATCGTAGACGCATCATGCAGCCTTAGAATGTATTACGAATCAAAACAAATAGCCCAATGTTTGTATCACATCTAAAGTTGCATAAATAACTCTAAATTAAGCATATAGGAGGACCTGTTTCTTTGTTAACTGCTCAACACAGAATAACCGCATGTGCGCACTACCTCAGAAATTGTTTTGAGAAAACATCCTTTTCTATTTTATTCAGCTATATTCAATTGTATTCTTCACACTATAAAATAATGTCACGTAATTCTTAGTAAATCTTGTCTGCTCAATGAACTAGTGTAGCCCACAGCCCTATGGCATAGCCATATCAGGGCCTAACATAAGGACAACTCAGAGTATGCTATTCTGTTCTTCTTAAATAGACTACATTTTATTCATATCATGTTTCTTTAGACCTGTCTAAAATAAATAATGGATTTACTGTGATGGTGTAGGCTATATTAAATGGATTTATTAAACTTTTTAAAATGTAGATGTTCCAAAGGTCTACATCAGTGGCTTGACGGCTATGCGTAGAAGTGTTTATTTGAATTAATGGTCAATTACCGTCGTCCAGGTTAGGGGAGGGTTTGGCCGGCAGGGATGTCCTTGTCCCATCGCGCACTAGCGACTCCTGTGGCGAGCTGGGCGCATTGCACGCTGACGCGGTCGCCCAGTTGCACAGTGTTTCCTCCGACACATTTGTGCGGCTGGCTTCCGGGTTAAGTGGGCATTGTGTCAAGAAGCAGTGCGGCTTGGTTGGGTTGTGTTTCGGAGGCCACATGGCTCTCCACCTTCGCCTCTCCCGAGTCCGTATGGGAGTTGCAGCGATGAGACGACTATAACTACAAATTGGACACCACGAAATTCGGGAGAAAGCGGGGTAAAAAAACAACAAACAAAATTAAAAATGATTTCCGTATATGAACTGGAACTCAGTAAAATCTTTGAAATTGTTGCCTATCGCATTTATATTTTTGTTCTCTGTACATTTTACTTTAGTAAAAAAGTAACTCAAAGGATATACTGTTTGAGAAGCCACAGTTATTTTTTTATGGTAGGATTATAAAATGTTCAACTCTGAGGCTATCTTACCATGATTGTTCTAAATGAGATACATGGAGGATGCCTAACATTCTTACAATGTTTTCCAAAGCCTGGGCCATTATTACTGTAGTGTTGTATGTGTGCAGCATGGGGCTGTATGCTGTACATGTGTTGTGATTCCAGTGTTCTGACAGATGGCTCAATACATTTGCTGTTCCTGCTCATGTTTACCAGCTGTTCTGCGCCTGTTCTGCATGTCTATTCATCCCCTACAGGGTTACATAGCACAATTCCTATAATACAATTTCACAGTTTAGCAGCAGGTAAGCGTATCAGTCAGAATTTCGCCCAGAGCCTTACTGGTAGATGTTTCGATCTGAATATCGCATACTGTAGCAAGCAGGCACATTTTTGTATTAGTCCCATTTTATTTAACCCCTTTGTTATGGCAAGCCTAAATACATTGAGAAGTATACATTTGCTTAACAAGTCATATGGACTCACTCTGTGTGCAATAATAGTGTTTACCATGATTTTTTTTTAATGACTACCTCATCTTTCTACCCCACACATACAATTTCCTGTAAGGTCCCTCAGTCGATCAGTGAATTTCAAACACAGATTCAACCACAAAGACCAGGGAGGTTTTCCAATGCCTCACAAAGAAGGGAAGCTATTGGTAGTATTGTGAAGTTATTAGTTACACTTTGGATGGTGTATGAATACACCCAGTCACTACAAAGATACAGGCGTCCTTCCTAACTCAGTTGCCAGAGAGGAAGGAAACCGCTTAGGGATTTCAGCATGCGGCCAATGGTGACTTTAAAACAGTTACAGTGTATTGGCTGTGCTTGGAGAAGACTGAGGATGGATCAACAACATTGTAATGACTCCACAATACTAACCTAAATGACAGAGTGAATGGAAGGATGCCTGTACAGAATAGAAATGTTCCAAAACATGCATCCTGTTTCCAATAAGGCACTAAAGTAAAATGGCAAAGATGTGGCAAAGAAATTAACTGAATACAAAGTGTTATGTTTGGGGCAAACACAACACATCACTGAGTGTACCACTCTTCATATTTTTAAGCATGGTGGTGGCTACATCATGTTATGCATTATACTTGTCATCGTCAAGGACTAGGAAGTTTTTTATGATAAAAAGAAACGGAATAGATCTAAGCACAGGCAAAATCCTAGAGGAAAACCTTGTTCCGTCTGCTTTCCACTAGACACTGGGAGACAAATTCACATTTCAGCAGGACAATAACCTAAAACACAAGGCCAAATATGCTTACCAAGACCACATTGAATGTTCCTGAGTGGCCTAGTTACAGTTTTGACTTAAATTGGCTTGAAAATCTATGGCAAGACTTAAAAATGGCTGTTTAGCAATGATCAACAACCAACTTGACAGAGCTTGAAGAATTTAAAAAAGAATAATGTGCAAATATTGTACACTCCAGGTGTGCAAAACTCTTAGAGACTTACCCAGAAAGACTCAGCTGTAATCACTGCCAAAGGTGATTCTAATTCTGACTCAGGGTGTTGATTACTCATCCAATCAAGATATATTAGTGTTTTATTTTTCATATCGTTTTTTTTATATATATATTTTTACAAATGTTAGTTTTCCATTTTGACATTAGGAGTATTTTGTGTAGATCGTTGACAAAAAAAAAAGCTAAATAAATCCATTTGAATCCTACTGCATAACACATCAAAATGTGGAAAAAGCAAAGGGTTGGGAATACTCTCTGAAGGTACTGTAAGTGTTAAAATATTGACAATGCTTTTTGTGCCGTATTTAGTTTAATCTGATGGGATCTATGGCTTAATGTGCCCTATAATCTGTACTCTAACCTATCTGAGCACACCAGAGCAGACATCCTGTGACCCTGGGTAATGCTTGTTGCTGTCTACTGTGCTCAGCAGGACAAAAGGCTTCAGCAGTCATCGCTGGCTCCATTAGCAGCTCAGCTGGCTTCTACACAGGGGGCACAGAGGTGTAATGGAGGCCTGCACAGGATCATTGATTGTGTGTGTGTGTGTGTGTGTGTGTGTGTGTGTGTGTGTGTGTGTGTGTGTGTGTGTGTGTGTGTGTGTGTGTGTGTGTGTGTGTCTATTCAGTATTATAGGGGATAGTTTGGGTTTGTGCCAGGTGTAGAGAGGCAGATCGATGCCGGAGCCTGGTGTGCCATGTAGCCGTGTTTCTCTCGGCGTCCTATCGCGCCAGTGTCTTTCCTTTTCTCAATCTCTTCCTTTCTGTCTGTCTGTGCCTCTCCTGCTCGCTCTCTTTCTCTCGCTCTCTCGCTTTCTCTAAAGGCGGCTGTAGAATTATGACCAGTCAGGGTTGGAGAAACAGTGTGTGCTTCTCTTTTTTTCCACCCGTACATTTTTGCCTGGGTGCGTTTTAGAGTGATTGCGCAAGATGCTTCCCAACATTTATAAAGGTTAAAGCGTCCCCTACCCACCACTGTCATCACCACCTCCCTCTCCCCCTTTTTTATCCCTCTTTTTCTGCTCTACCCCCTCTTCTATCCCCATCCTTTCCTCCCGTTCCTTTGTGCCCTTCTCTGTTTTATCCTTGTTTTCTTTCCTCCCATCTGTCTCTTCTCATTACCTCGCTCCTCTTCCCTCTCTTTTCTCTCTCTCTCTCCTCACCCCCACCACTCTCTTCTCTACCTTTCCCTCTCTTCCTGGTATCCTCTCCTGTTACTATTCCCTATTTCCTTCCTTCCCCCTCTCTGTCCTCTGGGTGGATCAGGTAGCCAGCCACATGATCCTCTGTGCCCCTCTCATATGAGGACTCTTCACAGCAGCCTGCCAATGTGTGTTAGCTAGATGGCAGCGCTCCGCACAGTAACCCTGCGGAACGTGCCTGGTTTGGTAAACAGTAAATCATGAAACAGCGTTCCCCTCTGAAATGGAAATCAGCCCAAAATAATTACCTATTTATTCACAGTGGAAACAGACATTCCCCTGGTTCAGAGTAATTGCAGCAGCAAACTGCTACCTCTGGCAGTCTATTCCCAGAGTTGTACTTAATGTTCTCTGGTTATTCCCCACTTTCTATGTCTACTTCTGTTAAAACTGTTATTTAACCCTGTTCCAGGAGAACGCAATTGTGGAAAGGCTTTTGTTCAAGCCTAGCTCTAACACACATTATGCAACACAACAAGGTTTTGTTGATGAGCTGAATCAGTTGCATTATAGGTGGGATGGTGCAAAAGCCTGCAGTTATCGGAAAAAGGCGGAGAGGGAAAAGAGAGTGTAGGTTAAAGAGGAAACATTAGGAAATGAAAAAGTGAAAAGAAAGATTGTGGGAGAGAGGGAAGGGATGGCAAGAGGGAGTAGGAGAGCGAGGGAGATGGAGGAATGGGAGAGTCTGTACAGAAGGAGTCATCAGACTGATAAGATCAGACTAGGGATAATTATGACGAGAAGACCAGCTAATTTCACAGGCTTAGTGAATAACAGAACTTGCCTCAGTTTAGAAGACGCTAATCCATAGTACAGTGTGATGATGGCTTTATGCTGTTGCCCAGTGCTGTGGTCCAGTCACTAACGTCACAGACAGTCCAAGACAAGTCTCTGCCTCCCTTCCTTTGCTCTCCACCCTTACTCTAATTTTCTTTCCAAGTTTTCCCCTTCCTTTCCCACACTCTTCCTTTCCCACATTATTTCTCTCTCTCTATCTCTCTCTCTCTCTCTCTCTCTCTCTCTCTCTCTCTCTCATCCTCCTGCATCTCCCTGTCACTCCCATCCTACTAATGAGCTGTAGGTTCTGACAGCTTTCCCGAGAGTGTTGCTGGGTAATGTTTTTGTGATATATTCTTAGACCTGCGACACATAATAAGAGTATGCCAAACAAAGTCTATTAGAATGCATATTATCTGACTCCATGAGCTAAACGGCAGTATTCACAATCTAGTCATGATCAGAGAGGGAGGGAGAGAGGGTGAAGTCGTGGCCTAGAAGACCATGCCCCAAGAAGTCCATGTAGGTGCCTCGCCAAAGCAGGACAGGAACAAAAAGAAACAATGAATCTAAGACCCTCTTTTAACCCTATGACCTGTTTGTATTCAAAATATGAGTTGTTGATCAATGGCAGAGACACTAAAAGTGAACTTCCAATCAAATCACAACAGCGCCAATGCTTCGCAGAGGTGGGACAGAATGGGGGGTTGTTGAGAGCAACACAGATAATTCAGCATTCCTAAAAACAAAATAATCCTTGCATACAGTGTCTTAAGAGTCATGTCAGGGGCTGGGCCGGCCCTACATACCAGGGACAGACTGGGACAAGAATTCGGCCTTGGCATTTTATTCACACCAGCCCACATCACTGTGCACACCGTCAACTCTTACATTTTTTGTGCGCTACGTCATCCATTTTGTGATACGATACGAATTTCACAATTCGTGTGATGTTACAAATTCAATTTGTGCAATATGTTACAAATTTGTTGTGTTTAAGATCCCAGAGTGCGTCTTTTAAGCCACGTTTATAAAAGCTATAGTTAAGCAAAAAGGCCTGAGGAGGTGTGGTATATGGCCAGTATACCACGGCTAAGGGTTGTTCCCATGCACGACGCAAAGCGGAGTGCCTGGACACAGCCCTTGGCTGTGGTATATTGACCATATATCACAAACCCCTGAGGAGCCTTATTGCTATTATAAACTGGTTACCAACGTAATTAGACCAGTAAAACTATTTTCTGATATAAGATGGCTTTCAGCCAATCCGAATTCAGGGCTCAAACCACCCAGTTTATAATGCAAATCAGTGCCTGTCATATGTGTTTGGGTTGACAATAAGACCATAATTGCTATTTTTTTACTGTAAAAATAGAGATGAATTACATATATTTATGTCCACTAATTTCATAGGCTAATTAATTTGTGGATTAACACCTGAGGAAGTGGAAACTCAAAACACATGGACTAGATCGCTAACTATTAATATAATGCTCACTGCTTGTAGCCATGTATTCATCCAACAGTAAATGTGATGTCATAAAAATGTTTTGCAGTTGTAGGCTACCTATTGGCCTATGCCCTCGCAATGGTCGTGCCTCTCCCTATTTCAAAGCCATCTCAAATATCTTGGTTGTAAAATAGTTGTTGTTGAGCTGAGTATTGAGAGTTGAGAAATATAAATGCCACCTACAGAAAGCTAAGACACTCATCTTCAACAGAGACACTGGGACGAAGCTTCCAGAACGATGTTTTCCCCTACAATTGTAATTTTGAAATGGTGTGTGTGATCAGACTGCATTGACCTCTGGAGCGCATGGGGGGGAGGGGAGAGTGGCTCACTCGTCACAGCAGCAGGCCCCAACCAAACAGATACAGGAGCAAAACAGACACTTTCATTACAGGAATCATGAGGACATTGCACTTTACTGTTTGACCAATTCAATTTAGCCATCCAACGAATAGGATGTTTTGAGTGAGGTGACAATTTAGAAAGTGCTCTCTTGGCTGATTTAACGATAGAGAGTCGGGGCGGGTCTCTCTGAGCATTTTACTTTCAATGTGAATTTGAGCGACCTCCGCTCAGCCAATCAGAAAGCCGGGCCGGCCCATGTTGGTAGGGGTGCCGGCCGATTGCCCACTGAGCAGCCAAATGCTCATTGTAGATTACTATGGCAACAGAGAAATTGCACAAAAATCATTTAAAAAATATATATCTTAACGGGCCCATGGCAGTGTCTCCGGCAGTGTCTCAATCATTTTTAACCAACTGTGTCCTTTTCTCCATCGCTGACGTAGTAGGACATGCCAGGTGGCAGCGATACAGTAAAATTATATCAGTCAGTGGTGTTGAAAGAAAGAAACGAGAAGAGGATAGGAATCTTTTAAGAGTGTTGTTGAGACAAAGCCCAAATCTTACAACAACCAGATTTATCCCAAATGGAGCTTTTGGTCCAAAGAAGTGCTGTCACAAATAGGGTGTGATTTGAGACGCAGCCAGAGTCATTGTGGAGGCCAGTCCAAAAGGGCAGGAGAGACCTGCACAACACCTCTGGTGTCCTGACAGAATGTGGCTAGGGTGAGTCTCGGTTCAGACCAAACTGTCAGTCTGGCCTTGTGAACACAGAGAAAAGTCAGACAGTGGGACCCGTGTAGATTTTAGTGTCTGTGGTCCGGCTGGGAGATGAAGGTATTCCTATTGTTTCGTCGCTCATACAGCTAGTGCTTTCTTACCATGTTTTTGTTGATGTGAGAATAGTAACATTTCATTTCAATCATTTTCTGACGATTAGAACAAGTACAGACTCTGAGCTGAAATGCAGGAATCTCCAGGGTGCATTGCCAGACTTTGAGTTTTGTTTGAAGTAAACTGCATCTGTCAGAACTCAACAGGTACAGGGTCTAACCCTCTAGGCCTCCACCCAACATTTCAGATGTTGTTTTATTAAATCCATCTCTCTCTCTGTCTCTCTCTCTGTCTCTGTCTCACTCTCACTCTCACTCTCACTCGCTCCCAGGCTGTGTTTGATGTGGACAAGACTAAAGGTCTGACACTGATCGAGGTGTGGGAGGGACTCACTCTAGAGGACATTAAGGCATGCACTGGAGCACACTTTGCGGTGAGTCATACAGGGACAGCCAGTCTGGCCACGGGGAATATACTGACTGGCCACTTCAGGGTTGTGTTGTTCAACCCCCAGCCAACTTTTCCATATCTACTCGTTCAAAAATATAATCTTGAAACAGGCATGGAATTACACGATACTCTCAGTAAATCCATATTTAACTTGAACCGTCTTCGTAAAAAACAGAAAACCAAGAGCGTTTATCAAAAGCAGTTGACTAAGCTATTGAGCATGCTCGGTGGGAATACCATCAATAGTAACACAGATGGTTTCTCTCCTTTCAAAACTCTCTCTGATGTCCGACAGGTTTCTCCAAACGTGAGGTCCATGCAGCAGGTCTAGAAGCTGGGGGGAGGAAGTGTCCGAGGAGAGGAGCTATGACTTGAAGGCTGTTTTAATCTCTCCGTATGTACGCTGGAAGGAACACAAACTATGAACTCATCCTAATGTTACTGAACACCACGTCTGTACACTGAATCATAACATTACTGTAACGTCAATGAATGTAACATGTGAGATTCATAACGAATACTCGGGTTGAGTTATGATGTTGAACATATTGTAACAATTGACTTGAAGGACTGGTATCCCTGGCATAACTCAAGAGGAACTGTCTAAACATGTATTTAGTAATAATGTTATGTTTTAATCATGTGTTTTAATGCTATGTCAAAGTTTCTCCCAGACTTATAACACAAACAATTATGGACTGCTTTTCATCCCAGAAAGTTGTGTCCTCCCTTCTGCACTTGTTCAAGCCCTTCCTTGGATGTGGATCAGCTGGTTTCTTTTTGGTAGATATGTATACCTTATAAGCAATAACTCCATCTACTTTCAGACACACTGCTTTCTCTGATTTAGTGAAATGGGAGTGAATAGGAGAAGAAGGGTGGAGGCAACTTGATGGTATGAAACGCAGCCCTGCTGTGAAAACTGATATGATGTTGTTTTGAATTGCATTTGAGCCTCTACATTTCATCCTAGTTTGGTGCTTTAGTTAAAAGGTTACCCTCATGGAAACACACTCTTCATAAAAAATATATGGTTCCAGATATTTTAGCTACTACAAAATATGAGGCCTTCCATTTTCTACCTGGACTTCTTCTGTGCCATGTATTTATATATTAAATTAAACTGTGTGTTACCTTGAGGAGAAAAAATATATTGGTGTCCATTTTCTGCACTGGTATTGACACTCAGAAGTATGTAGTAGTAGTAATATGTGGAATGTGTTCTTGCTTTTCCCTATCCCATCTTGTCACATATCAGTGGTTACTTCAAGGTTGTCTGGAGACAGTGGGTTGAACATGTAGTATATATGGTTGTAAGAGACCAGTACAGTATGCATAAAATTCAACCATACATTCCAATACAGTAGTTTAATTCAGGTCCGCTTTCAGCTAAATTATGTCAAATGTATGATTAGGAATACGCTCACTTTTCCAAATTCTTCAGAAATAATCTGCACTACTTCCTAAGGAATTCTGAGATTTTATGACACCTCAAATCTTTCTTCATCATTTCTGTGTGACTGTGAAGGAAGGAATTAAGCATTATGAGAGTATTGGAACAAGGAGATCTCTTCACGAGTTGAGCTCTGTATTATGGCACACACTGAATGAAGGCTCCATCTACCCTCAGAGACGCAAAGCTTCTCTGACTCAAACCCATCATATTGCTCATGATGTTCTGCCCCAACGTTCCCATTAGCCAGGTTTGACATTATGTACCTCTGAGCAACTAAAGCAAATTAAGTCGACACACAGCAGGTTCGGGCTGCCATGCAGATGAGGGGCGTGCAATGACATTCTTGATTCGATTTGTCCACTTGAGAAGAGCGCAGGGTGCGGTTACCCTGGGCTCTATGTAGCAGAAACTGGAGGGCTTCTTCACGCTTGGGTTCAAAGAGAATATAGAGGATGTATCATAAATGGGGAAACCCATACATGTCAAATTGTTCTTGCGAATATGTTGTGAAATAGACTTGTTCATCAAGGGTAGACATTTCTAAATAATAAATAAATGTTTCTGCCAGACTATTTAGACAAACCCTATTATATTCAGTAAAGTTTATTTGTCAACCCTGGCAAAGTGTCAAATATGTCCACTGTTATGCATTAAAATAACTAATCCAGACAAGCGAGAAGTGAAAATCAATCGGTTAACAACGTGTCCTTTCCAAATGCTCTCCTCCAGAAGCGCTATTGTCGGGAAAGCGGAGTTGATCAATTCAGCACCACAGGTGTGGACAGTGCCACTAGCCTATACACGGACAGGCAAACGCAAGGCGTGTGGATGCAGTAGTGGAGAGCCAGACAGACATTGTTGTAGAATGGTACATGGGACTGATTATTGAATTAAGTTGTGGCTAGCTGGGCGCACCCTTATTTTAATGACTTCAAGAACTAATGGCTGAATACATCACTCGCCTGCTCTGAGACCATCCTAAAAGCACAACTTTATCGAAAACACAACTCTATCGACATATCCTATAAAAAATGGGTTCCCTATCTATGTCTGCACGCCATTCAGGGGGTGTGGTGTGAACTCACTCGCTCCCGGTCACGCTGGTGTGTGTGTGGTGAGTGGAGCGAACGCAGCACAGAGAAAGCGCACTCAAAGCTCGCGCAGGCACCGGAAAGTGGGGATATAGTGCGCGGCGGCATGGCTTCGTCTCACGGGAAAAACGAACACCGGTTCGCCGACTGGATGGCGAATTTACCGGAGAGCATGCACAGCATCCCGCTTACCAACCTGGCCATTCCAGGTAAGAGTCACATCGTAGTTTGCACTGTTGCGTGTGGAAATGTTGGAAACCTTTTGTTGATCATGCAGTGAAATAATTTGCTTCGATAGAAGATAGAAATCCAGATGTGTATGTTGTAGAACTGACGGCGAGTGACCTAGCCAGCCTACAGACTGTCTTCAGACGAATTATCGACACAGAATTATCATATTCCGTGCAAAGACTGTTAATTCCAGCTAAAGTTTATGCTATAGCCTACCAGGGGTCATCAACAGGTGGCCCGCGGGCTTAAACTGGTCCACAAGTGATTTATGTTTTTGTCCTGAAGTTTTTATTAAATAATAATAATAATGTAGGATTTAAAGTTTGGGGTAAAAAAAAATAACATCACCAGGAATTCAGCAAAAAATGTAGTTTAATCTAGGAAGTCTGTTCTCAAGTATTCATATATATTTGTATATGTGTTCGTGTCTCAATGTAATCAAGGTGTGAAATTGTATTTTAAAATAACAATCATCTCTTCTTGGGCTTAGTTGTGGTCAATTTGCAGCGTACACGTTATTATCAATTTGCAGCGTACACGTTATTATAGTTATTTTCTTGTCACCCAACCATTCGCTCCAACATAAATCGGCCACTGGCTGGATCTAGTTGCCTCTCTCTGGCCTATAGGCTACAGTAGTCTCTCGAGATGGCACCTGTTGCGGGAAGGCGAAACCTATGTGTAGGTGCAACACTAGTCCATTGCCCTATTCGGTAGCACAAAGGATCCATCATCGAAGAAATAAGCTACAGTTTAGCTGGTTAGGGCTCGATAGGCTATATGCCAAAAGCAGAGACGTGTCTCTAGGTCTCCATCGGCTTGATTTAATTCAAATCTCCTTGAGGGAAGGGCATGAATGATCTTACAAAAAGCTTGCAAATTGCTAATTCAAAATAATACACTAAAATGGCATTTACACAGATGGCCCATTGTGCTCCTTGAAATATGTTGTAATATATATATATAAGTGAATCTAGTCACTTTTTTGGCAGGCTATGTGTTATCGATGTGATTGTTGGCGGTGCGTATTAGCCTAAACGGGGCATATAGTTCAGGGTTCATTGCATTGCAACCAGGACAGCCCATGTGCCTCTAATGAGCCTAACCCTCCGTCACGTATTACAAGTGTGAATTGGATGGGTTTATTGTTTAACAATGATCTCTAAATCCCTATTCAAAATGTTTAAAAGTTTAGACGGGCCGCTCAGGTCTGTGTTTGCAGACTCTCGACATCTATTCCTCATTCAAATACCTTATTTCCTTCCTTGAAGAAACCAGTGATATGACATGATGGAACGGGTCAAATCTCAATAGCAAAATGTGCATACAACCTGCCTAGTTCACATCAGATCCTCTGCGATCCCTTCTAGGAACGAAGGTTAGAAAAGTTGTATGTTGGCAGTGTTGGAACGGGCCATTGTCTTGGCATCAGCGTCTAAAAGTGGTACCAGCTGTTTGGAGGTTTCGGCCAATCATGCGGCAGGTCTCCTGAGACGTCAACTCTGATTGGAAGTCTGAAATAAGACCCGGTCGCTGGTTTCACTCTTGTGGAATGGCCAATTAACATCTGGCTAATTCTAGTGATTAGCTTCATTCACTGGCTACACACATGCAGGCAGGTGGAGCACAAAGCTGTGTTTCTCAGATCTATCGTTGGAAACTCAAGAGGTGTGGCATGGCATACTCCACTGCTCTCAATGGGGAACACACACAATTCATTCATCTTCAGGGTATTTTGGGATGTGATTTTCGATTAAGCATCGACTGCGTGATATGAAAGACTGGGAAATGAAAACTACAGGATATCGCCATGGAGCCAAGAGGTCCAGTTAAGTCACACACAACACCTGCATTTGCACCTGCCTTTCCCTTCTCATAGGACAGCCTGGAGAAGCAGCATGCTCACTATAACCCACTGTAATTAACCATGATTATTCCTAATGTGCCCAGTTGCTCCAAGCATCTTAAACTGGTGTGTAGCCTATGCACTCCATTTGGACACAGGCTACTGTAAAACTCTTCTGTCTCCTCCAATGTCCCTGAAACCAGAATCCGCCACATAAGCCATTCACTTATTGATTACTCCTGGTGTGTGTGTGTGTGCGTGTGCACGTGTGTGTGTTCCTTGCCAGAAGCCAATTTCCTCCTACAGTTTTTGGTGCAAAACCTGGCGGCTGCTGATTTGGTCGAGGATGTTTCGTGGAGGCAACAGCTATATGTGTTACTGCTGCAGGGTTAGAGCACTACAGCACAGGCTTCTCTTCCCAGCGAAAGAGAGTGAAGCGCTGAACCAGTTGAGAGGAACGAATGGGAGGATGAATGTGATCATTTCATCCACAAGTACGGTCCTCTTCGCCAGAGGATTATACTTCTAATTCGACATTTATAATGCCTGGGGATGGGGATCCATTGAAGTGTTTCTGCATTTAACAGAGGCGCTACGCTGTTACCCAACCCCAAAACTGCCTAGAGCACAATCAGACTGGCACCCAGCCTAGGATGTAGACTTTGCAATTCAAATTTTGTAAACACTGTGAGACAGTGGCCCGATTGCATTTCTGTATGGTGCTACAGTATTATGTGTTATCTGTATGGTGCTACAGTATAATGTGTTATCTGTATGGTGCTACAGTATTATGTGTTATCCGTATGGTGCTACAGTATTATGTGTTATCTGTATGGTGCTACAGTATTATGTGTTATCTGTATGGTGCTACAGTATTATGTGCTATCTGTATGATGCTACAGTATTATGTGTTATCTGTATGGTGCTACAGTATTATGTGTTATCCGTATGGTGCTACAGTATTATGTGTTATCTGTATGGTGCTACAGTATTATGTGTTATCTGTATGGTGCTACAGTATTATGTGTTATCCGTATGGTACTACAGTATTAGTATTACAGTATGTTACTGTAAATGGATACCACATTGAATCTTAGCTGATTCCCTTGTCAACACAATCTGCAAAGAGTGAGGTGGCGATTCTGAACAGTTCTTTCACTTATAGTGTTGGGTAGGCCAGATGGAGTATAAAGTTGCCTCTAGTCTAGTAGACACTGAACTAAGGACAGTTTTTCTGTATTTCCCCCTAATGAAAAAGGTTACCTGTGGCTACAGTTGATTTGTCCCTGGAACAGATCTTAACTCTCCCAGTGTCGCCACCTCATCCTCCTTCTTCAGATGCAGACACACATACTCTGTCTCTCTCTCTCTCTCGGGAACAGCCTATGTAGACCATATATGCACAAAGCTGTGTGCACTTTTCCCCCTTAGTCTTTCCATCCCTCATTCCCAGTGTTGCCCTCTGATCTCCTCACCTACAGGAGGTTAGGCTACCCAGGCATTAAATTGGGCTCTTACAGGTGACAGAGCTGCTCTCAAATAACCTAAACTCATGCTACTGTTTATCTGTGTATCCAGAGGTGGTGAAACTCATTTTCGCTCCAGATGAACGATATCAACATTTGGCTAGCCCAGTATTATTCTTAGGGAGTTCCAAGAGTCAACGCGTTGGCTACTGCAGACATCATCCCTGCCCTGGTTGAACCCCATAGATACACACGCCATACTGTGGTTGTTTTGTCATGTCAGCTGGTACAGGAAATGGATGCAGCTTGACATAATGAGAACGTCTGTGTGTTTGCCCTGCAGGTGACACTGGCCTCCCCCTGCTCTGACTCTAGCTCTGCTCCGTACAGCTGAGCCGGCGCCAGCCTCCACCCTGACCAACAGAGGTCATGAACATAAACTAGAGCAACAAATAGAACAGATAAGAGAAGGACAAGGTTGAGAGGTTCTAGAAGAAAATAGGAGACAGATGAACTACACAGGGCTGTGATGTCAGCATAAAACAGGCTTTCTGTATACTACTGAGTCAGTGTGTGTGTGTGTGTGTGTGTTTGATTTAACTATATATAGATAGTAAAACAAGGAAAATTCAAACAAATGGGGACATTTCACTGGTCCCCAAAAGGAAAAAGCCTATTTTAGGGTTAGAACTAAGGTTAGGGGTTAAGGTTATGGTTAGGGTTAGGAAAAATAGGATTTTGAATGAGAATCAATTGTTTTGTCCCCACAAGGATAGTAAAATAAGCGTGTGTGTGTGTGTGTGTGTATTCAAGCTTTTTATGAGTTTATCTAAAGTCATGACCTTGTTTGCATTATTCTACACCAACATCTTCTGCAGGAGATCTTGGGACTATAAGGCTCTATCTGCATTTTTCTCAAAATGTTGTTATTGACATAGCCTTGTTATGTTCAATGTTCTTTACTTTTATAATACTATAATACTATACCTCAATTCATACAATATAAAATTGCGAACACCATTCAAACCAATGAGGGCTCGGAACTTTAAAACCAATTATATCAGAATCATATTTTTGCAGATAGAACCTTGTAGTCCCAAGCTCTCTAAATGAGAAAGTCAATACTGTATGTTCATCATATATGCAAGATGCATTATATTAGCTCTGCCACACAGACAGCTAGGCTACTTTTTCTGAGTGTTGCCAATGAGTGTAATCCACACTTAGTAATACTGCACCTCGGAGAAGTGAATCGGCTTTCCAGTGACTAATGTCAAACAGGAAAGACTTGGAGGGAATGGGTAGCACACTTCAGGAGAATCTGAAGTGTATCGCCGGATGAAAGTCTTACTAGACCAGGGGTGAACTGAAGCCATAGATCTTCTGGGGGTTTCTTGAAACCCACTGATACACGAGCAGGTCAGGCCTGGAATTCATTCTCAATCCACAGGTGGTTGTAACATGTCAAGTATTTTTTCAAATGGGCAATCTATTTACCCCAGCCGGCTAGCCTGACCACCCATCCACATCGCTCCGGCCAAACGCCACGCCCGCTAGCTTGGAGCGATCGATGGAGCAGCAGAATTCAATTCAGCACGAGTCGTCACGGCAGGCAACCAGCCGGCCAGCCCCCTGAGACCAGTAAAAACAAAACCATTGAAGAACAGCATCCTCTGCTTCTGAAATGGGCCTTGGCACAAGATTATCTGTTAATCTGACAATCCATCTATCCATCCATTGCTTTATCCATCTATCCATTCATCCAGCCCTTTGTCCGTTCTCTCATCCACCACTTGAGCTCCAGGGGAGGGAGGATATACTGCCTAAGAGGAACATAGACAGTGGGTATTGAGGAGATTTGAGGACATGAAATTGCACTGAAGTTAAATGTCAGTCTGTCAAAACATAGTTTTACTGAACAAGGCTATATTGATACCTCATTGTTGAATGCAGAACAAATCAGGTAGCCGTGCTAGTACTCTGCTGGCAGTCAATTGAGTTTACAGAGGAAAGAAGTTTATCTTGTTGGCAAAAACAAAAATGTGCACACCAGTCTTTAGCTGCACACTGTGTCCACAATGACTCTCGTACCAAAGACGAGATAAGAGTAAGAACATGGGAGGAAAGAGATCATTTGATAGAGGGAATGGATAGGAGGGCAGAAGAGGGAGGTTGATGAGGGACCTACTGTGGGAAGCGAGGAAGAATGGGTTTGAGAGAGACTGGCAAAAAGGGAGGGAGAGGTAGGAAAGAGATGGATAGAGAGAGAGGGTCAGACCGAAGCAAAGGGATGGAATAGGAAAAGAATGAAGAACGGAGTAGAGAAAGTGAGGGGAAGCAGGCTCCTCTCCTGTGCCCTGAGGGGAGTTAGTGAAAAAGTGAGCGGCCCGAGCAGTAATTGTATATGATGAAACGAGTATTAGCAAATATTTGTATTATTACATTGACAAGTTAGTAGACGGAGCTCTCTAACAATGGAAATACATGTCCTCATAGATGGAAGGCAGGTGGGAGGAGGCTAGATCAGGAGGGACCATTCCAGCCAATGAGAAGGCAGATTGTAAGGGGTGGCGGCAGACAAGTCAGAGGCAGGAGAGCAAAAACTGTTTCCAACGGCACAGCTTAATAATAAAATCCCACCGGAAAACAGAACAATCAATAAATGGGTACATAACCCGACGCACACCAGACATAACGTGCACAAGCACTTACAACAAACAATACCAGACAAGGACATGGGGGGGAACAGAGGGTTAAATATACAACATGTAATTGATGGAATTGAAACCAGGTGTGAAGACAAGACAAAACAAATGGAAAGGTGGATCGGCGATGGCTAGAAGACCGGTGACGTCGACCGCCGAACGTCTCCCGAACAAGGAGAGGGCCCGACTTCGGAGGAAGTCGTGACACAGATAGTGAACAACAGGCACAACGCTGATGTAAAGTAGTTTTTTTCCCCAAGGTTGCCGAAGTGCCACGTGAGTCCACGTGTATATCAGTCCATTCACAACAACCTAAACAATACAAACCTTTTATTTGATCAAATAAGCCTCACGTAGAATATTAGCAATTACATTTTTTGTATGCCAAATTCGACACTCATTGCCCTCCACACAAAAATTCCTCACTTTGTAGTCTTATTTTTGTGGACCGATTTTGGGTGATTTTAGAGCCTTTAATGTCCAACAACGAAAATTGTATAAAAAACAAAAACACAAGTCACCTATTGGGGAACCCTGCAGTAGAGTATCACAATATTATTTTTCATGATTTTATATCAACACTGTGACTCAAAGTATGGATTTGTAAAAATAAAATTAAAACATACAGTGCCTTGCGAAAGTATTCGGCCCCCTTGAACTTTGCGACCTTTTGCCACATTTCAGGCTTCAAACATAAAGATATG